>NC_134458.1:184970645-185650645 GCF_047948215.1 Lycorma delicatula | reverse complement strand
CTGGAGGGTGGAAAAAATGGGGTTTCGAAAACAAAAAGCTTTTGAAAGCAACCTTTCTTAATAGGCACAGTACTGTAAACAGCACATATAGTATTCCAGCTGTATCGAATTTCAAGTTCATGCAATTCCCCACAAAATTTGGAAATTTACATAGCATAACAAGTACTTTGTCATACTAAAGCTCAATTTTCTAACACCACTATACAAAAAGTAAAGAAATAAAACATGAAGTAAATTATTACCCGTTCCCCGTTTTTAAATTCTCCAAAATTTACTGTCATCAATGCCTCATACATAGAGAAATAAAATGTTTGACATTTTTGAAGAACTTATGTTGAGTTAGTCCGGATATATTAATCAAAACGTTGGTCAAAATAGCTACATATGTAAATGCATCTTCCAGAAATTTCCACATATTCTTTGGAGTAAGGTAATCTTTGAACTTCGATATTCGATAAAAACCTCGTTACTCAAAATTTTGGCCGATGTACTTTGCCTGTATAACTATGCTGGTGCAAAAGTAATAAAGCTCCAGCCGGAAAAGTAAAATTGTAGTCTTTAAAAGTATAAGTACTAATTAAGCTAATACATTTAAGTACCTGTGTTCAATTTAATGCATAAATAAACTTCAGGTAAACAACGTAGGAGTTATGAAGAGACGCAATTTAGATTTTAAAAGATAAACGGACACGAAAATCCATTTCTTAGTATTATAATTTCCATAGGATACAGTCATAAAAAAATAAAGGAATTTAAAATTTAAGTAAATTAGATATATGAATAGCTCATATATAAGACAGAAGTGTACAAAAAAATTGTCAAAAATCTTTTATTTTTTGCCTTACAATTTGTAATATCTTCCAAATAAGGAACCACGAGTAAGTAAATCGTATTACAAAAAGCACATGATTGGGGTTTCCAACGAACACTCTCTCTAAAACGTACATATAAATAATTAGAATTTCAAGGGATCCAGAAGGAGAAGAAAGAATGCCTCATCCTAAAGTGGTCGGAAGAAAGGAGAAGTGGCACAGCGAAAGAACGAAAGAGTATTAGAGAGCTAAAAAGATAGCCAGAATTAACTATTATTTGTGATCCTAACGTAAACTGTCAAAAAAAAAAAAAATATATATATAACGTACATTCATGCGTTTATAAAGTTAAAATATTTATAAACAGACTCACACTGTATAAGACCACATAGGTAAAAGAGTTCACAAAGGTCTAATGAAAAACAAATAAAAAATTGCATAACATAGTTAAACAATACACTAATCATTGTTATTGCTAAATTTTATTTTAATCAATAACGTACCTTACTACTATTTTTCTTTAAGGGATATATTGCGGGTTTATACAATAAACAGCATTGAATAATGTTAGAAAACTTCCGATCGGAATCAAAACAGGAAGATGTTAACTATTTCATCTTAAACAACCAACATTCTCTTTCCAGACTATACTGAAGTTATACGACAGAAAATTTGTTAACCTCATTCTTTTGCAGAATGCATGGTAATATATTTATATCGCTGAAACATCGTCAAATACACACATACATTGACAAAGCTTCAGAGTTTTTAAAAACATTAAATTTCTCGGTAAATCCTGCAACAAAATCAATATTGTTACTCAACTTTTGAAAAATAATAACGATGGTGTTAATACGAATTTATAAACGCTTGGTAATAGATTTTCCTTTCCGCCTAAACTCTGAATAAATTTCTAAAGTAATTATAAAATTGTAATTATTTTCTGTTTAAATTATTCATGTTTATAAATTAAGTAATAAAACTTTCTTTCGAAAATAAAAATAGGTATATCGTGTTAAAAATGACATCTTAATTTTTTCTTCACATTAATAATCGATAATACTGAAACGTTCTGATAAGTGTTTTCTTCATCTAACTATAAAACCTAGAGTTTATAATTTAGGGTATATTAAAAAAAAAAATAAATATTTTAATTTTATACAAAAACTAATTATAATTTAAAAATAAAAATAATTTTGTGGAAGGAGCCGTATCATATTAAAACTCATATAAGTTATGAGAAAATTTCAATGGAAGGAGGAAAGTATATTAAAATAAGTACTACATGCTCAGTAAACCTTTTATCATATTACATTATGATTCATAAGAATCATATTACATTCTTTGTTAATAAAAAGTATTTTATAATCCACACTCCCAGATATTTCTACAATGAACGATGAGCAAAATAAAATGATATGAAAAATAAATACTAAACAAAACGTATTTACAAATTAAAATTTCATGAAGATGCCACGGAGAAGATTGGATGATCATTGAAAAATTAAAAAAAATAAATACCGTAACTATTTATTAATAATATTGTTAAAAGTACCACCCACCTTTACAAGTACACTGACCTTTCCTCCCGAGTAAAGATGGATGTTACTGATTTATTAAAAAGGTTATATTCAATTGTAAAAAATATCCAAAGGAAATAATTGTTGTTTTTTTTTACTTATTCATTTAATAAACTGTTTAATAAACGAAAATCATGCTGTAAATATGGATATTTTTTAAAGGACCATTGGTTATTTTTTGTTTTTATTTTTTTAAGCTAAATCATTATGAATATTTTTATTCCTCTGTTGAATTTAAGCTGTATATAGAATTTACTGTTCCATTTGAACAATACATTAATTGTTGCTTTACAGCATCTTTCTTATGACTGTGACGAATGCAAAACATCAGAGGTATTTTCTCTTATACATTCATGTTCATTAGAAAGGTAATCCCTGTCAAGAACTAAAATGAAGTTGCTATTTATAAGGCTGATATCACATACAATTGATTTGGCATACAATACTGATATACAACGGAATAATTGGAAAGTGAGAATCCCATCAGGAAACCAGTTTACTCCTCACTTTTCATAGAATCGAAATACATGCTTTTTATTAAAAACTTTATTTAACTCGCTTTAGGAATAATCAAATCTTGCAACTGCTATATCTTTTGATCTATCGCATAAAATCAATAAAATTTGGTACACGTATGTAACTTCGATGACAATACAGCACTACGGTGTCGGAATTTGATATGACCCACCCCTACGCCCACACGCGCTATCCCTACGCTAAATTCATGCATTTAGTTGAAAATTTTCATTTCTCATGAACTATTGTATGAAAATGATTGAAATCTGGTACACGTATGTAACTTCGATGTGTAAAAATAAATATTTTTCTTTTTTTTTAGTCTTAATAAACAATTAAACTTGAACTAACAATAATATTCAGATATAAATATTATTAAGAATATTTTTTTTGGGTGTAAAACGTTTATTGTTCATTAGACTAAAAATTACAAAAATATATATGATTACATATAAAAAATTATTTTTAAAAAAAGTTTTATTTAACTAATATTAATATTAACATTAATAAAAAAAAGGAAACAAATTAGAAAAACCCTCTAAAAGTAAAAAATAAGAATTAAATTAAACTGACAATTTTAAACAAAAAAATATAATATATTAACAAATATAAAAATGGACTGAAAAGTAAAAAATAAATTATATAAATATCTAATAAATAACCAATATATAAAAAATTAATAAACGTAATAATTATTAAATTTTAAAATTAAAAAAATTAAAGTATTTTGTTAAATAAAAGCGTGGCGCAGTTTTTATAACAATCTTTTCGAATAAGTATTTATAGACAGACATTTTCTGTATTTTAAAATATATTTTAACAAATATTGAAATATAATATTTTTAAAACAAAAGAGCATATCCCTTATTTATACAGATTTTTAATAAGTAAAACAAAAAAAAGCTTATAGAAAAAATTAAATGGAAAAAGTTATGATAATAATAATAATAATAAAGAATTCTAACGACGAAGTAACGTAATTTTATGAATATTGTTGGTTAAAGGTTTTGGTAAAGGTCATGGAATCGTTCCCAATTATGAATTGGAATAATATGAAATACGCTAAAAGCCAAATAATGAAATCAAACTAGATGATTCAATCTATATGATAATCGAAGTTTACAGCAGGAACGTTTATACTCTGAAGTCTTTAGAGTTGCTCTGTTATTGCAGTCGACTGAAATTATACTAATAGTAAAACTGTTGAGATCAGATTGTGTTTGATAATTATTAGTATTTTGTTAAAAAATAATAAAAGAATTATTAAACTTTGTTAATAAATAGAAACCCTGGAATAAACCGAAATTATTAATTTGCAGTAAAATCATATGTACTCGCGCGCGCGCGTACTCGTGTGTATATATATATATATATATATATAAACAGAAAAATATTTTGCAATCGATCCATTTTTAATAAAACGTTCAAGAAATATGATAAATATCTAATATTTTCATGAACAACCAAAACTAAATGTATTTAACCACTTACATTTGATGTTTTATTGTATAGTTAAGTAAATAACGAGTAGTTTTAATACTTATTAAATTTATATGATATAATCAATTATTTTTAAAACTTTACGTTCCCGGCCAATATAGTTAAAATAGCTATATTAAATGAGAAAGTATGTGATCATGTTAAAAATGGAGTATTAGCTTTTTTGAAAATCGTTACGTTTAAGGTCAAACTAGTTCATCTAGAGCAAAAAAATGAAAGAATGTATGTATGTACATATGTATGTGTTTCCCACAGCTTTTGATCTTATATCTCAGTCAGGATGTCTAAACCGGTGCACTGATCATATTAACTATTTTCGAAATTCGTTAAGAGGTGAGGATATAGTGAAAAACACCATTTCCATTTTCTTCAGAGGCATTTTAGATAAAACTTTATTAAAGTAAATTTGTCACCTACAGTGCATATATAAATAATCCAAAAAAAAAATATATATATTTTTCGTCGATGTCTTACCACAGCTCACCAATGAAGAGTTTTTGATTGAAAATGTTGAAACATTTATCTTAAATGGGTGACTATTGTTGTTTCATGAATCCAGATGTGCTTAAATAATATTTTGTTTATTTGTTGGAATTTATTTTTTTTCTTTAAAGATGAACTGTGATTTATTTTTAACTAGCCAAATAAATTTACAGTGTTTTATTCCAGTTTGTCTTGTTATTCTTTTTTCACATCTATTTTTTTTTTAGATTAGTCAGATTTATTCAGATGAATGTCTAAATATTTTGCTTCTTCTAAGGAACGTATTTATTATATTAAAATTGGCTGACATGCTTACTTCCTTAAAATAAAAATAAAACATGCAGACTTCCGTGACATTAACTTCTAGTTTTACCAATAAAATAATTATTAAAAAACAAAAACACCTACCACTACATATTTAACTTGAATAATTAAGAAAAAGTAATAGAAAATCGTTAAATAAGCTTATTCTTAGTTTCTCACAGGCATTTTTTTCAGGCTAGAGTAAATTAATCTGCAATTGTAAAATGTAATATTACTTCCACATTTTATTCTGTAGTCCGGTGTCTTTGAAGGCCATATGACTTTAATGGCTTCCACTAGACTAACATTTTCGAAAGTGACGAATACTTGTTACCAATAATGCACCTTGTTCTAAACCGTCATATCGTGGTTTTGAAAGCATGTCCGCTGTTTTGTGCAGAAGGGAACTTGATAGCTTTTTCGACAGCTCTCGAATGACCATCATGTCGTTGTCTGTGTACATGTTCAGAACTTGAATCTGTATGTTGCTAGTTCAAATTTCTAGTATAGAGATCCTGCTGATCGTCATCTTGAGGTCTGGGATAAAATCCTACGATTCTCTGGCACTGGTCCAATATTTATAGGTGCGGATGTGAATGCTAAGTCACTCTTGTGGCATAGCGGTTTCACAGATGATGACGGTGAATTAATAGAGGGCTTTTTAGCGCAGCATGATCTACAGGCATATAACGTACCGGTGAGTTGCCCACATACGTAGGTATGGTAGATGGGCGTCGATTGTTTGGTGGAACGAACATCAATGTTACCGTTGATAGGTTTATCCCTGCCAATGTTTGTAATTTGAAGGTAATTGATGATTGCTCAATTGATCGATTTATTTTAATATAATATTATTAAATTTTATAATATACCTTCAAAAACAGGTATTAATTTTGACGCATAAAACAATTTTTAAATATTTTAAGATTGTTTTTCCTGTACTGACTGAGTTTTGTAGTCTTTTTATATTTATTTTTTATTTTGTAAACCAGAAATCTTTTGATCGAACTCATAAAGTCTATTCATGATTCTTTATTAAGATTCTTTCGAATAAATTTAGGTCAAGGTTAAAAAATGAAAAATTATATAGTCTTCATATTCGTTCGAAAATTTATATTATTTATTTAAAATCGGCGTGTAATTAGTATAGCATACTAACATGTCTTATAACATTCTAATATTCAAAGTATTTCTTTTCAAAATTTTAAGAAAATTCTTTGCCAAACTTAAGTTACAAAAATGTTACAATATATTACAATATACAATAATATTACAAAAATATACTCCCGTATCGTATACAGTCTTACCTCACGTGTAGTAGTAGTCTTTTCATATAGTTTCTCTACATTCCTATTATTATTATTTATAACAAGCGTTAGTCTTTCGTTTCGTTCTCAACTTTTCTGGTTTTTTTTTCATTTTCATTCGGGTAGCGTTTTGTAAGCCTACCTTCGTTGCAAATAAAAATCTATCCAGTTTATATCATTATTGTTATTTCTAAGCTAAATGACCTAATTCAAAAGTCAGTTCCATAAACAGCAAAGCGATTCTGTAGGAAATAATCATCCATGCCAGATTTATTATGGAAATTGTGTGAGGAGAAGTGGCTTCCCGTTTTTTTTTTCTTTTGCTCATTGAGCAGAATATGATATTACATATAATGCCAAACCAAGAGAAATGCCGGTGATATTTAATCATACAATAAATTTACATCTTCATTCTGTTCAATAAGGGAATATCTGTTTAATTAACACCATTACTCTAAGAAAAAATAACTCTTGTCTAGTGTCTTTTGTTCTTCAAGTGGATCCTTTATTTCGAAATGGATATGAAAGACAAGTTGTGTAAAGTAAGAATAACATATATATTTAAAGCTGAGCTACAAAGAAAAAAGCTTTAAGTTAAAAATAATATTTTGAAAGTTCTTTATTTAACTTCACTTTTATTAAATCGGACTTTAAGGATTTTAAATGTTAGGTTTTAATTAGATCAATTTCAAAAAAATTCAGTTTTAAAGAAAATTGAAAAAAAAATTAAAGATTTTTTTTTTAGTTCTATTTTAAAATGAGTTCTTATTCCTTTAAAAAAAGAAATTTATTTTAATAAATGTTTTATTAATTGTACACTTTTTACGTATTAAATTTAAGTATACAGTGTATATATATTTTCCAAATAAATGTAATCTTTATAATTATTTTCTAATAAACATACAATAAAAGATCTACTTTTTAATACTGTAAAAGTATAGTTGAAGAGCTAATCATTTAAATCATAAACACCGTATTACTATGTTACCTAATTAAATTGTATAGTAATACTTCAGACTACTATTAAAACTGATGTTGTATAAATGTTAAATTAAAGCTTCAAATCTCTCCTCTCTGAACCTTGTTATTTAATTAATTCGTTAAACTTTATCCATTACAGTTTAAGCGTTTTGATCGCTAACTAATTATTATCACTGTCATTATCATGAAATCAAATTACATAATAAATAATAAAATATATAATAATTAACACAAAAATATATATGTTGATTATATAAATACAGTAATACTCTGCGTTTCTTGTTATTTGTATAATTAGTAACTTTACACATATTAATTAAAAATAATACGTAGGTTTTAATTTTTCTTATTACAACAATAAAATAAAAGTAACTAATTTTACCATTTGCATGAGGTAAACCATAACATTTAATTATGCTACAAACGTTGGATTATTTAAATAATATGCAAATTGCATAAGCACCCTGTTAGCTTAAGTTATAAGTTGTAATCCATTTTGGTCCATGCATAATATTCCTTCACTTAATCTGAGGAATGCCTAATGCTGCTTAATCAAAGTGTAATATGACCATTTCACAATTAAGCAAACTAGGATTGTTCTATAGACTCTGAGTTGTTTGTTATAAAGAAATAACTCAATCTCTTTCCCAGTTTGCCAGAAACGTTTTATATTTTGAATACATTACTATGCTTGTTTTTTATTTAGTTCCTATAATAATCTAATTTAATAAAATTACATAAATAAATAATAAATAATATATTTGATAGTCGATGAGTAACAAATAACTTAAATTAGACACATCTGTTAATATTACAAATCTGTTTTATTAATATAATTAAATGGCTGTAACAAATAGGCTCTGATATTTTTTCAATGTTATTGCTTGCCGTACTAGATATACGCATGTGTTTAGTTGTTTATTTATAGCGATTGAGTAACAAAAACAAATCGATTTGAACTTTTCTAAACAAGAAGAGAAAAAATTAAACTTCGAGCTGTTACATACCACTTTGTTTTTTAAAATGTTTAACCCCACCAAACATACAAAAGGAGTTAGATTCTTCTAATTAAAGAATTATTCTCCTTCATTTTCGATGGTAAAAAATAGGGCTGCTGAATTTAAACGTGGTCATACATAGATTCAAAAAAAGAAAGCTCGGGATGCAGAAAATCCGCTACAACCGATGAAATCGTCACAAAAATCCGTAATACCGAATTAAATTATCGTCGACTGAAGATACGGAAGATTTCTGATATCGGAAACATTTTTAGTAGAAAGTATTCGCTAAATTTTACACAATTTTTGGCAGTGAAAGCTATCCGCTTGATGGGAAACCATTTTTGTTAACAGTCGACCAGAAATTCATTCAACTGAACACTACTCAAGGAAATTTAAGCTTTTGTAAACACGATTGCGCTGAGTTTCTGTGACATTTTGTAATAGTAAATGAGACGTGGGTTTACTGTTACATTCACCATTAGATGCTAGAGATCGTACAATAGTCCAAACGGTAGTTAGGTGCAGGTCAGACTGCTTCAAAGAAAACGAAAATGGTTGCGCTTGCAGGAAACGTTTGACTACGGTTTTTTTTTAAATTCTAGCGGTGTGGTGCTCATAAAATTCCTGGAAAAATGTAAGAACAATACGGGAATATATAACAATTCACAGTACCAATTTATAGTACTGCTCAGGCTATACGTTCACATCTGGCTCTTTCACCACGATATGGGCCTGAATGTCACGGGTTGTTGCTGAAATACTTGACGATTTGCTCGATGAGCTTCCAGAAGCGTAGTATTTGGCTCCTAGTGAATACTTCTTTCCAAGTATTAAGAAACGACCCGCTGGACGAAGATTTGCTTCAAATGATGAGGTCAAACTGAGACAACCGCTTATTTTGCAGAGTTGGACAAATCACATTATAGTGCGGATAGCACTAAAAAAATTGTGAAAGTCGTTAATCTAAATGTATTGAATTGAATTGAAAGTGATTATGTTGAAAAAGAAAAAAAAAATCCGTAAAAACTTGTGCTTATTTGTTTGGCCAAGAAGTTTCCGAATGGTTCTTGTATCATTTCTTAGTATACTAGTATCGTTTTTTGTTATCGATGTTCAAGTTAAGTGTTTCATCTAGGATTTTATAAAATCATTACTACCATCGCTGTATTCATGAACGCTCCATTTTAAACGTACAAAAATAAAATTATAAAAAAAACATTACGCTGTGAATATTACAAAAAATACAAATTACGATTAACAACCATCGAATTGTGAAACTGTCCTTGAGTACCAACGTTAAAATGAATGTCAAATTTCATTATATATATATATATATATATACCGGGTGGGCCACATGTCGCTTCCCATTGTAAACGTTAAGATAATCTTGTTGATGATCTTCCCATCGATTTAAATTACCACCTTTTGTTATCATCAGATAGTTATTGACACAAACACCAGAGTGGACTGCTATTCAATCAAACATCTGTTGTATACGGCTGTTATTATGTTTATTGAACATTCTTGATTCTAACTGGTCGTGAAGATGTTTACTAATTAAGAAACAGTTTATGCTTTAAAAACCTGGTACAAAGGTGGTTATAATTTAATAATAAAAGAGTGGAATAAGCATTTCAACACTGTTCCACAAATACGGAAGGCAGTCTATAATTTACTAAAACGTTTTGAGAGAAATGCATCTATAGCGGACTGTCCTAGGTCAAGTAGGCCATCATTAAGCGATGAAACTAAGCTTATGTTTAACAAGCGATTGTCCAGAACCCTAAGATTTCTACTCGTAGGCTATCTCTCGAACAGAATAATTCTAGAATTTCTGTTCGGAGAATTTTACATAAGGCATAAATTCAAAGATTACCTACCTCGTGTAATACATGGCCTACTGGAAGACGATCCTGATCGTAGGCTTCAATTTTGCGAGACAATGTTAAATGAAGTAAGAGAAGGTATAATGAGTTGTTCTTTAAGATAATTTGGAGTCATGAGGAAACTTCAAAATTAACAGGTCACGCCCATAGACACAACTCTACATATTGGTATTCAGAGAACCATAGGATTGTTTTTACAGGCAGTTAAATCGACCTAGTATTACCGTTTTTTTTTTGCTTTTGAAAAAATAGATTCCAACACGCGACTGTGCAAATAACTATGCTTAAGTGTCCCAATTCGTCTGCAGAAGTGTATCAATGAAGATGGAAAACAATTCAAGAAACGGTTTAATAAATAATCGCTTCAATAGTGTTCGTGATGAATTCAGTTTGTTTTTGTTTTGTATTCAAATAATGACCTTTACGATTGGTAGTGAATTTTGCCTCACCGGTGTATATGTAACATGTTATTATTGTATATAAAAGACAATGTGCGTATACAACTAATGTGTAGCATAATGTAAAGGTTTTAGGGATGACTAGAATCACAAATCACTCGAGTAAAAGTGTCAGAAAAGTAACAAACCTTCCCATGGCAGACTTATACGGAATTTGAGGATTGAACTCCTTACCGGTTGGCTACTTTATCGAGTCCTAGTGATAACTTCATTCTGTTCACCATATTGACTCGCTGTATAATGAACATGACAACTGTTAAAAAACCGCTTTTACTGGGGCCTTTTATACTTTTTATCGTCACAGTTATTAGAAAAACAGGTAGTTAAATTAAGCACCTTAATGTAATGTCTTCTGTAGTTAAACAATACTTTGTAGAATACGATGTTTCAACTCAATAGGGGGAAATCCCTTTTGTAAGGGTCTTAATTTTCTTTTTATTCATACTAAAATTGAAATTTCATTTTAATCTTATTTTATTTTTTTTACAAACAATATTTTTTTGCAAAGAATCCGTTCATGGAACAATGAAACATTGGACAATCCGCGCAAACGGAACATTATTTAAGTAAGTTAATTTACTTTTATATAAGTCATCTAATAGATTAAAAGATTAAGTGAATGATTTTTTTTGTTAAATTATTTTAGTGAGGAAAACAAAAAGTGAATTAATTGTTTTCAATTAAACAAATAATGTATATCACATTTCCATTCTAAGCGAGCCGTAGTGCTGCTGAATTAGGGATCTGTAGGAGATGAAACCTTCTATATGTTCAACATACAGATTGGCTTTATATTAAACATCATTAATATCAAAGGAAGTAACTCTGATGAGTGCCTTCTATATCCAGTAACACCTGGTACCTGATACTCCTATATTAGATACTTTATAAGTGACACAGCTATAAAGGACATATAGTATTAAGTGATAATAACAGAGTTGAATATCACCTAATTTTGGTTGGCTTAGGTTTTTAATGTATAATAATATGTTTATTCATCGAAGACAGGAATGAAAAATTATAAAACTGCCTTTCTCTTATTATATTAAGTAAGGGATGCTCGTTGATCTTGGGATTTATGAGCCTACGTTTTTTTACCTTATGAAAGATTTGTGTCTTATTTCAAGTCGTTTAACAAATTTTGGTTATGGAAATTAACAAATATTGTAATAAAATACGAAGGTTTTGAACAAAAAATAAATATATTTTAAATTTCATTTTAACATCACAAAACAATACATTATTTAAATTATTTTTTATATAACAATAATTTATTGTGAAAAGAGTATCGATCAGCGATTTATATATTCAATATGACCATCAAGTTTCTAAAAAGGTATTAATGAAAAACAACAAATTTAATACGTGTAAATATTGATGAATAAAACTTATGTTGGAGTTTGGAAGGGTTTCCCAGATAAAAATAAATATTTTCTACTGAATTTGAGATAGACTAGCTATTATTAAAAAGATTCTTAGGCATTCCTCTTTAATAAGAAATTTAGAAAAATATTATTCAGTTATGGATGCTATTGATTGTTTTAAAAATTTTGGATGGAATGAATAACGTACGTACTCAATTTTGCACAGCTGTGTAACAATGAACATTATATAATCCTACTACTTTTTCTCTTTCACACAAAAAAAATATATATTTGTGTACGTATGAACAAAAATTAAGTATGCGTACTAAATTTTATAGGATGTTATTTATCGATGAAAATAAGCTAAAAAGTTCGAATTAACATGGGTCCAAAACGGCTTCATTGGAAGTAAAACGATTGCTTTGAACTACTGTATATTGCTTGAAAGCAATGGCTATTGAAAAATTTCGTTCTGATGTCTATTCAAACAATATTGAAATTCTTGGAACATAAATTATGTAACAAAAAAGATAATTTTACATGATATTTTAAAAACAAAAATTACAAAAAAATGAGTATCAGGGCCGATTCATTAGTAATTTCCAAGAAAATTATTGCCACGTTTGAAATAATTTGAGTTTAAAACATAATTATTTAAATTTGGAGTAAATTTACTTAAGAGGCTAATAAATAAATAAAACGTTTTTACAAAATTTATATTTTTTCTACAAAATTCGAAGAGGATTTAATTTAACTATATGAAAATGTATTCGTCAGTCAAATTAGAACAAGTTTAAATTCCAGATATTTAATTTTTATTTAAACAAAACGGATATAAATTGTGAAAGGAAAATGTAAGATTTTACAAAAAAATATTAAGTTCTCAAAATAGAAAATAACATATTCAAAAATGACATTTATGCTACGTAAATTGTTGAAATGTACTGAATATTAATTATTTGTTAATATTGCCAACATATGAAATAGAAAACTAATTAAATCACCCTTCAGTTTAATTTTGAATATTAACAAAATATTTTCCTTTTCTTAATAAACAAAATTAATTGATTCAATGATTGTATACATTTGTTTGTATAATTTTTTTTGTAATATCAAACATACAAAGAGAATGTTTGTTATAACATTTTTCTACCCCGTTTTCATCGTTTTCTTCCAGCCGTTTAGTCTTTTAATTATAACAAAAAACACAACATCGTATGTCGCTGCACTCATATAGATTTCTTTATAAATGTCTGAAGATTGCCTCTTCTTGAACAAATTTCTCAATTATATTTATTTAAAAACAATTATTTTTTTTAGTTGGCCAAAATTAATTTATTAAATATATATGATCTGTTCTGGGAAAATTTCTAGATGTGTTGATGCTCAAATAGACAATGTATGTAATCAGCTGTCAAGCCTACCTGTTTGAATGTAAACAGATATTAAGAATATACTTGAATATAATAAAGTTTCAGAGAGTGAAATTCGAGGGAGTATTCAATGAGGGTTAATGATGTAATACTAGGTTCTGTTTTTGATTTTAATTTTTGTTACACAGTTAATTTAATCTTATATATATTGATTATCATTATTTATTTATTTTTTTTAATGAATTTGAAATTTTTTTAACCATAGTTGTTAATCAAAGTTTGCCAAATTTTATTTTCTGCTTGTATGTCTTGTGTCCGTAAGAATAAATTTTAAGATCATTCTTAAATGTATATTAACTACAAAACCTTTTTTCAGAGATAAACCTTTCGTAATCAATAAATATACAAACTTGTTTTCTTTATTGTTTTGTAAAAATACTTCTTTTTTAAAGAGAAAGTTATTTTACAATGCAGTAGTCTTATTTTATAAACAAAAGAATGTTGTGAGCTTCCGTTTAGGTCTATTAAAAAGAAAATTTATTTTTTCTAACAATTCTAAGGATGCATATATACATATATATATATATATATATATGTATATATATATATATATGTGGAGAGAGAGAGAAAGACAGACAGAGAGAGAGAGTATGAGAGAGAAAGAGAGCGTGAGATGTAAAGAGAGAGCCTTAATAATTCACATATTATTTATTTTATTAGATACTATATTTTACCTATTAAATTCCTCCTTTTTTTAAGTATTGAAGTCTATTTTCAAACTTTCTTCATCTTCTTGTTTATTTTTTAATAATATAACTTATATTATAACTTATAATATAAGTTATATAAAGTTAGAATTTTTTATAGATATATTATTTTCTCAATCTAACAAAATTAACTTTTAAATTGGGTATATTTATCTACCTTTCTTAGCTTCGTCATAATTAAATCACATGTTGACGCGTTACGAATATATTCCATTTTCAAACCTTGCTGTACTCATAAAAATTATGACGATCATAGCAGAAAATGTATAATTTTTTAAATAATTTTAACAAAATTAATTTTCTATATACGAGTATTTAAAAAAAAAAATCAGTTTCCGATATATCTGTAAAGTAAAATTTTTGTTTTACACTCTTAAAATTTCTTTATCATTATAGATACTTATAATGATGCCTTAAAAAGGCTCCAAGCGAATGAACAAATAGAAAAAAAAGACAGATGTTGCGAATGTTTAGATTTTCACTTTACTATCTTAACTAAATGCAGAGAAGAAAAATAATTAATTAATTTAAAAAACCTAAAATTGTAAAAATGTAATGATAAAATAGAAGCCCTTTTTAATGTAAAAATAAAAGTAATTAAAACAAATAATAAACACACTTTCAGACAAATCTTGTTTCGATGGTATAAACTTTATATATATATATATATTTTTTTTTTCCCCTTACAACTTGTATATTTACAATCGGTTCCGAGTTAAGAACCACAAGTAAATCGTATTACAAAAACCATATGATGAGGGGTTTTTAACGAGCACCCGTTAATAAAAAGTGCATACAAAAATATTATAATAATGAATTACATACATACATATTTAAACATACTCGCACTGAATAAGAACACATAGCTACAAGAGTTCAAAAGGTCTAATGAAAAATAAATAATATCATTAAGCAATAGACAAAGACAAACAAATAATAATATAACAAACCCATGGAGATAAATGGAAAGAGGCTATGGTCTTCATCAAGACATAGAAAGATGCTCATCACATATCTGATACTGAACCAGCTTAAGAGTCACTCAGATTCCCCCAAGTTCAGCAGTTGCAGGCGTTTCAATCGCTAGACATCCTCGCTGTTGTCTAGAAGATTTAACTGCTAGAAAGTTCATTTGATTATGTAGCCGCTATCTGTATTTTGAACCGTACCGCTTGACCTCTTCGTGAACATAAGGTAATTCTAGGGAGTCGTGAATTTCTTCGTTTCGTGCGAACCATGGTACCTCTGCAGTGGATCTCGTTAACTTACACTGGAAACGTTGTATAATTTCAATGTTACTCTGGCTCGTCGTACCCCATACCTCTATGCCGTACGTCCAAATCGGTTTTAGAACAGTATATTAAAAGTTTTTGGACAGCGAAAAGTGTGAATTCCTGCCTAACAACCAATAAAGCTTCTTACATCTCGTGTTTAACTATTTCCTGTTTTCTATCACGCGGTACTTCCACGTAAAACGATGATCAAGGTGGAGTCCAAGCTACGGTATGAGGTCAGAGTATGGGATTAAAATGCCGTCTATGTAGACCTATGACCTATTTTTTAACCTAGTGAAGTTTTATGTTCATGCGAATGTAAATTAAACTCGTTTTTACTGTACTTATAATTTTAAAGATATTTAATTTAATTTCCTAACATGATAGAAAATTAAATACTTTAAAATCTTTAAAAATTTATAAGACTTGTTTAGGAAATGAAGAAGCAGTTACTGTTTGCTGTCTTTGTTCCTGCATTCTTTCCGAACTATTTAAACACCGAGGTCAGTTTCATTATCTCAAGTATATGACAATAGAAGAATTTTTATCTGCTTCTTAATTTCAGTCTATTATAAATTAAAGGAACACAAGGGTAATTAAACTACTACTTGTAATATCAGCATTGAAAGAGCCATGATGAAACGGTAACATTTCATATTAAAATGGAACACGCACTTTCTAATTCCGTTCCGTACAATCATGAATCTAGATGCTAACAGTGAATTAATAAACAGTAGAAAAAGAATATTGGAATTTTCCATATACCGAAGAAATAGTCGTCGTGCTATTACAACAAAATGGTAATTTACCGACGAATAGATTATGTGCGAAAGGTCAGACATGAAATTATGATGAATGCGAATAATGGTGATGTAATTTAGGTGAGTGCCGGACAAAAGTTACCATTGTGAAACAATAACTGATTTTAGAGTTAATATAATATTGCAAATAATTACATCATATTAAACTAAAATAATATCCCTGATTAATATGTAACCGAAAAACACTGACCTCCCCGTTTACGGATAACCTCAGAAACTTATTTTACTAAAATATTAGATTTCAATGAAAAGTTTTACTTTTGTTTCTTGTAGAATAAGCTAAAAAAATATATACACATTCGTTTGAAAAAATGGTTGAATTAGATTCAAATTAAAGTTGTTGAAAGTTATTATTTTTACTTCCTCGTACGAAATAAAGGAAGTATTATAATCGCGAAAAATTTCGGTTTTCAGATGTCAACGGAAATATCCATTTTGACGATCCCTGAATCCATTTTAACTAGTTTCGGCGTGACGTTTGTACGTACATATGTATCTCGCATAACTCAAAAACGATTAGCCGTAGAATGTTGAAATTTTGTATTTAGGACTTTTGTAACATCTAGTTGTGCACCTCCCTTTTTGATTGCAATCGACCTTTAGAATAATTGAATGTTATGTTGGTAATAATCATGTATATTAATATTATAGTATTTGAAAATTATAATTTAGAATCGTATTATTTTAGGATTTTCTTAGCAAAATTTTCTAAAAATTGAATATTTATTTAAAAGAAATTTAAATTTATTTAATTATTTGACAGTACAATAAAATACAATATTATGTTGATACTAACTGTACATTTTTGAATTTTATTCAATTTTAAGTGATTTTTGAAAATTATTTTATTAATTGCTGTTGACATTTGAATTCAAATAATTTTTTTTTTTAATATTTGTATTTACTATAAAAATTATTTTCATTTATAATAAGAATGACTTGTAAATTATTAGTTTCAAAATACTTACTCTATCCTTCAAATTTATAATTGTATTTAGTAAAACTGTAAGTATCTTTTAAATGACATCTTTTTCTTTTTGTTATGGGGAAGCGATTCTGGTCTTAGAAAACGTATAGTACATAACTCGACTTGTAATACATATTACGCACTCGTGAAAATACTCAAGTGGTAAATGTTTTTCACTGAGAATACAGAAATTGATGGAACATGTCTATTCATTTTGTTATCGTTATGTTTATTTGAGATACAAGAATTACATAAATGCATTAGAATGCTATGTTGTTATATTTTTTTACAAAAATTGGTGATATTTTGAACACCCTGATAGGATGACTTCTTTGTTGTAATATACAAGTGTAATACAATTAATAAATAATATTGCGAACACTAAAACTTGAAGAAATGAAGCGCATACAAAAGCGAATGCAACTCCAGCTTCAAAAGGTATTTATGGCTATGAAGAAATAGAAAGTGACGACATGAATAAAAGAAAGACTTTAAGGGAATTACAAGATAGATATAATTCAGTGCTATTGAATAAAAATCATTTCTTGTTTACAAGAAATACTTTCAACAGTGACAATGATTCAGGGCCTTTAAAGCCTATATCCTGATGGTGGAACAAACATTGCTCATTGTTCTGCAATTTTACCTAAAAGTTTGAATGTTTTTGAAACCAAAGTACAGACGAGATGTGAGGCCTGAAAATTCGCAAATTGCAGTAACAAGTGGTATAAATTCAGAATAAATATACAAAGACAAAAACCCTTAACATCATACTCATTTTAAACTCGGTAAAAACATGTTAAAAATGTAAACTAAAAATTTTGTAACCTTTTCTAGTTTTGTGTTTATTTTCATTGAATAAATAATAAAAAAAAAAAAATATTTATATATATATATATAAAAAATAATGATAAAATATGATATGCTTGAATACGTAACACTTACTTGGTTCTCCATTTCTCCTGTATGAATACATAATTTTTTTTATTTAAGCATTTGTTTCAGTCTACTTCATAATAAATATCGCTATAAAATTCATTATCATAATAATTTATAAAACATAGTATTAGATAGATATACGACTTAAATTTATTTAAAGATTAATAAAGGGACTTTTGTACTATTTTAATATTTCAGGTAAAATTGTGAATTAATAATTGTATATTTAATGTTAATAAAAACTAATATTTTAGCCATTGTGTAACTGTCACCTTTTATTAAGAATTGCAGGATCGTATCTCACTTTCAAATGAATTAGGTTTAAATGAAGAGCAGCAAAAAATGTGTATATGTAATTTAATAGGCGCGCACAAGGAAGTCATGTGGTGTCTAGATTTTTTTTTAAGTTCTGCAGGTAATAAATATTTATTTATAAAAATGACATTGCATTAACCTAACCTAACATGTCCACGTCAGATATTTTTGTATTCATATTTTGTTGTTAAAAACCCTTATAAAAAATGTTATTTGATTTTGATCAAATCAAAATTTGATTAATTAAATTTTTTCCCAACATCAAATAACTTCCGTTGGAATTTTTTTCATTTTAAAAACGTATATTTTAAAAATACTTAAGTGCTTTATGAAAAAACCAAAGTTTACACGTGCTTTTAGTTTTATAACAAATACATTGCAACAATAATAAAAATAAAAATAATGAAAACTAGTTAATAAAAACTGTTGACCACATTTAGTTCTTTTTGGCTGTAAACTTCAAACGATAATAATATTTGTTAAAAAATGTTACAGGTTAAAACAGCGACAGAAAATTTAGTAGGAGGTCTTATGTTGCCATGATGACTGAAATATCTCAATGACGTAAAAAGATTATTTTTTTTTTATTAAAGAATATGTTTTAATTATCAATTTCATCCCCAAGGGGGCTTCCTTCCCGCGGTTAAAACCTTCCCGGGTTAGTACGAATGCAACCTGTAGGTATGAAAGCATTCGGTCGGTTGGTTCTCATGTGATTCGAGAACTAACAAACAGACAAACTTTCGGCTTTATATTTATAATTATTCCTAATATACAGTAATTAAAATAAAAACGTAATAATTGGTTCCTACTAAATAAGGATTACACAGAAAACTTATTATCAACAGTGATGCAAAACCTTCATTGTCGATATGAGACCAATATCTAACAGCTTTATGCAGTTTTAAATTTATTAAAAATCTTTTTACTAAAGTTTCCAGTTATAATAACGTATAACAATTATCCACTTTCTTTAATTTTTTCTTCTTTATAAATGAAGATATCTCTTTCGTTGGTTTAAGGTTCGTGTAATCTTTAACTTTTTTTATATAAAATTTTATCTATACAGTCTGTATAAGATGCGTGCAATAAATCATGATGGAAAACGTGAATTAGAAGTTTAAATCGTATAAATGTTTTTAAGGTAATTTAGTGCTTTCTAGTATGGTTGCCTAAATTGACAACTGTTTACATATTTTATTTTGTTTTATTTTTATTATAAAAACGGTAGTAAAATTACTATTTTTATATTATTTTGTAAGAATTGATTATCTTTCAATTAATATTATGATTATTTCTTGTTATTTTCGTTTATTTATTTTCTTATTATTACTTTTCTTAGGCTTTACTTATACCTTTTCCGCATTTTTTACTGATAACAATTGTTAAACACTCAAAATTATCATCTATATTTAGATTTTAAGTAAAATTGCTATAAAAACCTATTCAGCGTAATTTGTACGCCAAAAGCAAGAACAATTTTGCATAGCTTATTTGTAAATAGTTACAATTAAGCAAAAGTATAATTTCAGACTAGACACACTCCAGTTTATTCTGAGTCATTTACGAAGAATGTAACAAACTTTCAGGATTTTTTTTTTGAAAATAAAGAGGAAATCTCTTATAAACACACCTTAGGAAACGGTTTGTTAGCGAGTGTCAGCTGGCAAAAAATATCATCGTAATATCTGCGCCTTCGTTAAAATTAAGTGTATTGTAATTCTGGACATCCAAATTAAGGTGTAAATTTTGGTGGTTTTATATGAAATCTATCCTGAAAAACTGGATAAAATAGATGACACAAGTTTTAGTAGTTTTGGAGAAATCTGGGGTAAAATACAAAAATATTTGGGTCGAAAACACACTATTTTATATTTGGTGTAAAATTATATCGCTAACTGGGTAATTAACACATGAACGTTTTAAAACAGAATTGTAGAGAATTTGATTTTGGGTAAAATAGTATGAATAATGTCTTCATAAACTAAATAAAAAGGATTTTGAAGTTTATTAGAAGCAAAACATATCAAAATATGAAATTTTATATAAGAAATATCCTTGCCATAAATGCACTTCAATAAACTATAATGATATCTTAATCCAATTTTATTTCAGTATCCTTTAAAAAAAAATATAATAAAAATATTGTATTATACAATATATATTTTGTACACATTAATTTATAGGTATACTCGTATTAATTATCAATGTATTTAATTAAAATTTTGTGTGCATGAAATATTATTTTTTTAAATTTTGTTATTATTACAATTTATTTCTTCATTTCCAGTTAATATATTATCTAATTTTTTCGGCATCTTTACAAAAATGGAGATTCAGAGTTAAACCTACACTTATCTAAAAACGTTAAATTGTAACTTATTTCAAGTCAATTATTTATTTCCTTCAATTTCGAAAGAAAAAGAAATCTAAAAAAAGTAAAGAAGAAAGAAAACTAAAGTCTGAGGAAAACCACACATAGGAATAAAAGGAGAATGTTGGTCTTGGGAAACCGATAGATTTGTTCCCAATTATAGTTAATTGATCGGCCAATGATATATTATAGTGCTCATGCTAGTACGTATCTTGTGTCTGTATATGTGTATGTATGTGTTAATGTGTTTTCACGAACTCACATACGCACGCATATATACTGATTATTGAGTGAGTGTTGTATCACGTAAGACAGAAACAATATGAACAGTCAGCTACCAAGCTGTGCTCGAGAATTATTACTCGTTTGATATTTAATTCTTGTAATTGATTTATGAAATTAAACGTAATAATTTAAATTCATTAAATAGTTTATTAGTTAATTATAACTGTAATTATCCCTGATTATTGTAAGCGAAAAATAAAAATTTAGATAAATAAATTTAACTTACATTGTAGTTTCATTATTTATTTTCATCAGTAAACATTTCCTGAAAATTTCTTAAATTTTTTGTGAATTTCTCCGTATAAATTGGAGTGTGTTCGGCTGAAATTATATTTTTGCTTAACTGAAACTACATTCAAATACGGTATGTTATGCAAAATAGTTATTGCATCTGGCCTACAGTTTACGCTGAAAAACAGCTTACAGCAGTTTTAATTAATTTTAAATTATATATCAATAGAGATGATTTCGTTTCTGAAACAATTAATATCAGTAAGCAGTGTGATTATAATATAATATAACCTAAATAACAAGGAGGTTAGGTTGAGATCTAGACGAGTACGGTCGTATTTTCAGCGCTCCGTGTTTTGGTATTACTACAATTGTTTATTTAATTTTTATTTCGTTCTTAAGGTGTTTGTTATTTTTGTGCTGTTTTAGTTGTTTTTCGTTTACTTTTATTACGTTTTCTTGTTTTTGTTTTCTTGTTTGCGTTCATACCACATTGGCTAGTTTACTTTGTGGGTTATTTTCGTTATCAGTGACTTTGATCGCCGTTAGTCTTCGTTTTACAAAACCAATTTAACGTTTTTCCAGTGTTTCATTTACGTTTCGTCGTTATTTGTGTTTATTGCCGTGTTTTTTTTTTTGTGTAAATTTCATTGATTAGCCTACGGTCGGTAAGGCCTATTTACTTAATTTCCACAGCTGATACATTTATTTCTTTCGTTTGTTTAATTCGAAATACAGAGTCGAACTTTAATAAGTCGAACTTTATTGTTTACTTTAACTTAGAATAGTTTTTAATATTTTATTTTTTTGTTGCTGTTCTTGAACTCATGACTAGTACCCGCGCCATTGATCTGACTGGCGGGGCAGTTAATGTTGGTGGGTCAAGTTTTGTTGTGGCTGTGGTCTCCTCTAAAGGCGACGAACGGTTGGGTTCTCGTCTAGTGTAGTCAGTCCGCTTAGTACTGGCTGAGGATGTTAAAGTTTGTTTCTGTGGGCTACATGGGAGAGTAAGGCTCTTCCTTCACCGAGTGGTCGAGTGTATGGCCAGGAGATACTCTGGCAAGCTCTTACATATGGATTTGTCATCGATGGTGTTGCGGGTAGTCGAGCCCCGGTGAAGAAAACCTGTGGGCCCCCCAACGACGACGGTAGTGGTGAAGGCGGCGGGTTGGTCGTATGCGCACCTTTTCCGCACAGTAACGGACACTGCGTCGCCGGGAGAGGCGGACATTCTTTTAGCACGCAAGGGTCAGGGACAGGACATGCATATACGAGTCCATGATACGGGAAACACTGCTGCCAAGCTTCGGCAGCAAATTATGGATAAAGTGGAAGGTACTACAGTGATGACTGGTATTTACCATAAAGGAGGATCTGGTGCAAGACATACGAAAGGTTGCCGGAAACTCGGTAACGACAGATGTACTCTCCCTGAGGTCGTCGTTCGGAGAGACGAAGTTGGTGACAGTGGTGTTTCCGCCTCTGCTGGCTGATGAATTGCTGAAGATCGATCGCATTCGCATCGGATAGGTGGCCTGTCGCGTGTCAAGGAGGCCCGCTGAAGAGCGATGTTTTCGGTGCTAGGGGTAGGGCACCGGGTTGGCTCCTGCAATGGTCCCGATAAGAGGGGGCAATGCTTTAACTGCGGGTGCGAGGGACACCTTCGGAAAGATTGCAAAGCGGAAGCGAAATGCTCCTTATGCAATGTCAGGGGACATATGTTCACTTGGTGGCCGAGGCTTCATGTAAGAAATGAGGCCCGTGTGCCTTCGTTGTTGGGGATGGTGATCTAGGGTTGAGACAGCTTCAACCCTAGGCTACCAGGAGTGGTCCAGGAGGGGTGGGATGCTCTGGTGTCCCACCTTCGATAATTGGACGGGGATTTCCTTGGGACTTCATGACGGGGGGTAAACTAACACCGTAGTCCCGGTGAGGATCCTTTTGGGTTCCTTCAATAGAGGCATGTAATTCAACGACCGAGTTCGCCGGCTACCTAGGAGGAACCTTAGTTTCTGCTGAGATAGTTTGAGGGGATGGCCCCCTCTGGAACTATGTAAATGCTTGTTTGCTGGTTTGGCTCCTGAGGGAGGAAACAAAATTTACTCAAAAAAAAACCCTAACAATAGTAATAATAATAAGTAAATAAATAAATGAAAGAAATAAAAAACCTAAATACAGATTTACAAATAATAATCAATGCTTACAGATTACTACAAAAATAATATTTATACTAGCGTTTTTATAATAAGAATAATGAAAAAAATCCTTTCTTAATGTGCACTTACAGCGTGAGCAGAATGTGTATACAAATTTCCATCAATTTATCTTCGGTAGTTCTTGCTGGGCATTGATTATGAACAGTGACTACATGTTTTATGTATATAAATATATGTGCGTGCTAACCACCGCGGTGTGAGTGGCAGCGTCTCCGCCTTTTATCCGGAGATCCAGGGTTAAAATCCTCGTCAGGGATAGCATAGTCACATTAAAAAATTGATTATTTCATCTCATCCTCCGAAGTAATACCTAAAGGTGGTTCTAGAGGCTAAAAAAATTATTTATGCGCGTAAATATTTGATATATCGTAAGCGATTGTATTATTACTGCGAATTAATTTTAAATACAAAGTGCTATCAAAAATGTTTCTATTTTCGTTTTACAGGTAAATATGTTTTGGTAATTTCATTTCGTTTTCAATGTGATACGAACAGTCAAAAATAATAAAAATCTCATCCACTTATTTCATTGAAGTTTGCAAGAAATATTGAAATTTTCTTTTGGCTTTCATTTTTAGGTTACTTATGAAAATATTGCCTTGAAATCCAGATTATTTTCTTTCGGTTAAACATTTCCGTTTCATCTATTTGTTTATAAAAATCTTTGTTAAAGTAAAAAATGTTTTATATCTTTATAAACCAGTTAACTTTATAGTTCCGAAAATATAAACTGTACGCTGAGCTCCGTGGCGTACACTTTATATTTTCAGTACTGGGTGTTAAGTACTCAGATACTGGGTGTCAGCCCAATTACAGTTACAATGAGAAATAAAATAAATGAAGATGTTCAAAAATTAAACATATTATATAAAAAATAAGTTATCTAAATTTGGGATGTTATCTCTTAAAACTGATATATACTCCTAATTAAAAATTAATCAAATTTTAAAATAATGAATATTTTTTACGATTAAGAAAAAAGAAACTTTTTCAAATATGAAAATTATTTTACATATCCCTTCTTTTACTAAAAAAGAAACCACTGTAACAAATAGTGCAGGTAACTGAGAAAATAAAGGGATTGATTATCCTTATATCCGTTGTTTTTCTACTGTTTTTTAAAGTGGAATAATTACATTTTTTTGAATCCCAAAAATTTAAGTTTTCTTTTCAATCGATAATATATAAACTAAGCTGAGTAGCTTTATTTAAAATTAACATTATTGTGTGTGTGTGCGCGCGCGCGCACACACACATTTATAGTTTAAAAATCACCATATACACACATATGCAAAGTAAGATTGTTGATCTATGTCTGTATCTGGTGATTTTTAAACTATAAATAATTAATTATAATTTAACACACAGGACATGTTTGAAAAATTAATATATATGTATTTAACAGGTAATTTTGATGTTTTAATAAAGGAAATTATTGTTATTAGAACTGCTTTTTTCATTAATATGAAATTTCAATGGGCATAATACTTGAAAGAAAATTTAATAAGGGTTTTATAAAAGAAGAAAACCAATTTTTAGTTTCAATATTAATTAGAACTTTATGTTCATTCTTTCCAATGCAACCAGACACTTATTTTCTTGACAGTTTTCTAGTATAGTGTTTGTATAGGATAGTATAATATTTGTGTAGTAAAAGACATTTTTACTAAATGATACTGAATTTTTATTCTATTTTTTCAACTTGTAACATTTTTAACAAATATTATTATTATTTGAAGTTTACAGGCAAAAAGAATTAAATGTGGTTACAAGTTTTTATTTTTATAGTTTTCTTTATTTTACTTTTTATTAATGTTGCAACGTATTTGTAATAGAAAAAAAAAACACGTGGAAACTTTGGTTTTTACGTAGAATTTTCACATTAATTTAAAAAAATAAATCTTTTAAATAATTATTTTTCACAGAAAATTTATTTGATGTTCGGGAAAAATTAAATGAATTTTACAGTTTGATTTGTTTAAAATCAAATAACTTTTCAAAATATACAAATTCAATTAGTAATAATAACTCTCTAGAATTATTTTTAATTTTAATCGTATTTAATAATCTTCTTTTTATTTAATGTATATTTTGTTAACTTATTCTACTAGATACAAAAGAAAACCTTTCTTTGAAATTTATGTTTTACTAAAATAAGTTATGTACTTGTCTGTCTGTAAAGTAGGTAGGCAGTCTGTGTTTTCCGTTTATATATTAAACAACAACATTATATTAGTCTAATATGATGTAATTACTTACGATATTATGCTAACTCTAAAGCCAGTTATTGATTTCCACGTTAACTTTCAACCGGCACTCACGTAAATTACATCACCACTATACGCAAATATCATAATATAATTTCATGTTATGGCCTTTCACACATAATCTATTCGCCGGTAAATACCACTTTGTTGCACAACCGTGACGGCTGTTAGTCGGTATTTGACCAACTCCAATATCCCTTTTCTACGGTTTGCTAATTTACTTTTAACAGCCAGATGCAATGATTGTATTAAACGGAATGAGCAAACGTATGTCGCTTTTGGAATTTTAAATGTTAACGTTTCATCAAAACTCTTTCAGTGCTGATATTACAAGCAATTTTATTATCCTTGTTTTCTTTTAATTTATAATAAGGTGAAATTACGAAGTAGATAAAAGTTGTTGTATTGTCATATACAGGAGATAATGAAATCTAAGTGGGTGTTTATATGATTCGGAAAGGAATTCAGAAACAAAAACAGCAAATAACAACTGATTCCCCATTTGCTAAACAAGTACCTACATTTTTATAATTATTTAAGTTTCTATCGCATTACAAAATTACATAAAACGTATAATAAATGTAAGTTCAGTAAAATAGAGTTTAATGCAATAAATACTTAGATTTATATTAGAATTAAACCTTTAAAATTACAAGTTCCTATTATTTTAATATAACATGATTTAAATTCACATGAACACACATGAATATTCATTACTTTAAAAAACTATATTAAAATTTCATTTCTACCATCGAAACCAAAAACATTTTCGTCTGAAAATATGTTTATTATAATTATTAAAAAAAATTAATATCAAAAAGGACTTCTACCTTTTGGTGTAGTCTATTTTTTTACATTTTTAGGTATTTTTTTCTTTTGAGATTAATTATTTCTCTTTTCAGCATTTACTCAAGATATTAGAATGAAATTCTTATTGACCATTTGCAACATCTGTCTCTTTATTTTATCTGTGCGTTCTCTTGTCTTTTTTGGTGATATCTACGAATACAAAGAAATTTTAAGAATATAATCCAAACATTTTACTTAAAGATGTACGGATGAAAACTGATCTTTCTTATTTTTTAAAAAAATATATAGAAAATTAATTTTTTTAGTTAAATTGAATAGTTAAATTAATTCTTCGAATGGCGTGTTACCCAACGGAGTGGAAGAGCTCTCAAGTGGTGGCACCAAATCCGGGCGAGTCAATGCATGACGTGTCCTCGTACAGGGCAGTAAGCCTTCTATTTATTATGTCTAAGGTATTCGAAAGGCTACTCATTCAGATATTGTGGCTTGTATTAGAGGAGGTACAAGTTATTCCTGACCAGCAGTTCGGTTGCCGCTGTGGTCACCCCACCATTGAACAGACACACAGATAAATCATGTTGTTACCAACTGTTTGGAGGAGAAAAAATTCTGTTCGGCTCCCTTTCTAGTATCCAGCCAGCACTCTATAAGGTCTGGCTGCTTAGTCTGCTACAGAAACTTAAAACAAACCTACCTCAATCCTTTCGTTTAATATTGCTTAGTTACTTGGACGGACGCTTCATCCGGATTAAAAACAAGGAGGAGTTATCTGAATTCTTTGACACTTCCTCGGGTGTTTCTCAGGGCTCATTGTTGAGGATAAGCATATCCTCTACTCCATATTCACTGCGGATCTTCCAGTCATAGACAAAACCACTATTGCACCGTTTGCACTATTGCACAAGGCAATCCTGGCTGTCGATGATAATCCAACTGAAACCTTTGCTAAGTTGCAATCTGGGTTAGATTTCTCCAATTCAACCAACCAGCTAAAAGGGCGAGTGGTTGAAGGAATGGAAAGTAAAGGTCAATCAAGCGGAAGCGACTCGCAAGAAATTCGCGATGAGAATAGGTGACTGCCCAGGAATCCATTTAGATGGAAGCCTCATCCCTCGCGCTGAAAGTGATATTTAGGTGACGATCTAGGTGAACACTTAGACCGTCATCTAACATGAAAGGTTCACATTAAAGATAAAAAGGAAAAAGCTAGATGTCAAATTTAACGAGTCTTACTGATTATTAGGCTGGAAATCGCAACTAACCCTATGTAACTTCTGTACAAAGTGATTCTAAAACTTGTTTAGACATACGGCCAACTCTGGGATACGGCGAGTACCAACAATATAGAAATTACTCAGCGTTTCCAGAATAAATTTGCAAGATGCACTACACACGCGTCATAGTTCGCACGGAACAACGAAATTCACGAGTACTTGGGGTTACCTGTTCGAGAGGAAGTCGATCGATTTGCAACGAAAACGACAAGGCAATCGGTTTTTATCGCAATCGATTTGCAAAGTAAAAAATAAGATTTAACCACCACGTAAACTATGTAGCTGTTAACCTCTTAGATAACTGGGAAAATGTAAAGCGATTAAAATGGGTACATGTATTTGACCCAGGAACACAGTTATACTCAATTAATGAAACGCGACGAATCCTCTTTTCTTAAGTTGTGTATCATCAAAGTATTTATGTTTATATCCATTTATTTTCTTAGTGTTATTTGTTCCTATGTTACTACTTTTCCCTTTTACGTTGTGGCTTTATTCGAAGTACTGGATACATTATTATGATTTTAGAACATTACTGGCTGGACTTTATTATTTCTTATGCTACTTTTGATTTACTGTCGATGTCTAAAATGTAATTAATTAAGGTGTTTCAAGGAAAATCCTCCCTGTATTACTTGGTTATTGTGATGAAATTTATTTATGGTTTCTAATCTACGAAACCGATTGTAAATATAGTTTGAGACAAAAAAAAAAAAAACATAATATAGAATGTGTAGAAAATTCTTTATTTATAAAAGTTTAAAAAAATAAATAAGAATATGGAGAACCTCTGAAAACAGGCTTCAGTACAAAAAAAAGTACAAATTTAACAGGTTAAATATATAATGAATAAAATAAAGATATTAAGGCAAATTATTAAGCTCTCTCTCTCTCTATATATATATATATATATATATATATATATGAATGCATTCTTAGAATTGAATAGAAACAATAACTTTTCTTTGTAATAGACCTAAACGGAAGTTCTTAATATTTTTTTTATCTATATTATAAGATTTTGTTTTATAAAATAAATATCATTTGTTATTAAAATATTATTTATAAAATGGTATCTATTCTCCTCCATGGAATAACATTAACACGGAAAGACGTTTACTAGAAGTGACATCATTTAGAAGTTGTGTAGATGATTGTAAAGAAACGTGCCGTTAATACTGTTGTACTTTATTACGATGCTACTTTCCCGGAATTGGTCATTATAAATCAATTTCTTCTATTTCTTTTCAATTAAAATTCTCGTGTGAAGTTAATCTCGAAATAAAATCAAGCAATTTATTTATATAAATATATAAAACAATATTCATATAACCATCTTACAATAACTTCTTGTGGATCTATCTTGCGGCAGGTTTCAACAATAGGTTTTTTTCAATTTTTTTTCGATGTTGAGCTTCTTTTTTCATTTGCCAATAATTTCTTTCTTTTCTTATGTCCGTTTTCACTCTATTTTTCTTCTGCTCTTTTCTCGTTTTACTTCTATTTTCCCTTCAAGTATCCTAATCTGTATGCAGTCTCTTTTCAAAATATGTCCTATCCATGATACCTTCCTCTTCCTTATTGTTTTCAAAATACTCCTTTCCAATAGTCTTTCTTTTCGAATCATACTATAATCTACGGCTCGGAAAGTAAGTGTAAAAGCATAAGGTATAATTGAACATCAAACTTTTGATTCTTTCAGCCAACTAATTTGACATTCTTAACATTTCTTTTCTTTTTTTTATCAAGTAATTGGAGTGTAATTGTATTATCCAATTGAGTTTTATTACTGTACGATTTGTTGTACATTAAAATTAATTTCTTTCAACGCAGGATTCAATTTTTTACTTGCATCAATTTATAGACTCTTCATCAAAATGAAATAAATAAATAGAGAACAATAAAATAGGATTCATAATATATCATCAATTTCAACTTTTTTTCAGAAAAAAATTAAGGGTTTTTTTAAATGCTAAAGAAAGTTCTACATCGACCGACACCAATTTTTTGACGGAGAAGTGATATCCTGTTTTAAATCTGTTTTTGTATTGTGACTTCGTTATGGCCAGTTTTCCAGTTTTATGAAAATAATCTTGATATTAAACAAGTTTTAAAGTATCTTTAATGACTTTTCATAAAAATTTTCGTTTCCAAATGAATGTCTCTAAATAGTGACCCGTAAAACTTTGGAAAGGGGGCCGACGACTGTTAACCATCCCTCAATGAGTATTTGCATGGATTGGTGCCTTATATATGTACTAATTTGTAAATATTAACTCAGACGTAAATACAGAAGTTAAAAAAATAAGATAATAAATGGGAGAAGTAGTGGAAGTACCTCCTAGATAGCCATCTGTCAGTGACGTCTGTTTTCGGAAGCAGCGTTGCCATTATGCTAGCTAATAGAGTAAGATTACTTTAGGGCCTGGCTAAACTTTTAAAACAATTGTGCCTTATTTTGTTCTTCTGTGTTATTTTTTTCGTTATTCTCACTTTCTTAATTAAATTTGGTTCAAAACAAGCACTGCTGCATTCATAATTACTGTTCTAATTCTATTAAAACCATTAATTGATTTTATTGATATTTCTAAATAGAAATAATTAAACTGTTAGTTTTATTAACGAACAGATCATATCCTATTTAGTTTCATATTTTTCTGATAACAAGAGGTTACCGAACAGTAATAAAATTATTTGAACGAATTACCTAGTAACACTAAATTGTGCCGTGGGTGAATAAGTTTCATAATACACCTTAAATTAGGTTTTAGTCATCAATATTTGAAAAGATTACAAATATATTGGGTTGTCGATTTCATAGCATATGGCTCAGAAAGAAGTAAGTAAAGGTAAAATATTTTTTCGATGTCAACTACGCATTTGACAAGATCTGGTACCGGGACTGATGTCAAAATTACATTATACCTTCAAATTCCTATAAATTATTTACATGCAATTCCATAACGAAAAATTTCACTTTTTTGTTTCGTCGAAGTCAAAATATATCTAACATTTAAAAAATAGCCTGAGAAGTTCAACAAGCAGCGATCATTTCTCTATTCCTTACTGTATAGTAATCTAAATTAACTGCTGCGTAATATTTTAATAGGCACCTTCAGTATATAAATAATAACTATTATTATTTTTGTAAATATATTAATTAAAAAAAAGAAAAAAATGTAGGAGAAATAATGGAGGTACCTTCTCAACAGCCAATAATTCCGTGACGTCCGATGTTCAAGGAAGTAGCGTTTAACAAAATGATAATATTTAAGATTACATTTGGCTCTCGACAAACCGTAAACACATTTTGGTTTACTTTGCTGTTTTGTGCATTACTCTACTTGTAATTTTCACTTTTTTAATTAAATTTGTTTCAAAACAAGCAACACTACATTTACGCATAATTACTGTTTTAATTCTGTATTATAGATAATTCGACTTATCAACTTAACGCCAGAAAACTTTTGCCTTTTTAAAACCATCTCTACAGACATAAAGATTTGCTTTTAAAATGTCGGATCAAAATCAAAAAGTAAATAAACATGCATAATATTTATATTAAAGTTACCTTTCTGTTTTGTTTTTTCTTTATTTTTCTTTCTGAATTTACAGATCTGTATTGAAAGGTGCAAAGGTTAATTTGATTTTTGGCTAGACAGATGTTTAGTGTTTAACCATGACATAAAAATAACATTTTTGAATTGATCAATCGACTAAAAATTTAAATAACTTAATCTAAAGTAAAATAAAATTATCCATCAAGAAAATTAAATCAAAATAAAGAACTTTGTACGTATAAGATTAACTGAATGATTTCTAGAATGGTTTTATATAAAAAAAAAAAAAACAAAAAAAAACACAAATTGTAATAAACATTTTAGAAATGACAAATAACTCCACGTTTTATGTAAATAATCTTACTATATATCCTGAGCTTAGTACACCATTTATAAAAGGTATAGGAAAACTATACTAGGGCAGAGTATAATAGTCTTATAAGATATCTAAATCCTTTAGTAAATTAGATGTCCATCAAACGACTCTCAACGTTTAGGAGATTACAACGTAACTAAAAGAAGAAAAATTATATAAATTTTTTTATATTTATTTTCAATCGTTTAATTTATAAAAAAATAAAAAATAAAAACAGCATCGAACGTTAACATAGCCTAATAATTACATTTATACTTCTTTAAAATAGATTGAATTTGAATCAAAATTACATTTACGTCAATAATTTTATATAATCGTAGACTTGACGCTATTTGATTCACCGCTTTTTTAAACAAGCCTCATATTTCACTCACATTTTAACACCTTTTCTTTTATTTGATAATTATTATAATTAAAGAGTATATATGATTGCCCATACTCTCATAATATAAATGTGTTTTATTCATTTCTTCATATAAACGCAGGATAGATTTTATCAGATTTTGTAAAATTTTTCATAATTTGTTTTGTTTTTTTAGAAAACTTAACAAATTGTCTTTTTTAATTTTATTTTCCTTAAAAATATTGATTTTTTAATGAATACAGAAATTCTCATCATTTCAATTCTTTATTATTACTTCCGTACTGTGTTTATTCTCTAATTTAATTATATATTCCTCTTTTTTATTTATATAACAAACGAAAGCAGAAGAATTTTCTAAGATTATAAATGTGTTTTAATAAAGAAAGAAGGGAGCGAAAAAGAAAATTGTGTAAGAGAATAAGAGAAGGAAACACGATGATTCTTAAAGTTTTAGCTTTGATTTCTCATAATAGCTAGACACAAAAATACTTTCTAAACAAAAGTTGTTTGCATCAAAATAATGCAAAAGTTTATTCCTATACATTTGTCTCTTTATTCCTGTTTAAGCAACAAATCTTTACTGTAACATTTAATTCCAGATTAAGCCCAACTTTTGAGAGTTGTAACTGAACTTTTGTTAATATTAAAAGTAAACAACTATAGTCAAAAATGGTTATTTATTTTTTTTTAAGTAAAATTTTGTACGCATTTTTATGCATCAAAAAGGATTTATTTTATAAAAACGTTAATTTTTTTTTCCAGGAAGCTGGGTTCATACATAGTCAATCAGACGTAACGTAACTTTGGCAGAAAAACATTTAATTTTACTGATAATTTCTGGTTACAAAAAATAATTTGTAAGTATAGTAATACTCGTAATTATTACTTTCTTTTAATCTTTCTTGTACAATATACTGTTCTTTTTTCATGTAAAATATATATATATATGTGATATATGAATAATACAATAATTTTGATTATTAAATTAATTTCTATATAAATTTCATTCTAAAAAATTAATCATTAAAAATCAATTTTTTCATACTATATTAAATATATTTCTAACCTTTGTGTAGTGAATAGGTTTTATGGTTAATTCCATTAACGATACAAGTAAATCAAAATTATAAATAAAATACCAATAATGCCTGCTGCATAAAAAAATTCAACTGCTCTAGAAATCTATTGTTGGCAACTTCTTCAATTAAAACACAAAATGCGGAAGCATTTTTAAAATAAAAACTCTTACCAGAAAAGTGAAAATTCTCTTTCATATGCTTTTACGTTTATTTTTTTTTTATAATTTTACTTTTGGTATTTTATGATTTTCAATTTTTCTGTAATTATAGTTCTTCTAAATTTTTTTTATTACATGTTGCTTACAGATCAATTTTCCATGTGAAATTCGTGTTATACATATGAAACAAAATCTTTATATAAAAGATTTTTTTGTAAATTTTTTGTCTTATTCAGTAATTAATTTTCGTGGCTCTAGACTACGGAAATTCGGCAAACCGTCGTATTCTTAGCAACGTAACTTATAGAAAATAGTTAAAATGTAAGTAAGTAAGATGTAAAAAGAAGTTTTGTAAAATAAAAAATGAAGAGTATACCTTCATTGAAGGTATAGGGAAAGTTAAAATAAAGTTTTGTAAAGAATTTCTTTTGCAATATTTCTAAAACAAAATTAATATTTCTAAATAAATAATATACTACTGTCCAACTTGACTACTGAGTCAGTTATTGTTTGCTTGAAATATGGAATCTCGGATAGAACTGTAGAGTTTAATCTTTATGGGAAAGAGTAGAAGCATAGAATTTACAGACTATTAATTACATAAAATGTAACACTTTTTAACCGCTAACGAACCAGTATACTTTATGAAAGTTTATGATAAAATTTTACGATTTTACATATTGATATAAACAATTTTAAGTAAATTCTAGAACGGGATATACTGAAATAATTCAAAAGGTCCTATTCCGATAACTGGAACGGTTTACGAATTAAGTAAATTTTTCCGGTTTTATGGTAGGCTTTCTAAAAAAGTGTAAAAATATTAATTATTTAAAAAAAATTATACTCAAGAAAAGGTTTCCAAAAAAAAAACATAAAAATTGTTTTTTTTTTTTTTTTTATAAGATAAATGAATAAATTGAAAAGAAAGGATTTTTTAAAAATTATTCTCCGATACTAATTTGATTAACCAAAACAATAAGTAAATCTTTCCTAAAATTTGAAAAAATTACCCAATTTTATTTAAATATTACTTTCAGAGATTTCACATGCTTAGCGATTTACCATATTTGCCAACGTTTTATTAAAGAATTGTTTCATTAATTTTAGTTGTCTTTATTACTGTGGTTTGTTATTTATTTGAGCCCCCCATTCGTCATTCCATGCAATCTTTTACTAATATATTAATTCGATAAATATCACTTGCATTCTGTGTTATCAGTTATCGATTTATCTAATTTACTTATTTTAATATACATCATCCTTTACAGGTGGTATATCTACTTAGTTCTAGAACTACACTGAGTAACCCAAGGTGTCTTAGTAATTAACACAAAAATCGAATCCTTCTTTTTTTAAAGAGCTTATTACAAACATTTTCTGCATTTTCTAAAATTCCTCTTAAAAACTTCTTAATTTGGAAAATTTTTCTGTTATATAACTTTTATTGAATCATACCGTACGTTAAAAAAAAAAGTTAATACTCAGGGTATTATTAAAAATATAATTGAGTTTGATTTAAAAGTTTTAAATAATCCAAAAAAATTCAGTGTTAAATTAAAACCTTATTAGTTTCATTAAAAAGAAAATTGATTTATAAACATAAATTTTACCTGTAAGCAGTCGAGAAATATCAGTGTTAATTTTTAATTTATTTTTTCTTTTGTGTTTAATTTTTATGTTCTTGAGAAGGTATTAAACTGTTTTAATTTGATTTCATATTGTTACAAGATTTTAAGTTTACCCTTATTTTATTTAATATTAAGATCAGTTTAAATCCATTTTTTATATGGCTTTATGTTAGGGGAAAGTTGTCAACCTTAATCACATAAAGTAGAGGTGGGTAATATAAAAATGTTTTTTTTTTATATTTCAACGTATGTTATTTGGGATGGATTTTGTTTTTGATTTAAAAAAAATATATTTTGAACGTTATTAAAATCTTAACTAGAATTCTATACAGAAGAATTGAGAGGAGAGTGGAGGAAGTGTTAGGAGAAGACCAATTTGGTTTCAGAAAAAGTATATGGACAAGGGAAGCAATTTTAGGCCTCAGATTAATAGTAGAAGGAAGATTAAAGAAAAACAAACCAACATACTTGGCGTTTATAGACCTAGAAAAGGCATTCGATAACGTAGACTGGAATAAAATGTTCAGCATTTAAAAAAAATTAGGGTTCAAATTCAGAGATAGAAGAACAATTGCTAACATGTACAGGAACCAAACAGCAACAGTAACAATTGAAGAACATAAGAAAGAAGCCGTAATAAGAAAGGGAGTCCGACAAGGATGTTCCCTATCTCCGTTACTTTTTAATCTTTATATGGAACTAGCAGTTAATGATGTTAAAGAACAATTTAGATTCGGAGTAACAGTACAAGGTGAAAAGATAAAGATGCTACGATTTGCTGATGATATAGTAATTCTAGCCGAGAGTAAAAAGGATTTAGAAGAAACAATGAACGGCATAGATGAAGTCCTACGCAAGAACTATCGCATGAAAATAAACAAGAACAAAACAAAAGTAATGAAATGTAGTAGAAATAACAAAGATGGACCACTGAATGTGAAAATAGGAGGAGAAAAGATTATGGAGGTAGAAGAGTTTTGTTATTTGGGAGGTAGAATTACTATGGACGAAGCAGGAGCAATATAAAATGCCGAATAGCACAAGCTAAACGAGCCTTCAGTAAGAAATATAATTTGTTTACGTCAAAAATTAATTTAAAGGTCAGGAAAAGATTTTTGAAAGTGTATGTTTGGAGTGTCGTTTATATGGAAGTGAAACTTGGACAATCGGAGTATCTGAGAAGAAAAGATTAGAAGCTTTTGAAATGTGGTGCTATAGGAGAATGTTAAAAATCAGATGGGTGGATAAAGTGACAAATGAAGAGCTATTGCGGCAAATAGATGAAGAAAGAAGCATTTGGAAAAATATAGTTAAAAGAAGAGACAGACTTATAGGCCACATACTAAGGCATCCTGGAATAGTCGCTTTAATATTGGAAGGACAGGTAGAAGGGAAAAATTGTGTAGGCAGGCCACGTTTGGAATATGTAAAACAAATTGTTAGGGATGTAGGATGTAGAGGGTATACTGAAATGAAACGACTAGCACTAGATAGGGAATCTTGGAGAGCTGCATCAAACAGTCAAATGACTGAAGACAAAAAAAAAGAACGTTATATCCTTTCTTTCCTATTGAAATAAATATTATATAATTAAAATAAGTTATAATAAACTAGGAAGCAAAACTCATACGTTATTAACATCAATTAAAGTTATTAATATTAAGTTATTTAAGCAATTGGAGATAGTAATATAATATAATATAATATGTATAAATATATACAGTATGTTTCATATGAACAGATATGCTTCCAAGACAAACCAGCTATCTCTCGCATGTAGTCCCATTATCGCACCACAGCCCATAACCGCATTTACCACAGTTACCACATCTAGAGCATAATATTAATATAGGCGTATTTAATATATTAATTTACTTAACATTACAACTTAACGTGGTACCATGTAGCAACTGTTATTTTGACCTAATTATCTCATTAAAGTAAACCTTAATAATTATTAGTAAGCATAAACCAAACATTAGTTTTACTTTTTTTTTGAATTTTCAATTAATTTAATATATCAATTTATTTATGTTGAAAGTTTGTCATTCCCGACTATTGTAGATTATAATAGAATTAAACTATTGCAATATCAATGATGTGATATTGCAAATCATACACATATACATACACCCTCTCCAAACACGCGCGCGCGAACACACACACACACACACACACACACACACAGTATTCACAAAGAATGTAACCGACTCTCAGTACATGTTCTACTGGTGAAAATAAAGAAATAAGTTCATATAGACATTTTTTTCGAAAAATGCTTCAGTAGCAAGTGAGGTCTGATGAGAGATCTCGCTTTGTTTCTGCTCCTTCGGTAAAATTAATTAAAAATGTAATTCTTGGGACCCAAATTAAGGTGAGCATTTAATGGGTTTTATATGAAATCTGACCTACATAATTGAAAAGGGTACGTTCTACAACTGTACTTTTACTAATTTTTGAGAAATCTGTTGTAAAAGGCAAAAGATTGGGGTCGAAAAACGAATTATTTTATGTTTCTTGTAGAGAATTTGATTCTGAATAGAATGGAACGAATAAAGTTCAGAGAAACTAAACACAAACGTAAGAACTTCAAGTTTATAGAATCCAGTTTATACCGCGGGACCATGAAGCTTCAAGATTTGGTAAAAACCTTTTCAAAAATATGTATTTAATTACAATAACACATACGAATTGAACATTGAACTCTATAGACTAGAACATATGCTGACCTGTATTTCGTTTAACTCTCAAGAATCTGTTTACGGAAATACTTCAAATTTGAATGATATTTATTTGGAGGCATTGATATTACATTTTTGAAAAATCCATCATTGGGTAGGGAATGTAGTCTTTCTGTTATCTGCGAAAGACTATAGTAAGAAAAACTATATGTTTTTCTTGCCTACTTATTTCTTTTCATTACAAATCAATACCTAAGAATTAATTTTTAAATTACTTCTCCCAGAAAAATGTCATTGAATGCTGAATTTTACAAATTATTTGATTTATTTGTATTATTAATTAATTATTAGAGAAAAAAAAATTGCTTAAAAATATTTAAATTTTTTTCTAAATATTCACAAAGGGGTAACAAATTTTGTGTATCACTTTAATCTTCGGACTGAACAAGCTGAAAAAGTTTCCGCTTTTTTAATTAATAATATTTCTATCTTTGATCATCGAAAATAAAATTTTATATATTTAATTTTTTATATGTAAACTGGATAATCATAAAATGTAAACAAAAACTTTATATGAGAAAGGGAATTAGACCATCCAACAGTGTCTCTCAAATTACTGTTGACAACAATATTTTTAATTTTTTCACAGTTAATAAAATTGCATTTTTAGCAACATTCTGACGAGCGAGGTTTTATCTTTTTCAAATTTACGGTGAAATATTCTGTAAAAATTGGTAATTGTTTCGGTAATGACGTGTTAATCACGTAGTAGAGTAACATTCGGCGCTTTCATATCTTAATATCTTGGATTGAATTGACTGGTTGTGTATAATATTAATCTGCTCGCTACCTTTTGCCAATCCGGGGATTTTACGTCCATTTGAGTATATCAAAATCGGTTTCAGGAAAATATTTATATATTTTATGTTTTCTATTAATAATTATATTAATCTAATTAAATAAATACGTTCTATTCTGTGTCGTAGTGTTTGTCGTTTAATTATATTTAGCGTCCATGTTAGTTTTCCTTCAAGTAAAACCCTGAAATATTTTACATTGTCTAATTGGGGAATTGAATCCTTTTTATATACAATTTATTGAAAAATGAAATTAAATATGTTATCATAAATTATTTTTAATATGCACATCCATATTTCAATATCATAAGAGTATTAAAAGTTTAACCGATTTTAAATAAGAAATAAATATAAGTTTAAAAATTATTTTTAACAGATTTCCCAAAAACAAAGAAAGGACAAGGAAAGAATTTGACTTATTTTTGTTGGACTGTACGGAATATTCTCCCTTGACACAGAGATAGCGCAAGGGATCCTTCCGTTAACTGTTGACCAAATATTTCTCAAGTATGATTCTTTAGACGACCTGCTGTGAATTTTCAGTCGCGTGCATTTAATTGCTTGTTTTTAGTAATCGAGTAATGTAAAGAAGATTTGATTTTTTTTGTTGAAAAAATGGATTAAATTGAAGTTCAAACTGTTATTATATTTTATTTTAAAAGGTTTAAAAGGACATTTGAAAAGAGATAGATTCCGCTTTAAAGAATTCTTCCCCTTCGATTTCAACGGAAAAAAGTGAGCCGCTGAATTTAAACATCCGTTCAAGATGACTGAATCGAAGCCAAAAAAACCGCTTTGACAACAATGAATGAAAGTCACGAAAATCCACAATTCTTAATTAAAAGGTCACCAACTGAAGGTATGTGGTCTTGCTGACATCGCAAATATCTCGATAAACAGTGTCCAGAACATTTAAATGTGTCCATCTGCAAGAAATGTTATAGCTATGGGGTATTTTGGTATTCTCCTGATGAGGTGTTTATAGGCTACCTGGAAAAAGACAGGACCATCACGGGGAATTATTATGCTTCAATACTAGACCGATTGAAGTGAGCTATTCAGGTTAAATGTCCACATCTGGCAAAAAAGAAAGCGGTTTTTCATTATGATTATTTGCCTGCATATACGTCTTGGGTTGTAGCTGTAAAACTTCGCGAGCTATGGTTAGAATCGTTTGCATTTGGCGTATTAGCCGGATTTGCCTCCCAGCAAATACTTCCTCTCTCCAAACCTGAGGAAAAAGCTCGTTGGACGAAGATTCATTTCAAATAATGAAGTCAAAGCTGAAACAACCGCTTGGTTTGCATAATTTTTCAAACACACATTAGTGACTACTTTAAAAAATAAAAAAAACGTCTGAAAAATCTTGTGTTTTCTTTGTCTGGCCGAGGACTTTCATATCTGTTTTAAATTATTAATTTTCATTAAATGGATGGATTTTGATTATGTTTATTCTTATTTTGTATAATAAGTTCCTTTGGTTGTCTGTTATAAATTTTTTATCCGGTAACTAAAGTGGAAGATTTTGTAAAAGGAAATTCTTATTGCATTTGTAGATGTTTTTATTATTGCTTATAATTGTATTATTATAACATAGTAATGTATACTTTGAAATCATTGTTATGCTTCAAATAGTTTAAATGAAAATTCAGACAAAAATAACTCAAGAGACTTAGGGAAAATATAATATATTTCTCCCCAGGCAGTTTTAATTCATGCTTGGTAACAATTTTTATGACTTCACTTCATTCCTTTTTTTATTTTTATCAAACTGCTGGCTTTTGAATTTTTTTTCAGCTGCTATTTTATATCAGAAGAATTGTTGTAGCCTATCTATTTTTAAATTAATTTTTTTAAATTCCTCATTTTTAATGTAATACGTAAAAGAAAATTTAAAAGATCTATTAGACGGTATATTTGTTACAAGATGCAATGTGTTTCTTTCAATAAATTTTATGGTTTTAATTCGTAAAAAGCATATACGTTTTGAACATATACGTCACTCAGACGTATAGGCAACAATCATGAAAATTAAAATCAGGGTAGTGTTCTAGGGTTAAAGACTATTTTTCTTATGCTATTCTGCTTTGGTGTTTTCCTTTTACAGTAATGATTTACCTTTTATTCGTTTTAACGTGTTTGATTCAAGATATGCCAAACTTCAATTTATTAAATATTAGAAAAGGATTTTCTGTGGTGTTGATTGAAATGAAAGGTGTGATGAGTGATGTGCTGTATATTTATAAGTATAATAGTTTTAATTTAATACTTATATACTACACCCTTACCAGTTTCCTCTAAATGTAAAATAAATTAACCCTAGGACTGGCGCTGAGATCAATCTCCTTTATTAAAGTGCACTTCAGTGCATTGCCCTTTAATTAAAAATAAAATAGAAAGAGGTTAAAATAAATCTTATATTCTTTTTTTATAAATAGGTAAAAATACTTATACTCTAAAATTACGTTATTTATAAAATAAATAAAGCATTCGTTATCTATTGTTACTTCTACGGTATTGTATTTAATCCTATTTTGTTAATATTTTTAAAATGCAAAGTTCAGTGATCCTTTTATCCTATAAACATAAAACATAATAGACAAAAAAAGGAGAAAGTAAATTCACCTTAATACTAGCTAGAGCTGGTTTATTCACCTTTCAAAGATGTAGAAGGTATAAGATTTCTTTTAAAAATACTAATACGTCAGACTCCCTTCTTTTATATTTATAAATAGAATATTTGCACAAAGCCATGTTTTTCATCATCTGAACAAGTACACGGTTGAAAATTACCAGTATAGGAATTTTAAAAGCTGAATATAGTATTTAAATACCATCAGAAAAGTTAATCCACAGATAATCTAAAAAATATATATTTAGAAAACGTGTGATAATTTTGCTTTTAATCGTAATTGTATTTTGAGAGTGATAAATTAATCTCATTTTACTCTTCAGAAATTCAGCCATTAAGCTTATTTTGCAGCTATCGGATAGGAATCAAACTCCTAGAACAGTTGCTGTACAAATTCCTCGTCCAACCATAACAAAAATAGACTGTCTGTACAGATCCTACCATTCCGGATAGATTTAATAGTACCAAAAAAAATTGTAATTGGAATAGAAATGATTAAAGTTAAATAAAACAGTTGCATAGTAAGAAAGTTTAATCAGATCTCAGGAAAAGTATAACAGACTAATAATACCTCTCTTGATGTAGGACAGATCAGTGCAGAAATCCTGACGGGCATTCTGACGGGCACCTTTTCTTAGGAGATTGGAACGTTTTAATCAGGTGAGGTTACACATTACTGATTAACGATTTTTCTTAAACAAACTTATTTACGAGGTACAATAAAAATTTCTGTATTCTGTTTGTATAACAAAACCACCATCGGTGGAATTTTTAGCCGCGCGGGTCTTTGAACTATAAACAATTCATCTGTATCATTACTGGAGGTAATTTTCATCTTTTAAGTTGTTGAGAAATAAAATCTTTTCAATTTTTCCCTCTGAGATTCGTTTTTCCAAGATAATCTCGTACATATTTTGATGCCAAATTTTAATGCTACCTTTTATTTAAAAGCAGATGGTGTATTTTATTTCATGAAACCGTTATAAAGAATAATTAGAAATTTGGGATTAGAGTCATTTGGTGGTAATCCTGGATATTTAAAAGTTCACAAAGATGTCAACGGTTGTTTTTTTGGAAAATATACTTTACAAACTACATCAAGAAAGAAATGGATTTTACATGACTTATTTTGGATTCAAGGTTGAAATACTGGTTCCTTTTTGAATGCGGCAGTAAAATATCCTTTTCTGCTGTTAGGAAGCAAGAATTTTTCACCTGTTTTCCTTACAAGATAACATAGTACCGTAATGATGTAAATATTTTACTGAATTTTCTAGGACATCATCACAACCCTACGGAAGGAAGATTGTTTAAAATGAGTAAGAAAGTCGTCCTCCTTCAAAATGAAAATTAAAAACCATCAATTTTTCTTGCTTATCTAGGATGAATGAAGAAGAAATATGACAATATGAAATTTTCACTGGCGATGTTATAGGTTGAAGAGTAATCTTGGCACACGTGTGAAGATCTAAAGATGACGTGGGGGGTAATGAAAATGGTGAAACCAATTTATTAGGTCGCAGCTCGTTTATAATAAGTATTGTTATTTCTTGCAGTTTCATTGTTGAGCAGAAAAATGTTATTTGTCAAGCTTCTGTAATTCTGAAGAATGTCTACCTTCCAGCATTGATCATAAGATTTAGTTTGATGAAAACCTGTCAAAGTAATGGATCATAATGAAGATATCTTACACCTTAAGAGCAGTAAGGCAAAAATAAAAGAAGGAATACTTGTTGGGACTCAGAAACGAAAGCTAATGAAAGACTCGTTCTTTATGATAGATTTGAATGAATCTGAGAAAGCAGCATCGGTATCATTTATAAATATTGTTAAATAATTACGCCAAAGGTGAGAACTGTGTAGAATTGGTGAAATAACTTCTTGAAAAAAAACTGGAAGCAATATATCTCTAAAATTACATTGTTGCAATCACATTTGGAGTTTTTCACCTATGCGATGTACGAGTATATGATAAGCACGGTGTACGCTTTCAACAGTACATATCAATGATTGAAACACGCTACGAAGGAAAATATGGCCCGAATATAACCTATTATGGTGAACCTATTATGGTATAACCTATTATGGTTATGGTATAACCTATTATGGCTTACCTATTATGGTGAAGAATGAAAGGGATATTCCAGAGATCGATTATAGGAGAAAACTAAAGACAAACATATATTAGGTAAGAAATTACCATAACGTAGGTCACGTATACCTTGAAAAAATTAAGTTTTTTTAAAATTTGTGTTACTAAAAAACTCTACTCTCTATCCAATTTTGTTTTGTAAATTTAAAATAAGCTCAAAAAAAAAATTATAAAACACACCGCATGTAATAGAGAATTTTTTTTTAGATCAATGATGTAGAATGGATGATGGTAAAATTATTTTTAGAAAATGTATTTTAAAATCAGTTCAAATAATAATCCATGCCATCATAAGGAAATTTAACTATAATTTATTATGGACAGTTTTTAAGTTTTAGATCAAGACCACCCAAAACTTCATATGCAAATTGATAACCGTAATTTTTCAAATCTGATAATAGCAGTCAAATTGTAACATTTTATAAACAAGTTTTGAACAAGATATTATTTTTTATAGTACCTTATATTTTTAGTTTCGAAACCACTTCTTTTCATGTTGTCTTAATTTTTAGTTATTTTTTAATTAAAAAAAACCAAAAACCCATGAAATGTAGGAAAAGTTATTTAAATCTTTTTACGAATAATTATTACCAACAACTTTAATCCCAACTTACTCATTCTTGTTTCTAACTAATATCTTTTTCTTCTATTTAGGTCAAAGATTAAGTATTTGCCAAGTTTAAACTCCCGGGGAACCGACATTTCCCTTCTTATTTGGATAAAATAGTACAAAAATAGAATGATATTGATATTATAAGATTTGTTTCGTAAATATTGTTTTCTGTTTCATTACACGCGGAAGTCAACTTTTATTGATTTAAACTTTTCATGTATTTGTATGTCTAAGTTTTTTATATTTCTTCTTCTTCCTTGTATCAATAACTCATTGCTGATTTAGAATAAGATAAACTAAATAAAATTTGTTTCTTTTATTTTATACTCACTTTAGTTTTACTACTTTCTAGTATAGAAATTCTTTTGCTCCTCCTCTTTTTTCTAGTTTTTTACAGTGACCTGCTTTTATTTAAAAGTTATAAAAGGTCTCGAGATATCTTTTTCCGATTTTTTATTAATTCTAAAAGAAATATTTGTGTGTATGTGTATATATATATATATATATATATATATATATATATATATATATATATATTTATGCAGATAATTATTATTAATTTATCTTATAATGAAGGAAACTGAAAGACAGAATAAGTAAGTGGTAAAACATTAGTTTGGTAATAGAATTAGTAATTAATTATCAATGGAATGAAGTAGACATTTTATAGACAATAAGTGAATGAAAGGAATTGTAGCGTGTCGGCGATTGAACACGCAACGAAGAAGTTCTACCCTCTGCATCGCATGTCCTCGACTTTAATAAACAGAAGTAATAAAGGCTGGTTTCCACAGATTGGAAGTACGTCCGTTCATCCCGGCTTCAATGCGGTGGATTACATGTTACAGATTCGGACTTACAGTAACAAGATATACAAGGCAATTGTAGTAATCCACTGCATCTGGATGACCCGTAGGGATCCCACCCACCTTTCAGTTATCATGGGCATTATCTGCCAAGATCTCAACGTATAAGGAATAAATAGCAATTCAGGAGGTAAAGACCGTAAAACAGGTTTGCTACTTCAAGCATGGAAAATCGTAAATAGTAAATCGCCAAAGGTAACTCTTACGAACAGGTTACGGCGGCTCCTGCAATTTCGTTCAAATCAAAAGACGGATGGAAGCATTATTAATCCGAAATTCGACTAAGTAGCTATGAAGTTAAAAGTAGGTATGGAACGTCAGAAAGCTCATATGACTCCAAAAGAGAGGGCGAGCATTTTAGCCGTCTAAATTTTAGCGGAGTGGTCATCCAGTCCAAACTTGGATGCAATCTTTCCCGCTCCACCTGGACTGGTATCGTCCAATATCGGTCAAAATGGGTCCTCTCAACTACCATCAGTGACCTCGGAGATGTATGTAGATTCCACCTCTTAAGACAAACCTGTCTTCAAAGATGGATGCCATCAGGAGAATTCAATATTCTATGACAATTACGTTTTCAGGATGATCTGTTTGACAAGACTGGTCTTTTGATTTCTTCGCTATTTTTGATCAGGGTGAGAAAGTTTTAGCTTGGGGCAAGGGCAAATGACCATAGTAATCGATGCACTCTATCTCCTCTCCCGAAAAATAAGTAAAATTGTGATATTATCGAACCAGTCTGTCATTACACATTCTTGAGGATTATGTAAGAGAACAACAACAAGCTGACCTGGGCTATGTATTTTTCTTTTATAAAAAAATAATATTAGAAAGTATTATTTTTTGTTTTGTTTTTACGCATATTCAATATATACTATATATATATATATATATATATATATATATAAATAACTATTATTATTATCTTACGAAGATTTCGAAAGTCTCCAGTTATCACATGCAGCGTTCTGGATTCGGAGCCAGTAGGCAAACACGCCCGCGTCTCTTGTTGTGAAATGTAGTCATGTACAGACTCAGGCGGACCGTATCTGAGACGTCTAGTTAATTGAAACCCAACCATCAAAGAACATAGGGTTCATGATCTAGAACTAAATGAGATACATTATTATTTCAAGGTAATTTATATGAGGTGAATATGAATTAACAGGATACAAAAATCTTAAATTGGAAAAACTGCATATTAGGTTCAATAATTAAACGAAATTAACATAACAAACTTTTATTTTAAAAGAATCTGAAACATCATATTTTTTTCTGATGCCGGGATTTTCTAACCTTATCCATGAAAATTCAAAATTATCTGAATGGAACACCAATATTCAAAACAATTACCACTAATTCACTATTAAAAACAAATTTTGAGCACTTTCTTATTTTAGTAATTAAACCAAATTTATTCTATTTAAATCAATTTTAAATTTTTTAAATTTATTAAATGATTTCCAAATTTATAATTTTATAATTATTTTTATAGTTTTCCACAAGAAATCTATACCTATGATACGTAATTTATCAACCCCGCTTGATAGATTTAAAAAAAAAAATTAGTTCTTTTTTAGATTGAAGAGAAAATCATCCTAAGCAGTAACTAATCCATAGCATTTTCATCTCTTTTATTTATAGTATTTTCTGATAGTAACGACGTTCAGCGTTAATATCACAGTTTGGAGAATAGGGTGAAAGTACAACTCGTTGAGCTGAGTATCAGTTTCTTTTCGGAAGGCTTGGCATGCCAATAAGCAACAGTATTATTGAGAGAGGCAGCAGAAAACTACTTTACTCCTTGTTAAACTCAGTAAACCTCTGATGAAATGTTTATTACTAATAAGAATAAGAATCTTCTGGAGTGACTTGCATTTGAAGTTCGCCTTCCTAATTAAGATTAACCTAACCGTTAATATTATAATACTTAATGTGGAAACATATGTAATACGTAAATAAATAATTTAATAATTTAAAATAAGTAACTAATCTAATTATTAAATGTTTTTAATTACAAGCGGTCACCGTTACAACAAAATAACTACAAGCGGTCGCCGTTAGAATGAAGCGTCCGCTCCAGGTCACTGTCTGCAGCATATACTTGCCGTATTTTGTTTGGAATAAGGATGACATAGCAAGACTAATTTCCGAGCTTCCCCCACCTGTTTTACTGGTGGGTGACTTTAACGCATATAATTCTCTTTGGGGATCGGATCGAGTAGATCCCCGTGGAAGAGAACTGGAAGGGTTCCTGATGAATTCAGAACTTATTATTTTAAACGACGGATCAGGAACCTTTTTCAATGCCAGAGATGGATCGACGTCCTGTATAGCACCGAGGTACAGCTTCCATGTCATAGACGATCTGCATGGAAGCGATCATTTCCCGGTGCAAATTGTAACTGATGTTACAAGAACAATATATCCCATCCCTAAAAGATGGTTATTTGAGAAGGCAGACTGGACGAGCTTCACAGCTAGAACGATACTCCCAGAAACAACTGAAGTTATCGGAGACGATGTTGATGCCATAACAAATGCAATAATTGAGTCGGCATCGAGATATATTCCCAAAACATCTGGGTAACTTACGAAGAAACCCGTTCCATGGTGGAACGATGAAATATGTGAAGCTATAAAAAGAAAGAAAAGGGCGTATAACGCCTTTAAGAAGCGTCCTAGTATAGAAAATCTTGTTGCCTTTAAGAAATACAGGGCGTATGCAAAACGTCTTATGATAGACTCGAAAAAGCGATCCTGGCAGCAATACGTGTCATCCATTGACAAAACTACTACTGCATCAGATGTTTGGAGGAAAGTGAAGGCGATTTGTGGGCGTAATGATTTTGCTCCCATAGCTAGCCTTCAAGATGAAGATGAAATAAAAGACACTCCATATGAAATTGCAGAGCTGTTATCCATTCACTTCGAAAAGGCCAGCAACGAAGAAGATTTTCGTACTAAAAAAGAACAACTTGAAGGTCTACTAAACTTCAGAACTGAGTATAATTACTCATATAATGTACCTTTTAAAATGGAAGAATTCGCGAAAGCGTTGGAAAAATCAGGTAACACAGCTGCTGGTCCGGATGAAATCCACTATAATATGATCAGGCAGCTGAATATCACTGCAAAGCGTAGATTATTAGAACTTTATAATAGAATATGGCGGGATGGAACGTACCCACAGCAGTGGAAAAAAGCTCATGTTGTTCCAGTACCGAAGAAAAGTAAAAATTTAACAGACCCCAATAGCTATCGTCCTATTTCTTTGACGCGTGGTATGGGAAAAATACTGGAAAAAATGATTAATATCGACTCGTCTGGGTTTTGGAAAAAGAAAACCTGATATCACCGTATCAAGCAGGTTTTCGGCAATACCATTCCACCACCGATCAAATGATCAACTTAGAGAATACTATATATAACAGCTTCATTAAAAGGAAACATTGTGTCGGAGTCTTCTTTGATCTTCAGAAGGCTTTCGATATGACCTGGCGTCATGGTATAATGCTCCAGATACATGAATGGGGCATTCGTGGCAATCTGCCTATACTGCTCAGCAACTATATGAATGACTGTAACTTCTAAGTACGCGTCAACAATGAATATTCATGTGAAAGAATCTTGGAAAATGGCATACCGCAGGGTTCGCCGTTGAGCGGTACCTTGTTTACCATTGCCATTAATAAATTTATATTAGCCATTCCAGTAGAAATCAGCAAAAGCGTCTATGTTGATGATCTGGCAATTATGTATGCCAGCAACAAGACTGCTATGGTGAGGTACAAATTGCAACGAGCGATCAATGCTCTAAATGAAGTTGCAAGGAATAACGGATTCCAATTCTCACCAGAAAAAAAACGTGCTGTGTACACTTTTGTAGGAAGAGAATTCCTCATCAAAGTCCTGCGTTGACAATTGATGATAATCCAATACAATATAAAGACAGCGTAAGATATTTAGGACTAGTATTGGATAAATCCCTTACATGGGGATTACATATACAGGACTTGAGTGATAGATGCAAAAGAGCCCTAAACATTATAAAATGTTTATCGAACTTAAATTGGGGCTCAGACAAAGAGACATTATTGAGATTGTATAAAGCATTGGTTCAATCTAAACTAGACTACGGATGTATCGTATATTCATCCGCTAGAAAGTCGCATTTAAAAAAGTTAGACGTAGTTCATAATAGCGGAATAAGATATGCAACAGGCGCTTTCCGCACAAGTCCGGCGGCTAGTCTGATGTCTGAAGCCGGAATAATGCCACTACATTATAGAAGGGAGATCCTCTTGTTAAGATACGCACCAAATATATGGGCTTATCCTGCTCATATAAATAATAAATTGTTTACGAATCATTCCATGGCTGCATTATACGAACGTCGTGCTACCTATTCCAGACCAGCCGGAATTAGGTACCACGAATTAAGAAATAAATATGAAATTGCCATTCCAGATACATTGGCAATTTCTACTAGAGAAATACCGCCATGGCTCTTGCCAGCGGTAAATACAAGTTTGGATCTCTTTCAAGGAGAAATAAAAAAGAAACCAGCAGTGATCATCCAGCAGGAATTTTTGGCAACCGTCAGCAGCTACGAAGAACATATTAGAATTTATACTGACGGTTCTAAAACCGAACATGGTGTTGGATGCTCAATATATGTAAATGAAGAAGCCCACTTTTGGAAACTGCCAGATGTGGCCAGTGTCTACACGGCAGAACTCACTGCAATTCAGCAAGCTCTTCGCTACACTGAACACTATTGCGAAGAGAGAGTGCGTTCCGAAGAGGGAGAGAATGTTCCGATTCATTAAGTGCACTTGTCGCAATTCGGAACAAAAACATTAAGGATGTCCTAATTGCAAACATCCTGTCCATTTTATACGTTCTAAAACAACGAGGACAGCGATGCGTATTTGTATGCACTCCGGGGCATACTGGTATTACAGGTAATGAAATCGCAGACGAAGCTGCCAGAAAGGCAACAGTCTGCGATGATTTGAATGCATTTCCTGTAAGAGTGGCAGATGTTAAAAACCGTCTAACAAACATAGTAAGAAACAAGTGGAACGCTGAATGGAGGAGTTTAAATACAAAATTAAACTCAGTAAAAACTTCTCCTTATAAATGGAAAAGCGACTTTAAGTTGACTCGCCGTGAACAAGTAGCGGTGACCAGACTTAGAATCGGTCACACGCGATTAACAAATTTATATTTGTTAACCGGCGAAGTGAGACCAATGTGCGGTGTTTGTAATAAAACACTGACAATCAAGCATCTAATAGAAGAGTGTACTATATATGAGGACCTCAGAAAGAGGTTCCGTCTTACAAATAATATTAGTGCTGATCTGGATAATGGAAATGAAGAAAATATAGTTGCATTTCTACACGCCAGTGGACTTCTTAAAAGTCTATAAAATGAAAGTTTAAAGCTGTGGTAAAAGATACTCTAAGCGGTAGTTTATATATATATATATATAGAAAGAAAGAAATGGTATTGATAAGTTTAATTTTAATTTTAATTTCATGATCTTTTGAGAACCTTATCTCAAATTTTAATATCGGGGCCCTTTACACCCCGTAAGTGTTTGTGATTGTCCTTGTCTTTTATGTCTTAAATGTTTTGTGTAGTTTGTGCTTTTAAATAATATGTAAGGGCCCTTTACACCCTTACATATGACGATCCAGATGGTGATAGTAATTTCTTTTAAAGATTGTGACGAGGGCTAATGACCTTAGCAGTCGATGCCCGTAAAATTCCAGATAAAAAAAAAACTATTCAGTGGATTTTAACTTTTTCAAGGTAAAAAATGGAATATAATTCGTGTTCTGAACTGACCATACAAAACAGTACAAAATTTAATAAGCAGGAAAATAAGTGGCGTCGCCGATTACCAGAGTCCGTTTAACAAATATTTGAGTTCAAGCTCTGGAGTAATTTACTAAATTAAATGTAAATATACTATTCAAATCCGAATAAAATCAATTACCTTTATTAGAATTCAAACCTGAGAACTCTCATCTTCGAAATCAGCTGATTTACGACGAGTTTTAACCCTATACCAACCCGGCGGTCTTATATATGTATATATATATATATTTTTTTATTTAGTTTTTCTTTGAAAAAGAAAATTGTATTTAATGCTATGCGTTTGTACAATAACTTTTAAAGTATAGCAGTATTAAATGGGGAGATCAGGTGAAAACTGTTATCAAGCCTTTATTTCTAAAAATGTTTTGAAAATTTCATTGCAGAAATTTCTTTTGTATCCTTCCGACAAACTCTTTAACGTAATGAAAAATTTGTCAGGTTTCATAAAAACACTTTTACAATACTAAGAAAAATATACTTTTCATTTACTTGTATACAGCCTAAATATTCCATAAGTATATGCAAATTAAACAGAATACATAAAATTAAATTGAATTAGATAAATCATCTGTTAAACTAAACATTCTCCATATAACTGAGTATTCGATTCAAAATTATTAGAACGATGAGAAATATTTAACAATTTAAGTTCCAGTTTATTTAAAGTAAACAAATTAATTTGGTTAGTTAGGCCACGCAGAGAGGATACAGAAGGCTTTGTAACCTCAGGATATTGTTAAAACCTCTTTGACTTGTATAGAAGTTTACAACCTTTTTCCGTCAATAAGTTCTGCTTTTGTTTAATTCAAAATTATTTAATATATTTCAACTGTTGCTCTGAAATTGTATAGTAATCATTTTTATATTTTGGTTTTACTCTTCTTGTTTTTATTTGTTGTAACCAAATGCGAGGGATTACCTAGAAAGAAAACCTTTTTTTGTTTATCTTTGTGTCAAGCTGCAATTGAAAAAATTTCCGTCGGTTGTTATTGTGGTAAAAACTTAACTTTGTTTCATCTTGTTATAAATATTTTGTATCTTTTGAAAAAGTTGATTTTATGTTATGTAGGTTTTTAGTTTACTTTAAGGTTTAACTAAAATTCTATAAACTAACAAGTTTAAGAATCTGCGAGTTGACAAATAACTTAGTTTTTGTCCACACACATATAATTAATTTGTGTGGACATAGTTACCTAATGAAAACATATAAAAATATATTTTAAATAATAATGGTGTTTTAAAAGTATCAATTATCAAATCACCACACTTTACTCCAGCAGTTATAAAACAAAATGAATTTACACCGTTACAATATACTTCTACGCAGAATATAATGTATAGTCCCAGGAACGATATTTTTCTTCTTTTATAGAACTGTCCTAAGATAGGCGACTACTGCCTCCACCTTTCTATTTCCTGTGCATCTTTCTTTATGTGTTTATAACTTTTTCTTTCGTAGTAGCAATCAACACTTCAGTTTTTCTTTCATTCTCTTCTCTTTTCCTTTCTACAATTTCTTCAATAATCCTTCTTTAAATACTCAGTTTATACCGAATAAATTATTTTAATTTTCATTATCGCATTCAAAAAATAATTTTTATCTTTTTAATTCTCCATAATACTTCTTCGTCCGTAAAATTATCACTTTTGTTATTTTACTCAAATATCTCATAAAATTTCACAGAATTAAGCTGCAGCTTGAGTATGTACTCATTTACGTTGTTTTGAAAAAGGTTTAGTCCTTCTAAATGTAACTTAAAGATCTATTTTTGTTAGTTGAAATTTTCAAAATATCTACTAAACGACATAAAATTAATTTAGAATACAGAATAACAAAATAAAAGGAAAAATAACATCTGTGATCACAAATCAAGGTCACAAGACCAATTTTAACTGGAGAACCTGATTTTGAAAATAACTTTTCATATTTCTATCATATGTTAAATTAAAAACTAAGAAATATTTATTTCATTAGCAAGTGATGTAAAGTTGGTAGGAGAGAATTTCACTAGTAAAGTTGACCATAAATAGAAAAGAATACAGATTTTTTTTCATACAGATGAAAAAAAAAAACAATGAAAAGTAACGTTTTTTTAAATTTCCATAATTTAAAATTTATTGTGGTGCTTTCTTTATCCAGTTTTTTTTTTATATTTAAATTAGTAAATTACTCCGGAGCTCGAATTCAAATGTTTGTTGATAATTGTGACGCCACTTATTTTCCTTTTTTATCAAAGTTTCGTACTTTGTTTTGTATAGTCAATGCAGAACACGAATGATATTCCAAATTAAGGTTTTTGTATCCTGTTATTTATATTCACCTCATAAATTACCTTGAAATAATAATGTATCTCATTTAGTTCTAAATCACAATATAATTTTCTAGTAAAGATTAAATGAAAAAAATATACAGATATTTTAAGCTGAGAATATACAAAATGAAGAATAGTAAATTTACGAAAATTTAGTAAAAACTAAACCGCTAACAAACAACAAATATTTAGTGATCAAACTGGAATTTTGAAATAATTTTCAGAAATTTATATTTTCATGGAAAAGTGATATTGTCGAAAAATGGGGCTGATTCTTAAAGAATCAGCAGATTGAATGATGTCATATTTGCCTTGTAAATCAAGAAGATTCCTTAACTTAATTTGCAAGGCGTGACTATCACCTTGTGAAGGATCAAATTTATCAGTAAATGTGGCAATTCTAGTTATAGAAGTCTTTATTAACCTTCTTTATTTAATTAATTGTTCCTTTTCCATAATAGTATTTTAAATTAATGAAAATTATTAATAATGTAAATTAAATGTGAAATAAATTAAATGATATTACCAATAACGATGATAAAACGTAAAGTAAATTAAGAAAGATGTTATGTAAATGATGTAGAATTAATCGCTGTGAATCCGTTTATGCAGTAGATTAGTGAATATGAAGATTAGATTTATATATATCCGCGGTCGGCGAACCAATAAAAATGTATGTCAAAGTGACATGTCTGAGTGATGTGACGAGCTTGCTTATATACTCTTTACGGAGCCGCTGAATCGTCAGGAGCCGAGTGCATCCGAATGGAGTTGTGTGAACTGTAAAGAGCCGAGTGATGCCGACAGGAGTCGAGTGCATCCAAAAGGAGCTGTGTCAACTGTACGAAGCTGCTTAATTGTCAGGAGCCGAGTGATGCCGAAAGAAGCCGAGTGAATCTGTAAGGAGCTGTGTGAATTGTACGGAGCCGGTAAATCGTCGGGAGCCGAATGTGAAGCTGAACGAAGCCAGAGATCTTTAAATTTTAAAAGTCATAATTTAAATAAAAATTAGTATTTCTTATTAATACTGAATTTTAAATAACACGAATGAAACCTAAGTCTATACAATGTTAAATTTGAACTTAACTAGCACGGAAATAAAACTGAGAAAGTTATTTTGTCTTAACCTGAATACGTTATGTAAATTAATATTTTGTATATAATAAGAAATGAATAAAAAAAAGGTACCCACATACAAAAATCAATTATTTGAAAAAAAAAATGTTCAAAGAAAATTAAAAAAAAATAAATAAATTTTATCATAAAGATAAACTATGTAAATAATTTCTTAAAACTATCCATGAAGTCACATAATATGGGACTTATGTATACCTTTTTGTTTATATCAACATAAAAGACTTTATGTTGGGGTTGTTAACCCCAACATCCAAAAAAATGTGAATACCTAACACAAGTCGTTCGTTATGCTTCTCGTAAAAGTGGTAGAAAGTCTCAACGAGTTGCGTGACCGAGTTTTGGGAGTGTGTTTTTTCAACCTTAATCTTTTGTCTTTTACCCCAGATTTCGCAAAAATACTGAAAATACAGTTGTCAAACTTACTTTTTTCAGCGAAGATTTCATATAAAACCTCTAAATTTACCCTTTCATTTGACTTGTAAGAGTTACAATCTGGCTTAATTTTAGCGAAGGCGCAGAAATCAGGGCAAAATAATTTGTCAGCTGACACTAACAAATCGTTTCAGAAAATATATTTGTATGAACTTTCTTCTTTATTTTCACCATTAGAACCTGTCCTGAAAGTTTGTTACATTCTTCCTGAATCACTCTGTATAATTTATTTAAATATTATCGCTCGTAAGAAAATTTTTAAAATAAAAATAAGAACCAGTTAAGTTGTATTTCTTTATCTCGGCTTTTAAAAATTTCTTTTTTGTTATATATTATTAATATATAAACTGTCCCATAATAATATTAGTAGATCGGTTAGTTATCTTCCATCCCATGTTTTTTATTCTTATTGTCGAATAGTATTAATTATTTTAAAATATTTAATTTTTTCAATTGTATATTGTTGGAGAAGATCATTTCTATGACGTAATGAGATAGATTAAATATATTACAAAACAATACGTTTCTAGGTAGTCGCTAATAAAATTTCAACATTGTATAACTCATTAAATTTCAATGTTTATTGTAAATTTATATTTTATAAACGACATAACTTATCGTGAGACAGGTTAGGATAAATTATATAGCAATTTTATATTCCACAAATGCGGTGGTTTCTTTATTATTCATAACTGAAATATGGAATAAGTAAGAATAATAAAACTGGAAAAAATGCATTAGGTACAATGACTGTAGTGCAATTATAGGTGGCTTTAGAGTCTATGGGATAATTATTACTATAAGGGACTTGTGGTATAAGATGAAATGGAATCATAAATGGGTTGCCTCTGAATGAATAAGATGGAGCGTAATATTATGAGAAAGTATGTAGTAGTAATAATAATAATAATAATAATAATAATAACAAAAAGTATGGGTTGAAAAAGAATAAATGAAAAAGAAAGATTATAAGGTAGAGAGAGAATGTAAGAGAAATTACCGGAAGAAGGAAAGTGTAAGAGTGAAACAGAATAAATGGAAAGGGTAAAGAATAGAAAGATTATTAAAAAGAGAAAAAGAATAATGAAAATGTCTTGTGGTAAACTTTTATCCAGCTTTTGAACACTCAATTTAAGCAGTACAATGCAACTCATCAGTTCATTGTCTCACCTCAGTCGGTATAGTTTGAATAAAAAAATAAAAGACTTTTAGCGTTAACCCCGCTATACGTATAATAAGTTTGTGCAGTCATTGTAAATACGAACACGAAAGAAAATATATTGTTATATACATATATGTGTATTATATTAGCAAACTACTTTAAAAATTACTTTATTTTTATTGTCCACCCCCAAGAAAGCTTAGATAAATACATTCATACATCCGCACAAACTCAAGCGTATACACCTTACGTTATATAGATCTATATGTACATCTTTATAAGCTCTGTACGTATTGTGTGGTTAATGAAAAAACAAAAAGTAGAACAAAACTTAAAACGTTTAATATACTCATATATATGTGCAAATTGTCTTCTGTTTTCTTTTATTAAAAATAAAAGAAAAGTGACGAGATAAAAAAAACAATTCTAAAAGTTTTTTATAATGGTAAATTTGAATAAAATGTTTACGTATATAAGAGTTGTATTAAACTTTTTTTTTAATTAGATTCAGTAAATTTTTTTGGTGAAATTACGTTAAATATGAAATTACATTTTTTCGATGCAATTCTCCATCGAATTATATAATTATATATATTTAATAGAATTTATTATTAAAATATTTTTAACGATTAATTTAACAAAAAAATCTAAGTAATATATGCAGAGATATAAAAAATGACATTTTTAGGGATATAAACAAATAATTCATATCTTAGCAGGAAACGAACCCAGAACATTTTAAAAGAAATTGTCATTACTACATGACTTTAGTAATAAGTGGAAATTTTTATGTAATTAAATTTTTAAATTGTTAATCTTTTTACCATACCACTTTTATTTATTTATTTTTTTTTTTGAATTGAGCAAAATAGTTTATTATCATGATATTTTTAAGTTGTAAATAATTCCAGTTTAATTTTTTCCATTTCATCACTCCTTTTGTTATTCTTTTTTAAGTACGATTAAAGTACGTACAACAATGAGTTTAGTAGATAACAAAGAAATTTTTTAAAAAGTGCCACAATTTTAAATATGTTTGGTAACATCTGACCCTGAACTAGTAGCTATCGAAACTGTTGTAACATAATACCAGTTCCCCATATATGAAATCCCCTCTGGTGTTTAACATAATGATTCGATCGATATAACATCTGATAAGTAATAACTGGTTCATATAAAATGTCTAATTGTATATCTAAATCTATTTATTTATTTATTATGCTATATTTTATTTATTTTTATACCCGATCTTCGTGGCGGAGTGGTAGCGTCTCTTGTGTTTCAACCGGAGCTTCCGGACTCGAGTCTTGGTCAGGAATGGCAGTTTTCACTCGCCACAAAATTCATTATAGTAACTGTTATTGGGTCTTTTGAAATACAATTATTCTAAATACATATAACATAAATTTATAAAATATATTTTTTTAAATCTTTTTTTCATGTATATTTGTATAAACAATTTGGTAAGTGTAATGTAAGTAGAATAAATTACAATGAACCCACCGGGTTGGTATAGTGGTAAAGCTCGTCGTTGTAAACCAACTGATTTTGAAGTGGAGGGTTCTTAGGTTCAAATCATAGTAAAGATAGTTGTTTTAATTTGGATTTGAATACTAGATCGTGGATACCGGTGTTCTTTGGTGGTCAGGGTTCAATTAACCACACATGTCAGGAATGTTAGGCCTGAGCGTGTTTAAGACTACACGTTTACCGGTACATATACACTTACATTCCAATCTCTGATAACTTTAGTCGTTGATTAGACAATAAATAAAAAGATTGTAAAAAAGAAGGTTACATCGATTTATACAAATAAAATTTAAAAAAAACAAGATTTTATAAAAACCAAAAAAATTTGAAATTTATTGTAAGGTTCATAAATGTGCTACTTACACTACGTAAAGTACTGAAATATAAGTAGAAACTAGTCACAATTCATTTCCCTAAGAATAATGATATTTATTATACAGCAATTTCCTGTTGTGAGCAAAGGTATTATTTTCCGGGATAAATATTTCCTGTATTTCAGCGGGCTTTGCGTGCTGCAATGCATATAATCTTTAGTTGGATGACTGTTATTATTAAAAAATTTGGAGTGACCTTGTTCCATGTCAGCTCACCTATAACCACACAAGGTTATGGCATCTAACGTACATATGTGCGTGATTTATTAGATGCGAATGGAATCTGAGAAGGATAAAAATTCTGAATTTCCTGCTAGGCTTAATCATTATATTTACTTAGCAACAATCTGGATAAGAGAAGTATTTCCCAGACAGTTTTTTTTAATCTCTTGAAGAAGTACATATGTATATTATTTTACGTCTGTAGCATATTTCAGGAATTTAATTAAGATAAAATAATTGTTTAAAAGTTATTCACGTGCAAGCTTCTTTAAAATTTGTTAAGTATTAACCTTTTTGAAGTCATATTTTACACGCACCTTGTATGGGATTTATCATATATTTAACTCTCTCTCCTCAGTAGATAACATAACCGAAATAGCTAACCAGTGCATTATGTACGTAAATAGGTGGCTTACGCTCGGAAAATTTATAAAAAAAATTCTGAAATAACGGATCAGGGAAACAGACTAATTTAATAAATAGTTCTAATAAAGAACCTTGAAATATCGAACCGTTTACCCGTATTTGAATGTTGAAGTCCCAAGCTATTCCCTTCCCGTATAAATTACATAACAGTATGCACTGACTTTTACATGAAACGGTCTCTTTAGGGTGAAACCATCAAACTCATAAAATCTAAAACGGCAAAAATGAAATATAGTGAGGGATAAGGCAAAATGAAGGGATTATCTGACAGGAAACAAGCAATATGAGACAACTACAACCAAATAATATGTGTAAGTTTTTCTCTCTGAATAACTTGTACTCAAATTATTTATATAATAGCTTCCACTTACCAATAATCTGTAATAGTAATTTTCGAGTGTTTGCGGATTATTAATCCATCCTCTGGAAGACTGATGTGTTATACGTTAAAATTATTTACTTTGCATATCCTTAATTATACTAAATTGAATTTTATAAAAATATAAATATAATCGATCGTCGAAAGGTAAAATAAAGTTAACGTTATCCGTTATGTCAGTATGAAGGTCTCAATTGTCGACGTTTAATTCATTAATATACAGACAGAGCTACAAAATATTTAAATCATAATATAAAATTAAACATTGAATTAAATAGTATCAAATATATAGCTATAACTAATGGTTACAATGAAAACCTATTAAATAAATGATTTACTAAAATAAAACTTACAAATAGTAGTAACGGATACAAATATGGTAAAATTGAATACAATATAAATTACAACAAATTCAATAAAATATTTAAATCTTTTGAATTTAAAACTCCATACCCTACGAATAACAAAAGAATTTACTATATAAATAACAGAGATCCTACTAGAATAATATAACAATAAATTTAAAGCAGGTTGTATATAGTTTAAAATGCGCAAATTGCGATCCGGAATATATCGGGTTGACTAACCGATCTTTTTCGATTAGAGTTAATGAACATATTAATTGTATAAATAAAGGAAATAAAGAACCAATTTTGCTATACATATCTTAGAAAATAATCATAATTACAACTCAGATAATTTTATTAATATTCTTGAATATTCCAATAACTTTCATAAAACAAATATTATCGAAAAATATTACATATATTTAAATAATAAAAGCTTCATAAATGAACAAACGCAAATTGAAAATGATTTTTTTATACAAACAAATATTAAACAAATTTTACCTCTTGACGATCGATTGTTATATTTTTATTTTTATAAAATTCAATTTAGTATAATTAATGATATGTGAAGAAAATAATTGTAAGGTATAACACATCAGTCTTCCTGAGGATGGATTAATAACCCAAAAACACTCGAACATTACCATTACAGATTGTTGGTAAGCGGAAACTATTATATAAATAATTTATATATTTATACCGACGGGCCGTGATTAATATAATTCATCTTGTACTCATCCCGCCAAAACTCAATCAAAGAAATCCCGCCTCCCCACAAATATAAGTGGGTGAAACTGCAGAACACTCTTTACCAACAATTTTTATGTTTACAGGTTTAAATATATCTCAACATTTATTATTTATTCTGTTATAAAGACATATTCAAGAACACTTTAGATTTTCTGAGAAAAATTTCAGCAATTAACAGACGCGTGAAAGAAAGGAATTGACGCTTCGCTTGAATCTACTAAAGGTAAATTTTATTTTATAATTTTATCTTACTAAATTCTGAGATAAGTTCTTGAAAAGTTATTTTAATTATTATCGTTCCATTTTATTTGACTGTCATTAGGTTGAGTGCAAATAAAAGCATTTTCATTTTATCCTGTTCTTGGACCGTTTTTCATAAAGTAATTTTCAATTTTTGTTTACTTTTTCGTATTTTTAATACCAACATCGTTTTTATTCTAGGTCTTCTTTACATCTCCTTTATGAATTATTTAAACTGAAGATTTTATTTTATTTTTATCTTCTTTAAATGACGTTTTATAATTTTATCCATCATTATACCTTAAGCGTAAATAAAATTCTTTCATTATCAAAAACGGAATTGTTTTCCTTTTAACGCTAAGTTACCTATCTAGTTCCGTACAAAAAAGAAGTTATTTCGCTAACCTGTTACCTTATCTCTTCCTTGCATACTGAACAAATGTGCATAAAAATTCTTTAAAGCAATATTATTATCTTTTTTAACAGCTTCCTCCGACCATTAATAATTAATACAGCAACTGATAACTTTGAAAAGTTAAAAAAAAAAAAACAAAAAGCTTTCTTAAATAATTTTGTGAAAATTTCCTAAATATGTATAAATTTAATATTTCTTACAAAAATAGCATATCTATGAATTTTATCCTGCATAAATTATAATAAACCTCTTTTGAAATAATTAAAAATAAAAAAAAGAGGTTAAATTTAATTTAGAATATCCATTAAACATGTAGCTACAGAATGCTTTACTTACATATTATGCAGTGAATATATATTTTATTGTTACAGTGTATCGCATATATTAATCTATTAGAATGGATGTTATGTAACGCTATAAATTATAAGCATTGTAACAAAATTCGTGTCTTTTTTTTAAATATTTAATTTTTTGTAAAATAAACATGGAAAATTATACTTTAAATAAAATATGTAGAGCAGTATTTGTTATAGTTGAGGCTGCGGTTTTATAGGTCAAATGTGTCATGTTATTACGTATAGGTCTTCTGGGAAAAGTACGCTGAACGTCTTCTACAAGGGAAACCTTGCTACTGTTTTTTACTTCTACATCCTCTTTCCTACTAGATTTCTGCTTGTATTTCTTACTTTAGTTTAGCTTGTACGTATTTTGAATGTTTTATATGCGAATAGTGTCGCTAAACGGACAAGAAGACGGATGACCTGACTTGATTAAATGTCACGATGGTGCATAAAACATGCACTTGTCAAAATGTAAGACAAGTCGATTTAAATCCTTCCCTTCTATGGAAAACTGACTACCCAAGTAGTCTCCTCTGCTTATTTTATTCATTGTTTTACATTTACATAGAAACAGGCAAGTTCACACACACACACGCGCGCGCGCAACTATGTGAAACTTGAAAAACCTGTATAACGTACTATATTAACATGATTTTAAATAAATTTAAAATTGAAAACTTATCTGTAGTTATTACATTTCGTTTTACTTTCAGTAAAGTGTTACTATCTTAACAAAACGAACTTTAAAAAATAAATAAATAAGATTGACTCAGAGATATCTGCAAGTTAAAGATTAAAAGTATTTTTTAAAAATTCTTTTATAAATTGTGAAGCTAGTGTCAGATTAAGAAAAAAAATCTTTAATTAATTTTTTATTTCTAATGTTTGAAAATTTATTTTATGTTTTTACTTACGTACAGTTGTAACATTATTATTGATATATTACATTAATAATAATACTAATAATTTTTAAAAACATTTTCAATGGTAAAGATTGTTTTACTGCAAACACAATTTTAAAAAATTTAAAAGCTTTCAAAATTTCTTCGTAAAAATATAATAACAAAAAAATTAAGTTAAAGGAAATTTTATAAGCTTTAAATTTATACTTTTTAAGATTTTAAATCTATATTTTGTTTACCTTTTTTCTAAAATGAATATATTCAGGAGTGCTTTTTAAAAAATATTGTGATTTTATAACTTCAAAAAATATTAATTAAAATATAAATAAACAACTAACTTAATTTATTAATTTAAATATTTGCTTTTAAAATTATGCTTCAAGTAACTACCAATAACTTACTAACTCTTAATGTGGTATTGACTTCTAAAAGTCGGAATCCAAAAAATTTGAAATTTTTCTTTTTCTTAGTTAAGATTTTTTTGGTGACGTCTTAGTAAAATATTATTTATATTATTTTTCCAGAGGTTTTTAGGGGCATCGACTACTTTGGTAGCCCCGTCACACTTCAAAAAAAAAAAAAAAAAAAAAAAAAGGTTCGCAATTTCACATTTTCATAGAACTTTCGTATCCTTATGTTTGACGCCTAGGCTTTCCTTTCGGCCATCCTTTCTTGCACCTTTTTTCCATTCTTCTTACGGCCTCAACTTCTGATGATAGTGTGTCTGAGGCCTCGGACATGGCATCTTCTTCTCTTTCTGATACCAATGATGTTCTCCGGCTTCCATCAGGTGATGAAATTGCCAAGTATTGCATTGCTGCAATACTTGGTGCCATCGTATTAAGCAACTGCTCCACGTTAATTTTTGATGAGGAAGGGGCAGCAGCTGCTTCTGCATAAGTGGTTGATGGTCGAGGTGTTCGTTGACTAACAATTTTCTTCGCTTCAGGATAAATAACCTTTTGAAGCGTTATAACTTCCTGAATGACCGTTTCCAATTTATATACTGGGCAACTCCGTGATCGGCAGTTGTGGTGCCATTTACAATTAATACATATTCGAGGGTCTTTACATGGATCACCCTCATGTATCTTCATTCCACATATACATATTTCCTGCGCTTCACATCTAGCTGCAGTGTGTCCGAAACGTTGACACTTAAAACATATCATCGGCTGCGGAGTGAATGTACATACATCAAGCTGATGGATGCCAGCTCGTACCTTTTCAGGAAGATTAAGCCTATTGAATGTCAATACATGCGAGGCTGAAGGAAGAATCTCACCATTTCTTCTCATAGTGAGTCTGTGACAATGTGTCACTCCCTGACTAGACATTTCCTGTACTATTTCTTCTTCTGTACAGTTTAGAATATCACGGCAAACAACAACTCCTCTGGATGTGTTAAGGGTGCTATGCGGTTGGACAGATACCGCAAATCTTCAATGCCTGGACTTTCTGACTTTGAATGTCGTTGATAGTTTCGGCATGCAATCCATTAAAAGTCTTCCGGATTTCCTTGACAGGACCACTAGCACAATTAACAATCTCTCTAGCGATTAAGAATGGACTAACCTTTTGGAAGTTTCCATTCTCCTTCGTAATAATTAAAAATCTTGGCTTAGGTACATTATAGCCAAATAAACGTTTCCTTAAGTCTTTACTGATTCTATCAGCATCTTTCTTAATTTAATCAGACTCCTTACTTTTTTCCTCTTCGCTTGTGGGAAATCGGAGGTTTCTAAACGAGGGTGTTTACGTGCACCCTCTGCCACGTTTGTTTGTTCAAGAATATTCATATGATTTGGTCCCTTCTGTAGCAAGGCTAGCCGACGGGGTACACCCCCACTCCAGGGCTACTAACCTTGGAGGTCCGATCCGGTACTGCGGTGGAACCGGCATAGAGCCGGTCTTGGCAGAGAGCGGATGCGCAATCTCTGCACTGACTCCAGGCTCCTACTCACCGAAGCTTTCATAGCTCTCATGCACCGACATACATGGGCACCATTGCTACATGCTTACCATCGCAGGGGGCATGTGGACAACGGAAGGGTCTCCGTTACACCTGCAATAACATTGACCCTGGCCGCCACATCGCCAGCTCTAAATATGGTATGTGTCCACTTCTTAATCGTTTAATTGTTCATATCATGCAGGTGGCCGAAAAATCCAATTCGTCTGGTGACCTGATGTTGGAAACAGGTCAAAAAGAGTAGCATATCCGACGCTGTTGCCGCCCTTGACATGGAACGTAGATGTTGTGTTCCGGACGTATGGATTACCTACTTAAGGCATTATTATTATAATGATTATTATTATTACTATATTTAATTTAAACTGTGAATAGACCAGCGAAACAGTAAACGTAAAGTTACTCATACGCAAGAAACCTTCTCTTAGCTGAAAATAAGAGAAGGAATAAAGAGGAATAAACAACGTAAAGTGGTTGTCATAGACGTGAGAACTAAACATCAGTTCTAGGATTCTTACTTAAATACTTTATGTTTGTATATGTAATTTAATCCTTCCAATTTTCCGAGCGATATGTCAGAGCGTTCAGTTATAGTAAGAACAGAGACTTAGATCTTTGGATCTCGTTTGGGATCAAGGACTCCCCGCGGTGCATATACTGCGGGGAAGAGGATACGCCTTGGCACATATTTTTCGTCTGTCCTAGGTTGAAGCAGATAAGAGTGAGCTCAAACCTGGATAGGACTAGACTAGAAAATATTTTCATTTATATGCTTACTGGAAAAAATTAATGGGGCTTAGTAGAATATTACGTTGTGAGGATTATACAACACAAGGAAGCAGACCAGCGTGAGTGGCGGGCGGACTAGTTCGACTGCTGACGATTGAATAGTAAACTAAGTCTTGTGGTTAGAAAGAGCAGAGCACCTGATAAAATATATGTGAGATAGGTGAAGATAAGGACCGGTGAGCGAGAGGGTGTAGGATAGCCCTCTGCCGGCGTTCGTCCACGGTTGCGAGAATGGGCATCGGTGATGAGGCATGGGGACTCCTGACCCCCTGAGCTCGAAGACACCCTCCGGGGTTGAGTAATGTTTAATTGCTGGGCTGGCCCCGGCAGGGTGAGGATCGGTGAGAGAGGAAGTTTAGTCGGTAGGACGCAGACACACATACGCACTCTTAATAACATTTTGCGGAAACTGTTAGCGAGTCCGACACTTTGCCCGTAAATGGGGTTACTCCGACTCATCGAAAAAAAGAAGATACTTGGATCTGCTTTTGGCAGCTATTAATTTCCTGAGCTTGATTAATTCGTATGTTTTCACGGATTCTTCAGATATGTGTAACAGATTTCTTTATTCAGAACATATAGGCAGCTTATTCTCTTATTCATGTAATAAATGTACCTGTAAATTTTTACATCCACGGATTTCTGTACTAGTATTTTCAGATAATTCGAGACCAAAAGAAGGTTGGTGGCTGTTGTTCATTATTAAAGTTCCTTTGTACACCCGATTCAATCGGGTCTTGAACTATTTCCCGCTCGGGAACGTAAATCATCTGCACCACTCCGATTTACATTTCCGGAAGTATAAAATATTTTTTTGCAGCAATATGATCAATCCAAAACGTTGGTCATTAATTTTTTACTTCCTGGTAAAATTTCCCAGATCTTATGATTCATTGGTTACAGGATGAAACCCTGCTTCCTCAAGAGAGCCCTCTGCAACCTTTTGGTTGCAATGTTTCTCATGTAGTGATCTTTGCGGCTTGGCCGACATGTTACTCCATCTACTCTTAATTTTCATACTTTTCTTTGTAATCCTTTCTTCCCTATTTTAGTTTCCATGGATGTAGGTCAGACATCAAAGGTAGAAGAACCTATAATCACCATTCGTGTAATTTATTGGAAGGCAATTGTTCATATATATTTTGAGGATAGTTTCTGTTAGGTGCTACGAGATTAGTTTTGTGATCGAAATTCTGTTGTGTAAAGTCAAGCTTCCTAACTTCTCCTCACAAAGGAAATACTTAAAAAAATTGTGACGTAAAATAAACTGAAAATATCAGTTTATAGTAGCAAATTTATATTTTAATTAAAATTTATGGAGCATCGAAATTATCAGCGTTTACCGTAATTGAGCATATGCGATTGTAGCGAAAAAGTAATCAATAAAAATCTGAAATTAATATTTTATATTATTATTATTATTTCATACATGACATGATTTGACTTTGTAGATATAATGAAATTAGATTTAAGTTAACTTCCATGTAATAACGTGTTATATTTTAAAAATATATAAAGTCTGGAAAATTTTATACTTTATTACTTAAGTTTCGTAAGAGCTTTTCTAAGGAAATATATCATCAGCTTAAAAATGTTGATAAAGTCAGCGATTTTCATGAAAAGATATGTTAAATTTAGGTTAAGGGTAAGTGTTTAGATTGTAGGAATTAGGTTTACGATTATAAAGATGTCAATTCGTAATGCTTTATATTACCAAAGATCACGAGTGAATTTAATTTTAAATTTATTGATTTTTTCTTTCATAAATATATATATTGTTAAAATGATAATTTAAATTATTTATAAAACTGTAAAATTAATATTTATTTAGATAAAAAAAATAGATTAGCACAGATAAAAAGATAAAATTTAAGCTACATATATTATTAAAAAAAACAAACAAATTTATTCTCAACGGAATAAAGGAGATTAACTTTCAAAAGCTCTGTCCCTTTTTCTGAATAGCCACCGCAACCACCATGAGGTGTTACTTCAGAGGATGAATGAGGATGATATATATGAACGTAAATGAAGTGTAGCCTTGTACAGTCTCAGGTCGACCATTCCTGAGACGTTTTGTTAATTGAAACCTAACCACCAAACAGCCCGCTTAAATAGTAATTCAGTTGTTTGTACGAGTACATAACATGATTTTCGAACAAAACTAAAAATTTTATATCACTTCTTCTTTTATTGGTATGAGGTTAAAAATATTTGTTGTATTTTGAAATTAAAATGCGTTAAAAATTTTATCTAAAATTAGGAACAACACGTGAAAGTTTCAATAAAAGATGTCAACATATTACAGATTTGTCATTCTTGTATTAAGACAAATATTTATTGGTTTAAGGTATTAACTCTTTCTCTGAAAATTTTATTTCGATTAATTTTATACAAATAAATAGCTATGTTATACGGTTATTTAAATAAATTGAAAACAAAAAACCGTTTACAAAGAGATTTAATTAAAATATAAAATTAGATGGCCATTTCAACAAATATAATGATAGGTTCCTGAGGAATTAATAAACAAATAGTTAAGAAATAAACAGTTTTCTAAATAGTGGTAACGAGTATTTCTATCGTTTGTTTACAGAATAAACGCTGTTGACCAAAAGTTAACGTGTCATTGTCGGGAATTTCAATCAATTTTAAAGTTAGCTTAAGGACACTCCAAACTACCGAAACTTCAGCTAAAGTTGTCTATCACATCCTAATGTACTCTTTTTTACACAGTGGATGAGATAAAATTTTATAAAATTTTTTAACTAAGTTTATCCCATCTGTTTAAAGGTGTGGATATTTCTTTTACTGGTTTAAAGCTACTAAGGCTTATGCTATCTTTATCTGTTTTGTGATAAAATTTTGTATTTTATAACTAAATATAAATGGCTTGCAACATAAATTTTGGAGGTTGCGCCTTCAATCTGTTCCGAGGTTGTTTGGAATTGTATTAAACTACCTTTAGTTTCAGTCAGGATTAAGTAGAAAGGTATTATTTTATTTTTGATTAACAATTGTTTTTGATTTTATTTATTTAAAAAAAAATTCTTTCTATAATAACTGATACTTTTACATCTGCAGTAGTTTTTATGGGGTTTCTAAACATCCTTATCGAACACTCAATAAATTCTTGACTTTTTATAAACTTCTTGTCGAACAACTAAAATTATCATAAGGTTTCTTATTAAATGATATATCTGTAATAAAAAAAACTAAATTTGAAATAGTTCTATTGCGTAAAAATCTATTTATTTGTCAAAAAAGTTATAGAAGTATGTGAATAAACAAGTTAGTTTGATCATTTACGTACAATTACTACGTGTTGGATAAGTATTGTCATATACATCTTAACTGGATGGTATTTGTGTGAGAGGGTATTTACTTTGGATAATGAGGATCCTTTTTGGGACTTCCTGGGTAAGCATTATTCCTGGGTTGGTGGCTTAGCTCGTCTGAGCTGCTTGATTCCTTCTCGGTAGCTGGGTCTGGATTCTTTGCTGAATCGTGGATAGGAGTTGTCTGTTAAACATTTTACTTTTCCTCCGGCTCTACTTGAGCATATGTACATAATCCCTGTTACGCAACGAAAATGGTGTAGATTTTATTGTTCAAGCAGTTTTAAGAGCTAAGTTGGGGTTTACAAATGAAATCTGAGGATACTCAGCAGGCGAACTGATAATGATTTTGCTTTTCATCTCCCTCTGTTTTACTTAGTTACAGGTCTAGTTGAATGGAAGTTGTACTGCGTAAGAGCAAATGCTACCAAAAACCTGTAAGACTTATTAATCTGCTGAGATTTTATTATTACCTAATACATTAGAAATTTCCTCTTTTTATTAGTTATTAACAAATTGTTAAATTCCAATTTTCCATTTGCTTATTTAACGTCATTAATTCATTAATGAATATTTTAATTATTTATATTTAATTCACCTTTGGTATTTTGTTATAGTTTAAGTTTTTTTTATAATTTCTTTGCAAATTCTCCTTATCAATGGCTACTGAAAGTCGAAATCCTCTTTTAATTTTAAATATTTGTTTGTAAATATTTTATTTATTTTTTTTTATTTATGAAATAAATCTTCATTATTGTTTATCATAGCTCTTTCATTGTTAAATTTAATTAATAACCATTATTTCGAAATTGAGAATGACCAATAATTTGTAGTAATATTTACGATCAATACCACAGACTACACCCATTTATTATTTCATTTTTGTGATGCTGCCCTGATCAAAATAATTTTCACCGTTTTCCTTTATTCATTCTGGTAAAATTTTGTAATAATTCTTTTCTTTTCATTGATAGCACGTCATACTTAAATTGATCCCTGTAATTAATAATTATTTACATAAAGGAAGAGAATAATTATTTATTTACCTGTTTTTTTTTTGTTGACGAAACAAAGAAGATTTTAAAAATCTATTTCATTTTAGAGATTGATAGCACCAATAATTCCGATAATATTAGCTTAAGTATAATTTTAATTCTCAAAAAAATTTATATTTTGGTTGATATCTCTTGATTTAATTCAGTTCACGATGTCTTTTTGAGTAAAATAATTAAAATAATAATCTAAATTCTTAAAAAGTTTTATTTAAATCGGTTTTGTGGCTCTAGTTTTTCTTAATTAAGAAAATCAGGTTCAACAATTTTTTTGTATGAAGTCATTAAAAGTAGTTTATTAATTACTTTTATTTGTTTTTATAATTATTTTAAAAAAATGAGGAATGAAAAGTTTAAAAATAAATCCTCTGATATTTTAATGTAACAGCACCATAATGATTATTTAGTTTTTATAAATAAAATTTATTTTTTTTTACATATTAAATTTATATCAGAATTCACCTAAGTATAATTTATATAAATTTATATCAATATTAGATTTTATATATGTATATATCCCTTTTTCTTCCATTTTTGTTGAAACATTTACGCCTTCCTTCCTAAACCCTTTTCAATTATTTTATGACATATTTTTCTTTTTAGAAGGTAAATTTAATTCAGTCCAATTATTATTATTTTTTTATATGAATTGTATCAAACTTGTGTTTAGTTTCTTTGTTTCCACAAAGTACAAAAAGAGTAAAAATAATGATGAAATATTTAAAAAAAAAAAAATCATCGATATGTTTATTACATATTCTTGTTTTTATGATAAAATTAACTTTAGAACGTTACTATAAATGGAGTAAAAGTTTTAAATTCTGAATATTCCTTGTAATTAACACTTCTTTAATGAAAATTCTAAGTCTTTGAAATAAGAACACTGTTACCGAATACATTTGTAAATGAATGTACTTAACAAAGTTGTTGAAGTGAATTCAATATTAATGTACATTTTATATAATTTTCAAAGTGAAGTTAGAGAATTACGAGAAAGTAGATAAGATAGTTCTCAGTTTTTTAAATATGGTTCATTTCGTTTAACATAAAATTCAAGTAGGAATGAAATGAATACTTTTTTCTCAACATAAAAAAAATTAAGAGAAACGAATTAATTAATTTACTTGTTTCTTTGCCATAACTCCTTATATGGCTTGTAACTTAGGAAAATCAAACCTTATTCTGTACTTTCCTTTGTGTATTATGTTTGCTTCCCATATTTTTTACCTCATTTTATTTTAAAAAAATCCTATAAACATAATCCTATTCTTTGTTACATAATTCTATTATTTTAAAAATCTTTCTTTGGTCTACCATTTGTTCTTTTACCGCTGGTTATACATTCCGTTATTCATTTTGACCCTTAGTAACCAACTATTCTTACTATCTAATCGTATTATAAAAAATTAATTTTTTATTCCAACCACCATCCGAACCCTTGGGGAAAGACACCCGCTCTGTGAGGATCACGGTTACCATACCACCCTTCCGTTTCTAGACCTGATGGGGTTTACCGAAGGTCCTCTTTTAGACCCTCTAAACTTGATAACGCAACACAGTAATCAGTTTGGCCTCGGTTAGGTTGCCACCGATGCAAATGCTTTGGCAAACATTTCCATCATTGTATTTACACAAATTACTATCGTCTTCATATGACCTCGTCCAACCACGACCACTCACCATAATTTTCAAACCAACAGTTGTGGGTCACAACCCATCCCGCAGTCAACTTCATCCCACAGGATAAAGTTGTTAGTTATCGACTTCATCGATTCGCGGAAGCGCGATACACGCGTCTTCCTCTAACACCAAAGGTTTCACACAAAAACTCTTCCTATATATAACTTCAATTAGATTATTCACTCAGATAATTACTTGATCGAGTTTGTAAACACAAAAAAATACTATCTTCATACCAACAAAACAAGTGTTGTTCGCAACAACGACAGTTTTATCTTACAGTTCAATTTACTTAAAGTTCTCTTGATCTACTTAAAAATCAAGAAAGAATTACTCAAATTTAATAAGCCTCTAATGAAAACATGCCCTATCTCTCTCTGCCGTGGTCCGCTTTCGGGAGCGAGATTAATTCCTACACCCTCCCACACCAAAGCTGCATCATAGAGTTCTTCATACATCCATTTTCATTGTAACAGCAAATATCTCTGTTAACTGAGGCTCGATGCCAAAACTCCTATCTTGGTGAAATAAGCACCCAGACTAGCTTTTATTCCAACCGAAAGTAACTTTTCCAAATAATATCACTTTAATCTACAATTCACTAATTTGAGATAAAGCTTCATCTCCATCTCTTCATTAGTGTACCAACATCGCTTTTCCTACTTGGCATATATCTTAACACCTCCTTCGGACTCTTCCGTCTATCATACGCTCAACATGAAGCGTCCACTCTCTTTTCCTCTCCACCAACTTACCAGTTCAAGAAGTCACATGAAGCTTGTCTTGAATTTCTTTGTCGGAGATCTAATCCAGCAGTGTGCAGCTCTTTACACTTCTAAGAAAGCGCATTTCTGCCGCTTTAGTGTTTTTAAGTGTAGTAGAAAACATTAAATGTTTTCTTTGTAATTACCCAATTCCCCCTACATACAGCAAGACAGGCATCGCCAGTGTATAATAGAATTTAATTAGTGTATCATTACAAGTTTTATTTTTCAAAGCAGGCATTTGTACCCCACAAATGTGTTGAAATCTATCAGATTTATCATCAAAATTTTTATCCTTCCCATTAGTAATGTCGACTCCGAATACCTAAAATGTGACATTATTTTGCACGACCTTTGTGCAAACTAGAAATTCCTCCAAAATTCCATTGTATTAGTTTTAAGTGGTAATTATAGTCCCTCGAGATACTGCACAACTTATATATAGCCATTTGTAATTCGTTTTCATTATTATGAATTAAAATTACATCATTATCAAATATCAGACAAATTAAAGAATTTCGAGACCACAAATCTATTCCAGGAGGTACGTTTGGTTTCCACTGTATTAAAATTTCATCAAATTATAAATTAAATAAAGATAGTGACAGACTACATCCCGGCCTCACACCCTGATTTGTTGCAATTTCTTCTCTCAAGAGGTGTTAACAGCGTAAATCACACGGGAAACATAAAAATATCTTTATCAATAAATTTTTTAATCGACTTTCTGACCAAAGGGAATGTTGGAATTCTGTTAAAAATTGACTGAAAGATCACTGAAATATTTAACATGACCTATTTTTTTTAAACAGAAAGTTACTTTCAGTTCACCGATTTTTTAATATTATTGAATTTCGTACTAAAATAAGAGTAAAAATAAAACGAAAAGAACGTTTGTAGAGTACTGTAACACTCAACCAGTGATATAAATGAGTTATGACTTGTCATACCTCAAATATTAATACTGTTATTATTAAATTATAAACTAATATTTAATTTATTTTTATTGAGTCAGAGGTTAATATTTTTTTATTAACTAACAAAACGGAACATCTGAAGGATAGTTTAACAAATACATTAGTGTGTTTAGGGAAAGAAAAATAGTGAAAGATTCAAGCAAGTGTTTTGTGATATAGATATTTAAGTGACAGAGATAGATTTATAGTAGGTGGGAAATAAAATGGAGTAGGATAATGGTACGAAACACGTCTTTGTTTCACACTATTCGAATAATGATGAAGGATTGGAAGAAAAAGTCGGTAATGTGATGAAAGACGTTAGCTCAGTTTAGTGCCAAATAAACTTGCTTTTTACTTAAAAAAAAGAGAGATAGCAAGTTTTTAGTGCTTGGCAAAAAAGTATGAAGCAAATCGAAATAATGACGCTTGTTTTACAGTGGAAAAAACACAATTATCATAGGTTACCCTTCATACACACCGGCTTTATCCGGCTGTTTGCAACCGGGTAAGTTACAGTATTCAGATATACAAACGCGTATAACAAACAATCATAAATATTTCGGTCCGCAGTAGGGAGACGGAGGAATTCCCTACTGAAGAACAAACGGCCCAATTTTAACTTCATCTGGTCACCGATAATAGATTGTAACCGATTTATTCAGATTAAATCTGCTGCTTCCCCACATCGCAGTTTAGGATGACAATAGGCGAATTCAACTGTATTTAAGATAACAGTTTTTTTTTTAACTATTGTTGGTTTGTTTTATACACTTTATTATTCAACATGAATAAATGAACCATGAAGCCGAATTTTTATTTACAGTGTCTTATCTGTTCTAAAATTGTAGAATGCACCAGTTTTTTTAAATAATAGATAAACTGAAAGAATTCTTTAACATTTCCGTTTACAGAGACGATATAACCTAAACAAACAATATTTTTTCTTGTCTCTTCAACAGGCTAACGTTTCGTCAACGAGACGGTGGAATTTTATTTTCAGCTCTCTTGCTGCTCGCTGCCGTGAACTAGTTAAGTTCGGTTTGGGAACAGTATATGTGATAGCAATTTTAGTGTCATTTACCTTAAAAGATTGTCATAAAAGTTTCATTGTATCATTATAATCCTCCATGTATCTCAGCGCCAGTTAATTAAATGTGAATGAATAAGTCGGTTTACATTTTTTGATACGCGATAAAAATTGGAATCTAGATATTCAATCTATAGGTACCAACATTAACTGACGGAATAAAAAACCGTACTCACAAAATTATGTAGTATTATTCCTGTTGTAGTGGTGAATATCTTAGGAAAGTTTTGTGGGGACAATACACAAATTCAGTTAGGAGTGTTACCATTAGAAGAGAACAAAAACAGGAACATCTGCTGGACTTATTAGAAAAACGTAATTTCACAAAGAGTTTTTCAACTGTTTGCATATTATTTTTACCTTGTAATTTCATCTGAACATATCGTAAATTCAGGTCTGTATTAATGAAATTATAGCGGAAAATCTATCGAGTTTTTTGGTAATTTTTAATCAGATTTACTCATTAAAGCTTTGTATAAAAGCTGATGGTTACTTTAGTGAAGGCCAATCAGTTATTTTGAGCATCAACAATATTCTGATATTGCTGCTACTAATTTATTCATCCTGATTTTCTCAGAGCACTGCCCTAGTGTGAGATTTTTATCAAGTGAATTTTGTCTAACTTTTTATTCCGTTCTGTTAACATTGTTTTAACTTATTTTTTCGGTCAAAATTTTTGTATCCTAGATTTTTTTAATTTCTTTGTTGATTTCCATTTACTCAAGACTTATTAAAATTTAGTTGAAAAATGTTATATAAGAAAAGGTAAATCGGATATATATAAACATATCCTTTAATATATTATAGTAGTACATTTCAGATTTTGTGTAATCTATATAAAGATATTTGATGCGGTAGCTTGTGTGTATCCAGTTGACCGCACACATAAGTGCGCATCTCTTCGTACCAATTTGCTGAGCGTATATATGGTACTCACGTTTCAATAGTTTTACCTTCAGGGATTATCTCAATTGTTTGTTTCCCTTGTTTTCCTTTCCAGGTTAATTTAACTTTTGTTTTCTGTAAAACTTGCTAGTTTTAACATTTAAAAATATTTTCTCGTACAAATTTTGTCTAGCATCAAGTAAACTTTCTTCGTTTATTTATTTAATAAAATGTAAATGTAAAAAGGGAAAAGGATCAAATCTAAAGTTAGTTGTAGTTTTCATTGTAATCAATTAAGCAGGTCAAGGTTTTGTATTTCCCCCACTTAAACTAATATTAAAGTTCCAACAGCTGATGCTGTCTGCCCATCAGCTATTGGAGGTTCAATAATTGAAGTAAAATAAGGTTACTGTATTGATGATAAGTTTACAGTATAATTAAATTATGAATTTCAGGCAGTTAATTAAAAATATTTTGGTATTAATTGTAAATATCAATGGTAAAGTTTTGATAATTTTGTATTTAGCTGAAAAGATACATAAACGTTTCTGATTATCTTAAAATTTGACATCCAGATTGATTCGTGTAGATATAAAACATTATTTCTTGTCAGTTTTGCTGCTTAATACCAAACATGTAGGTCATACAATATAGCAAAGTAATTATCAGTAGTTTAGTGGAATGTCATCAAAAGTGTAGCACCATCAGCTAATTGTTTATGGGGATTGATTAAATTAAAATAAAAATCGTACAAGGGAAAGGAAGTAATGGAAATCTATATTTTTAAAAGTGTGAAAATTTTTCTCTTGTAATTTTTGTTATCATGTAAATATCACTGGAAATACGAAGTATGCTATATGAAATAACGCAGAAAATCTTTGAAAAAAAAAAGTTAAAAGGCACAGTCAGTTCATCCAAACGTACGATTATTTTTCGTTAAGTTAGGAATTTTTTAACATTTAAAAAATAATTTATAACCATTTATTTTTAGTAACAAAGTAATTTAGGGATAGGTTTATTGTTTTTTAACGTAAATACACATTTAACTCAAATCGAGTAGATTTTATTTTTTCTATATTTGCTAACGGATTTCGATGATTTATTTCAATTTGTAGAAGAACGTTCTTTGGTGGATCGGATGTACATTTTTCATTTGACTTAAGTCGATAATTTTTTTAATGAAAATGTACATTGAGAACTTATAATACACAGCATTCGGAAAGTTGCCGTGCAGCGTGCTTCAGAATTATGTGGTGCATTCTTTTCTTTCGGCGTTAGGTTGTTTGCTCTGTGGGTTCGTTGGAAATTGCTCAGTAATAAACCAAGACGTCTGTTGTTGAGTTGTGATTGAACGTGCTTCGTTTCATTTGTGTTGTTTCGTTCATCGGAATCAATAGTTGCGAGAAACGTAATTGTTCCTTTGGTAGAGGAACACTTTTTTCTCGTTGAACACGTCTTTCGTGAATGTGACAAATATACTGATTTAATGAAGCACAAGTTTTCTGATAAATCTCCAAATATTCCTGTTCCTCATCGCAATGCAGTTCAAACTCTTCGAAAAATTTTGGGTACCAGGCTCTGTTGAAGACGCTGACCACTTTAAACTAAACGAATAGAATCCTCGATGTTTCGAATGCTATGGCCAAAATTCCATCAAGTCAATGTGTAAGTTAGCACAACAGCAAGCTATCTTTCTGTAGTGTTGTTGTGACTTGCTACCATACATAAAGCTGTAAGAAAAGAACTGAAACTTTTTTCCTACAAAGTAACGCGTGTTCAAGAACTGAAACCTATAGACCATGCCAAAAGACTAAATTATTGTCAATGGTTTTGAACGCTTTATTGACCAAACTTTCATATGTATCCGCGACATTACGTTTTTTACAGATGAAGCTTGGTTTCATCTGGGAAAGTATATTAATTCACATAATACACGATTGTGGTGGACAACTAACTCCCGTGACTTACACGAATTATCTTTTCAGGAAGCGAAAATTATGTGATCAATGATCGGTGTGAATAGAACGCGCATTGTGGGTCCAATATTTTTTTGAAAATACAGTTAATAGTAATCGTTATTGTGCTGTTTTAACAAACATCGTTAGTCAGTTAGTGTAAATGGAAATTAATCACGGCTGGTTCCAACAAGATGGCGCCACAGTGCACACAGCTTCAAGATCAATGACTTTACGAAATGTCTTTGGTGAAGGAATCATTTCGAAGGGTTTGTGGCCGCACGATCGGCCGATCTGATTCCCCCAGATTACTTTCATGGGGGGCAGCGAAACAAGCAGTGTCGCAACAGACCACGCACGATAAACGAACCGCAATGACGGCATACATATCAGACATTCCAGTACATCAGTTGGTTTAAGTGTTTGAAAACAAATTGAAACGTGTGCAATGTTTTATTGATGTTGGAGCAGGTCATTTTCAACACCTTTTATAAACTATTCCAGTTATTATAATATATGTTTCTATAAAATAACGAAATAAAAATACAAAGTAATAATTAAGAAAGTTTCGTCATTACATTTGCATACTCCAGTGTACAGCCACTTTCCGAATGTTCTGTATTTAAATACGATACTTTACATGTTTTTACTGTGTCATAATTAATACAATTTTATTTTATTAAAAAAACAAAAAAAAATAACACATATTATACCATTCCAGCGAATGCAGTAATTACTTTTATGATTTCCTGTATCCATTTTCATACACTCGTATATTTTTATCAAAAATGCCGGTATTTCGTATGTACGTATGCTGTTAAAAGGATTACTTTACCATAAGCAGTGATTTTTGCAGGACTTTTCAAATTTTAAAATAAAATAAAAATGAAATAATAATAGAACCGATTAGAAAAAACAGCTCTTAAAAGAATAAAACTTATTCCATTCTTTTTTTAATATTGTAACTTAATAAATTTCTAGCAGTTGTTTCTAATTTTTCATCGACTACTGAAAACCAAAATATAAAGAAATTATATAGTGAATTTTTTAAAGTCAGCGGTAAAGATTTTTAAATATCCTTATATAATAGTTTAAGAAATAATCAAAAATGATTTTTTTTTATTATTAATTAAACATAAATTTTTAAACATTAATTCTTATCAAAACTGGAGGAATGTTCAGTAACATCATCGACAGAAGTTTTAACAAACTATTCTAAGTGAACAGTTTTAAGTAAAAGGTGACAAACAATTTACAATTTTAAATAACAATCGCTTACGAGTAAGTATATTGTTTGTATTTTTAGCTGGGTATTTACATCCAAGAAAAACGGAAAAATTAAATAGAATAAACATAGGATCAATATTAGGATAATATACATAAAATGGGCTCCTCAGGTTCATATAACCTTGTAACAATTTAACAATTTAATACCTTGTAACAATTTAATAATAAACCTTGTAAGTAATTGTAAATAAATTTATTATGGACTTTGTTATCGTAATTTGTAGAACAAGCAAGCTATTTTTTAATATTTATAATGATTATTGCATTTTAATTATATGATTTATTTATTACGTACATGGAATCTTTATTCCCAAGTTCCCGGGTCCAAACCCACGAACAAGTAAAACAAATTCTACACACCAAAATTGATCAAACTATGTTCCCTCCAGTACCAGGAAATCCGGTCGTTAAGTATTTATCACCTAACTCCGGAAATTAAAAAGAGGAAGAAATGGGCTTAAAATTGGGAACATTTGTTATTTTAATAATAGTTCTTAGTTTTCATAACAGAAAATTAATTTTGATTTTCATAATAATTCTGAAAATAACATAAAGCCTTCATGCTATCATCATCAGTTTGAATTTAAATAGTTTTTAAAAATCTTAAAAGACTTTCGAATGAAGGTTTCATTTCTTATCAGGACATACTTTTTAACTTTTATTTTAGCTAGTAATTTCTGTTTTTGAAATTTTCTTATATTTTTATATAAGTCATGGTGTATGAATCTAACTTCATTTGTAAGGGCACATTACAAAATTAAAGGGAAATCCACTTAATAAGCGAGCTGAAATTATAGCGAGAATTTAGATGATATATTTACAATTTAAGGGTTGTGACAGCAGTATTAGAAGAAGCCAGCTCAACATGCAACCACAAACAAACATTTGTTGTGTACATTTCTGAGAGCGTATATTGTAATGGTTAAGGACAGTCCACAGGTCCACACTAGACGAACGAGCGTTTGTTGATATTGGTGTACTTTCTAAATAGCATCATCAAGGATATTCAAGTTTGTTTTTGTTCACTTTCATTTATCTAAAGTGGACTGCCCTCCGAATAGTGGATTTAACGTTGGCCTTCGTAAACAGATGCTGCAAATAATAACAATATCACCAAATGACCGCCATATATATGATTCATACATTTAAAAAAAAATTATTTTACATTCGTATTTCACTAGATTACGTTAGCTTTGACGATTAGACCAACTCTCGTTAACTCATTTATATTATTTATACCGAAACCTCTGCTTATAATTCAGATTTTACGGTTCTTTTTTTATTTTTGTCTGCTTTTATTGATAAAGAGACACAGCGAAAACTTGTTAAAATCTTCTGTAAAAATCCAGATAGCTGCTAGGATTAAAACCCGGGACCTTCAGTTTCGTTGTCAGTGACGTAGTCACAGAATAACTAAGTGAAATTTAATTTAGTTTAATTTAAATTTAATTTAATAAGTGGGTGAAATTTAATTTACCTTCGTAGAGGCAGACAGTAGATTTCCATCAAGGTATTTGATTTCATTAGTTACAAATACCACACTGGTAGCTTATTTTTGTAGTATTACTGGCTAACAAAATGTAGGTCTATAAAAACTGTAGATTCGATCATTAAGAAGAATCGAGGTTTAAAAAAAGAAACAGAAAGCTCTTTCATTGAATATAGATCACTAAAATCATAATATACCAAAAAATGTGCCAATTTCATTATTTATACACGCATTAAAATTAAAATAAATTATTATTTTTCTCTGTTCTGTTGAATTTATTATATTTCATATTTAAAAAAAATGATTTTAAATATAAAATTTAGTTTTTTTTTCACAATTAAATAAAATAGTTCACTTTGCTAAAAGTGCAGGACATTATTTATTAATAAATGTTGTCCTATTTTTTATAGTATTTTTTTAAGCTTCAGAGAATGAAAAAATGCTTCAAACGATCTAGAAAAAACATATATATATATATATATATATATAAAAGATAGGACAATATTGTGCAACATGATGCAAGGAGTAAGAAGTGAAAAGGTACCGAATCGAACAAGAAACATATTTATTGAAGCGAAATACAAGAATTTGAACACTTCAATTGATTCTGTTTTTGTTTGTTTTTATTTATTTTTTTATGTAGCCGGTAGAAACACATGTCAGATTTTTTATACCTCATTGATTTTTATACGAGAGTAACTCTGTTCAATTAAATATCCTTTTTATATAAAATAAATTAATATTTGTAAAATAATACAATTTATTTGAAAGGAGTCGTTAGTTCTAATAATTAATAAATTTTCGCTAATTATTTTAAATATTCATTTTAAAATTGTAGAAAATTTTTTAAGATGTTAATATATATATATAACAACTATAACAAATTTATGCATATTCAAACCTTAATCATCAAATGCCGCAATTTCTATGATACTTTTATTATTTTTCAGAAGAAGCGCCTAACATCCTAACAGAAATCTATTTGAAATAATAACCGCCTTGATTTAATATCTCAGTTTGGTGTATTAATTATATATCTTAATTTCGCTGTTTCATTATTCAAATAAATAATAGTCGTTGTTCAGCCATGACAAATATAATTTAAGATAATCTTTAAACTTTACCCTATAAAGAATTACATTGTTGAGTATGCTATGAGTTGATGACTATATACATGATGATAGTACGAAGTAGTAGATGAAGACTGAACAATACACTAAATTAGATGCTTTGTTACTACAAAATATCAGCTGGTAACATAGGTCAATGAAAATAAACAAATTTGCTCTTAACAAATGAATAAGAAGAAAGAGACATGAATCTTAACAAACCTAAGTTGAAGGTTTTTTGAATTAAAAGTTGTGTTCAAATAAGTTATTTTGTCGATTTTTGTCCATTTTTCTAATCTCGGTCTACACTGCTGACCTACCTAATTCAGACTGTGTTACAGTTGTGTCATATGCAAATGACACGGCGATCTTGGCGGATGACGGTAGTCCAAAGATAGCCTCGTAGAAATTACAATCTGCATTGGATACCATCAGCGTTTGGCTACCTAAATGGGGAATAGAGGTAAATCCGGTAAAGACCAGCCACGTAACGTTCACGATGAGAAGAAAAGATTGCGCTGAAGTTCATTTAAACGGTCTCAGTATACCTAATGCCAGTAAGGTAAGGTATCTGGACTTTTACCTTGATCGCCGTTTAACTTGGAGAGATCATGTAAGGGAGAAAAGGAGATTCCTTGACATTAAATTTAAAAGGATGTACTGGATATTGGGTAATGGATCTCAACTTTCTTTGTCTAACAGGGTACTACTATGCAAGGCTTTCTTGAAGTTGGTATGGACTTACGGAATTAACTCTAGGGTGCAACCAGTAACAGCAATACGGAGATTATTCAGCGATTACAGAATTAAATAGAACGGAATATACATAACCGCCGTGGAACGCAAGGAATATAGAGATACACGACTCCATAGGAATTCCATACGTTTGAGAATAAGTTGATCGCGTAGTTTTGAGGCACGTGTCCAGGCTGGAGAACCGTGTTAATTATCTAACTTTGAATTTACTTGACAACAGTGAGGATGTTAGGAAGCTGAAAAGACTCCATGTGTTTGATCTGGTTGATGGACTGTTGCTATGATGATGAGTTTGTTTGCGATGTCACTTCCTTTTATTTGTTTTTGCTTTATTTTCAGTTATTCAGATTTATAGATGATTACGTTTATTATTTATCTACGGTTACCTTATCATTTATTGCTGTTGTATTTACGTATCCGACTTGATTAATGGTGTGAAAATATATATTAATTCTGAATTTAATTATACTTAACTGATATTTATTGATAATTAACTTCTAATTTATGTGTAATTTTATATTATCCTACTTGCGTATCAGATTTTGATTATTATTATTTAATTATATAAAAGGTAAAGTATCCACTTACCAACAATTGTGGGTATTAATTATCCAAGCGCTTTCGGAATATTCCTCCATCATCAGGGCTTATTGATTAATTATGAATTTTATATTTGTGTATATAAATGTTTTTATAAGTAAGAATTTAAACGAAGTTAAAAATTAAATAAGTAATGGGTTAAAAGAAAACGTCAGTAAGATGTTCACAACTGTTATGAAGTATAAATTGAATTAGTTAGCCAACCTAATAGTTATAAATATTGTTTAATTTGCTTGTATAAAATATCGTTATCAAATCTGATTGGTTCATTTATTAGTTTTTTTATTATTATTCAGATATATATGGAATTTCTCTAATATACTAGTTTTTTGAAAATTATTAGTGTAGTCCAATAATTTAATAAATTCGTTTGGATTGTAATTATTCTCTATAATGTGTTTAGCAAAGTTAGATCGTTCTTTATTATTTTTATTTTACAACTGATGTGCTCTTTAATTCTAATTGAGAATGAACGATTTGTCATACCTATATATTTCACATCACAATTTTCACATTTAAGACTATATACTCCTTATATTTCTAGATCATAAATATGACCAGAAATATAAAATTCATAAATAATCAACAATCCTTGATGATGGAGGAATACACCGAAAGAGCTTCGATAATTATTACTCGCAATTGTTGGTAAGTGGATACTATAGTTTTTAGATAATTATATAAATACCAACGGTGCCAAATGTTAAGAAAATTAGACCTATTATTATTTATGTAGTCTGGTGTGGCAAAGTGTGTGTATTAACTCTGCTTTGAAAGGTGGATCCTGCGGTGAATAGTGTCTGTAAGGGATTTTATCAGTTCATTATTGTACGTGTAAAACTATGCTAGAGTTCTCAGACACATCAGATATTACCTAGTTATTTCGTAGTTACTAGTTCTCTTATATATATATATATATATATATATATATATATATATTTGTCCTACCAGTCTTCCAGTTACTGCCGGGTGTGTGTGTGTGTGTGTGTGTGTGTGTGTGTGTGCGCGCGCGCGCGCGCGCGCGCGTGTGTGTGCGTGTGTGTGTGTGTGCGTGTGTGTGTGTGTGTGTGTGTGTGTGTGTGTGTGTGTGTAGGCAAATACATTTACTGCAACCGGCTTGCCAGGTCTAACCTAGCTGCAGATGTAGTGTGATGTAAACGTAAAATGTATCAGTAAACATGCACTCTAGATCAGACTCAGGTCGACCACTCCTGAGAGGTGTGGTTAATTGAAACTCAACCACAAAACTTTGTACTCGTTGAAGATTATCATTGGATGATACTGTTTCTAGAGATAATGTATCATAAAAATTTCTTATATATTAACTATAGAAGCTGATTGTAAAGAAACAAATTCAGCAAAAGAAAAAACGTTTGTCATATTCTTTGTTTATCACTGTATAACATTTTTTTTACGACCGCTATCAATATGTTTATTTAATAATCGAAATGTTTTCGCGTGAGTATTACAAATATTAGTTAAAGAAAATACATTCGGCAATTCGGAGGTTCTTAGCAGTTGCTCGGTATTGTTTAGATACCGAGGTCCTCTAAATCTTTAGCTAACGCAGAGGTTATGTTTATCTTTGATTCTAAATATCACTTTGTTGTTTTTAGATAATATCGCCGCATTCCTATTTTTATTCTTATCGCAACTCAAGTTTTTTGCCTTTGCATTTATTCAAAACGTTAATTTTTTATGATTTAATATAAAATTTTAAATAAAATAGTCAATTTAATATATTTTTTAAAATAATGATATTTTAATAGTTTAAAATCTAAAGAATAATATTTTTTAAATTTTTCTTCAAATTTCATAATTTAGAATTCGGTCCCAAACGACGACAAGCAAGATGGTATATATTTCTTTTTTTTAAAATTATAAATAAAGTATTATTAAAAAGGATATTATTAATTTTTTATGTTTTATTACTATTTTCATGCTTGCCTTAACATTTATCCCGTTGAGTAATATATACTTTCGTATTATATAGTAGACATATTTTTCTTTTCTTCACTGAATTTTTCTCGTTAAATTTGGCATACTTCTTAATTTTTTCCTCTATAATTAGTTTACAGCTGTAGTTTGTGGTGTACGCGCCTGCATTAAGTAATTATGGTTATTTTTGTATGCTACTCTCTTAAACAGTTCAATTTATTTCATGACGTTTATGTCAGCCTGTTATTATTGGCATAATCTATTTATTCCCCGCACATTTTTTATGACGTTTTGAAGTAGGCGTGGCGTATACCCAGACTAACTAAAATGAATAGAGGAAAAACTTGTCCGATCTTCTTGATTAACATCTTCCTCGTACATTATGGTTTATTAAAAAAATTACTCGTAGTATTTGGATTGTTTTTCATTTTTCAACTAATAATTCATTACAATTTTTTTCTTTTTAAAAGTTTATAATTAAAATAAATAAATATGTAAAGCTTAGGTTAAATCATAAAACACTTTACTTACAGTCTCATACTACGCAATATATAATTTTTCTATATTTTGTAACGTTGATTTCTTACGAAGCCATTATTCCTGAAGTTCATTTAATATAAATTTTGTAATGATCTATTGTTAAAAAATATGGCTATTTAATTTTTACGGATTTAAAAATTCTTTAATTTAATTTCCAAGAAATAATAGCTGCTAAAGTAATTGTTAGTCTCAAAATAAAGACTTTTTTCAAAAAAATACTCGAAGTTCCTCGTAGCTGCTTTTAGAAACTGAAGAAAAAACGTGTACCGTTTTTTCATCTGATAAAATTTATTACGTAATCCTAGAACACTTCTGTTAGTATATTAAAGCAAGAAAAATACTTACCGTTCTTAAATTCTATATCTTTTAAGAACTATTTCAGGTTTAAAATTAAAATATATTGTTTGAATTCGGTTCTTTCTATATTTATCAGCGTTACTTCCCCTACATACTTAAAAATTAACCAAAAAATACTTTCCATATCTAAATAAAAAGAAGCTTCCTGCTATTCACAGATTGTAAAGAGGTTAATTACTGCTTCGCGTTGGTTTAAGTTTAATACAATACAAAGAGTTATTCATCAAGGAAGAACTTCACTTTTCTGAGTTAAGAATATTTAGCTGGGTTTTTCTTGAAAAAGGGATATATTAAAACAATTTTTCCTGAAATATTTTCTATTGCACAGTTCCCCTGTTTTCTTTCATAACACGTACGATTTTCTTAGTAATGAAACAAATATCCCGTTGTAATTTGTTTACTCTATACTTGTTTTTGGTCTTCTTGAAACATTAATTGTCTCATGATTTAATTAGAACAAAAATTTTAAGTGATTGAAATAGCGGTCTCGCACGATAATTTGATCAATTTACTGTCTAAATGAGAAACTAATTTTGTGAAGTAAGATGCTGAAAGGTTTGTAGGGAAAACTATACCATAATCAATTATCAATGATTAATGCACTCCACAGGTCCTGAAAGTATGTAAAAATGTTTGAAATTGATGTATTTTCAATAATGACAGACTTTTTCTAACTAATGATAAATTAAATTCTCTTTTTTTCTTTTTATAGATTAATCTGGTGTATTATCTTTTCTTTCTTAAGAGCTTTTTTTGTCACTTATATTTCTTGGAAATAATTTTAATTTGTAATAATTTTTCAAAATATCAGATATCCATCATTCGCTTTGGTGAAATTTTATGGAAAACTATTTTCTGTTGTTTATTTCTACTACTTCTTCGTTCTAGAATCAGTGACGCGTAGGTGATTGATATATCTCTATTCTTAACAGTCGTCAGTTTGGATTGCCAGTGTTCATATAAACCTGCGCATTGGTACATAAATGTTTATTCCTCATTACCCAATTATTTATAAAAGTAGTCGATAACCGTTTCATAACTTTATTCTAAATTTCTGGCAAATTGTTATCTAGAATTACCGTGTTCAATTTTAATAATTTTCATGTAATAGTTAACCGATTAATTAATTAGAATAATTCATTTTACGTTCCATTGTTAAAACACATATAAATGAAAGAAAGAAAAATAATTTTTGTAATTTCTTTTCAGAAAAAAATACGAATTATGTTTAAAATTACTAATAAAATGTAAAATCTACATTTTACATTTATTGTAGCAATGTTTAAATTTATTCAATATTTTAATTTATGCACGAACGCTCCAGTGAAATGTATTTTACAACGAAATTACGCTGAATTAGTTTTAAAAACAAATGTATAGCTATGTTTTTTAAAGGAAACAAACATAATAAACATATTCAAATAAACATCCTACACTTAATTACGTAATTTTTTTTAGTATCTCTTCAAAATACAGTAATATTTATTAAATGAAAAAATCGGTTAATTTATGTAGAAACATATTTACATATTTTCTGTAATTATTTTGCATTATTTATGAGAGTTATACGGATAATGATGAGTATGATACGATAAATTTGCAAATATATTTTTCAGTTTAATTTTTTACATAAATTCCGTTTTCAATTAAAGAGATATTTTTGAATAATATAAGCAGAAAGTTTTGGTTATAAAATCTGTAGCAATCTTTTAATAGTTACCTATAGCCAAATAGTTTAAAGTATTGCAAATTAATGTTCAAATTTGGTGTCGATTCCTAATTTTTGTAAATTTTATGTTGGTTTTTATCAGTATCAATAGGATAGAGACTTCTATATCTTATGCTTTTGTTATCAATAATTTGATTGATTGACAACCGTTTAGTAATTCAGCGGCTCCTATCCTCTAACTTGGACCTTCATGACAAATAATTGGCCTAGATACATTTTTTTAATTTCCTCCATATTGGGTGCTTCTCGTAACGCTTTTCTAAATTACCTTTCACATAATACTTATTTTCATTATTATACTAGGTCATAAATGAGTTAAAGGAATTATTCCACTCTTCCACGCTTTCTTGCTTCTGCAGATTATCTTCTGCAACGAAAAAAAAATACCTAGTAAGGTAATAGGTAGGATTTTTCAGAATATTCTTTATGCCATTGTTAAAATAAAAGTACAGTTAACTTCAAATCGAGTTAGAAATGGCATGAATGAATTTTTAGCTTTTCAGATTCAACTGAAAACTTTATATAGTCATTGACCTGAGATGATAGCCTTATGCTGGACAGAATACCCATCTTATGTATAAGAAATAATATTAGATTTTATGTTCTTTATATAATTTCTCTTAATTTACGTAATAAAAAATTTTGTTTTACTTCTTCTATCAATTGATGTTATTATTATTGTTGTTGTTATTATTATTATTATTTATGTAAATCCTTAAACCTTTCCAAATTAGTTTGGAATTTGGATCACTATCAGGAAAAGATTAGAGGAAGTTGCAGGGAGTTTACTTGTCTATAAAATTATTTCTACGTAGAGTACTATGAAATAACTGTATTCTTCTCTAACAAAACACTTTAAGTGCCAGCCGTATTTGCTATAAGACTAAAACTTTTACAAGGTTTATTCAATAAATAGATGAAAAATGCTGATGATAAATCCCCTTTGGAAGATATACAAAGGAAGAGGTATTAGAATAGAGAACTAGATTGGTGAAATTATGCAGCTCCCGTTATAGTGTTATTAAAATATTTTTTTTTTTTTTTTTTTTTTTTAACTGAATTTTTACGGGCATCGACTGCTAAGGTCATTAGCCCTCGTCACATTCTTTAAAAGAAATTATTATTTCCATCAGGATCGTCATAGGTAAGGGTGTAAAGGGCCCTTACATTTTATTTAAAAACACAAACTTCACAATAAACATTAAAACATAAAAGACAAGGACAATCACAAACACTTACGGGGTGTAAAGGGCCCCAATATTAAAATTTGAGATAGGTTCTCAAAAGACCATGAAATTAAAATTAAAATTAATCTTATGAATACCATATCTTTCTTTCTTTCTTCTACGAAGTCTCATTTATAATTTGTTTAAGCACCCTCGGGGCGACCAGAACCGCCGTTGAGCAGTATATCAGTCGTGCCAGGGTGCCGTGGCAGTTGAATCCTTCTTATATCAGGGCATAGGCATGCACGGCGTACACCCATAGCCTCGCGCCCTCAATCCACCCTTGAGGGTCCCCCATGACATCATCGGACACACCCCGACTCACTGCTCTTGAATGCAGGTGAGCCAAAATGGGCTAGGCAAGAGGGCTACCTCCCGTCACTATACGTGCCACGCTTCGAGACTCCCTTATATGTATATATAAAACTACCGCTTAGAGTATCTTTTACCACAGCTTTAAACTTCCATTTTATAGACTTTTAAGAAGTCCACTGGCGTGTAAAAATGCAACTATATTTTCTTCATTTCCATTATCCAGATCAGCACTAATATTATTTGTAAGACGGAACCTCTTTCTGAGGTCCTCATATATGGTACACTCTTCTATTAGATGCTTGATTGTCAGTGTTTTATTACAAACACCGCACATTGGTCTCACTTCGCCGGTTAACAAATATAAATTTGTTAATCGCGTGTGACCGATTCTAAGTCTGGTCACCGCTACTTGTTCACGGCGAGTCAACTTAAAGTCGCTTTTCCATTTATAAGGAGAAGTTTTAACTGAGTTTAATTTTGATAATTTTGAGTTTTAATTTTTAATTTTTAGTTTTAATTTTTGATAATTTGAGTTTAATTAAAATATTATTTGGCGTTATCTTTCAAAAACTATCACATTAAAAAAGAAGTTAGAAAATTAAAAATATATATATATATATATATATATGTATTTAAACGGTACATAAAACTATCTTCTTGAAATATTGAAACAGAATTTTTTTCATTATAATGACCTTTTAAAGAAGTTTGCGTGAAGTTGAAATTACACAACTATCTAAAAAGGTGAGGTAGTATTTTACTTTTTAATTTTTCGTTGTAATTACTACAAGTTTCTTTTAAAATTCATTAATCTGCAATAATTTGGTAAAACGTTTGATATGATTCTTCAAAAAAATCTTCTTTCTTAAGGGAAGCTTAAAAAGAACACTTTGTTTTGGAACACATGCTTTACAACAATAATATATTTCTTTTTGTCACGAAATAAATATGTGAAGGACTAAAATGTTGCACAAAACTAATGTGTTTTGTTATGAAAAGCTTGCTTTGAAGATCATAAAATTATGAAGTTTTATTAACATTTTTTGATACAATAAAATATGTATTAAATTTTATGTTTAAAGAACATACTTTTTACTTTCACATATAAGAATTGTTATTATTTTTAAAATATACCATAATTATTTAAAATTAAAAACTAGAGGTGGAGTATTTATATAATCGTAAAAACTTTATGATCAGAATAGCGTTTGTCATGTAACTAATTATTTCTCGCAGAGTAAAACTGTATATTAATTCAGTATTTTATTGAAGTTGTTTCTTTTCAACAATTATTACACAAATAACAAATCGATGTTCCAGTTCAGTTCCTTAACGTAAAAAACAACCAATAAATAAATAAAACTGATTCCAAGTTGTATATTTCTTTTACAGTTTCCTGTACTGTAGTTGTTAAATTCTGGTTTTGTTATCTTTCTTTTACAATATAAAATCTAATTAAAATTAGTTTTTATTAATATACTGTTAGAATAATATTGAATTTATTTTAGATAATCAAAACTTGTACTTTATTTTGATTAGTTATATTTATTAACATTAATTTTTCTTTTCATTATATATAAAAACTGACAAATATTTTCAAACTTTTTACGATATTTATTAACAACCACCAGACCACCAGGTTCAGCATGTGAATCCGTTTGAGTCGCCAGACATCCTTAAAGATTCAGACAGGTTGTTGAATCTTGGGTCCTAAATCAATGTTCAACAAAAAAGTTTCTATTTTTCTACTGATAATAGTTTCCCAATAATGACTTTGAAAAATATACGTAACAGACAGGAAATAGGTAGTTGCAGGCTATATATATATATTAATTTTGGTAGTAAATTTTGGCATTCCCCTATACTTTGTCAAAATTTAGACATTCGGAGTAAATGGCGGATCAATTCTGGCGGTTCTTTTCTCTGAATACCAAATCTAATTGAATAAATTATTATTCTAAAAAAGGATGGGTATATGAGGTTTTTTGTTTGTTTATTTGTTGTATGTGCTCACATTTTTATTTTAGTTGCTATTGGCGCAGAGTGGACCAATGCTAGTGCGTGGACGGTTCACGCAGCGCACGAACGGTTCATTCGTTCGAACTATTTATATTTGTCGAACGATTCATTCATTCGAACGATTGATACTTCTTGATACGAACGATTTATGTAAAATTATATTTGTGTTTTGGGGATAAAAAAGGAAAAAATCGGGTTGGAGCTGAGTTAAAAATCATAACTCAAGAATTGGCTAAATATTTAGGATTTTGAAGCTTGCGTTGTAAAAGTTTTTGTTGTTGTTTTTAGTACGCTTAATTCATAAACGTTATTTAGTTACAGTTGACGAAAACATTTAAAAAAAAAAATCTTGTGAAATGAAACGTTAAACATACAACATTTTCGCGGCGGGCTGTAGGCCCACCTATTTTCTAGTTTTAATAATTTGTAGTGTAATGAGGTATCATTCCCGTATCGAAAATCAAACAGTTGTTTTGGAATTTAATTGTTTTAAAAATGTCGTATCTTTTAATGAATACATTGATTTTTCATAGTAATTTAACTAAACATGTATGATTTCAAGTTGTTTAGATCTTATGGAGCTTATAATTTTAAATAAAATTTAAGTCATTGTTATTCTGTTTATTTAGGTAAAGATTTGTAATTGATCGCATTAAATATTGATCTAATAAATTATATGGTTTTTAATTACTGAATAAATTATTTATTAAATGTAATACTTAACTTTATTTTAAGGGTAAAACCTTAAGATTTTTAGATTATATTTATAAAAAAAAATTAATTTTCTTCTTACATAGGAATAGAAATAAATTATATCCTTTTTTATGCCATGGAGGTAAATTAAGTAGAATTTAAAAATTATAAAAAAAAAACAAAAAAACAGAACTATATGCGTAATCTTAATGGTTAGTAGATATTCTAGGGTAAATCTAATCCTCGAAACCTTTTACATATTAAATATGGAGTAATGAATTAATTTCATTTCGACCGTAGGTTATTTTTTAAATCAGTCGTATCAAATATACAAATAAAGAGATGGAATTTTTCGGAGTTGTAAATAATTATTTTTTAAGAAATTATAATGGTTTACAAAAATATCTGGGTTAAAACCCGCTAATCAAAACTCCTTATTTAAAAAAAAAAAAAAAAAACATTTAAAACGTTTATTTAACAATTAATCTAAAAGAAGGAAAAAATATTTCATTCAAATAGAAATGCGTAGATTATATGAAAGAGAAGATTATAATTTGAATACGATGTAAAATGTTTAGATTTATTACTTTAGACGAAGTACCTTTTTCTCAATACCTAATCGTTTTCTTTAATTTTAAAAATTTGATTGTAATTCTTTTTATTTTGTTAACAGATAGATTAATTCGTTCACAAGAGTACTTTTTAGCGATTTTTCTTTCCGTTATTAATTCATATTCGGGCGCAAAAATGTTTTGTGCAAAAGTTAAAAACATATTTTTAAATACACAAACGAAAATAAATTTCTGAAAAAAATTATTAAAAGTAGTGGTAGCTCATACTTACATAATATGAAGTGTAAAAATATTTATTGTACTGCAAATGGTATTCACATGTTGTAAAAAATTTATATTCAATATCAATGCAAGCCATCTATCAAATTTAATACTCAAATATTTTACTGATGGAGCGAAGAAACTGGTGTGCTTTGTGGACATATTTCATATGAAAGGTTAAACGGGAGATATATTGACTTGCATTCTGTAAGCTTAAACTTTATTTTGTAGTGTATCAATTTAGCGAGGTACAGCTCTATATATCATAGAGACGAAGTTACAAGCATCTGTCTGTAGTTCAGATACAAAGATATATAAGGGTTTGTTTATTTAGACGAATAAAATAATAATAATACTGAAATTATCATTTTTCTCAAAAAAAGTATCATATATTATCAACCTTTAATTGGTCTGGATTTTCTTTTTAAAATCTAAATAATATTTTATCTATTGACATTTTAAAGGATTTTTGTAATTTTTCACGGAAGTATTATGTAAGTAAAATTACTCTAACAATTTTTTTTTTCGAATTGGTTTCTAAAAGCTTAATATGTTTATTAAATAGCCTCCTGTTGAGTCTTTTTTTAAAAAATAAATAAAATATTTATTTATTCTTATAAAAAATTGTAACTTAAGGAAACATTAATATATAAAAGTAACTATACTCTTTGAAATCAGACTAGAAACAAAGAACAAATAACAAACATAATTTTAGAGTCATGTTCATCCAAATAAAATCTAATATAAAAGAATTACGAATTTTTATTTAGATTTTTAGAATTTAATTTATTATATTAAAATAATATACTAAATTTTCTATTTTAAATGGTTTTGTTTTTCAATATTTGTAAAGAAAAGAAAGGAAAAAAAAATATACAGTGTAAACTGATTTTTTGTCTGTTATATTTAAAATATACGGGAAAATCAACTCTTAGTGTGTGTGTTGTATATTGATAAAATACATCTTCCAGAACTTTTAAAATGATTTCAATCAACTTTTTCATCATTTGGTATATAACAGCTGCAAAATAGATGTAAAAAGTGTTCAATATTTTCTTCAGCATTTATTACGCCACAAATAATTACATTTTCTTTTATTTCATAAACTTAATTAAAATATCTGCCAAAATATACGGAGAAAAAATCTCTATGAGAAACGTGAGAGGTGAGGTTTGGTAGGAAAAAATATTAAGTGAAATGATAAATAGGTTTAAATACATATTTTTTTCTTACGTCCATCAACAATTGAATGAAGATAATTGTTTCATTTTTTAAAAAGGTTTTACTTTCATTCCTAAAATTCAATAAAATAATGTAGTTCCTGGAATTTAATAATAATAGTTTTGTAATGGAAGTGCCTTTTATTTTAATATGACTTTCAGAAAAGTGAAATCTGTTTCTGCTTTCATTTTCCATTAGATCCTGCCCGAACTACTTTTCATGAATATAATATAATATATGAAAGTTGGTCAGAAAGAAAAAAAAACTCTTGGGCAATTCTACGCAAAAAGACCGACTTTTCGTTTCCGACTCCCTCCATTATTCGCAATAAGAAACGCACTGATTTTCAGAGTACAACGCCCTATGTACGTTTGATTAATGAGTAGACCCTACACACATAAATTAGATTTCAACTCGCTCATCACTGTGACTCACTGCATAAGCGCGTGTGAGAAATACATCACTACACAGTCTCAAATTGAGATTGTGTTATCTGTTGCCAACCTTAAATTGAGCGTAGCTCAAGTACTATTCAACTAATCTTAATCAGATTTTCACATCCACAAGTTCAGATATAGGTACTACCACAATATAATTAAATATAGATGAAATAAATGTAGTAGTCTTGGAGATTTTTAAGACACCAATTTTATACATAAGCATAAAATATACGTGATTTTATTTTCTACCAAAAACACACATATAATTAAACTTTTTATCATCTTACCATATATTTGTCATAGGGATATTTTCTGCAAGTTTCATCAATGTATCAGCATCATCAGGAAATGGAAATTATCCACATCACGTTTCGTTAGTTTTACACACAAAAAACGTGTAACATCACACACCACAATATTACATATTAAAGTATATATTTACAAAAAGTACCCAAAATTGACGTGTTATCTGGTCTAAGTTTAGGCCTGAATACCTTTAAACATTTAACAGTTTACTTTAATCATAATAAATTTAATTTCCAGTTGTTTGTTTGTAGCTCTGAAGTGAAGAAATTGCTGATTATGTTCAGTATGATAAAAAAAGTACTACATATAATACTTCTTGTTCTGTTATTTTTATTGAAAAAGGAATTATTGGAACATCTAGCTAAAAGTACATTCATGATTATGTTTATTTCAAAAAAACGGGTGCACTTCCAACTACATCTAACCAAGAAACTGCTATTTTAAGTTCCAAGATCGTTACTGAATCATACAGACCATTAAATATTGCCACAACATTTTGATAATATAATAGAAAATGTCTGATAAATAAAGATCATCTTCCCTACTAGCTTTTTTCTGTTTCATTTATAGGTTGTAATTTCTCGAAGATAGAAGTAGTTTTATATCTTTTTTTAATGAAATGAAAACTATTGGGTTGATAATATTGTGGGGAAAAATTCTTTATACCATATATATGAGAGAGATGAATCAAAGATGCCGTTAGAATACTAAGGATATTTAGAGAAAAAACGGGTGTTTTTGAGAAATACAATGTGTATTTCATAAATTTAGAAAGAAATTTGATAGAATCAAAGGGGAGAAAAAATGATGAAATTACTAAGGAAAAAAGAATGGAAATACCGAAGGTTAATTAAAGAATTATACATGAAATAACAGCAGTGAAAGTAAATAAAAATATGACTGACTAGGTGGGTCTAAGTCAAGTGTTAGGCAAGGATGCTGTTTCTCATCGATACTGTTCAGAATTTTCACTGAAGATAAGATAAGAATTACATGTGAAGAAAGAGAAGAAGAAATAAGTATAGAAGGATGAAAAATAAGATGCGTAGCTGCTGATGATATGATAATTCTAACTCATGGCACACATGAGCAACAAAGATTGTTAACAGCCCTGGTGGACGGAACGAGAGTATGAAAGGAAAATGAATATAGGAAAAACTAATGTAATGGAAGTGTACAACAAGAAGAATTTAGTGGTAAGAACAAGTGAAGGAGGAAAAGATAATGTAGTAAGTTACGGCTATTTGGGAATTATGGTGTTAGCCGAATAGATGAGCATAATTGAAATAAAACGAAGGAGAGCGCATGTTATGTACATGATCCTGTTATATGGAAGTGAAGTATGGACGATTAGAAAGAGGGAAAGAAACTGAATTAAGGGTTTTTAGATGTTGATGTAGAGTAGACAAGAGAACGTAAGATGGACAGATAAAGTAAGAAATGAGTCGATAATGAACAGTTCTAATGAAGAAAATATATTCTTGCGGAAATTACACAAAAGAAAAGGAAACTAGTTAGGGCATGTGGTTAAAGGAAGACGAATCTTGACATCAGCATCGGAAGGGTTCGTAAAAGGAGAAAGGAAGCGAGAAAGAGAAAGATGAAGTGAAGTTGGAAACTAAAGGGGACTAAGAAAAGGCTTTGGAAAGATATTGAGATGGTTGGAGGCTGCGATGGCGTAAGAAACCTCCCGACAGGCAGAAGAAGATGATGATGATGATGATGATGATATATGTAAATATATATATATAAGTTAAAATAAACTACACATACTCAATAACCATTTTATTTATTACAGTAATGTTTCAATCAGTTTATTAATACCATCATAATTAATATAACTTATTTAATCAAATTAAATAACTTCTTTTTAGTTTTAATTTTATAATAATCGTCATTATATCGGAATATATAAAATGTCCAACGGAATCTATTGTAAACCAATATCATTTTATATTATTTTATTATATCATTTTATATTTATATGTGTAATAAACCAAATATTTATTTAATTTTAACGTTTCCTTTTATAATTATAACAAAGAATATCAATTTTTAATATAGATTTGAATGTAACAATACTCTGGGAACGAAGGTAATTATTTAATATAATTTGTAATACTTAAACTATAAAGGGAACTTTGAAAATTGCATTAATGCATATATGCATGGGAGCATAGATACAAAGGATATAAAGCTTTAAATTTTGGCAGATATTAAATTTTATTTTAAGTGAATATTGAACCGACATATTCTGTTGGTATTAACCTAAATGTACTGGTACTATCTCTTTTCTCTCTTTCACAAACTCTTTTCCCTGTCATACAATACGGTATGTATTGTATTCTCTTAATCTGTCTACTTGACTTTCTCACTATAAATGTATGTATATATATATATATGAGGTCAGAATATACACAATGAATGTGTATATTCTGATGTGTGTATATATATATATATATATATATATATAAAAATCACAATGTATTTGTTGACTAACATTTTCTTTGTGTATATTCTGACCTCATTATATAAATGCATAATTGACCAAGATAATAAATTTAACGGTAACCGATAAAAACAGTAGGAATATTTATTCAGTTATTATCAGATTTTCCTCGTTTTTTTGCAAAGCAAAGATTTTAAGTAGAATGTTACGTCATTGTTATGGAATTTCATATATTTTCCTTTATGTTTTTGTACTGATATTTTTTTTTTTTTAATAATAATTATTATTATGGAAATATGTAATTTTATATATGTATATGTAAATTTATGTATGAATGTATCATTTTAATGGGATCCTGTGAACGTTTAGTTATATTATCATTTAAATAAATGAATTAAGGTATTATTAACTTAACCGTAATAATGAAGGAAATTCTCTCCACGAAACGGGTCATGCTGCACCACAAATTACGATTAAAAACTACTTAACTTAAATTATTTTTTTAATTGTTATGAAAAATTTTAAATGTCACTTATCATTGAAATATTATATTTCTGTTTGCATTAGATTTATGTTATATATAAAATATTGGTTTTCAATAGATTTTGTTGAGCATTTTATATATTCTGATATAACGAGTATTAGTATAAAATTAAAGAAAAAGAAATGTTATTATGATGGTATTAATTTAACTGATTAAAACGTTATTTTAATAAATAAACTGGTAATTGAATGTGAATAGTTTACTTTAACCATTATATATATATATATATATATATATATATATATATATAATAATCGTTATAATAATCCTTGAATATTCATTCTAACATTTTCTCTCATTGTCTTATGATTTGCAGACTTACGTACAATGATGGTCTAGAGTAGTGATTCCAAATCTTTTTATCTCCACCACCTCCAAAAAGTAAAGAAGTATAATGAATATTTCCCGACCCTTCGACCACAATCCAATGCAACCTAGTTAAAACTATTTAGCTACGTCGATAACGACTGGTATGAACATACGTGTATGATGTGTACAAACATGATCAATTTACAGGTTCCAACTTGAAGTGTACGTGCTCCTTGTTATGCGGTCTGCTTGCATAATATTCGTTATGATAGCGTCGTGTTCAAACATGCATATGATACGTCTGAACAGGTCGTGCTCTCAGTAGTATAAAAGAAGCATAAGGAATTATAGAACGTCAGTCCGCTCCCACTTCCATACCCATCCGGCAGCACGACTGCCTTAACCCGTCACCACCACATACCATGGTGATGAAAGAGCAATCTTTCCCACCACTTCAACAGTTCAATCCGCTGTGCGCTTGGGCTTTTTCTTTTTCAGGTGAAACTCCAAGTACTACAAGGACAGCTAGAAGAAAGCGTGTTTGGCCAGACACCACCAGACCCCCCAAACCCTCCGCGGACCATTATATTTTGTAGGGCTAGACCAGCAGCTGCATCAAGTCCAAATTTATATATAATAGAGGGGCGTCTTATTCAAAATTGTCACCACCCCGGCGCACGGGCGCACGAAAAACAACCTGCGTTATGTATATCTCTCCTGCCTGCCCTTACAGCGGGCAGACATCTAATCCTTAATAGAGGTATATCGCGCTCAGAATAGTAAACCGTAAACCATACTTCTACTGACTGAGATAGCTCTGAGGCGCAACGCCTCAGAGCAATCCATCCAACCATATTTCCTTAATTCAAACCAAGTTAAATTGAATTGAATTAAGTAAATAATTAAGTGTAGGTCCAAAAATCGCCTCCGACATCCTTTCCTTATGAGAGGACGCCCCCTTAAATGAAGGATTTCAGCCAATCCTTGGCTGAAATGGAGCGCGTCACGGAAGATAAGCTTATTAGCAAATCGTTCCGCCGGGCCCCTACCGACAAACCCTCCATTGGATCGGAACGCAATCCAAACTTCACAAAACGAATAAACGTCAGCCACTATTAATAACTGTCAGTAAATTAGAATCACCCCGCAGCAAAGGACGGAAGTCCGTATACTGCGGAAAGTAGGAGGGTATTGCACCCTCCGACATCCTTGCGTTCCGTTCCGTAGAACGTCAGTTTAGTTTCGAATGCAAAGCGTGCGTCTGCATTCTTAAGATTTTAAACAAAATCTGAAGTTTTTAGTCTTTCTGTTTCTTGTAAACGGCTTTTTCGTATGGACAGTAAATTTTTTTTGATCTACCAGTAATTTAAATAAATTAAGCTACGATGATTTTAGTTTAAAAAAATGTACAAAAATTAAACTAAGAAATGGAAAAATTAATACTTTTTTGTTTTAATGGTGTTTTTTAGGTAAAATGTTTTTGTATCTTTTAATATTTTTTTAAATGTATTTATTTTCATTTTGAATTATATCACAAACCGTTATTTCTATTAATAATTAAATCACAAGGCAATTTAGGCAACACCTAAATCACATTTTCTATTACGCGAAGTGCTTTTAAAACATAAGTGGCTGTTATAGGAAGAAAAATTTGGATTCTTGTTTTTGCAAGTTTTAAGTTGTATTTTGTTCTAGAAAAACGTTTAGGTCTGGTTTTAGAAAATTTAAATGTATTTATTTTGTACAGATCAACTCCTTCATTATACATAAATTGATAGAACTCTTTTTTTTTTATTTATTTGAACGTTTTGTTTTTTTTAATTTTTGGAAATTCAAATTTTTTATTTAGAAATTACCTTAATCCACTAATAGGGAACATTTTCCTTATAATCATGTATTTTGATAGAATTTTTTTTTTTAATTTTGAATTACTTTTTGAATTAATGTTTGTAGATTATTTTGAAAGTAAACCTATTACCTTTCAGGAAAGTTTTCTTATTTAATAATAAATGAATTAATATACAGTAAAATAATGAATTGATTTAGTTAGGTAAATAATTCCACTAGCCAAAATACCATTGAGAATAATATTTTTAATGTGTTATTTTATTTTTTCCCATTCTTTTATTGATTACATTGTAACAAGAATATGTCACTAAAATTTATAATGGTATTTTATAACGGATAAATGCTACACAAGAAATTATTTAATTACTGAACTTTGCTGTAAAATTATTCAATAGATGTAGGTTGGGAAATTTTCAAATGTATTTTACAAAAACGTGTTTGAAGTTTTGATGAAAAATTGAATTTTTTCTTTTAGTAAATACATTTTTTTGAAGAAAAATTGGAATATAATTATTGATATGTAGCTAACAGTTTTAAAGCATGTTTAAATAATAAAATTATTCTTTAAAATATTTGAAGCGGATACGTAATTTATTTAAACTTCTGAATTAGATCCTCCATTGAGTAAATGAATTAAACATTAAAATTTTCATACAGGTATTTTTATAAATTTAATCTTTTATCTTTTATTATTCAATAATCTCTTCGGAACAGTTTATTTTAAATAAAAAAATATTCAATTATATAAGTTGATATTTTATTATAGGATTACTGCAGTTATTATAGTTTATTCCGAAAGTATACTAATCCGTATATACCAATCCCGTGTACTAATCCGTGATATTCAAATGTAGACATTAAAATATAAAATATTTTAGAAAATGAAATTTGTTAAACTTTACAAAAAAACCAATAAAGATTACCAATAAGGACTTACTTTTCCCTATTAAATTTTCAAAATTAGTAAAGATTGTAGTTAATTTATTTTTACCAAAATATTAACCAGAAATATTAAGCATACATATTAACCAAAATATTGAATCTAATACGTAAATAAGATAAAATAATAATAATTATTTGTACTACAAGTTTCAGAAATTAATTTCTAGTAAGATTAAAAATTTTAATTATTGTTTCATACTTTATTTCTGGTAAACCTTTTTATCCAGTTTTAGAAATACAATTTTGTTTGATATTTTACTGGTGATAACTGGTAAGTTAAATGAAATCGTACTAATCGAGATTAAGCGGAAACTTTCTTGGTTGAGCGAGTTTATTTGACATTTTAATGATAAGATCGGTTAATCATAAGTTATACATCATAAATAGATTTATAATGTAGCATAAAAAACATTACTGAAATGAAAAAAAATTATGTACTTTTATAAAAGAGATATAATTCTTTCACATGTAACGTATAAACGTAAAAGACCCCAAAAGTAACGCAGGATTTAAATTTACAAAATGAACCTTTATATATGCATGTATTGGCAAAGCTACCAATACAACTGAAATTGTATTACAACGTAAAAGACTAAACAGACCGATTAAACATGGAAAATAATATTCGGTTAATGTCTTCCACGTCTCGTACGACACTCACGCAGTCTTGTGACAAAATTTAGAATCACGTTTTCGCAGATTTGTGGGTGAATTGTTGGGATAACACATCGGATTTTTTCTTTAAGTTCAGGAATGGTTGGTGCGGGTTTGTTGTAAACCTTGAGCTTTACAAATCCTCAGAGATAAAAGTCACTTGATGTTAGCTGACTTTGGTGGTCCACATGAAATTTCAACCTTCTACAAGAAAATCTCATCAATATCCAAGCCAAACTCCACGGCTTCAAACTGAGACCAAAAAAGTGCTGTTATCATTTAGAGATAATATACAAACCATTGACAGTAACTATACTTCTGGACTCAAGGTGACAATGTTTTCGGTTGACCGTCCGGTACAAGGATGGCCATTTCTTTTGTTGTCCATCGCCAAACCTGTTTGTTCAGATTTTTGAACTACTTTTTTACAGTCGTTACGTTTGGCTCGTTTTTAAGTACAAACTTACCACATAATTTGCTTACAATTTCAGCACAACACTCTTTGTATTTGTAATAAGTTTTCACGATAATTATGCACTCCTGCATCGTTTTTAAGTTCAAACTTACCACATAATTTGCTTACAATTTGAGCACAACACTCTTTGTATTTGTAATAAGTTTTCACGACAATTATGCACTCCTGCATCGTGTATTTCTCCATCACTACTAACTCATAACTAACCGGAATGCGATTACCCCAACATGTGCTTTAGAAAAAGTTGCCAATCCAACGAAAAAAATGGCGCACGATTTAAATTCTGTGTTAATTTTGAGACACCTGTAGAAGATAATTTAGAAATATTCATTAAACAAAACAAACTGGTCAGAAAGTCGATTAAACAAGAACAATTGTAATTTTAACTTATACTTATTACTTGTCAAAGTTTGTAAAGTATAAATATGTAGATGCACAATAATTCTCTCTGTAGTGTAGTACTGATAACAATAACAAGGAGGGGATAATGTACCGTACATTATCCCACTGGAACATTGGCACAAACAGTGGTATGAGGGGTAGTAAGGCGATCCGTCTTAGGTTGCAAGAAACCAACCAATTAAACCTAGCAAAATATCCCGAGTATGCTAGACAACTGAGCTTTTTAAACTTTGACGAATAATACTAGATATCCCTAGATTACAGAATATTGTATTTTATATTAATTCATTAAAAATTATTTAAAGAGAAATAAAACGTGTTTCAGGAAACAGATTTTTTAAGTTTTACTGTATTTTTTTTATTTTTCGTACATTTCTCAATTTTATAAAAATTACTAAAATAAATAAATTTGTTAAATTTCATATATTTAATTTATAAAACTGTAAAAATAGATTTGTTCTAATAACTCTATAAAATATCTTCATTTAATGTTTTGCTATCATTGAATTACTGGTTAAAACAACGGGAAATTTGTGGGAGTTGAAGGAGAGGTTTTAATTTTTAACATGGATTGTTAACATATTTTATAAAATTATTTTTTCAAATGTATAGAGCACATTATTTGTATCTACCAATATTGACTGCAAAACCCATGTTCTTCAAACTTATCGTTTTGTTTCAAACGAGTAAGACATGCTTTCATTTCTCAAATGAAAAGTGTCTTGAAAGTCATGTTGTATCTTTGTCGTCAAGTTCGAAGCATAATTTTAATTTGTTTCATACAAAAATTGAAAAATGGAGGGTGATCTTAATTATTTTTTTAGTTTCTAATAATCTTCAGTAAGTATTTCATTTAATTTATCCAGTTTTCCTTTAAAAAAATACATACAAATGAACATTTGAATAAAAATGTCCTCTTTTGATTACTTTTTAAACTATCTGGAATATGTTTACATCTATGTGAAACAGAAATAAACAGAAATCTATATTACAAAATAAAGAAATCTTTATTTAAATTTTATACAAATTTTTATGGACTAAATTGTGTTTTATTACCGAAATAATAATGTGTTTAATAATTAATGTTAAATAATAATATATTGTGTTTTATTAATTAATATTTCTCTGTATTATATTTCACATTGAATAATTTTATTTTATTATTTTTATTATTATTTTGAATATTTTATGTAGTTCCTGAAGTTGCTAACAAGAAATTCCTTTTTATTATTGAATATTTCAAATAATTTTGAAATGTTTAAGATAATGTTTAGTTTATTGTTTTATTATTTTAGGAATTTAAATTTTATAAATAATTTTAATTAACATTATTGTATATCTAATCTTTAATTATACTATTTCATACCTTTATTCGTGGGCCTAACCCAAGATTAATGGATAAATTAGGCTGTTAGTTCATAATATTAAATATAAAACATATTACAGAATTGATATATCTCGATAATATTCTAATATAAATTTACTGGCAGCCAGCTGCATCTTTGGAAGATGATATATTCTTATTTTCAGTTTTCCTTTAATGCCATTTCATCTTAAGAAATTAAATAAGGTAGAAGTGTGTATTTTTGTAATTCATAGAGTAATAAATGAAAATACGTAATGTTGCAGAAATGAAGTGTGAATACATTTCATATATTATTTTAACAGTTAGTCATTCAACAGTTTCAATACTGAGACTTCAAAATGTAGACTTTTAACATACAAATCTACAAAAAGAAACGTCTTTAAAATAAAAATGCTTTTAAGAAAATGAGCTTTTATCACATGAAATATTTTTATCAATTGAGAATACTTTTGAAGTAGTTTTCTTTAAATAATGCTTTTTGCCTCCGTAATGTGATAATAAAAGAAAAATCAGTTCAACTGTTTACACGAAGTAAAACCTGTAACTAATTATTTTGATTGGTAAGCAATCATCATAATCATTAGTAATAAAGGAAATAATTAAAACAGATAAAATATCCTAACGAAGAAATACATAAACAATTTAAGAAATAATAATAAATGAAAGTTATTTATACTGCTAGTCAACCAATGTAATGGATGATATTTCTTACTCATTATAAACTTTTACATTATGTATTTGTAAAGTAAAACTATATTTGAAAATTAAAAATTAATACGAAATTTTTTTGAATAGTTCATACAAAAAGAAAAAGGTAGACTCCCTTACCGAATTATATTTCACTCAATTTTAATACGATAAGATAAAGGTTTATCTTAATAAAGATACATATTAATACCTTTTAATAGTCACAGATATATTTAATATCTTATAAACTTTAATAAAATATGTTTTTTTCCCCCGAATTTTTGTAGAAAAAGTTCTCTACTGGTTGGAGGTTCTGGACATAATTCATTATTAACTTATCGATTTACTCTACTTACTACCATCGAGTAATGTGTACTTACATTACGACTAATACACTAAAAATCATCCGAGATAGTAGTGACATCAGTAAAGTTGTTGCTTTCTCTGAGAGTAATGATGTCAATGATCAGTTCTTGTGGTGCGAATGATGAGAGTAGTACTTGTAGAATAATTTACGACTTCTATTTTGGCGGGCTTAATATAATTATTCAAATTACTGAAGAAGAAAATCACTTTATATCTTCCTTTTTTTTTTTTAGTTGACTTGGTGTAAGATGCTTGTTATTTTTAGGATTGGTTTTATCATTTTTTGGAGTGACCAGTGTGTTTTGCGTATTAAGCCACTTTAAAATACTACTTAATTATGAAATTTTACGTAATTTTAAATTCTTTTTAATATGTTTATATTTCTCTGTCATATATATATATATATATATATATATACACCATACTGATCTCGTATTTAATAACAAAAATTAATTTTTCCTTATTCCAACTATTCTGTTTCTTAATGGTACTCATTAAAACAGTTTCCAGAATCAAATTCTTAGGTCAAGTTTATTAAATTTTTTTTTTAAAACCTTATGTGGATACCACATGACTTCCTTGTCCGGATATTAAATTACATATACAATTATCATTAAATGAAAAGTATATAACATTTTATTTCTTTAATATCTTCTGATATTATTTCTATTTTTTTTTTTTTTATAGTTATTTATTGTAAAAGTTTTTAGAATCTGAGGTTAATAATTATTAATAAATCAATATATTTAAATTAAAAAAAAGGTTAAAAAAAGGAGATGAAGTCGGATTTGAACCGATTTGCCTTCCGCTTGTAAGACCAAATATTTCATTAATTAAAATTTTATTTGGCTATAACTCTGAAACCAATGAAATTAACTACCACTTATGTTATATCGTTGAAAAGCTCTCAATGAGAGTTTAGTATTGCAGTTAAGAAAAAGTCTAAAATCCAAATTTTTGGGATTTTGGGCTTTTTTGGACATTTTGGTCTAGTTGATTGCATTCAAAAGGGGAAATGCTCAACTAGATGTTATAACAGTACTAAATCCAAAATTTCAATATCCTATGGCTAATCGTTTTTGAGTTATGCGAGATACATACATAGTACGTAAGTACAGACGTTACGCCAAAACGTTACTAGTCAAAATGGATCCAGGGATGGTCAAAATGGATATTTCCGTTGAAATCTGAAAACCGAAACTTTTCGCGATCACAACACTAACTTTACGTCGTACAAGGAAGTAAAAATAGACGAAAATACGTTTTTTCTTTTGGCATGGTTTTAAACAGGTAATCGGTTACGAACAGAAAAAAAGGCTTTTGATGAAAAAAACGTGTATAGTATTCAATTTCATTGTTTATTTGTATGAATTTTGTAAGCTGTATTTCAATATCTTCTATGTAAATTCAAATCGATTCATTCAAAAATAAGAATGACGTAAACAAAGGACATTCCAGGTTAACGAAACAAAAGTCATTAAAATGAAATGACGATTTTATATATTTATTTATTTTATTTTTTTTAAAATTGTTATATAATAGTTTTAGAGTATTTTATAACTATTTTCTGTCATATCGTTCAATGATCTTTTTAATGGTGTGAATGATCTTTATATATTCTAAATATCCTTGTCATTACAAGGATATTTAGAATATCACGAAAAAAAAAGTTCCTTGATCATTATCAAGGAAGTTTTTTTTTCGTGACCAGCAGTTATTTTATGAACAATCTTTGCACACACACTTTCAGTTGTTGTTGATGGCATTTCCAAAGTCACCGTTGTATGGTTCGCATTCTCAATTTCATCTAGTAATAACTGTTCCTTTTTCGTTAATTTATTACATATCTTTGAAACGATGTTAGTTTGTATTTCCAACGGTTGAATTTTTGCAACCAGAAAGATTGTGCGCGTTGTACATGGGTGTATAAATGATTAATCTCTTTTTCTGTTGGTTTTATCGTATTTAATTAACAGTTCTTCGTACAGTGAAATTTGGAATTGTAATGCCGTAAACGATTCGTGTGAAACAGGACTGTTAGTAACTTTACTAAAGAAAATGCGTTTTATTAGTTCCAAGAAGTCCTATGGAAGAAGATATTACAAACTATAATCGAATTTTTTAATACTAAGTAATTTTAAACTAAACAAATCATTTACATCGATTTTTTTCTGTGCCTGATAAACTCTTTTCATGGCTCTACTATATTGTAAACTTGATAAAAAAAAAAAATAATAATAAAAGTAAAAAAAATTACTTTTGGAAATTTGTAAGTTGAGGATTTTATAAATTAAGTATTTACATAAATTTTCTTTTTTAAATCACAGATTTTATTTGTTGATATTTCCTTATGTAGCTTTAACAATAATTAGAATTTCCAACTGTAATTTAAATATTAAAGTTATTATGTAATGGTTGTAATGTAATGTAATGAAATGAAATAGGTACTTGAGTTTAAAAAGACTACTTGTTACATAAGTGTTTTATTTTAGTTTGGTTCATACATAATTCACTACTAAAATAAATCGAACTGAAATAACAGTCTTCCTAACCGTGATTTGAAATTCTTTACACAATCTCTTTCTTCGAAATAAAAATAAAATAACTTGAATTTTGTAGTAATGACGGTTTATTTTGAATAGTTAAACATAATAATTAGAATTTTCTTACTCCCTATTAAGATTATATATTGTATAGAAATTAGTTCGGTGTTTAGCTTCTTTTTTTTTTTTAAACTCCGGGACCACCGTTAGGTACTTCCGCAGAAGATGAGGTGAATGATTTCTAGCGCGTGTGAAAATGCCATGTCTGACCGAGATTCGTACCGGGACCTCAGGATGAAAGGCCGAGATACTACCACTTGCGCCACGAAGGCCGGCATGATATTTTAGCTGAAAATTTTCAACTGCATCAGAAATACCAATCATCAGAATTATACAAATTTCCATCGCCTTCAGAAAAACAGTTCATAAAAAAATCAATAAAATAGATACAACTTTCATGACAACGTAAACGTAAAATAATTAACATTTTATTAAAACATCAATAAAAATAAATTATTAAATTTATTTATATTAAATATAATAAGTATTTAAAGCAAGGATTTTGGGATGGTGGATAGTTCCATCTGACCCATGGTCAGATGTAATTTAAAATCATTCAATTAATGATCGTTCATTATTTAAAAATAATCAAATATTTATTTAGTAGGATTAAATCTGCGTACTCTTTGAGTGGCAGAGAATGAACTGCTGGCAATTGCAAAATTTCGAAGTTTTTTTTTTTTTTACTTAAAAAAGAAGTTTCTTAAAATCGGTTCACCCCGTAAAATATTTTCGAACTGTTAGAAATACGTAAAATTTTTCATTTTAAAATTTATATTTATACAAATTTTCTAGTAAGATTAGCGTTTCAAAAAATATACTAATATTAAATATTAGTTTATTAAAAAATAACGAAAATTTTTCGTTATTTTTTTAAAATCACATTATTGTAAATATTCTTTAATAGTTCAAGATTGGTTTATAGTATTTTCTCTTTAAGAGATCAACTTGAGTTAATCGCAATTGATATTTGTTGTTTTTATCACTAAAATATCAAAGTATTTGGAAGTTAAAACATCAATCGTAATTTAACCAGTTCATGTCCTCATAACTTAACATCCTACAATAAAGACTGTTGATTAATTTTCATCATTTTTTTAATCGGAAAAACATAAAAAAATCAAAAAGAAATTTTATTAAGACTGCCTCACATTGGCTTCTTTGCTACATTATTCATCAATGGAAATGAGAACGACGTAGATTTTTTTTTAGTTTTTGATAAAGCATATCGTTTGTTCAAATTGTTTATGAAATTGCTATCGTTTCTTTGAACTCAGTTTGTTAATTTCTGGGATGTATTATATTCCTTTGTTTTTTTAATTTATAGATTTAAGAAAGTTTTCTCTAATATTATCTCAATTTTCCTTGGTTGATCTATGATAAACGACACGGGTCGAGCATAATTCAGATATTGTCATTAATAATAGTAGTAGGCTTAAAAATAACGTACGGAGAGGTGATAAGTAATTATGCAAATCCCTCCATACGCACCAACCAATACTGCGTATTGTACTTATGAGTTGGTAAAAGAAATTTGCGAAATATCTAATCCCACTATTCATAAAACAAATTATTAGACACTTAGTTTTATTGAATAACAAGGAAACAAACTACCCAATTCGCCAGATTTAACAGTACTGCGCTTGGAATAGCGATGTGGATGTGGTAACTTGTTGCTACGATTACGTCTAATTAAAAAAACAACTATCTACGGAATTTTCCATGTTCAAATAAAATATATCGTTCAGTAAAAATAATTATCTGATCTATAACAAAATTGATATGCTCACATCATCGAATCAAATACTTTATAATGAAAACCTCATTTTTGACAGCTCATATTAAAAAAACTGGCCACTGGTTTATGAATATAAATAAGTCCTTATTGTCTTTTTACTTGGAAGAAAGGTGTGTGATTAAAAGATGAAAATATATACAATAAGATTGTTACGAGGTATATTTTTGATGCTACTAAGAGTAATTAAAATTTTTTAGTAGGAGTTCTGTTGATGGTAAAGAATCTTTACCTCACAGTTAATTTTTATTCAGTTTTTATAGACATTGCATTTTACATACATTTTCTGAAATAACATCCGCGTCGTTTTTGTGACAAAATTTAATAATTTTGATTATGCTCGAGTAAGAGGTTATACGATTTTGTTTATTTCTTGAATTTGAATATATTAAAAAAAAAAAATTGCATTTTGTTTATTCTTATTTTAAATGAGCAAGTTTTAAGTAGGTTGTAATCAAAACGATGTAGTTTAGCAAATGTTAATAACAAAGTTTTGTAAAGCATTACTTTAATGCCATTTATATTTCAGAGACGCATTTAAATTCTGTACATAGTTGATAAATTTGTTCTTATATCTATGTAAAGAAAGATTATGCCTTATTATATTTACTGTTCTGATTAAAACTAGTGTAATATCTACTAGTATCATCGAATACATTTTTCAAAATTGAGTCTATATTATAGTTAAGAGATGCTCCTTTTACATAATAAAAACGGTTTATGAATTTATTATCTAAGATTTGATAGTTTTAAGTGATTGTTTCCCATTCAAACAATTGATCTATGTTTCTATATCATTTTCTTTAAGGATTAATTGATATTAATATCCTTCAGTATTTCCTAGTACATTTTGTTTCTACATCTATGATTAGTTTCAGTCCTCCTGTTTTGAATCAATTAATTAATTATAATTTGAACATAACCTAATTCCATCTTTTTTCCTTCTTGAACAATTTTTCCCTCCGTTTTCTCATTTTAATATAGGTTTATTTTTTCCCGTTGTATTCCTTCAAAAAAAATTTCCCTATCTTTCTGTAGATTAATATCTTACAAACACCTTTTAAATTATACAAATCCATTACTACAGCAGAAATTTAATTAAATTAGTTATGATTGGTAATGAAATGTGGGAGGTTGGTGGTGAAGTTTTAAATTTAGAAAATTCTATATCAGAAACTACAAAGATTTATTATTTAGATAAATATGTAACAGTATATGGTCGAATGTCATTTAATACGCATTATTAAAAGCAATATGAGAAAAGATAACAGGAAAGCTTTTACGAAACAATCAATTATGTTATGTAAATAGTTTTATAACTTATGAAGAAATTCATTATATTTGTACGTGGTGTAGCTCTTAATAGTAGGAAAATTATGAGTAATAGAAAAAATAAAAAGATAAATTATAAAAATCTGGTACCACAGAAAACTTTTTCCTATAGAGGGTTTTTACAAGAGGCACATATTTGCAGTAAAATCACGTAAAAAGACAAATACGGGGGAGTACCTACGTATTAAGACACCTACCCAGTTAGTGAATCTTGTTTTAGATGGAAGGATAGAACATAAGAACAGAAATGAAGATAACTTCCAATAAATAATTGGTGATTTATGATACTGGGGGTGTATTGAAGGTAAAACTATAGCACAGAATAGAAATACATCACGGTATCAAACTAATTTAAAAGTCAAACATTGAAATTATATAAAACAAACTCTTCATAAAAATCATGTAACCTGATTTAGTAAGAGATGAAAATGTATATAAAGAATTTACGAACGTTATTAATTTTCTATGGAAAAAACCTTTCATTTTTAAGATTTCGATTTAAATATATTTTTTGTGTTATTTATGTATGTAAGTCAACATAACTATAATGACTGCAGGCGATCTGACAAGAGACAATTGCTTCCAAAAATGTAACTGGTATGCCCAAGAATAACAATTATCTTATCTCATTCTTATGAACGATAAAGAAGGGTGAAGTCTCCTCAATCTAACGTTTTACTCATCCAATACTTGGCTTGTTTAAATAATCTAAGCTTCCAAAATTCAGATGGTATTTGTCTCTACAAGAAACACTCTACACTGTTCTCACATGGACCGGGTGTGGACACATCTATGGGAAATACTGGATCATAAAAATAGTTTCTACTCAATAGAAGAATTTTTTATACATATAATCACGTTTTTTATTACTTCGTCCACCTACTAGCAGTATGGTATTACATGGAAAAGGAAAAGGGAATTGAAATTAAAATACGAAATGAAGTTTTAGAGCAGGTGAAGAAATTTCCGTACTTAGGGAGCTTTATAAGAGATGACCTGACTTGCACAGTAGAGGTTAAAACAAGAATATCAAGAAATAAGCAGGGGTTTAATAAGAGACAATTAATAAGTTTTATTTGGAGTGTGATGTTTAACGAGGTGAAACGTGGACGATGAGATAAGCAGGCAGAAAGGATTTTGAGATGAGGGTGTGGCGCAGAATGATAAATGTCCGATGGCAAAACCAAGTAGCAAATGAAGTATTAAGGAGAATCAAAGAGAACAAGAAAATGCTTAGTGTGATTGAATATAGGAAAACGAACTGGCTAGTACATTGTATGAGAAGAAGGTGTTTTTATTAGTGGATGCGATAGACGGCTTGGTGAAAGGAAGAGGAGGAAGATATCTCAAATGATGGATGGGATTATGGAAAAGGAAAAAATTTGCTGAAACAGAGATGTAAGCAAAGAATAGAACAAGGTGGAGAGCAGCAGCCGTGACAGGACCTGCCCTAATGGCAAAACACTGTGTATGAAAGGCTGTAAAAATTTCTTACATAATCGCATTTTTATGTTTTTGACAAAAAGTGTTAATAAAACACAAAGTAATGGAATTCCGCTTTTAATGTTTGATATTTTAATTAAAATTGCATTATATTTTTAAACTTAATAAAGTGTTTTTAATATATTTCACTTTTTTTTCTTTTCATAAACTCTTAAATCTGTTGATAGTCTGTTCAAATTGAGTTTGAAACTCTTAAAACATGTAATCTAATGGATTGACTCCTAAACCTAGCTAACAGCGATAAGTACTTTTCTTCAATTATCAGTAAAGTTATATAGTAAGAGGTAATTCTAGTTCATAACAGTTACTGCGTTAACTGTTTAATGAAGTTTCTCTTTTACTTTATAATAAAAAGGAAATTTCTTCTTCTTTTTAAGTCAAAATTATTTTAATATATGTACTATAATCCTAATTTAACAGTTGTACATTCTTTTATTCGTTAGATTAATCATTCCAGTTAATTGATCATTAATGTTCAATAAATAAAAATAAAATCTTTATTAAAACGTCTATTTAAGTCTCAAAATAAAATGCCGATCTCTTTGGCCGAGTGGTAGTGTCTCGGTCTTTCATCCGGTGCTCCAGGGTTCGAATCCCGGTCAGGTATGGTATTTTTCATAAGCTAAAAAATTGGATTTTCATATCCCACGCACGAGCTTCAGGCTTCTCTTGCGACATTACCTAGAAAACAAAAAAATCACCCGCATTAAGTATCAATAATACACAAAGTATCAAAGCATCAAGCTCTAAAAGTGGAAAGTTACTATTTTTGACAAATTTAAGGAACGCATTAAATAGGTCTATTCCCCAAGTTTGTCCATGAAATGGCAACAGTTACAAACTCATCCTTTACTGTGAAATCATAGAAAATAATTCTAATAAATTCACACAACTCGGCAATATCAGACATGTCAGTACTTTCATCAAACTGGAGTGAAAAATATTCACGTAATTTCAAATCCTGATGTAATTGAGATTCAAAATTATTAGAAATCTGTCCGTTTAGCAACAGTTTGGTGAGACAATTGTAGTCCTTTAAAGGAAGACATATGTCCAGATTGATCTTTGTGACCTTCGAGCAGAGATTCAACGGAACTGATCATTGCTTTTTCTACTACTTCCCCATCGCTTGTACGTAACAGATTTTGTAAGAAGTTTCTGTCAAGTTACTGGTGTCACGAACAGGTTTCGTAAACATGGATTATTGATTTATAATTTACATTTAAGGACGTTCACTTTGTGTTTTCTCAGTTTAGAATTCACAGGAGATTCGTTATTAAACTGTTTGTAATTAATCAAAAAATGCCGCTTTACATTTCTTTTACTAGAAATAGACACGCTAGAATTACACAATAAACACACAGGTTTTACTCTATAATTAATAAAACAATATTGGTTCTCCCATTCACTGTTAAAGCTGTAAGTTCTTTCCCTATTAAACATGTTAAGACTACACTAGATATTATGTTAAAATAATATTTAATAATTTAAATAAATTCACTTTAAAAACACTGATAACATGTGGAATGTATAACATATCACAATAACGTAATAAATTGTATCGGTAGAACGTAGGCCTACTTCACTTCACAAGTCCCAAGTTATACTGAAGTTAAAATGCAAGAGTGGGATGGAACTCAAAGAGTCATAGTTGTTAAAACGTGTCAAATTCATCTCCTTATTGGCTGAAGACTTAATTATGTTCAAAGATAGAAGATCATTGGTTTTTCTAAATAACAGAAAATTCTATAGCCACATCCACAAACAAATTAATTCAAAAACTTTCTCCAACGAGAAACATCCGATTTTTAGGAACTTCACGTTAAAATTGATTAAAATCGATGTTAAGAAATACAAATAACGTAAGGGACTCAGTTATACCGAACAACAGATAATTCACTGTCTTTTAAAACTGCCAGGTTTAAATTTGTTAACTACTAACAGACCAGAAATGACCTTTGTTAGTTTAACTAAATGTCTGAAAAATCTGATGAATAATGCAATAATTGCTCGAAAAAAAACATCTGTTTTAAATATGTCGGTTTGAAATTTATGAGCTAAGATTCAAACGCTAGTTTTAATGCTAGGAGCTTGAGTAGAGAGCAGACCACTTGATGAGTGACAATGAGATAGATTGTTCTGTCGAGCTAGACCCCTGCTAGGAAGGTGTTATACCTACTTATACCATTACAAACATGGATTGTAAGGAAATGAATTTGCGAACAACAATGACAAAGAAATGAACGTGTTACAAAGGCCGGCAGAATTACTTCTGTGAACTTTTGGAAAATGTAACGGCCAAAATGTATTTTTTATATCCTTTTTAAGATGTAAAATATAATGTGATTTTGAAATATGAATTAGTATTAAAAATTGGCAAATGGGTGCGGGCGACAAAAGACGAAACGAAGGACGCCATGACGCCTGCGGCTCCGGGTTGGATAGGGCTGATCTAAAAGATCAATAGCTAAATAATTCACGTGGTTGTTTAGCCGCAGTTTATACTTTGAACCGAATCGCTGTATTTCTTCTCTAACATACAAAACGAGTAAACAGATATTCGTAGATCTCACTGTTTCTTATTAACCGAAGCGCTTCTGTTATATTCCTGAGTAATTTGTTTTGGAATTGCTGCTGGTTGTAGTACCCTAGAGCTGGATTCCATAGATCCAAAACGGTTTCAGAATAGTCGTGAACAACTGCTTGTTAGTGAAAGTTGTGATCTCCTGCTCAGAAATCGGTACATTTCCTTCAATTTAATATTCAGTAGTTTTCTCTTTTCATTAAAATCACAATAAATTAAATTACATCACAATATTATTTAAATTCGAAGAAAATAATTAGAATGGATTATTGTAATGAAATATCATTTGGAATTTATTTTGTGACTAAGTATATTGGTAAAAGATATAATTAAGATCTTTAATTTGAATTATATATTTTTATTTTTAGGTAAAAAATTACCTTGAATATTAATTAAATATTTATCTTTAAACATTTTTGTTTAAATTATATATTTTTAAAAAGTATTTTAAAATTGTAGATCCTATTTTTTAACTAGATCTTTTTTCATTAGTTTTCTTGTGTAAAAAACAAGGAATAATTGAACATCAACCATCATTAAACAATTACTGATCTTCTTTAGCAAAGTTTTCAACTACAAAAAAGAAAAGAGAATGAAAGAAAGAAATGGACAAAACATTTTAGTAGATTTCAACATAAGGACATTTACTAAAACGTATATTCAATTATTAGAGAGGAGAGGGATAAAAAACATGTTACTACTTGTAAAACTCGTACTGTCGGATTTCTCAACTCACTACATTCTTTGAAAAAAATAAAATACAACATTAGATGATTTGTTTTATATTTTTAAAGTTTTTATATAATTTTATTAAATTCCGTCTATACACATATGTACACACAAAAAATATCTTTTTTTTTTGGCTTTCACTCATACCGAAGAACCTTTATCTGAAATACAGAATTTAGTTTACAAAATTAATTGATTCAATCAGGCTATATAGTAAAACTATAAAATATTCTGTGTATTTTTATACTTTAATATTTATATAATTTTTCAAAGTTTGATTTTTTACATGCTTGCTTGAGAAAAATTGTTTTTAAACGTTTTTATTTTTCTTGTTAGTATGTATTAATGCAATATTTTGTATTTTTATTTTTTTAGGAATAAAATGTGTTAAAATATAAATTAACTATTCATATATGTATATATAACCGGGTGATTGAAAAGTAACTTTTTTGTAATTAAAGTGACTGAATGCAGTTTGCGGCATTCTTCCTTGTACTGAGGGGCTATTTCAATGAAAGTACGTTTTACTCTTCTTGATTTTTCGGCAGCGATGGGTGGGAGACAACTCAAAGGTTTCAAAACGGGACCAGTGGTTATTTGACATATTTTAATGAGCTCGATGAGACGAGAAAAATGATAAAACTAAATTGTAATCATCTAATCCAAACTGACGGCCAACAATTTGTTTATTTCAAGTACTTCGGTTGCATGCATCCCCTTTAATTTTTTTGTTATTTGAGATATCCCGATTCTCTTTCTGGAAATCTTCTCCGATAAGAGAATTTAACTCAGTAAGATGCAATTTAGTTAGAGTATTCTGCCTTTCTGGTGGGAGGGGGAGGGGTTATTTTAATTACCGTAATAACATTTGTGATTGCCATTTTGGTTTAAATAGTGAGTTTAATTTTTTTGTTACCGTTTTGCTTGTCCCGCAAATACCTTTAAAAACAACCTACCACATGACCACAAGTACGATTTAAAAATTTTGAGCCACCCCTGGTGTAAATTGCTTTTCAGCCATCCGGTATATATATATATATATATATATATATATTATATATACTATCCTAGCAAATTATGTTTTTTAAAATTATTAGAATTTTTTGATAGATATTAATGTAAAAGTGTAGAGAGTACGTTGTATTACAGGTATGATGTGCTCTGATCAATAGGTTTTAAATAAAAATAAATCTTAAGAAGTCTTAAACTGAAAAGCGAGAATAAATAATTATTTTAAAAAAAATATGAAATTATATTAAAGGTGACTTGTATTTCTTTGATTATTAATAAAAATATTTTTTATAGTAAAATTTATTTACTAGTACGGCTTCACTTGTCAATAAAACAATATAAATAACTTGTTATAAATTTTAAGTAAAATGAATTAAATATTAATGGTGATAAAAATCAGTAAAATAGGAAAGCTAAGAAATTGTTTTAACCTTAATAATCTTATTAATAAATTGTAAAAGAAAACAGTTTCAAATTCAACTTATAAAAACAACTTTTTTAACAAATTCAAATTTTTACGGCTTTTTTCTTTTCAAGCTTTAGATCTATTTTTATTAAATGAACGGATTTCATTGATTGTTATAATTTTGCAGATAAAAAACTGATGTGCCCAATTTTAAGCTTTTCCATATAACCTAAATGGTTATTTTCTTAAACAAATTTACATTTATTTCATAGGAGATTTATTAATTTTTTTGTTGTTGATATTTCACTATTGCTATATGTTATGATACATACCCAAATTTATTTTTAAATTAAAATTATTTAAGCATGACAAAAAATAGTGAACTAGAATAAAAATACATTTTGGCTCTATATTTGTTATAATGTTTTTCTTTGAATTCTTTTTTATACTTTTTACAAGATACAGACTTTTTATCTTCGAATTACGAGCAAATATCTTTTCCTTTTTCCGAGAAGCGATTTTTTTGTTGACCTATTGATATTTTAATAAAAATAAAATAAATAAAACAGATTATAAAACTCAGTTAAAACATAAAAAAAGATTTTTCTCAATTCTTTTTAAAAATATTAACTTTTTAAAGTTGACAAGAGTTAAGAAGTTCTTGAAATATAATCTGGCGCGGACTTAATATAGTTTAGATTTAAAAAATATTGGAAAATCTTTATTTTCTCGTTATAGACAAATAATTCTCTATAACTATATTTAATCTCTATAATTAATCTCATATATTTTTTTAAAATTATTTTAAATTTACAGAAATTTGATATTTGCTTTTAATAAATATTGTTATTTCCAGATTTTTTAATAATAATAACTAATGTTTAGATTCAATTAATTATTTAATTTTAAAATAGTCGTATCAGTATTTCTATAATTAAAAAATGTTTTATTTATTATTTATCAGATGCTACAAAATTATATAATTTAAAAATAGAGTCCCAATTAAAACTTTTTATATAATTATAATTTTATTTTTGTCGCATGTTTAATTTACAATGAGTTCAAATTTATCGGAACAATAAGTAAATTTCAATACAAAAAATGGCATGCAGAGAGCAGTTTCCATTGAAATCCCTCAAAGGACGGTATATGTATACATATCTAATCCTCTATACATAAATATATACGAAACATAAATAATTACATACACAGATGAGTCCAAAGAACATTGATTAAAGTTCAAAAAAATACAAAAAATAAAAAGCAAAGAAAACACCAAAAAATAGTATTATCAGTCACACAAAGAATATATAATCAAAGTAACAATGAATCAAATCAGACGTAAGTAGCGAAACGAAACGAAGAATTTTGACGATGCACAACACTGAAGCTGTTTCTCCTCAAATCTGGAGGAACTTACAGGTGTAATATATGCAGCCACTTTAGGCGTCTTAACATCCTAACCATTATCCAGAAAGTTAACCGCGAGCCAGTTCAGTCTTAGTTTGTATCTTGTACCGAATCGCCTTATCTCCTCTCGAGTGGTTTGCAATCCCAGAAAATCGTGAATTTCAGCGTTTATCGTAACCATAGAAGTTCTGTTATATCTCTCAATAGTTTGTACTGGGATCGCTGTACGTCTTCGATGTTACTTTCTCTCGTTTGTTGTACTACACAGTTTCATTCCGTACGTTCAAATAGATTTCAGAACCCCTGCGTAAAATTGTTTCTGGTTAGATAGGTGCGACCCCCGCCTAGCTACCATTTCATTTCCTTAAACTTAATGTTGAGTCCTTTTCTCACTGACACGACTTCTCCAAGCCAGATGGCAATCCAGATGCGGTAATAGGAATCGCATGCTCTTATCATGGGAGATGAAAACGCCATTAAGTTGAACTCGCGGTCAGTTATCTCTCCTAATTGCAAACGTAACATGCGTAGACTTAGCCGGAGTAACTTCATCTTCCATCAAGCTAGCCACTAGTTAATTAGATCCAGTGCAGTTTGTAGTTTAACAGAAGCTACGATAGGGCCAGCATACATAGCCAGGATTGCCGTGTATCCGCAAACGATAAAACTGTGGTGTCCTTTGTAGTCGGGAGGTCCGCAGTGAAGACCAAGTATAAAAATGGCTTCAGAAGTGAACCCTGAGAAACATCCAATCCAGTACCAAATAATTCAGAAGCCTTAGTTGCACTTCACTTGAGAAAAACGTCCATCCACATAGCTGTATATGATTAAATAATACGCTTTAAGAAGGCTTTATTTCAATTTATGGAGCAGGGCAGAAAGCAAGACCTTATCAAAATTCTGTTTGACATAAAAAAAACAGCCGATCTTCTCTTCTAGGCACTTGCTGATAACGTTGACAATTCTGTGTTTATTCGATTTTTGAGTGACCACGTCTGAAGTCAAATTGATTGTCATGAATAACACGCTCTTCCTCCAAAATCGGCCGTAGCCTCAGAAGAAGTAGTCTCAATTACTTTCGGTAGAATAAGCAACAGGCTTATCGGCCTGTATGAAGCTACATCACGGATCGGCTTACCCGGTTTCAAGATCATTACCACTTGCGACATTTTCCATTCCGTCAGGAAACTCGTAGTTCAAAAAATCCCAATAAACTGTAGCCGTGCGACCGGGGGCGGTCCTGATCGTGGCTTGGAAATGCCACGCGAGACACATGATGAGACCGGGTAGATGTGCGGGGTTTGTCCTAGGCTCCTGCGCGGACCGGAATGAGGTTGCGTTCCCCTTGTTAGGTGACCTAAACTGGTCGACTTATTTGGGTGTAGGTCTGAATTTCTATGTTGCGTAAAACACAATTTTGATAGGTATGAGTGTAGCACTGATTTAACTTTAAACTCGTTCGTTTTCTGAGGCACTCACAGTCACGAACGGTGTTGTCAAATCTGTACTAGGCGCGTGGTCCGCGGTTTTGGTTAGTTAGTTTAAGGGAATCGTGTTAGGTTGGGTGTGAAGATGTCCGTTTGAGGTCTACGTGAGGGCAAAATTTGATATGTGTTTACTGATGCAAATGTCTGCCGAATCATTTACTCGGTGGCATTCCGACCGAGACCTGGCTGATGACTGTGAGATGTAATCAGTTAGAGGGTCTAAAGACGACTTCCGATAAAGCCCCTCAGGGCTTAGAACAGAGGGATTGGTGTGGCGACCGGTAACGTTACAAGCTGGGTTTCTTCCCCCTACGGGGATGGGATGAGTTATATACTGGATGATATTAAACGGAAGCATAAAAAGTATTTTGTTAGTTATCGAGATATACTCGGAGCTTTATTTGAATTTCCTTCTCTCCTGATTACTCGCAGAACCTCTTCTGAAGAAATCGGTTTCTCACGAAGACTCATAGAAATCTAACTACTCAGGAATTCGATTATTTCTTTCTTATTAGCTTTCTCAGTGTCGCTTTGAGCCCACGACCCATCCAAGTTTTCAAAGGTTGGAACGATGGTGGAGGTCTGTTGAAATTCCTCTTAGTCTTCCTTATTGAATATTCATCCTTTTGCAAAGGGGAGAGACATTTTCAAGAAAGTTTCTAAATGTCTCGTTTTTAATAAACCTCTGCAGCCGTTTTAATCTACGAGCAGCATGTTGAAAGATGTTTTATCCACAGGCCTTCTGAAATATTACCACCTCCTTCTAAGTCTCCTATTGGTAGAAATAACCTCCCTCGGGTAGGTCTTGCCTCCTTGTCCTTCAAGCCTATTATCTGGTGTCGTATACGAAGCTGCCTCCTCCAGGATTACGGTCGAGCAATGCGTCGCACTATCTATATCAACAATGCTTTTCAACCGAAGAGCGACAGTTAGCTTGTCTTCAATCCAGCTCTGATAGGAGCCCCAGTCGGTCCTGTTATTGTGTAGGACAGCTGGTGTTTTCTCTTTTACCACTGTAATGTACAACAATCACAGCCTGCGAGCAATACCTCGGTTATGTTAACTATATACACTAACAATTTCCGGTAACTGAAATATTTATGGAACACATCCTTTATTCTCTTTATAATATAATATATTTGTTTCTATATATAATATATTTATATTTATATATAATATATTTGTTACATTTGAATTATATTACATTATATTTTATATGAAGATAGTTTAAGTATACATTTATATTACATATTTATCATTCTGTTTAGTTAGAACAGTTGTTTAATGTGTTCAATTTAACATCTTAAAGGTTAGTGACAATACAATTAATGAAGTAGAATAATATTTAATATCGGCTGCTTCAGTAAATAAGAAGAACGTGTTCTTCTAACACGTTAGAAGAAATGTGTTAGAATTGTTAACATTAATTAAGAAGAAAAAAGTAAATGAATCATAAAATCCACTACCGTGCTAATGATCAAACGTACGACTGAATGATCAGACGTCAAACCAGTGATATTCCTAATTTCAGTGTACATCAGCGAATTACCTGAGGGGACAAAAAAGTCTAATAAGTTTGGGACCTTCATCGGATTCGGCAGCCAGTAGTACGTGAGATGCATCACAGAGATGATTAAGGTGCGCGTTGGTAATGCAATTCCTTAAAGCTGTCTTCCAAGCAGTAATGAGCCGTGAGCCTCAGAGAGGATGCTATGCATTCCAATCACCTCCTGCTGTAAAACTGGTATTTAGCGTTGAGAGGAATTCAAAGATAAGCCATCCCTGATCTCATGGTAAGGAGCACAGTAGACCACAGGAAATCATAAAGGTCCAATCCGGTCAAGGGTCTCAATTGAGGTTGCCTTTATGTGTCGGTTCTGTACTCCATTAGTATGACACTTTATAACATTTTGACTGGTACTGTAGTATCTTCATGGGACTTCCTTATTCGTGTAAACCGATTATCCACGGATAAGGAAATAGTTATGGTTAGTGAAGTGCGTTTCGGAAATTAATAAAGCATCTAATGATTCAGTAAAAGCCAATTCTTCTAGTTCCTGACGTCGACAAGCAAGGCCATTCTAGTTCCAGGCAGCAATTCTGAGGAATCTAGCCATCAACGGATTTTTGAAAACACCGTGATGAGTAGGCTTATCAGGTTACCTGTTTGCTGTACAAGAAACTCTATATTAGATGTTAGTTTCTCCGGTTTGTCCAACAGAGTTGCAAAAATTGCTCTCAACAGCCGCGGTATATGATCTCAAACGAGTGTTAGAATTGTTATTTCAATTTGTAATTTTTTTTTTGATCTAAAGTAGGGATGGTGACGTTGCCCAAGTTTAACGTGGCTCGTTTCTCCCTACTCTGTATTGAATTAGCAGTCTTCGTAACACGCCTTTTCCTCCGCTTCTGCTACACGATTTCTTTATACACCCTGCAGCCATTGTAGTTAGCAGAATGGTCGGAATGGAAAAACGCACATGCATGTAGGGTATTTCTGTCCTGTTTAGGACAATACGCAGTTCTTTGCCTTTCTGCACACTTAATACAATGATAAGGCTGCATACAGTTATTTTTCGGATCCATACTACTGGCACCTCATTCACTGGACCACTTTGGGAGGTTTCCTTGGAGTTTAGATCTACCTACACAGTTGGAAATATATGTTAGGCTAAATATCTGTTTGTTATTTTCATTTGATTCTAAATTGAGAAAGAACGTTGAAAAAGTTCTTTCGTTATCCTGTAAGTGCATTAATTATATTTCTTAACTTGTGGCCATCGCCTTCAATTTCCTCCTTGATTACCTCGGTCGAGATCGAGTAGTGTAGATTCCTCAGCACTACTTGGAACGCCCTTCCGTTCTTTCTCTTGAACGTATGCCCAATTAGACCTTGCGCACCAAATTAATAATCTTCTTGTAAGCGTCAACATCCTTTGAGATAACTCATCGTTCTTTAGCTTTAATTACAGTAGTGCTTTATGCAGTAGTACAGTAGTACTCTTGGTCCCGATCGTTTCAAGCAGCTCGAAAACCTCATTACATCTGTTATGCCGTATATAATAATTGGCGGGGGCATAACACAGTTCTTGGATGTGGGATTACGTGGGTTAACCCAGACAATCTTTTAAAAACCTGACTAAAAGAAAGCTTTATTAAGCGTCAGAAAATATTTCTCACATACAGTACCCTTTACGTTAGTAAGATATCGATCCACACAAACAATACAATTTTTATCTTCTCACAAAAACAATAAAGTCACGGAAGGTTACATAAACACAATTTCTAACTAAAAAAATTAATTTTGAATTTAATATTAATAAAAAAAAAAGCAATTAATCTATAAATTTAGTAGAATATCATACAACTTATAAAATAAATTTATCTACTGTTTTATATACAGTATTATAGTATAGTATTATAAAGAAGAAAACAGTGTATTTATATTATTACGCAAGGGAATAAAGAAATTATATACAAAGTTATGATTTGAGAGTTAGATAAACTCTCAAAATATATATGTATAAATATAGATACACAAGTGTCGAGGGAGATGATACCAAACTAAAGGGAGTGATTCTGGACATCAAAATAAATAATAAACGTTCAAATGAACAAAAGCTGTATCTCCCTTCATTATGCCGCTACCAGCTATTTTACGTTTTTTCAATAACAATTTATATCTTATGAACGGATTGAGATATTTTAATGAAATGTATCAGACATTACTCAACAGAAACTACAAATCGTCTACAAAATATATGTTTAAAAGTTTTACCTTAAAAATTTTCAAAATTATGGCAATTCAAATTTTTTATCACTAATACCTCTGTAAATATAATTTATTAAATTATGTTTTATGAAACTGTTGGGCCGTTTATTGTGCATAATGACAACTCCTTTATTCAAATTCCTTAATAAGCAGCTGAAATTATTGAAATAGATCGCAAAAATTGAGCAGTATGACAATTTTTAGCCTGTTTTTACAAATATATAATATATTATCAGTTATTTTTAATTATTAGCGAAAAAAGAGTCATGAAGTAATCCCTTAAGTTTATACAACACCACCAGGACAAGATGATCATAATTATTCAGTGCATTTTAGGTGTTAATAAAAAATAACAAAGGGATGTACTTACATGCATGTTTTATTGTTGAACAGGGCATTTCAAATAATTTTGTTTAAAACAATTATTAATTTCAAACAACCTTCACATGAGCACCTTTTGTGGCGTGTAAAATGCTTACACAATAATCAATTTAATACCACACATTGCGAAGAATATCTGGAGTTATTATATTAATTACACCTTCCATTCTTCTTTTTAGTTTACTGATGTTGACAACTTCGTCGCATACATCCTATCTTTGAAAAAACCCGAAAAAAGAAATAGAGTGGCGTAACATCAAAGTATCGAGGCGGGCAGGGATTGGTCTATCACGGCCAATCCAGCGTTAAGGAAATTGTTAAAGTGACCGGAAATATGAAAGGTAGCTTTGGCATAGATTACTTTTTCTAAAAACGTTTTACCTTAAACGCATTATCTTCGTTCAATTTATTATGAATGTCAGCGGCAAAATTGTAACGGCGTAGTTTGTCGTTACCTTCAATTGCATGCGCCAATTGAATTTTTATGCATGAATTTGTAGGCGCTTGTGTAGAATCTTCACAATTGTTGATTGTGGAATTCCCAGTTCAAAACTCGCACGTGTCGATTTACCCGGGGTTCTCTTAAAATTTTCTCTTACTCGATCTACAACTTCCTGCGAGACGGGAGATTTGCAAGCACCTGTTTTGTGTAATACACTTCCTATGTCCTTAAAATGCTGATACCAACATTTAACAGTTTTTATAAGAAGATCAGGGCCGTACTCTAAACGTCTACGAACATTAATAACAGATCCACTTTCATGAAACCGAAGTACGCACATTGCTTTCTCTTGTACGTTAGCTATTGCTCAATTGACGATCCACCTGTCATTACATCACGCCCGCATGTTCATTTAAAAACATCAATAACTCTAGTACCTAGACTAAAGTTTGAAAATTTGAAAAAAATCAACGCGCCCTACATTACTTTGTTCATTTTTATTACTCCCTAAAATGCGCTGAATAATTTATGTTGAATAGTGTATATATAATTTTACATAAGATGTATTTGTATAAAAATATTTTTTTTCTCAATATTTTTCTGATTAAATAGCGATTGGATATAACTGTATTATCCCATAATGGGTCGTAGGAATAAATGAAACATATACTGTAAATTTCAGTATGTGTTTTAGTTTGTACAAAGATAAATTCTATATTTAATATAAACAAACATTTGATTGCGTTACACACTTTAAAAGGGGATTTTATTGGACTCTTATATTAATTATATTTTATTTGGAATTTTATTTTATGTTTGTGTTATTAAAATAAATAATCTGTATAAATTTATCATTAGAAATTTATAAATGCGACCAGTACCATTCATACATTTAGTATGAGACATTGTTTATAGTTAAAATTCTGCATAAATTATTAATGGTGTGACGTAATATATTAAAAACCATTTATTTGATTGTCGATGTTTTAAAAATAAAGCCGTTTCAAATCACCTTTTTTAGTAACTTTTGAAAAGTATTTAAACTTAACCCAAATTTCCACTAAATCTATCTTCAATTTTACTTATTGGTTATTTTATTAAGTGAAAATATTTGTGTTTATTTTAAATTAAAGTATAGTATTAAAAAAAAAAAATCCAACCTATGTTTGAAATGTAGGATATGCTAGCATTACAGGATTTATATACGATTTTTATCTTTTTAAAATAAATGAATGTTTCGTTATAATTTTGTAGAAAAATATTTCCTGTAATTATTTGAAATTGATGTTTCATCTGAAATCGAGTAAATTTCAGTTCTATCAAATATAAATTTAGCGGATAGAAAAGTTTATAAATAACAATTCAGAGTAGTCTTAGTACGCCTAAAAATGGAATTAATTTAGTTGATAATCTCAATATTTTTTGCAGTATGAAAAATTAATGCTGTAAAAAGATTACGAAACTTTTTCTAAATATCAGTATTTAGTTTTTAAAATTATATAAATAAGATAAAATATGTTTTTCATGTAAACATAATCTGATTTTACATAACTTGATGTTACCAAAATTAATTCTCGTGAAAGAGATTTAAAAAAAAAATAAGTACAAAACGAAATTGTTAATTGATAGTAATTTAGTGTGTGGATATTTAGGTAGTACCCAAAAATAATCTTACTCTATAATATATCGTACGTACTTTACAGTACCGTGTTATTATTATTTCCAGTGGCACCAGACGTCAATGACCGTTAATGGCCGAATGGGTAATTTTGCTATCTATCTACGGTATTTCTTTTATTTTTTTTTGTTTTTAAATAATGTTTATAACTTCGTAATATATAACAAACACGCAAAATTTACAAATTACTGGATTCAACAAAATAATATCTTGTTTTAAAACGACCTGTTTTTTTCATTTCGTTAATTCAAACCCAGTATGAACTATAGTTGTTTGATTAATTGTACTAAATAAATAAAAATAAATGTCACATAAAAAGTTAACATTTTAGGTTAAATTATTATTATAGCTTTTGTTATCTTCATTTCCCTTAGGAACTCGCCATCTTACAATGATGCTAATGGATATTACTAGCACTCTGGCAAATGCCAATTTAAGAAACAAGCTACATTTTATCTTATATTAGCCAAGAAAGTTATATATTCTGAATAGATTATTATTATTAGTTTGTTAATATTATTTTTTTTTAAGATTCAGGGGTATCGATTACTGTGGTCATTAACCCCTTTCCACATAAAAAATTAGAAAAATAGATATACTTCTTTGCCCCTGATGAAAACACTAGCAACCCGGTCAGAAGGTTAGTTTTGTCAAACAGATTATCTAACTAAATAAAGTTATCAGAGATTTTGGAACCCAAAATAAACACAATATGGAATGATTTTAAAAGACCTTTGCCACTTAGAAACTCTTAAAACTAAGAAATTAAAAACACTTCAAAACACAAAAATTATTTCTAACGAGAGTGAAAAAATTTCAAAATAGATTAAAACAATTCGATAATTATATCAAAAACATATAAGAACTAACTTCTTAAGTTATATCGCCTAGGTTTACCCTTGGACCATCCTTCCTTGTTTCTTTTTTCCATTTCTCCTAAAGGCCTCGATGTCGAAGGTGGGTCGGAAATGGATCCTTCTGGTCTTCCGCAGAAAATCACGGAGAATGTTTTGCTGCCGGCATCAGATGATACTGGCTCAGACGGTGCGGTCACCAATGCAGCGTAGTCCAGATTCAATGCACTCGCCGCTGCAGCTTGTGTGGCGGCTGAAATGGTTGCCCTCTCACTTAAAGGCCTCCATTATTTTCGGAGGCTGGATTGCATGTTGTCCTACATTCTCATTTTCTAAAATTTTAATTTATTTTTTCTCATTTCCGTGATTGGGGATTTTTTCAATTTTAACTTTTGATATAGGCTTGTTTTGAACTTTGCCTTCATTTTCCTTCGCCTTGGAATTGGTCGAAGGCTCATTCTTTGGTGGAGAAGAACTCTTTTGTTTAATCATATCTATCTATATTCCTTGACGAATTTGGACTGCTGTCCCTAGTTGATCGAGTCTTCAACATTTGATCAATGATCCGTTTTAGAGTGCTACTGTGTAGTGTTACCGTTTTCATGATGTCGTCAACTGATATTATTACTGGCGGGTTTTTGAATCTGGCTTTCTTATTGCGTTTATACGTAATTCACAAAATATTGGTACACCAGCTTAATCTACTGTCAGAACAGCAGTACTAGTCACTGAAGATGGCGGCAAATTCAATAAATGCTTTGAAATAAGAGATTTAAAAGTTTAATTATTACATTTTTTCGGTTTGTTGCTAATACGGTCTAAATTTTAAATTAATATCTTCGTCTCCTCTCATGAACGAAAATTTTACAGTAAAGGTAAATAAATAAAGGTAATTCTTATGTCCGTGCCAGATTCTTTTTATTTCGTCATCTAATGAGTTTTACTTTAATTTTGATCTAGGTACCTCAGTTGTATATTGTAATTTTAAATAAATACATTTACAAGGAACGTTTTAAATACCCTTTTATTTATTACTGCTATATCCAGATTGCAAGAGTAATCTTACTGCCTGAATGTATTGTTCTGTCCTAGGATTGTTTACCGAGATGATATTTTACTGTATATAAAAAAACCAAAACACAGACGGTGAATCACTGAGTCAGAGGTAACAACCAGATCTTAAAAACATTCGTACTGGAAGTTATTTAGTGATTTCCATTTTGAAAAATCGTTGTACAACCGCAAAATAGTTAGAAATTTTAATAAAATATTTCATTTAAATTACTGATAATATCTATGTTCGTTCACAGATATGTTACTAGCATTTAAGCAGTTGTAAAATAAAAAAATATATATTTGAGTGAAATACAATCAACTGCTTTATAAATATTAACATAGTTATATGTTTTGAAGTGATATTTTAATATTCTTTTCTTTTTAATAGAAAAAAGAAACAAAACACGTAGTGTTGTAATTACCACGTCCACTTCTATCGTCCAATGATATTCGGTGCCCGGAAACAGAACATAAAATATTTTTTATTTAGTAAGATATTTTTGGTCATTAAGTAAATATTCCACAATCAGTCACGATTGAAAATTTCTGTTTTATAAATTAATTTTACATGTTTACCTTGGTTAATTTAATTTCGTTGTAATCTTGAATATATTAAATTCAGTACAAAGTGAGCGATGTCGATTGGAATTTGAAATTAATAAATCGTTACATAAATAGATGGATGAAGCGACACATCAGTGATTTTTTTTATATTGTTATATCTTATTAAAATAACGTTAAGTAATCTACAACGATATTCAGTGGTGTTAAGCGACAGGTGAAATTTGCTTTGTATTTATTTGATTAAATCTGCTCTTTCAATGTAAATTTACAGTAGCTTGTATTGAACTGTGAATGGCCATAGCAATTCTCTTGGTTTCCGCATACAGATAAACTTTGAATAAACGGGAACTCTGTCAACATTCAGTGGGAGCGAGCATAGCGTAATGTAACTTCTCCATCAATTCCTCACACATCTGTTTTTGCTAATTTTCATATATAATGTATTAATACTATTTTGCAGATGAGTACAGGAAAAAGTACATGATAAAATTTGTATTAAATAAAATTTAAATTTCATTTTGATTAATTTTTCAAAGTTCATCTAATAATACTACATCAAATTAATTTTTCTTAGTATATTCTTTTTGAAAGGTAAAAGGTCTTGAATTAAAATAGTTTAATTAAATCAAAATCTCATATTTCCATTAATTTTACATCAAATTATTAGAAAAATCTTCCTTTTGTAAATTCGTTATTGTGCAACGCAAAATGACAGTTGGATATGGCAAAAACGTTTACTCTCCAAAAAAGATTTTTAAAATGAATAATTGACTTGAGCTGAAGATTAATAAATGTACATAACCAAATATAAACATATCTTACCAGTGAATGACTTTAAACTGGTCATTATATATATTGTTTCTTTATTGAGATTGTTAAAAGTACTCACTCATATACTTTTTAATTTAAATTTTTAAAATTAAATTTATGTTTAAGGAAACATAAATTATATACATTGCCTGAGTGTGTTTATGTTTGCGTGCATATATATTACTTTATAAAAAAAAATTCTCATCCACTTACTGATTGTTATTATTTTTAACCCTTTTATTCTCTATATTTGGCTGTTTCGAAGAAGTCTCTGCTTTTTCAGAAAGGACGAATATTTCATTTTGAATTAGAAAATTGTTAAATCTAAATTATAAACTAAGTCGCTTACATCAGCAGCTGAGATGGTACATTTCTAAATTTTTATTTTTAAAATATCATTTTAGTTCAAAATTTACACATTCATGCGTTCTGAAGAAGCAGAGATCTCTACGAAAGCGATCAAGCCATAGAAAAACAGAAAAATGTAAAAATAATAAGTAGTAAGTGAATTTGAAATTATTTCTGTAAAAAAATTATACTATTGCTAACTTTATAAAATTTTAATTTGGTATTTATGTATTCCAAAAACGTTTACTTTCTAATGTAACATTAATCTTTTGGTTCTGTTCATTCCATGTTAAAATATTTATGTAGTTTTCGATTAAATATTGGTTATTTTTTGTTTATAGACGATGAAATTACATTTTTAAGTAGTATTTTAACCTTTGGTTACATAAATTAAAATGAAATTCTTGTTTTACATAACCTCATTCAAAAAAAAAAAAAGTATTTATTTTTGTATTTTTTATTATGAGATAATCTGTGTGCACCAAATTTTACCATTCCGTGACATTTTTAATTTCTACTTTTTTATCTAAAAAAGTAGAAATAGGTCAGAGTAAAATGGAAATTATATAAATTCATTTTATTTTAAATGGTGAGATGTTTTATTTTTATTTTTTTATATAACAATATTCATGAGATACATTATATGTCATTTAAATTTACAAACAAAATATAAAAAAAAATGTTTTTTAATATTTTTTTTTTTACTTACATTTCTTCTCTGTTTTTTATTACTATGTATTCATACTAAGTTACTAAACACAACAGAAATTGTTGAATACATGACTTTTCCAAACGTTTGTTCTATTTATTTTGCATTATAATATATTTTCAAGCAACAGTGCAGAGTTGGTTAAATTTATGGTGCACAGTATGTAATGTTTTTCAAAGAACGTTAAACGTCAGGTAATTTCATATGTGGTTGTGTGGATGTATAAATACAGTACACAATGTATATTTGAAGATATATATCGGACCTCATACGTATATATACACATGCGCGCCCAAATATACACATACTTCTATACATACCACCACCCAAATTCACCATCGACGGTCTTGCATCAGCATTAATTCTTAAATAGGCTTAACAGGAGAATGTACTGCTTTGAACGAATTGCTTTCGTACGGTTTCAGTTTTTCCATTCCTACTCCGGTCGTTTTCACCATGACGAACGATACTTCGGTATTTATATTGTGCTGTAAATTGTTTTTATTGATATTAAAAATCGGATAAAAGACTTACTACTTAAATTTTATTATACTACGGTCATAAAATAAACAAATAAATAAAAATAGTAATAATTTTATATTTATTTCCCACTATTAATTTATTATAATGTTCGTAATCTCTTACGAGTTTGGATAGCTTTACGTTTTGTTTTTCTTTGTTTTATTACTTTTATTATTTTTAATGGTCGTTATAAATATTATATATTCGTAACATTGTTTGAATATTATACATTGAAAATATTTTTTGTTTTTAAATTTAAATAATCATGATTAGTTTCAATACTGCTGAACTTAGTGGCAAAGTGGTAGCGTCTTTAACTTTCATCCCCAAGTGTCTGGATTTGAACCCCAAATTTTCGCTTTTCAATTTTTCATACGCAACAAAAATTTATTTCTCACGCATCTTAAAAAAACGACCGTCAAAATATAATCAACCTATAGTTGTGCTATACTGGTGAAATTTTGTATTATATAAATTTTCTATTAGGTTGTAATAATATATCTTATATTAGGTTCTATTAGAAGAACCTATGAGCCATATATACCACTTATGGTACATCGTTGGAAATGAGCCCTCTCAATGAGGGCTTATTACTGCAGTTAAGAAAAAGTCCAAAATTAAAATTTCTGTAGATTTTGGGCTTTTTTGGACACTTTTGGTCCAATCGATTGCAATCAAAAAGGGAGGTACATATGTAGATATTACAAGTCCTAAACCAAAATTCCAATATTCTACGGCTAATCGTTTTTGAGTTATGGGAGATACATACGTACACGTACATACGTTACGCGGAAACTAGTCAGATGGTTTCAGGGATGGCTAAACTGGATATTTCCGTCGAAATATGGAAATCAAAATTTTTCGCGATTACAATACTTCCTTGTACGAAAATTGTAAAATATACTACAAAAAAATGTTTTTTCTCTGGAAATTAATGTTTCTGGAACATAGTACTAACGATATATGTATAATTTTTAGTATTGATTAATTTCATAAACTACACATAAATTACAAGAATTTTAAAACATCTTCCACTAATTAATTTAAAATATTTTCAGGATTTTTTTTTTACTGAAACAATATTACTTTGTTAATGAGTTATTAAATAATGTATGTATATTAAATTCCATAAGTATAAGTGATTTAATATGAGCTCAACAAAAAGTAACAAGGGAGTTCTCAAGAATAAAAAGTTTCCCATCCGGGCTTAGTGGGAAAGTAAGAATGAAATGATTTCCTATTATCTTATGCACCGAGCTGAATATACTATTTGCATATCACTTTGCCGAACTATTGAAATAAAAATGGTATTCAGTTCTATAAGTGATACCTTCATTACATTTAACAAGGAGTTTGACTGGATAGTGATCATCACTACTCTTAGGAAGAGTTACTGTCCCGGGTTCGAATCCCGGTCAGGCATCGCATTTTCACACGCTACTTGTCATTCATCTCATCGTTTAAAGCAATACCCAAACGGTGGTCCCGGAGGTAAAAAAAGGAAGAAATTCTGTGACTGGTGCCATTTATATTCTAGAAGCTTTACATGAGTTAGATCTAAAAGAAATAATAGGTTAGTTAGTATAAAGCACCAAATTAATATACTCCTTTCGCTTGTGTAACAATGTGTGGGTTATTTATGCTGCTTCAACCTAGCAGGGAAACTTTAATGATATTTATTTGAAATAATAATAAAAACTCTGAATTTTCCTCATCATCATCATCTATGTATAAAGAAAGTGTTAATAAAAATTAAAACAATTTTCATTAACACCTTTTTACTTTTTATTTATTTTTAATTATTTTATTTATTTATTATCATTTTACAAATTTAATATATTATTATTTTTAATAAGACTCAAGAAATTTTATTTTTATTTTACAATAAATTTGGGTTTCACTTAATATAATTTTATTTAGAAAAAAAAACAATGATATGCATATTTTTTTGGCCAAGGTTTTAAGGCCACGTTTTCTTCGATCCACTTATAAAATATTGAGAGAAATAATTACTTTTGAAGTGAAAACCTCATTAAGCGCGTCGTGCACTTTTGGAGTGGCATTTAAAAAGTCTGATCTGCCAGGCTCTGAAGTGGAACGCTCGTTCGTGTAAACTCCGGCGAGCCGAGTTTAGCCGAGCGCGGGGACAGTCAGTTAAGTAGTAAATGACTATGATCAGAATGGCTTTGTTGTGATACGCTTATTTGGATAAACTCGGAGAAGCCGAGTTTACCGATGTAGAGAGAAGCAGTCAGATTCTGCGTAGGCAGATTCTATGCTTGGTTATGTTTTACGTTAAATACATCCATAATTAATTGTTTGGTGTAGGTGTAATTATTCGTATAACTATTATAACCATTTTTCAGTGTATACCCATTATCTTTTTAAAACTGAAAAATATTATTGAAGATAATTCAGTCATTGTGTACGTAATAAATTTATATTTTTTATATATGTGTGACAGAATAATATCTCAAAGCGTACCTTTTATTATGTATATATCTAATGTCGTGCACTCCGTACTTAATATATATTCATATTTTAACATTTATATGTATATATATAAATATATATATATATATATATATATATATATATGTTGATATTTTTCATTTATATTTTAACAACAAAATTTGCTCGTTGTATTTATATATATATATAAATATATATATATATATATATATCTGTGTTTAATTACTTTGTGTGATTAATTTTAAGCGATCATTACAAAATCTATATAAAGCCAAAAATTTGTCTGTTCGTTCTCAGATCACGCGAGAACCAACCGACGATTGCTTTCAGATTTACAGGATATATTCGTGTTAACCTAGAGAAGGTTTTAAGCCATAGATCGAGAACCTAGTCCCCTTGGGGATGAAAATTTCAATTAAAGATTTTCAATAAAGAAAAAAATTAACCTTTTTTGTTCATTATTAAATTTCTCTCACCATGGTAACAGAAATAAGTTGTGAAGTTTTCATCGTCAAAGGTGGGTGTACTTTAGTTACTGTTGTTACTCTATCTGTTTTTTGTAATTTAGTTTCTTTTTCAGGTTTCTATAATCTGATTACTTTAATTATTATTTATTAGTATTATTCTCATAACTATGTGGGGTCCAGGGGGCGCAGTCTTTTGGCTAGACGATAATGGAGTACTAAGCGAGTTCTGTGGGGGTTCAGGAGCCGGTTGAGTTTCAAAGTAAGGCCCAGCTATTTGGGAGACCCTTAAGGGTCTCCGGAATGTCTTGCGAGTCCCGAGCTCGGTTGCGGGGCCTAGAAAGGGCCGGGAACGCGTAGGTTGGCCCTGACAGTACAGGGGACAGAACTCCCTGGAGTAGTTATACAATATTGGCTAGTTTTACATTAATTATACACAAATATTAAAAATTATTACATTTTAGGAATTAGTAAAACTTTGTTAAATTACCAATAAACGTAAAAATAATATCGAAAAAGAATTTAATTATGAGTAAATGTAAGTGAATAGACAGAAATAATTTTAAAACCGACTTGAAGAGAGTTGATTATTCTTAATAAAATTATTCATTTCATTTTTTCACTAAAATAATGAACAATGTTCACTAACATAATAGTGTAACGTTTTTACCTAACACAGAAAATATTTTATGTATAATAAAATGATACGTTAGAATAAACTAGTGAATGATATTAAATGTTAACTTGATTTGAAAGTAAGAAGATTTTCTAAGAGTTAGTGACAATGGAGGAAGCACAATAGCCCAAACGAGTTTGCGGTGGAATGGGGTGAAAAAGACTACCCTTAGGATAATCAATCAAGTAATCAATCAATAAGCATCGTCATCATCTCCATCAATGAAATCATCATCATTGACTAACCTCTTCCTTGATACAGGATATCAGCCTGTATTAAGAAAATATAATCAGTATATATATGTACATATAAAAATTATTCGTGTATTATATATGCATAATTTATAATTATTTTTATTTTTGTATTGTTCCATTTCAATTATAATTCATAATTATAATCTTTCTATGAGGTTACTTTAAAGTTTTAATTATTGCATGGCATAGTTTTAAATTTCAATTCCAGTAAGAAAAAAATATGAATATTATTATTTTTTCTTTAATAAAATTCTTAAGAGGAACACGCTCAAAAATTCTTTAAAAAATTTAAAACTAGTTGCGCATTTTAATTATTTGACAAACATCATTAGATATTACGAAAATAACAAATTTATTTATAAACCCAAAAATGAAATTTAACATAAATTAATAAATATAAAATTAAATTAAATACAAAACATAACGAAACATTAAAAAAAATAAAAATATATATATTTATAATTACAGTTATGTATAAAAATAATAATAATAACTCTTCAAAAAAATAATATAACATCGCTTAAAACTATATAATCCTAGTCAAAAGTTAGAGTAAATACAGTCAACTACTTTATCTGCATTTGGACTGATTACCTCCTCTCCTAGGGGGGTGATCTGTTTCATCCCCTCCTCGTTATCCGATAATAAATATATTAAATGTTTTTTCTACTTAGCTTCTTTGATTGGGGTCTAAATCAGACTCCTGCCTCATAACCTGCAAGAATCCGTTTGGGTTATGGTCTCTACTTGCAGTCATTCTTTCCCCAACCATCTAACCAAAGAACTAGTCTGGATTGTCGTTGGTCACCATGCACGGCGGGTGGCTTGTATCATCGGATTTCCCAGGTTGATCTCGAATAAAATTCCTAGATGTTATCTAATAAGATCTTTCTATAGCACATTCCGTGTCACGGCGCTTCCTCTTATATTCTCAGAAACCGCAGTTATATCAATTGTTGAGTCGGCTCCTCTGCCAACGAATGTCCGGACCATTAGATGGACCTACGGATGAAAGGCCGAGGTACTACCACTCACGCCATGGAGGCCGGAGATACATAATACCTGCCTCAGATGATACGAACAGAATCAACTTTTTCTATTCGTAACCCTCGAGGAAGGTAAGCGAAACAGCTGTTGTGATTTTCAAATAAACTTTGTGGAAATCCAATTACTTTTTTGTTTATTTATTTTATTGTGATGGACTTCATCAAGTAACGGGTATTAGTTATAGATTTTTACGTATTAAACATAGTTTTTAATAACATTAATATTTATTTTTAATTCTAATTAAGGTAGTTCTCATATATTTTACTGTATTTTATTAATCCTAATAAAATAAATTAAATAAATTGTACACTATTTTAAGTAATGAATTGTATAAATCCTTGTAATGAAAAGTACAAATAATGTGGGAGTAGAATTTGTACAATGTGGGTTTGCCTTTTTTATAGTGAAATTTTGAATTGACTTCTAATAAACACGTAATATTAGTGATCATTTTTAATAAGCTTTATCAACGGAAAGGTTAAGACTTTTTCTCGTAAAAGTAATGTTATTTATGACTAAAAACATCGTTTAGAATAGTAAAAGTTTAAAAATCACAAATTCGTTGTAATTTATATGGTCGTGATGCATCATTTCAATTATATTTATAACATAACATTAGTCCATTATAACTTTTAATTCCGTAATGTTTTACTATTGATTTAATACCCAGTAATCTACTAATGCAATTCGGGTGAATCCAGACTTTCGCCTTACGATATCTAAAAACCGATTTGATTTCTCCATCAGAAGTTATGGGGGGATCTTTCGGGAAATTTCGATTGAAACGTTGGAAGGCCCTCCAGAGGTTTTGAAAAATACGCCCGTCTGAATTGTTAGATTACTCCATCGTCCATCTACTTGTTTTTATACGCATAAGTATTGGAGCTGAAGGATTCTTAAAAATATTAGTTTTTCCAGTAATATGCTTTAATATGCCAGTAATATGAGGCGTGAATTACTTTGTAAAATATTCTTAGACTCTAATTATGATAAATTAGAAAAATAACAGATCATTTAAAACTTATGAATTAATAATTAACTTAATTGCTTTGGTAATTATTTAGTTTCAGATACATATTATAAAAACATTCGTGTAACTGATAATTTTCCATTTTACTTTCACATAAACTTTGCATAATACCGATATTAAAATAGACCCGTTTGATAACTTAGTATACTTCTCAATCTTTAGTTTACGTGTTTGTTTGTTTCTTTTAAGAGTAATCATCAACTAAAGAATATTACTGAGTATTCTTTTAAAAATAGTCGTTATTTTCTCTTCAGAAGCTTTTTATATACCTACATACCTTCTAATTTTGTTTACTTACTCCATCCTTTGCGATATGTTTCCTTTGAAGTATTTTTTTTCATTTTTCCTTTAGAAAGTTCTGAGCATTCCCTTAAGACCTGCTAAGTGACTCATTAGAAACTTCTTTCTTGTAAATAAACCTACAGATTATCTTATTGACTTTTATTTCTTGAAAAATAATTTATTGTTTTAGGTAAACGTACTACAATTATTTAAATCCGTAGTTATTCTTTTTTTAAATTACACTAAATTAATAAAGCATTCAGTTTATTTTTTTTTTTATTATTAAAACTATTTTTAATTAGGTTAGCATTTTTGTAATTAAGAGGTAATGAAATTGTAATGTTTTAATATATATGGAGTTAATCGGTTCCCCCTTTCCAAAATAACAAGAATAGATACAAAAAAGGCAAAGAGGTTTACGTCGCTAGCGACTTATATACACAAATGATTACCTTGTATCCTTTTGGTTCTATTTTTTTATTAATATATTGTTTTTATCTAATAGATGAGCGACGGAATAATTTATCAATTCAAATGGGTGTATGTTTTCAAACATCGACCGTTCTAGAGGGCCCTCCAATGTTTCAATCAAACTTTCCCGAAAGATGTTCCCCATAATTTTTGATGGAGAACATGAATCGGGTCTCAAAACCCGGAGGGCGAATATTGTGGATTTACCCTTACTGAATTGGTAGATTACTCGAAATTTATAGACTAATAATATGTTACAATCCTTCTTGTTTGTTATACTTAAATTAAAAAGTGAAAATTATAAGAATTAACTAGCAAAATATTGAAAATCAACATGAAAAAAAATCGGCTTAAACTTTACTTATTATTGTATTATTGGTATAAAACAATAAATTTAATTTTAAACTTAAATTAGTTTTAAAAGCTATTAAGTTAGAATTATTAAAATTCCAAGCTTTTAATCCACCTATAGAAATTATAATATTGTGTCTAATCTGTGATGCGTTTATATTTGTAACACATACCACAAATAATTAATTTCCTTTAAAATTATATTAAAATATTTTCGATAATTCCTCTTGTATTCATTTGCACATATTAACAAGATACTAAATTCAATTAGACTACAAGGATTAGAAAGGATTACAAGAAGTTGACCTAAGCCCAAAGACCTCGCCGTAAAAGTCCATTTTTTCGTATCTTCTGGCTACCTTAAGCCTTTCTTTATTGAGCCTCTAAAGGATCTATCCTTTTATCTTAGGCCTGTAAACCTGGCTCTACTTACTGATAAAGACACAGAATCTGATTTTGAAATCAGATAAGATCTTATACCTGGTGGGAAGGTAACTCCAGAATTTTTTTTTTTATTAAAGGGGCACCTAATATTGTAGAAAAGGATGCTTAGTGGTTTCATTGAACTGTAAATAAACATCATCTACTTACTCGTTCTTCTTATTCTCTATATTCCCATATTTATATTCAGGAAGCTGACAACTTTTCTAAAGATTGGTCTATTTAGTGTTATTAAGGAATCTGAGATTTTTTCATACATTTAAAAAAAAGAGGAACTGTGTAAAGTTCCTAAATAAGTTTTCTAATATTTACTTGTTTTATCAAAAACCCATTCTTTAAATACTATCTTACAAGATTGTGGGAACTTTACTTTGGTTAAGAATCAATAAATTGGATATTTGCACCTTCTTAGCCAGAATGTTAGCTCTTTCATACCCTCAAAGTCTGAGTGCCCACGAATTAGGTTAATTCTACTTTAATAAAGGAAGGAATTTCTATATTATTGTATGCGAATCCCAGAGCAGTAAAGGACCAAACTTATTTTCATATAGAACCTTAAAACTAGCTTCCTATCCGAAAATATGGTTATGTGTTTATTCATTCAAATCATCTCCAGACATAGACACGAGCATCTAAGAGAGTGAAATGTTGATCAGTAATATGGATTAAAAAATTTTCAAAAAATCCTTCAAATTTACCCATTGATTTATAAATCAACTATTGTAAAAGTCAAATGGTATTATATATCTATTCTAGGTAAATCAACTGTACCTGAAGAATTTTGTAAACGAAATATTTTTTACGATATATCAGGAATTCGTATTTAGTATAGGACTATATAAAGTAACAGCTCGCGCGATAATATGCGCTAATTCTGAATAGGATCAAAAGGTTTTAAAAAAGTTGCTCATTTTCCTGTTTTTTTCTATTTTCTATCACTATAATAATATATAACAAAAGAAAAAAATAGTTTTTCCTCAATAAATTTTTTTAAATGTTTGAGAATTTGGATGCTTGAAATTTCTGAGTAAAAACAATTGAAATAATGGCAACAAAGCTCCTTGCATGGTAAAAATACTTTGTATGCATGTATAAGTGTTGGTTTTTATCTGGATTAATATTCTAGTAACATTTTAAATATAATCATATTATTTGACTTTTGGGATGATGTATTCATATTATAGGATTTGAAAAATCGTGTGGAAGATGAGCGAAATTTTGAAGTCGTACTCTAACTTGAACTAGGTTAAATTTTGTGAAACTTTTACTTGTGTTTATTACTTTTTTCCTTTTGAAATATACTGCAACTGGTAATGTTTTAGAATAATTCAACAGATTTTAAGAATTGTTCTTAAATTCAATGTCTACCCATAATTTTTTACTGTAAACAAATTTTAATTTATGATTATTATTTTTAGTATCTTAAAATTAGTTGCTTTTTCTAAATGAAACTTAGTTTTCATCTTTAATCAGAGAAAAAGAGAAAAATTGATTATTTATGTTTAATTTTCCAATTTTTAAAATACTATTATTTATTTAGCTTTTTGTTAAATTGAATTATTTTTATAAAAAAAAATATATATATATTGTAGAAACGTTTTTTATAGTTGTTTTTGAGCATTGTAGTTAAAAGAAGTATATAAATTAGAAAATAATTTATTTATATGCTAAGAATAATTAGAATAATTAATTATATATTTTCAACTGTATTATTTGAAAGAAGGTTTAAATTTTTAAGTCTCACGTAAATGCTAGATACTATATATTCTTGGATGTAATACTTTTACATAAAACATAACTGAAGTTATTAGTTATTTACAAAATATGTCTAATTATAATACATTAACATTAGTCTGACTGATTGTTAAAAGATAAGCAATACATTTTCGTTCCTGGGAATTGAACTTGGTACAATGAATAATATTATGTTATTTTCAGAAATTTTTCTTTAAATTGTTAGGGGACTTTTAATTGCTTTTTGATAAAATTGGACTTGAAAATAAATCAAAAGTGTAGATTAATTATTATTTTAAATTCTCTTTTATTAGCTGGTTTTAACATTTTCCTTTTGAATTATTTTTAGATCGTGGAACAGTTTACGTAAGTTTTTTAGCAAAGACCACAAAATATAAATAAAAGCTATTTTTATTACTAAAATTTCTATTTATGGAAATAGAAGTTAAAAAAAATCTACAACGTATAGAAAATGAAGTGTGGGGCAGGAAAAGTGTAGTTCTACCTATAATTAAGGTAACGAGTTTTTAATATCAATTTTATAGAGAAGTGATTTCGCTCAATTGTACAAGTGGACGAACTCTCGTATATAAACGAACATGTACCAATATTATTACGTACTCATAATTATAAAAAGAGATAAAATATTTAAAAAAAAAAAAAAAAAAAAGTTTAAATTGGAAGAAATAAATGAAAAAAGACTTTAATACTATTACTGTGAACGAAGGGAATGTGACCCTATTTTATTTTCAATTTTTTTTTTATGCACGCTTACACAAAAATGTGAAAATAAAGTAAAATAAGCAAAATTTAAAGTAAAGATAGCGGTGTATAGAGTAATATTTGGTGGTATATATTTTTACTGTTGTAATAAAATACAATACAGCAAAAAGGGTTCGTTTCAGAAAGTTTTTTTTAAAGATCATAATTTAAAAACCAATAGAGAATTTTCCATTTACAATCAAAGATACTGTGCACTTTAATTTTCCTTTTAAACTAACTATTTCTACTTTTATAAAGGCGTGGCCTAATTATTTTTTCAGTCACTGAAAATATTTGCACTTTGTACGTATTCATAGAATTAAAAGCTGGTATTTTAAATAAATTATGAAACACTTTAATTTAAAGGACATTAAACAAATTTACAATATTATTTTGATTTTCAGATAAAATTTTGAGTTTGAAGATGGTTTTGAATTAGCTGTAGTATTTTAGGGAATTTAGTTTGATCGTTCTGGAATAAATCTGCCACAAATACTAACATAGTAAAACCTATATAATAAAAGGGCCATTTTAAAAAAAGAAAATTATTAAGTTGAAAATGGCAATAACTATACTCCCATACGGAAACACTATACTTTACCTGAAGGAAGACTGTACAAAACAAATATAGACAGTGTATTAAATAAAATAACGTGAATTAATAATTAGCAAGAACATTGTGCTCATCACACTAGTATTGAAGTTGTTAACCTATAGGACACTGTTATTCTGATCAAAAGCGTTCCGTGCATCAATATATATATGAGCAGCGGCATCCGCCTTGTTCTCCAAGTCCCCTGACTAGTCACAGCTGCCCAACTGATCACCTTCAAAACAGCCTTTATCGTGGATCGGCCCATCCAGAAACCGAACTGGTTCGGGTGGATGCCAGCACCGGCGTTGATTTCGCTCACTATGCGTTCAGACAACAAAATCTCGACGGCCTTGCCCATATTATTTAAGAGGCAAAACGGACGATACACAGCAGTCAATCTTACCTCTGTTCTTAGGAATAAAAACTATCCGGATTCCTTCCAACAGCTAGGGAAGGTCCCAGTCTCCAATCCTTGATTAATGACATCCACCACCTCCCATGTATATGGCGAATCAGCCCCATCAATACGGAGTCCAGGATGCCGTCTGGTTGGGGGCTTCTGTTGTTACCCAGTCTGAGGACTGCAGAGGTCACTTCAACCCGAATAAACCGTCTCCTTTCCCAGTCTGCGACGTCAGTGGATCTATGTTTAATACATGGGAATAGTCGTGGTATTTTTCTACTGGCTTGTTCATCCGTAAGGATGGGCAGGCGTCTCCCAGACCTTTTCATCACGATCTGGTACGCCTAGCTCCACGGATCGTTGTTCAAGTCCTCGCACAATTCAAACCATTTCAGGCGTTTGGACTTTTTTATTTCGTAACAGAACTTCCTCCTGCAATCAAAAAACGTTAGGCAGCTGTTTAATAACGTTTTCTGCCATTCCACCTGAGCCTCTGCGTGGTTCTCCTAGGTCGTCGGAGGTCCCGACGTAACTGTGCAATTGCCGGAGTCCACCAGTAAGCCATTCTGTGTTGCTGATTTCTAGGCGAAAGTCGGGCCATCTCCTGGCCCGACGTTTGATAACGGGCCATTGGACGTTTGATAACGTCCTGGAGGACTTTTTGAGGTGAGCCAAATACCATCCCTGATTCGTTGTACGACATTCGAGACCACAATGTCCGTCTGCAGGTTAGTCAGTCGTGGGGGCGGAACTCGTACCGTAGCTCTAGAAGAGAAATCTCTGATTTCAAGAAGAGTTGCTTAATAGTTGCTAGCCGTTTAGTCCGCCAACACCCTCCAGGTGCACGTTTCAAGGTGCCAAGCACCATCCAAAATGGTGAGGTCAAGCACAGTCGCGTGACCTCTAGCCTTGAAAGTTGGGGTATCATCGTTGATACATTAAAGACCAGTAAAATGCATAAATTCAGTCAGAAGCTCCCCTCTCCGATTAGTTTGCTAACTGCCTGCTGCCACAGTTTTACATTTGTGGTAGCCATGTCATCATATGGACTCGGTTAGAATAAAGAAAACGTTTAGAAGAAGTTGGCAGCGGTTTGGGAGGCCTGAGGACAAGACAGCGATGAACAGGGCGGCCCGCAGATTAAAAGTACTACTGCGTGTGCAAAAGAATGAGGAGTCGTTCAGGGAGTATGTTGAGAGTCTATCTCTTCTGACGAGGGACGGTCATTCTTTGTGGAGGGTGACGAGAAAATACAAACGACCGTCAATATCTTTCCCGCTGTTGTAGACGGCTGATGGTGGGCCTGTTACAACAACCACAAGGTTAAGTTGTTTGCTGAGCACTTAGGGAAGTTGTTTCTGCCGCATTGGTTGCACGGTGGTATTGAAGAGGAAGTTAGTGAGTTCTTAAATATCCCGATTCTTTGTGTCACCCTTCTGTCTGAGGCTCTTTTCGAAGGTGGAGGTAGCACAAGAGGTGAAGAGGATTGGATGCATACGGAAGGGCTCGGGGTTTGACTGCATTACGCATAAGATGATATCTTCACTAGCGTCTCGGGCTGTTTCTTACATACGGGACCTCTTTAATTCAATCCTTAGAAAAATTCACTACCCTTCGGAATGGAAGGTATCGCGAATAACGACGGTCTTGAAATCTGGGAAGCCTTTGCAGGAAGTGTCTTCGTATAGGTCTATAAGCCTACTATCGGCTTTATCCAAGAACTTTGAGAAGCTGTTCCTGAGCAGATTGTAGGTACTGTTGGAAAGTGAAGGAATGATACTCGATCATCAATTCGGCTTCAGGGGTGGTCACTTGACTGTAGAACAAGCCCATGGAATTAATTGTGTTATCGCCAGGTGTTTACAACCTTATCGGAAAGACATAATTTTACGAGACGTGACAAGACAGAATTTCGGGTAGTGCTAAAAAACCTACACTACTCATTACCAATAAATGTGATAAAAGAAGACATTGAATATCAACGGCATAGGGTTAGAAGCATTGTCAACGCCCGTTATCTGATAACGAAAGAACCGTTACCTACTTTTTTGTAAACTTAGAACCACAAAATAACAGTAAATATATATTCCGATCGTGGTCATTCAACTATCGAACAAACACATAGAGTTATCCGTGTTATCATGTGTATGGAAAGAAAGGAATAATGTTAAGCGGCATTTTTGGATATGTATAGGCTTTTGACAAGGTTTGGTTAGCTGGTCTTTTTTACAAGTTTAAGTCATCCTACACCTCAACCATTTTATTTAATCCTACGTAACTACCTAAACGGTCGCTTTTCGCAAGTTTGATGTAATAAGGAGCTATCTAACACTGATGTCACTTATTCAGGAGTTTCCCAGGATGAGTTTTGGTCCAATTTTGTACCTGATCTCTATTGCAGATAGGATTTCGCTGCATAGTCCATACTATGCCACAATTGCATCATTAGCGGATGACTCGGCAATTATCGCGGTTGACGATGACCCGACTCTAGTCTTGGGTAAACTGCAATTAGCGTTGGATTTTATCAGCGTGTTGGTACGTAGATGGAAGATAAAAGTTAACTCGGCGAAGTCCAATCACGGTGATGTTTTCGATAAGACGGAAGACAATAACCAATAACAAACCAATAACCAATAACCAATAACAATAACAATGTACAAGGTGGTCTTAAAACTGATATGAACTTATGGCAATCAACTATAGAGCACAACTTGTAACAACAATATCGAGGTCATCAAGTGGGTCCAAAACAAAATATTGTAGAACATAACGGAACCGCCGTGGTTTGTGAGGAATAATGAGCCCCACGAGTATCTGGGGATCCCGTACGTTTGTGAGGAGATTGGAGGTTTGAGCTCGCAATATATATCGAGACTAAATGTACATGTGAAACATTTTGCTGTAAATTTGTTAGACAATAATGAGGATGGTAGAGCATTCGAAAGGCTCTACTTGGGTGATGCAACCTCATGATATATATGATGAATCTCTCTATTAGGGCAATATCATGTTAACTAAGATGAAAAATGTATAATGATATATGCGTGTCTTTATTTTTGTTATTTTCTTATTTATCAATTGTTCAATCGTTATATAACAGTTTTAATTATTATATTACTACAACCCTCCTGGTTGAATTATCGGTAAAACTTACCGTCGTAAATCGACTGAATTCGAAGTCAAGAGTACTCAGGTTCGAATCATAATGAAGGTAGTTGCTTTTATTCAGATTTAGATACCAGATCGTTGGTGATATCGGTGTATTTTAGTGGTTGGATATCTAATAATCACGTCTCAGTTGTGGTCAGACCGAGTCTGTACATGCAATACTCACTGGTTGCGAACAAGGGACGCAGCTGCCTACGGGCCTCGGATCTAGAAAGTTGAATGGAATATCTGGAAACTTCCGGCATATTCATAAGAAAAAAAGAAGTTAATATTTTATCTATTTTAAATAAAATAATCATAATATCGTTTACTTATTCGTCTTCTTGAATTGACCACCTTCGGACCACAATAAATATATTAATAGTTTTTTTCTTTTGATTTTCTTTCTTCCAAATACTTCTTCATTCTTTTGCCATGTTTTCACTTTTTCTCTTCACTCCCTCAGTAGTCATATTTCTTTTTCGGTTTTTTCATGGAAACCCTTGTTTTCTAATATAATATTTCAATTTAAGATTATTTCTTCCGTGATATCTAGTTTCCTCATATTCTTCAAAACTTCATTAAACAAGTTTTTTTAGTTTTTTGATGATAGGAAAAATTAAAAATTCTTTCAGTCAGTGTTTTGTCCATTCTGAAAATATATCCAAGAACCATCAGTCTTCTTTTCTTGAATAGGATTCGATTTATAAATTGTTTACTTGTTCATATTTATAGTTATTTTTAATCTTCAAGGAATATCATTGGAAAACTGACCAATGCAGCCATAACGATTTTCTGGTGACAGCCGATTAATTTTATACTTTTTTGTTTTGATTCGTCACTTATTTGATTGGTTTGATTCCTCCTTTCCGTTCTATGCTAATCTTATAACTTAAATATAGTTATTACATCCTCAGACATTTATGCATTCTAATATCTGTTTTTTTCTTTTTTAATATTTTTATTAAATGATTAAACTTCAATCACTTAAAATAAAGTTCTTAAAAAAAATTTAAAGGGGCAATTACACATTTATTCGATTAAAACTCTCTCTTTACTCTGTAATCTGTTCTAAGGTTTATTATATTTTTTTTAACAACTGTTAGTTAAAATACTTCTACCTTCTAAATATCTTGGTAAAGTGTTAAATTACGAATTAATTAAGGTTGCTTAGATGATCAATAAAAGTTAAAAACGTTTCCAAGAAATAAAAGTTGAACAATAATAATTGAATATGAATATTAAATTTTGAGCATAATATGTAACAAAAATACTTTTGATTACATATATAATAAAATAAATTTTAATGTGGGTTAAAGTAAAATGTATACACGAAAATATATTCCAATATTACGAGTATATGTCTGTAATATGTACATTTCAGTGTAAACTTTATGTATGTTATAAACTAACATTGTATGAAACCTGCTTTACTAATTAAATCTAAACATAACGTTCCCATGGATGGTATGCGCATGTTAGCTTATATTAAGTTATGAAAACACTAAATTTTAACATAACATTTATATCCCGTAATTTACCACTAACCGTTTATATGCCTTACTTAATACTTTTATATAAATTTTATTTTTAGTTCCAGTTTTTAGCCCTTTTTTATAATTAATTATAAACTAACAAAGATATTATCCTGGGCGTTAAAGTATTAAGAGAAAATTCAGATGTATACAAATAAATTTGTTTACTCCGTTCTTCAAATCTCTTGAGATTAAATTTTAAATTGATTTGATTTCTTCTTTTTAGACTTATTTAAATCTCCTTTACAAATTTGAATTAAAATATATCGAATTTTAACACTTAATCCTTGAAAAAAGTTATAAAATACGTAGATATTATGAGCTTTCAACATTTAATCTCATTTTAATTTTTGGCTGCAGAATTACAGATGAAATTAATTGAAATTCAGCTATTTCTCCTTTCATAACGTTTCAGAAATTACAAAATTAACATAATTCTAACAGTCAATTTACAGTCTATCTTCATTCTTTAAATATTGTTTTTTTTTTTTAATTATTAGTACAGCGGATGTCTATGACCTACGAGGAACTTCTACAAAATTTTCTATTTCTAAGACTATAGTTTGGTAGTATTGAGTATTGTGGTTTGTGGTAAATTAGTAATTAGTAATCTGTTACTCTCTCGCTCACTCTCTCTCTTTTTCTCTCTTTGTGTACATATATATATATATATATATATATATACAAAGAGTCATTACGTCCCAAGTAGCCGGTACCCGGTTTTTAATTATACGCCATGCCTCTAATTAGGAGACCCCAATGGATCCCCAACCGGGACTGCGGTCTTACATTGCCCCCCCAATGCTGAAGACACAAGAAAGTTCCCGTCCAATCAACGAGAGTGGGAAACCAAAGTGGCCCACCCCTCCTGGATGGCGCTGTCCCACTTTAGGCCCTCCACAAGCAAAGGCGACGGGACTCATATTTTACTGCTGGCGCTGCAGTCCCGACCCCCAAGTGAATACCCGCGAGTGTCGCATAGCAATCATTTAGCTCCGTTTAGCAGTCCTACCGGAGGTGCCAATCAGCTCCACAATTAAAGCAACCCCCTTTCTGTCAGGGCCGCTGCAGGACCCTGCCCTGTGTCCTATGCCGATAGCATCGTTCCTCGGCGGACTTTCTTGAAATCCGACAAGATACCCATCCCATCCTATACGAAGTCGGCTAATCTTTAGCAGTTCCTCGGTCAGCAGTGGCGGGACCGCCACCGTCACCATCTTAGTTCCCCATACGACGGCCGCAGGGAGAGGACATCAATAATGACCGAATCTCCAGTAGTCTTCATAAAACTTCCTCCTCCGAGGTAAGGGCGTTGACGTTCTTTATCGGCAAATGGACCTACCGAACGCCGCTACCAGCTATGGCAGTGGTACCTTACACCTTTTCTTTTTTCTTTTTTTTTTTCCACTACATCCCTGGGCCGGACATCCTATCCTCCGCACGTAAGGGAAGGTCCGGCTATGCCGTCCCCCCCCCCTACACGCAGAGAACCGGGTCTCGGTCTTTACTCTTTTATGCCTGCCTCAAACCGGCGGCGCCAGCCCCAGCAAGCACAGAAGCGCCCCCAGGAACCGACACCGCCGGCCGGGACTTGGTCTTTTCTTTATCCCTTTCAAGCAACCCCAGGAGTTCCCACCCCATCACCGGAACCCGCATACCTAAGCATACGGGCCCTCCGGGGTGGGACTGTCCTCCCTGCCCTATCTTCACGCCTATCGTCTGTGATGCCTCTCCTCTTCCTCTTTAGATTTGAGGACGGTGCTCGCAAAATTGGAAAACCAATCCCAGTTGTTATTGGATTGCATTAGCCAGCTAACCGGGTTGTCAGGACTCAGGTTATTATGCCTTATTTCATGTCTGAGACCCTCCTATCTATAGCAGTTGAATACCGTGTGTTCCGCGTCGTCTTCTTCCTGACAGTACGGACACCTTGACCTTGACGTCTGCCTTTTCCCGATTCTATTAAGGTATTTCCCGAACGACCCGTGTCCTGTCATCAACTGAGTGGTGTGGAAATTTAGTCCGCCTTTCTGCCTACTCAACCACTCTTTCAGATTGGGAATAAGTCTCCTTGTCCACTTACCTGTTTGAGCGGATGACCATGCGATTTGCCAGTTGCTAACGACTGTGTCTTCTACCTCGGCTCTTGGCACACCTGCCGCCCTCATGCATCGGCCTTTTATCTGTAATTCAATGGGAGGCGTTTCAGCTAAGACACATAACGCATCGTAAGAAATTGTTCTATATCCTGAGACAACTCGTATTAGTGCTACTCTGTGCAAGCTTCTAAGTTTGCGTTTATTGCATTGTACATTCATTGCAGTGCCCCAGACTGGTGCCGCGTATAAGATAGATGACATTATTGCCGTTGTGATCAATCTTCTGACTACCAGTTTCGGTGCACAGTGGTTATTAAACAGACCTCTTAGAGCCTTAATTGTAGGGGCCACCTTTTGACAAATCATATCTATGTGATAACCGTACTTTAGACTCTTATCTATGAATACGCTCAAGTATTTGACGTTACTGACTTCACGAATAATTTCCCCCCTTATTTCTATATTTATTCCTCTGACCCTTCTCCTACCATACAGCAAAATGCATTTTGACTTAGCTGGGGCTACTTGGAGTTGGTTGTTATCTAACCATTCGTCTAATAGTTGTAAGGCCTGATTTGCCTTAATTTCAAGACGGTCCACTTCCCTGTCTTCCACCAGTACCACCACGTCATCTGCATAGCCGACAATCCTCACTCCTTCCGGATAAGGAAGCCTGAATATTCCATCATAGAAAACATTTCAGAGTATGGGTCCTAGAACGGACCCCTGTGGAACGCCGCCAAACATCTGAAAATTTATCGTGCCCTCAACAGTCTTGACCTCAGTATGTCTATCGTGTAAGTACTGATTAATCTGATTTACAATATAATCAATGATGTTCATGTTTATTAGAGCATCAATAATCGCCGGCCATGGTACAGATCCAAATGCGTTTTTTACATCCAGTAACACAAGTAGTGGCAGACTTCTAGATCTCCGAGTACCGCTTTTGGCTGCTGTTGCCCATTCCGTAACTCTCTTAATCGTCTGTATCGTGGAACGCCCTTTCCTAAAGCCGTACTGTTCTTGGTGTAGGCAGTTCTTCTCCTCTAACTCATTCTGTAGTCTGGAAGCTATAAGTCATTCAACCAACTTCCCCATATTATTGATAAGACTTATGGGCCGGTATCCAGCTTGATCTATATTCGCGGCTTGCTTGGGCAGGAAGACGGTTCTTGCCGCCTTCCAGCAGCTTGGAAACATGCGGTTTTGAAGTCCAAAGCTGGCCACGTCCACCATCTCCCAGAGAACAGCTTCTGCCAGACCCTTAAGAATTGCTGCTGGTATACCGTCTTGTCCTGGGCTTTTCTTATTGCTGAGTTTCTAGATCGCATTTAACACCTCTTGTTGATCGAATCTACCCCTTTCGCATTCAAGTATCGCTTTGTTTCCAGTATCCTTCCTGGGGAATAAGGTTCTTAGCTGTTGTATAGCTTCATCACTGTTTAGTATTGGAGCTTGTCAACCAAGACGTTTTGCTATGATTTGGAATGCTTTACCCCAAGGGCCGTTATCCAGGTCTTTACACAGTTCTTGCCACTAGTTCTTGCGTTTAGCTAGTTTAATAAGGTAATTTAGGCGTTTTCTGGCGGTTCTATATTCTTCCATGGCTCTACTACTTTCTTCATTTATACCGAAGTGGGTGCAAAGCCTCTGCGCTTTCATCTTAAATCTGTGCATATAATCTCTTTGGCTAGCTATATCACCATTCCACCAATACACAGTAGTATGCCTTGTTGCATTACATGGGATTCTGGACATTTCATCGGTGATAATGTTTTGAAAACTGATAGGATCTATTTGCATTCACTCTGCGATTCTACGAGCTGCATTCCTTACAATCCTTTGAATTTGGTTGTTCGACCATCTTGGTGTGACATTTTTTTGAGTGCTTCCTGTGACTTGATCATTGATATCTACGGCTACCGCCTTGTGATCACTCGCCGTCTCTTCCATCAATACTTTAAAGACTACTGTGTCCGGATGTATTCTGTTATCGATGATTGCTAGGTCTATTATTGATTTGTGCCCTCTGGCATTGTACGTAGGTGTTCCGTCATTTATGTAGTAGCCAGGAATTCCTCCAGTATTCTACCTCTTAGATTGGATGAGACGGCGCCAGCCGCCGTTGCTCTGCAGTTAAAATCACCGAGTATTAATACGCGTTTCCTAGACTGCATGACTATGCGCTGTAGACTAAAAATTCTATCTTGGAATTGATCCAAAGCACAGTTTGGGCTGATGTAAGTCCCAAATCAAATCAAATCGCATAGTTCGACGGCAACAATATCATCCTCTCTGATATAAAGTCCGAAATCCCTGTTGTTGGCTACACGTCTGATGGCTACCACACCATTTCTGTCCGGAACCCACTGCGGCCTGGCCGCCGAACGTGCATTAGGCTCCGTGGCTACAATAAAGTCATATTCACCTCTCGTGGCAATTTCCTCTGCAAGGTCACCGGACAGTAAACTCCTGTTGTTATTCAGTAAAAGCGCTTTAATCATGCAGCTTTCTACAACCCGTGCTTCCAGTCCTATGTGACCGGCTATCGCAGTCTAGACATTTGTTGGCCTCACGGCAGTCCCTGACCCCCACAGTTAAAACACAAATGGGACCTGTCAGGGCCACTGCATTCCCTTCTGCCGTGCCCGGTTGCCCAGCACCTACAGCACCTCTCGTTCTCAGTTCTTATATACGTACGGCAGTTCACCCACCCTACTCTTAGTCTTTCAGCCACCAGTTTTACTGCGCCCCTGTATGTTGTTATCACAGTCGCGTTCTTAGTATTACCCGATGCTTCTCTAAGAGAAGTTACTTGGAAGCTCTCTCTCGTTCCTATGACTTTCTCAACCGCTTCCTTAATTTCACTCTCTGATGTGTCATACTCTAAGTCTTTGAAATGGACGACGGTTCGACGATCACCCCTAGTCCTGACGTCTACAGGATAAAAACAACTCTACTGAGCAGATCTGCCTAAGTTAATTGAGCGATCATTGTTCAGTTGTGCCATCATCTGACACACACTTCCAATCTAATCTAAACGGAACTAATTTAAACAAACAAACTAGAACGAAAATCACAAAAAAAACACAAGAAAACTAAACAAAACACGAACGAAACAACTGGAAACAACTAACGGAAATAAACAACAAAACATAAAGTATGGACTCAATGAAAATATCAATACATCTACACTCGCTCAGATCTCGACCTCCAATAAAATATAGTTAAAACAAATAGTATATATTTAAAAACTGAAAACTCTATTGAAATATTAAAACAAATTGAAAATACAAGTATAGTTTGGAATATTTTATATATAAAAACAAATATATGAAAAATTAATAAATAAAGTAATACTTATTGTCACTGATATATTGTTAAACTGAATATATAAAGAGATGGACAAATATTAACAAATATTCGTACTGTATTATTTTATAATACAAATAAAAGCAAGATAAAAGAATGTACTGTTTATTATAATTTAAATGAATTTTAATAAATCTATTTCTAGTGGTCGTATAACAAAAGGGATATGTTTGAAGTATTTAAATAAATAATTATTTTCATTTTTATAATTGTATACAGTTAAAATATACATTAAATAAAACTAATGTAATTAACTAACTAAAATTAATGTAATTAAACTAACTTAAATAAAATTAATGTGATTACCGACCGATTTATTGAATGGTCATTTTTCAGAATAAGATTTTTTATTGTTAATGTCAAATTAGTTTTCCGTGAAATCTGTATTTTCATGATAATTTTACGTAAATTTATTTTTTCGAACTTTTAAAAAATGTTTGATCGAATTACAACTTATACTTGAATCTACGTAGTTGAATTAAAAAAATAGTTCGTACTTTTGTTATAGATTTTTTTCTGGCTGATATAGACTTTTTATACCGTCTTTTCTTTCGTATAATATTTTTTTTTGAGATCCATTTAATCACTTTGAACATACTGATATGTGTAAATCAGAGGAAAGTAGTACATACTCGATGTTAGAGATTCGGAATCAGCATGAAACTTCTATGGATAGCCTTAGCTAGAAAAACAATTTAAGAGAAGTTAAATAATGAAGGAAATAATCTTTGCCTTCTGTTAGGAAAACATTACTCAAATTTATTCACCTAAAAGAGTCTTTATTTTTTGTAAAATTTTAAAAGAGGAGTCGAGATTTTCTATAGAAATTGGATTTGGTTGAAAATAAAGTTATTTTAAACGAACTGATTTGTTTTTGAAAAGAGAATCCGAGTAATACGTAAATTATAACACTTACAAAAAAAGGGCAGATATTGATTTTTTACTTGCAAAAGTTCACAATCTTGTTTTATAATATTTTTAAATTAGTTTGATTTGTTAGCTCTATTTTTACTTCCTTGCACGAATTAAAGGAAGGATTGTGATCGCTAAAAATTCCAGTTTTCAGATTTCAACGGAAATATCCATTTTGTCCATTCCTGAGTCCATTTTTTCTAGTTTCGGCGTGACGTCTGTACGTACGTACGTATTTCGCTAGCATAACTCAAAAACGATTAGCCGTAGGAAATTTTGGATTTAGGACAGTTGTAACACCTAGTTGTGCACCTTATAAAAAATTTAATTTTTTATTTGAGAAGAAAAGTATTTGTAAAACTGAAATGCCGGAAAATTTTTTCTAAAATTTGTATTCCATGAAAATTGTTATTTGGAAAATTATCATTACGGAACATTTTTGGTAATACGTTTGCGTTAAATGTGGCTATTTCTTAATGCTTTTAAGTTACTTTTGAAATTTTTTACAAAATATGTGTTTCTGAGTAAAACATCAAAGAAAAATTAAATCTTATGATTAAACATACGCGGGCATACACACACACACACACACACACACACACACACACACACACACACACACACACACACACACACACACACACACACACACAATATATATATATATATATATACATACTGTTTTTTAAGGTCTTCAGTTGTTTGACAGAGTTGACACACTTCTCCTTTCTTTCTATCCTAGCCAGTGTCTAAATATCAACAGTCTTCATTTTCTGTTTAATTTATTCTATATTTTTTCTTAACTACATTTACCCTTTAAATTTTTTCTAGAAGACCTTTAAAACCCTACCTTCTAAACCTGGTATCCTTAATATGTACATACCTTACATCTTTGAAGTTCTCTTCTGCAATTCCTCTTAAAGGCAGTTCATCATATACTTAGTCAAATTACCAACTTTTTATAATTCTTTTAGATTGCTTCTTAAAATCATATATTCTTTTCTTTTCTGTTGTCTGCGTTTCATAATCATAAAGCACTGTAATCCATAAATTATTATTTATTTATTTTTTTTATAATTATTGATGATTCCTAAAACTATGATTAAAAATAATAATAATAACTTTATGATTAAACAAACACACACACACACACACACACATATATATTCTTTACTTTTCCAGTAAACTAAACAGCTATGCATAAAGTGAAAATTATACATTTATTTAAAAACACGTATGTATATTTTTAACTTAAAAATATTAATTAATAACTTTTAATTACATTCAAATACAAAATAAAACGTTTTTACTGTTTCTCTATGTATGATAAATTTCTTTGCTATTTATTTACGTAGATTATCATATTATGATTATCATATTATGTAAATAAAATATTTCTATCAACCTCAGTTTAATAGAAAAGACACATTAAGAGTCTATGAAAGTTACTACAACAAATAATATGGGATGTCATATACATTAAAACTTTTTAACACATGCTTTTTTTTGTAGGTAAGGCTCAGGAACATCTTGAATTAAAGCCCAACGATAATCACCTAGCAGCATATTAATACTCCATTTGCCTTTTTAGCTATTCTCCAACATTGAAGTATCTTTGTGGAAAGGTGATTGAAATATCTTTGTGGATATTGATCAATTACTGCCCCAAGGTTTGGTTGAATGAAATTCAGATGTGAATGCAACTTGGCTTTATAAGTTTTTTCGGAAACAAATAACATACAACTATAAAGTAATAAATAAAATGCCCAGTTAAAAATTACCAAGTTTTATTTTTGCTGTATGTAAAACTGGAATTATTAAAAAGTATTTACAAGTAAAAATATTTAAAATTAAAACTGTTTAGCAGTCCAGTAAACATTGGACATCGATAGAGTAACATTAAAGTTAATATTATTCTTGTGCTTCCTTTGTAAATTTCACAGTAAAATAATCGATGTCTAATTTTTCCTGACTACTAATTGTTAAAGTTTTAATTTTAAATATTTTTACTTGTAAATATTTATTAATAATTCCAGTTTTTCGTATAGCAAAAATAGAACCTGAAATTTTTTAACTGGGCATTTTATTTATTTATTTTATAGTTGTATGTTATTTTCGTAAGCACTGTTTCGAAGGATGGTGAACATCACTTATTCTGTTTTATACTATTTTAAGGGAATAGTTGTAAACTTTTTATATGTAGATATTCCTGAGGATGGATGAAGGTCCGAAATTTCTGGAATATATTTCAATATTTATATTTCTTGGTAAGTTGAACTTTAATTATTTATATACTAATATGTAATTTGATACAAAAAAAAATAAAAATAAACAATAATATTGCATCTTATATTTGACTTACACTGAGACATCATTTGATGTCTCATGGCAGTCAACCTGTTAAAAAGACTGGAGTAAAACGTGAAAATTTAAGTATCTTACACTTATCCATTGTGAGATACTAAAAATTCTGCTTAATGTTAGGAGTAGATCGAATCAGAATTGTTAGGGAGACCACATGGGGTTTTTGATGAAAACTTTACCATTAATGCAATTTTCTATCGCCTCATGTTTAAAAAAAACAACAATTACAATCTACAAATAAAAATCTTCAAATCAATTAAAATACAAATAACAATCTACAATTATTAATTTATTGGCAAACACTTACTGATACATAATAGTTTAACCTCTATGCATTTTTCAACACGTTTGACCATGCTGCTGTTAGCTCTCTTGAGTATAAGGAGTATAAAGAGTAGGTAACTCTTGTTAATTGTACCATCTCTATTTCCGGATAATAATGTTTGTCTTTTATTCCGACTGGGTTTTTGAAACGCTACTATACAATTTTTTTTTTAACTAACCCTACAGAAAGAAGTCTAGACTAGTTAGATTAGGGAATGTTGGCGGCTACAACCCTTTAAAAATGATTCTTCCACCGAAAACATTCTGTAGTTAGTAGAGCGAGCTGTATAGCAAGTGGCGCTGTACTGCTGCGGCCGGAGTCCGTAAATTAACCAAGTCTGGGGTATGAACTAAAAGTTTGAGTTCAACTAGAACTAAATTTCGTTGTTACGAACAACCTTTTTGGTGGTATGTTGTTTTCTAATTTGCCTCGAAATCTATGAGACATTTACAAGAAAGTGTTTCAGTAAAAGTAGAACCAGGCGCGGGGTTCGTGCTTCCACAAACTCGGTTAGCTGGTTCAGAGGGCAACGGTGTAGGACATTCAAGATGTCCGGACGAGGCCTACAGCGAAGGCAAAAGCTGAGTTTGAAAATCACCGATGTAAATGTCCATCGAGGCATTTACATCGGTGGTATCCCAACGAGGCCTGGCTTATTACTGAGAGATGTAAAAAAAATAGAGGGCAAAAGACGATTCCCGTTAAAGCCCATCAGGGCTAGGAACGGAAGGGGGTGTAGTGACCGGAAGCATCACAAGGCGTGTGTCTTCACCTACTGGGTTGGGATGTCCTGTTGCGACCAGCTATCTTGCAGTAAAGCCGTGTAATTTTTGATGAAAGGAAATTAAAAGGAAAGTTAATTTTTTTTGGGTAAAAGGAAGCACCCACATTTAAAAAAAAAAAACCAAGGATCCTTATATTCATCAACTTGAAAATGCACACCATACGCCTACGTTTCGTGGGTGTAGGGGAGATTCAAAGAAATTGTGAGACTTTTCAGTAACCCAGGTCCGGTAGTTCTGACTATTAACATACCCACCAGGGTGAAACCACGATTCAGCTGTGAAAAACACTCCATCAAAATGCCAGTGTTGTCTCTCATTAAGTTCTTGAACCGTTGAAAGTAGTAAACCCTTTCACCGTAATCAGCTCAGGGCTCATGAACGTTACCTAAACTTTACCTGTTCAGGGCCCAAATTCTTCAAAGGTTCAGCTGTGTGGGCTGAACCTAGTGAAATTTTCATCTTCCGGCTTAATCTCCAGAAAGATTAATGAGGAGATCTTGTAACTGCCACTTTAATATCCTGTGCTACGCAGGTCGTAGGTCATGTAAAGCTGATCTCTGTAGGTCACGTTTCTGATCTAATATGAGAACCTGTTTTACGAAGCTTTTTAACAAACTTTTGACAGCTGCTTCCTATTCAAATTTCTCTCAGAACTTCTGCCGACACACAACATAAGACTTCGTCTTTAAATAAGTTTTCATCACGAATACGCGTTCTTCAACAATTAACCGCATTTTAACAAACAGTAATACAAAATTAAGCAACCTTGTTCCATTCCAGCTTCAGTAATACCAACACCTTTCACATTATTTTACCCATCTCACACCAACGTATACATTTTAACAAGAATATGCATTTTATGTAAACTACTGAGTGATGGGGCCTCTTTTAAGTTGAACACTCATTTATATAGATTAGAACTTAAATTTATATATATATATATATTAATTTGAGAGGTTTATTTCTTTGAATAAGAAACAAAAAAAAAAAAAAAAATTTAATCGACGTTTTAAATTGTTAAAGTACGAATGTTGCTATTAATATTTGTGTGTATACAAAGTATTTGTTTAAATAGACCACGTTGATAAATTGGTTTACAGTTAAAATTTATGATTATTATCTACAAAACGATCAGTTAAGAAATTTATATAAAAAAATTTGTACACATTGTACATGTATGTAGGCATGTGATTAAAAGGGTTAAAACAACGATTAAGTTATATATTGTAAAATGATTATATTTTAACAGTTATTGTTATGTTGTAATTTTATTGTTCTATTTAGTAAAATGATTTATTTTCTAAATTACAACAATTTTCTGATTTATTGAACTAAATGCGTTATTGTTTATTTAAAAAAAAAATTTTGATAAGATTTTTAGTTAGTAATATTTTGATGTAAAAAATTATTAAATGAAATATAATATTACATACATGACAGATGTTCATAAATAAAGAGAAATGAATTTTAAATATTTTTCAGATTGAATATGCGTATGCTTAAATATGTAAACAAATGATGTTTCAATTTTATCATTGTTTATTTGACTGGTTTGATGCTTATCCCCATTATTTTCTCTTCTTCATATAATGCATTTATTTTAACTTATTATTTATATCCTAAATCGCTAATTTCTGTTTAATATAAATATTGACTTTACAGTTTTTACCTCTGAATTTCTGCCTACTGTAATTTGAATTTACCTTTGATGTTATGAGATATGATCGTGCAGTATATTTAAGCATTTACTCAATTCATCGATAGAATTTGCAATGAGTAGTTTAAATTTATAGAATTAGATTTTACGTCAATAATCTTAATATTAAAGAATTGTTTGTTCTACAAATTACTTTGTTGAATACTACTTATCTTCTAACTTTATCAACTCATCCAATATTAACATTTCTAATACTACACTGCATTTCATAATATTGTACTCAGCACCTGCATCACTATACCATTTTCCATGTTTCGTTGTTATATTTCACTTAAGTTTATATTAAATTATATTTAATAAAAATGTAAATAGGTGAATTACAATCTACATTATATTAAGTATTTTTTCCATGCTTCATACATATATTTCTAATATTAATAAATATTTTATTCAAAACGATACAAAGTTAAAAATTATGTAGATTACATGAGGTATGGATCACCCCAATATCACTTCACGAATAGTAAAAATTGAACTGCTTTGGTATTTCGAAGAAGTATCAAATAATTTTACACCACTATAGTACACGTACATAAAAATTAATCAGTTATAAAGACGAGATTATATTTCTACACGTGTATGTACACACACACACATACATACTTCTATAAAAAGTAATGAATAATTATATGTAAAATAATTGCGAAAAAATCAATATTGAGTATTATATTAAAAAGTTAATTAAAAAAAATATTTCAGTATATAACCGAGACAACGATTTTATTTTCTACATAGAAAATTTTATTTTATTTAATCTTTTACTTAGTTAAAACTTATACGTAGGATTGTATGTCAACTGTTTTAACTAGTTCTGCGTAGCTACCTGGACGAATGATTTTTCTCAACATTGACTGTATAGTCAGGAGCTATTTCTGTTCTTCGACACTAACTCGGGTGTAGCCCAAGGCTCAGTTATGGGTCCTGTTTTATACTCTACCTTCACTGCGGACCTTCAGACTGCGTACAAAATCAATGTTAGTTCTTTTGCTGACGACATGCCTATTCTAGCTGTCGTGAGGACCAATTGAAGCTTCAACGATTCTGCAATCTGGGTTAAGTAAATTAACAGGTATATAAGAAAATATGAAGATAAGGTTTAACCAAGCAAGTCCAGTCATTTGACTTTTGCTGTGAGGAGAAAAGATTGTCCGTGGGTGAACGAACGTAGGTGGCGTTTTAATCCCACATACCGTAAGAGTAAGGCACCTAGGTCTATATCTGGATTATCACGTAACATGTAATGTTCATGTACGGGAAAAGAAGGAGCAATTAAACTTGAGTTTAAGAAATGTACTGGCTGCTAGGTAGAAAGTCCCAGTTATCATTATTCAATAAGCTGTTAATGTACTCAGCCGTACTTAAAACCGATTTGGACGTATGGAATTGAACTACGGGGAATAAGAAACAAGAGCAACGTCGAGATTTTACAACGTTTTAGTGAGGTGTATCTCAGAGACCCGCGGTTTGCGAAAAATAGTGAGATCCATAGATATTTAGGATTACGCTGCGTCCGGGAGGAAATAAAACGCTTTAGTTCTAGATATGAACTGTGCCTGAACAACCACGTGAACCACTTGGTCATGAAGCTTCTTGATTGAGAGGGAGTTACAAGGCTACACGAGCTGAACCTAAGTGACTGTGTAATTTATGGTAACGCATCGTCTGAGTGCTCTATTTTTATTTAATATTTCCTGTTTTTTTCTTTTCGCATACTTTATATTTCTTTTTTTCTTTCTCAGTGTTCATCATTAACTTCCTTTTTAATTTCTGGCTATCCTTTGACTACTTATGTCCCTAATAGACGTATTTTTTGAATTTAAACTGTGTGACCTTTCCGCATAAGTTATAATATTAGTTTGTAATATTATGGAGATTGATGGGAATTTCTTTTCAAGTATTTGTATATGATCAAATTTACTAAAAGATCTAACCGACTGTAAATAAAATCAGAACAGAAATAAATTATATTGAATATCAGGAAATATATTCTTTTTGAAAATAGATTGGTCATTAAATATTTTAAACCATCAGATATTTTATTATAAAACTGCAAGGGAAAATAATCATTAGTTCTTTCACACAATCTGAAATTTTACGTTTATAAAGAATTTTTTTCTTTTAAACAGATATAAATGACTGAAAATTTTTAGAATTAATTTATTTTTTCGGAATGAATTATTTAAAAATGATAATTTAATTATGCGTATATTAAATTAATTCTATTATATTGTTAGGTGTATACTGAATAAAATATTTAAAAATCGACACAGTCTTTTTTTCCCCGGAACCATCTTAAGGAATTACTTCAAAGGATGATTGAGGATGATATGTGTGAATGTAAATGAAGTGTAGTCTTGTACAGTCTCGGGTCGATCATTCCTGAGATGTGTGGTTAACTGAAACTCAACCACCAAACAACACCGGTATCCACAATCTATTATTCAATATTCAAATCCGTATAAAAGTAACTGCCTTTACTAGGATTTGCATCTTAGAACTCTCGACTTCAAAATCAGCTCATTTACGAAGACAAGTTCATCACTAGACCAACCGGTGGGTTTTATAAACGTGCAGTAATTATTATTATTATTATTTTCTTTTGAATTGAATTAATTATAATTTCTTGTTGTTATCATTATAGTTTAATAACTTTGTTCGTTAAGCTTCTGTTTATATATAGCTTGAGGTACTCTCCCCTCTGTTAACTATTAAGAAACAGGGTGGTTATATATCATTGTGTTAGATTGAGATTATACCCTCCTTGCAGCACCTCCCACTCGGTGCTGTAGAACTTGGGCTGCGACACTCGTCACGAATCTGAAGAGAATTTTCACCTTAGACCATCCTGATTGGAGAAAAATGGAGGAGATCGCTTTCCGGCCGCGGAGGAGCCTTGCACGCTCGCCGGAGGGTAGAATGAACTTCAGACCGCTCCGCCGAGCTAGTCTGCAGGGTACTTTCACCATGTACCCTGCTGTAGAAGGAATTCGAGATCCCGTGCAGAAAATGGAGGAGGGTGCTAGACAGGTGTCCAAGAGGATAATAGAGGTACTTGGAGAGAGTAGTGAAGGTGATGCAACGGAGAGTACCGACATGGAACACCTCATGGAGGAGATCTACCATTTGTTAAAACTCCTTAGAAGAAATCCAAATACGAAAAATGAAATTAAATAATGTGCTCATTTAATCTTGGAGAAGGTAAACGTCATTAATACGGTGGTGAAGCTACTTTTCGAGCAATCATACCTAAAACTGATGAAGATTACTGAGACGCAGACCGAATCAGAGGGCTAGAGGAGAAAGGTGTAAAAACTAAATTGAAGAGTCAAGAAAGAATTGAGAAGACTCTACATGCTGGGAATATTAAAGTACTAGAAGAGATCATTGACTCCCGTTGGCGAAGGGAGGTTTAAAAGAAAGTGACCATTACTAGAGGTACTTCGACCATAACGGAAACAGTTTTCGAGTTTTTATTGTACCGAAATATCCGGGTAATAAAAACCCGTATATGGATACAATTCAGAAGCTTGCGCCAGAAATTGGGTGGCGGCTCGGAAAGATGACAAATATACCAGGAGGAACAGTAATTAAAGACTCGTGAAAAACTGCGATATTCTGTCTCTAGGATGAGGATGAGGATATGTGCACTGTTTTTGCAGTCGTGATGGATGAGAGTAGTGAGGAGATGATTACTAAGACTGTAAAGGCGCTCTATAAACTAAGAACTGCGGATAATGATAGACTGTCGTTCTTCACCACTGGTGACAGCATAGGAAAAACGTTTGTGAGATATTAGGATATTTGACTAGGAAGAATGACCAATCAGACATAAAGTGGCCCCTTCACCTTGCGGATAGAGAGCCTAGAATGAAAATTTTCCAAGGACCAGCGACATTGGTGGTCACAATCAGAAAAGAGAGTCAGCTATCCAGATCTATTAAAACAAGTTAAAGACAGCATAGGGGATGACATAGCAGATTATATTTTGTCAGTAAAGAAAGGAAGTGTGGACACGATTTAAATTAGAGTGAGGGAGTTCTCAAATAAAATAGAAGACGTGGTAAAACGACTAGGGTCCCATGTAGAAAATGCAATAGTGGATAAAAGATCCCAAGACATATGTAGGGCAATCTTTCATGTTAAAGGATTAGACATAGACACAACTGTAGAAGTGGAATCTGCATTCAAGAGAGAAGTTGAAAATGGTGTTCCGAACCGAGTGTAATTAGCAAGACAAGCTTATAGAGACCCAGAGGACGATAGTCTTTCTTCCGGATACTGGCGCTAAGATGCTCGCGAACAAAGAATGAATACAGATCGGCTGGTACTTCGCTGAACAGCGCACAGACGAAGTTAAATGCTACAGGTGCTGGAACTTCGGACACAGAGCGACGGAGTGTTCCGGACCAAACCGCCTAGAGTTGTGTTATAATTGTGGAGGCGAGGGACAAAAAATTAGAGAATGTGGTGAACCCAGCCGATGTTTGGATTGTGGAGAAAAGGGACACGGAGAAGGGATCGGAGGCCGGGAATATCACCGACACCGACCATGAAATGCATTCAGATAAATGTGAATCGAAGATCGACTGCTCACGATTTGGCATGGGCATCGGCGGTTAGAGATGATGTCGATTTTGTCCTTGTTGCTAAGCCAAACCAAAGATCGATCGCTTCTGGAGACTGGATTGTGGTCGAGGAGGTGGATGCCACTGTACGGATTATCTCCGACCGCTTTGCAATCTTAGATGTAAAAGTTGGAAGAGGTTATGTCGCTCTGACGTTAACGTCGTGTTTGTTAATTAATAGGTATATTTCGCCTAAATGTGATGCTCGATTTGAGAAATATTTGATGAATTTTGAAGAAGTGATAAGAACGGCAAGACGCTCGGTGGTCCTGGTGGGCGATTTCAACGCTGAGTGCGTTGAATTGTGTAGGATGAGGTCTACCCACCGTGGTTACAAATTGATGACGATGCAGGGTAAAATGGACATGGTTAAATAAATACACCTGGCATTAAGATATTTGTTGGTAGAGAAGCGGGTTCAACTGTGGACATAACGGCGATACCAGAGAGGCTCCTGCCAAGACTGATCTACTTGAAGGTGCTTGAGGAGGATTTTTCCATTGACCATTGTGCGATTCAATTTAGTATCCATCTTCGAGACCCAATAGGGCGGAAAAAAGATATATTCGGAAGCCAGTGGAGACACAAATTGCAGCCTTCTCAGAAGGAGTGAGAATCAAGTTGGAGACTAGACAAGACTGGAGCCGGGAACACTTTTTGTGGAGTCTCAAAGAAGAAAATTATAAACTAAGACCGCAACCTAATATGAACCCATGAGGGGGTTTATAAAGGATCAAGTGTATGTGCCACCGTTGCCAGCTGACCCACCCGACTTGAGACACAGGATTGAAGCAGCTGTCGCATCAACTACTCCAGAATTGCTGATTAAAGTATCGGATAAACTCTCCTATCGGCTGTGTGTATGCCGTGTGACGAATGGTGCTCACATTGAACACTTATAGCAAAACCTGTTTGAGTTGCTCCTTTATTGCATGTATAATTTATCGTTGAAACTTAATACATAATACATAATTTTAAAACCCCGATATTCATTTTGAAGCATACGACTTATAATTTTTTTTTATTATAATAGGTGAATACCCATAAATATTAGGCAAACTTAGGAGCTTAGGAACTATTTCACTACATACTCCAAGCAGTATAGCGTATGCTTGAACCTAAAAATATTACATAAAAAATTAATGTTTTACCACTTAGCCTAATTCAAATTTATACTGAAATTATTTTAAATAAAAAAAAGTTTTAATATTATTACAGATTTTTAAAACGTTGTATAAATTATTTAAATGTTTTGTTTTGTAGGGTTACAGTTTAATTTTCCATAAAATGCTGTACAAAACTGTCTAAATATCATCACCTATCTTATCATCTCTAACAAATCAGAATCCTACCCACATTTCACCATGGCCAACTATTCACCTCCACCCTTTAGGTTCACCCTCCTCTCGTCACCCACCCATTTTAAACCACCACACATGCACACACACACACACACGCACAAAACATTCGCCGATCCATCACAGGAAGCCATCCAAAATGGGGTCTACAACAGCGACTTTGATTTATCTTTGTTTTAATTGGCTCATATTTTCAGCCTGAAGGAAATTGTTTAATTTACGGGGATATAAAGAGTAGCTGCGGTATAGGCACAGCATACAACAACCACATCCTCTCTCTATCATAGTCTATCTTTCTCTATTATCTTCTTCCTCTCTCCAGATTATCTTTCTCTCTCAACTCTCTCTCTCTCCTCACTGACACCTCTTCTTCCTTTCTCTTTATTACCTCCCTCAAAATATACAACACGTACTGACAAACTTACATAAACGCACACAACGAACGTAACACCCATCTTTGTGTGGTTGTCATCCATGCGTCTGCGTACACACACACACACACACACACACACACACACACACACACACACACACACACACACACACACACACACACACAACACACAACACACACGCACACACACACATTCCTATGTACATGTACTGAAATTTTCTATAATTCTTGTAATAACAACCAGGGTAAATTGCAATTAATTAATTAAAGTAAACATTATGTATAATGAAACTCTTACAAACAACATTTTAGTAAATGATACAATTGGACTAAATACTTTTCAGTTCGTCTATTCATTTAAAGTACAACTAACGTCTAAAACAACGTCTAACAACGTCTAAAGGACAACTAGAGCAACTAAAAATGATTTAGAATCAGTCATATCAGACGAAACCAGTTTTCGTGAATCCAGTGTTCCACTTTTAGAACTGTCCAAGGATTACATGACCGTATCATACCGTTCATTAAATAAACGCAGAAGTGGAACTTCTGCGTTTATTTAATGAACGGAACTTTTGGGTGTCCAGGGACTTCTCCTTGACACCCAAAAACCTTACGAAATTCACTAATAAGTTCAATCGCTCGAGTCGAAACACTGGACACTCCAGGCTTCGGTTCCTCCTCTTCTGAGAACGAATCATCAATTTGGACCTCGGTTAATACCTTACCGAAAGTAATAGGCTATCTGCCCCACCTGGGCCTACCCCGTTTCTCTTTTCTTGACATAACACACGCTAATTACGTTAAAAAGAAATTATAAAAGATAAATAACAAACTACTAACAAACGTAGTAGTTATATACAACGAATAAAGAAACGCCCAATCAGAGCAAACGTAAACAGAAAACGAGCTAATCAGGGCAAGGCAAAAGGCCGGTATGCTAACACAGCGACTAATCACAATGCAACAAGATGGCAACCGTTGCTATGGTAAACAAACTATGCTCTGAATTAACAAAACTATTATAAATTATAATCATTTCCAATAGCCCACAAATAAACAACACAATAAAACACTAAACAGAACACAACACTGATAAAAACCCACCAAAAGAGGTGGAATTCAATCAAGAATAACCATCTGATAATAATCTATGGCCCAGATAGCCTAGGCTACCCAAGCTAAAATAAAGACAAATAATTAATTACACCAAAATGAACCCCTAGTTATTAACAAAACTACTTACAAAACCTTTCCTGACTGGAGGAATGTAAAACTAACCAGTGAAATGTGAAATGAAATAATCTCAAACTAAAAAAACGTATGTCTGGAGCAGTGAAAATACGTCCTAACTCAACTAAGTCATACATCGAACTAGTGTAAATTTATTCAGATAACTCTCTAAGTAATATTTTAGAGTAATTCAGACTGGAAAGTAACATACAAGCATTTTTTGTTAGTGAATATTTTTTATATATTTTTTGAATACAGAAATATTTTGGTAATATATTATGTTAGAGATAGAAATCAAGTACCCAAAAGGAGACGGAAATAATTATTTTACTTTTAGTCTGATTTGAAATATATCAAGATCTAATTATTATTATTTCGGTTGTTCTTAAACAGTTTATATATATTTCTATTTCTTTATTTTATTGTTCGCAAAGTGTTGTAATTTGTCAAACTTTTAATCAACTAAAAATAAAGTTTTTTTTATTTTTATAAAACGAAAGAAAATATCACTATTTGTATCTGTTTGTCCGAGTTTCAAGGATCAACGGTCTAACTCGATTTATGAGACAGACAATGGTCTGACAAAACTTGCAATATTAATGTAGTTGAAAATAATTTAGTTTTAAAACTAGTTTCAGTTTTTAAAACTTAGCTAAGTTATAAGCTAAAAGAAGTTCTTAAGAGAAACTGTCCCTTTTTCTTGAAAAATCTATTTTTTTTTTTTTAATGTTTATCACTTGGAATGCACTTCGATATAAATTAACCATCAACAGTTTTACAATACCATAACATCTTTCCCTAATGAGTGGAAACAAGTTATTGTTTACTGCTTTTATGATATTTGTTTTAAATGGTTATTTAAATTTAAATTATTGCTTTAAATTATTTAATCCGACCTTTCTTTAGGGTATGACAAATGTAAAATATTTGAGGTATAAGAGATACTTCTCATTATTTCTCTTTCTGAAAGTATATATGTCGATAATGCAATCTTTGTGGTCAAAAGAATAAAGTAAGCGTGTGAGGTACCTATTTTTCTACATCTCGATTAACGTTGAAATTTCATATCAGAGATAATAGAAGGTAACCTGAGATAAAGTTCAAGGAAATAGTTATTCTAGTTGTTGAGCAGAGGTTTTCAATTACATCTTTCTAATAAGCGGCTGGTAAACTGAACGATTCTAAAACCGATCTGGATCCAACTTTAGGATACTGCGAGCAAGTCCAATGTCAAAATCTTACAGCGAATTGAAAATAAATTAGCGAGGTGAATAACAGAAGCTGAGAAGTTGTCCCACACTCCCCAGGAGTTCCCCCCCTTCTCAGGAACCCGCACACCACGGCGTACGGGCCCTCCACGGAGGGACTGTCCTCCCTACCCTAATTTCACAAACCCCTTCTTCTGTCCTCTTCTTCCTTGGTGCGTAAGATTTCCCCGGCAAACCTACGGAACCAATCCCAGTTATCGTCACTATAGACCATCCAATTTAAGAGGTTTTCAGGTGTAAGTCCGTTGTCCGAAATTTCTCTTCTATTTGGAGCCCATCTTGGGCATACAAACACAGTGTGTTCCGCATCATCAGTCTCTGGGCAGTACACACATTGTGGGGTAGGTCTTTTTCCAATTCTAAACAGATAATGGCCGAACGAGCCATGCCCCGTCAACAGTTGTGTCGTATAAAAATCTACATTACCTATTCTATTACTAGTCCACATATTTATGTTGGGGATTAGTCGCCTAGTCCAATCCCCAACTCTAGAGTGTGTCCATGTATCCTGCCACTCTTGATCAATTAGCCGTTCAATCTCATCTTTGGACATACCCCTATATCTAAATGTTCTTTGTTTAATTTGTAAATCAATGGGTAGAACCTTCGTTAGTATACATAACGCGTCGTATGACACTGTTCTGTATCCCGCGGCTACACGCAGTAAAGCAAGCCTGTGTACTCTTTTTAATTTTGTTTTGTTTCTCTGAATATTCATTGTATCTCCCCATATCGGGGCCGCATATAAAATTGCTGACGTGGTAGCCGCAGTTATCAGTCTCCTTATTACCATTTTCGGTGTACCATGGTTCTGGAAAAGAGTCCTCAAGCCTTAATCAAAGGGGTGACCTTGTTACAAATCATCTCTACGTGTTTGCTAAATCTTAGGCTTTTATCCAAAAGAACCCCTAAATACTTTGCTTCTTTGACCTCCTTAATTCTCTCTCCTCTAATGTTTATATTGAGGTTTCTAATAGGTCTTCTACCTGAAAACACCAAACAACAGGATTTGTTAGGGGATATCTGTAGCATGCTTCCTACCAGCCATTCATCAATTATTCGTAACGCCTGATTTGCTTTATCCTCTAGGTTATTAACTTCTCTGTCTTCTACTAGGATAGCAATGTCATCAGCATATCCAAGAACAACAACCCCCTCGGGATAATCTAATCTAAAAATTTTGTCATAAAAAATATTCCACAGTATAGGCCCAAGGACTGATCCTTGTGGAACTCCTCCAAATATCTCAAATGTGGATTTTCCTTCTAACGTTTTAACCTCAATGAATCTATGGTAAAGGTATTGATTAATCTGGTTGACTAGATAATCACTTATATTCATGGCTTGTAATGCTGCGATAATGGCTCTCCAAGGAACAGATCCAAAAGCATTTTTTATATCCAACATTATAACAAGTGGGATTTTCCTAGTTCTCCACGTGCCGTTTCTACTATTTAATGCCCAGGTCTTAACTTTGTCGATCGCGTTTATCGTAGACCGGCCTTTTCTAAAACCATATTGCTCCGCATGTAAACAACCTTTTTCCTCGATTTCTTCTCTGAGTCGGGTTTCTAGTAATCTTTCGACTACCTTACCCATGCTATTTATTAGTGTGATTGGTCTGTATCCTACTTGTTCTTGATTTGGTCCTATTTTAGGAATGAAAACAGTTGGCTTCTTTCCAACTATTGGGGAAGTTACGGTTTTGTAAGCCATAACTTGCAACATCCACTAATTCCCAGGGTATGATCCTGGCAAGGTCTTTAATGATGGCGGCAGGTATGCCATCCGGTCCTGGACTTTTTTTATTTTTTAATTTCATGATGGGTTCCAAAACCTCCTTTTGAGTGAACCTGCCAGCCTGACACTCAATTACCTCTCTATTGAGATCTTCTATTCTGGGAAATAGCAATTTAACCTGTCGTGCCGACATTTCAGCACTCAATGTCGGCACGTATCTTCCCAGGCGTTTGGTCACTATCCTAAATGCCTTTCCCCAGGGATCTTCGTTAAGCTCTTCACACAACTCCAGCCATTTCTTTTTTTTAGCTTGTTTGATAAGGAAGTTAAGTATTTTCCTAGCTTTCTGTATTGCTCTATCGCAAGACGCCCTTCTTCTTCCATTCTATTTCTAGCGCGTAATCTCTGAGCTGCTCTTTTGTATCGTTGCATGATTCTTCTCTGCTCTTCTATCTTTGCAGACCACCAATAAACCGGGTGATATTTATTGTTACTCGGCGGTATTTTAGCTATCTCCTCTTTAATTATATCCTGGAACGCCTCAGGAGTTATTTGTGGACAATTTTTGATTCTGTTTGCTGCGTTGTTGGTAACGCGGTGAATCTGTTGTTCTGTCATTCTACTGAAGATGTTTAACTGTCTTCTTCCTGGTGGGTACTCTCTAAGGGTGACTAAAATGGCCCTATGGTCACTAGCAGTTTCTTCGTTAAGGACCTCGAAGTCGATTGAGTCAGTACGGATCCTACTGTCGATTATAACCAAATCAATTATCGAATTATGTCCTCTTGCGCTATAAGTGGCGGTCCCGTCGTTAACACAATTCGCGCCATTAGCCTCAAGCAGTTCCTCTAGTATTCTTCCACTAATATTTGTGTAGGCCGCACCAGCTAGCGCTGTCTTACAATTGAAATCGCCTAGGACAAGCGTTCTCTTACAGGAGCGCGTCATGACTTGCTGTAAGTCAAAAAGTCTATTTTTAAAGGCTTCCGTAGTACAATTAGGACTAATGTAAATTCCTATTATTATTATATTGCCTAACTCTACGGCTACCATACCATCACCCCTATGATACAGGTTGTAGTCCACATTGCCAGCAATCCTTCTGATGGCCACATCCCCATTCCTGTCAGTCACCCAATGTCCCCTGGCCGCCAAGTACACATTTGGTTCCGTGGCCACCAAGAAGTCGGCATCGTACCTTGTTGCAATCTCCTCAGACAGATCACAAGACAAGCGACTTCTATTATTATTAATTAGTATTACTTTAGTCATGACCTTTGTTACAGCACGGGTTCCCGGTCCTATGTGAAGTGGCTCCACAGTCCAGGCATATGGTCGCCTCCTTGCAATCTTTAATTACATGGCCGGGTTTACCACAGTTGAAGCAGAGGTTTGAACGGTCCTGGCCTCTGCACTCTCTTCTGCTGTGACCGACATCCCAACATCGATGACATTTCTCTATATCCGTCCGGATGTAGGCCCTGCAACTCACCCACCCTACTCTCAGCCTTGCTGCAATTAATTTCGTTGCATTCCTTTGACTTGTGACCACCGTGGCATTTTTTGTGTTTCCAAATGCCTCCCTTACTGATGTGACCTGAAAGTTTTCTCCTTGTCCTAGTACCTTCTCTACGGCTTTCCTGATCTCTCGCTCAGTAGTGTCGCCTAGCATGTCTTTTACATGAACAACTGTTCTACGGTCTCCTCTTATTCTTATATCCACCTGGAGATCCTCTGCTCTGTTCTTCAGCAGGGAGGAAAACTCCCCCGCCTTCTGCGCCCCACTAATTCGGACCTCTAGTTGTTGATCCCTTCCCTGTTTAATTGACAGTATTTCGCCGGCCTCCTCAACCTTAACCCTTTCTTTCATGGTTTTCAACAGATCGGCATAAGATTTACCGGGGGCCCTTACTACGACCGTTTTACTTTCAACGACCGGGGGGGGTTATCCTTCTTGTTGATACCGACCTCGACCTTGCCCTCCCTTGTTCGCTCAGACTGGGGAGTAACATCCTCGGCAAGGTCTTACCCTTCCTCATCATGTATATTACTATTTTCCTCACTATGATGCCCGCTGGACCACTGGGAACCACAAAGACAACTGACTCCAGCTTACCTACAGCTCTTCGTAAGGCCTTTATAATATGAGAGGCCATTATCTTATCTCCTTCTCTAGAATCATAGATTACCGTGTACCTAGTTCCGGTATTTGTGATCTTTCCATCTTCGAGGATGGTGGAGTCTTGTAAGATCATTGCCCCAGGTGCCGTCCCAGCATACCGGCTGGATGGCTTTAATCCATTTAAATCGATGAAAAAACAGCTGTCATCTCCTGGTCTTAGATCTTTCTCCTGGGTCAGCCTGTTCATTACCCAGGTTGACCATCGCGTGGGTAATCTGTCTATCAGTTGTTCATCTGTCAGCTCTACATCTAGAATATCTGACATCTCGTTCCTGCCATGACTTTCGGTTTGCGTACTTTGGTCAACTGTGTCTGGAGTCTCATCATTTATTCGTTGTAAACGAACGAATAACAACCACTAATAACCAATAACAACCAATAATAACTTAACAACCACACGAATCTCTCAGCCATGAACCTCTTAGACAACTGGAATGACGTTACAAGATTAAAACTTCAAATTCTGGAACTTAGTGACTGTAGTATCTTAAGTAACTTCAGCTGTGAGTGCTGCTCATTATCTCTTTGACTTCTATTTTCAAATTTATTGCATATTCTTTTTTTCCTTTTCTTCTCATCGTTTCGTCGTTTTTTTTGCTATTTATAATATTTTCTTTTTCTTTTTCTTGTTCTACTGTTAGGTGTTAAATCTTGTTCATAATTACTTGATGTATGATCTGTTTACCACAAAAGTACTTTGTAATACTACTGTGCAATTTTTGAGGAGTTTCGCTGGGAACTCCTTATCATATAATTATTGCGTGTGTGTTCGGATTTACTCAAGGTTTATACAAACCAATTGTAAATAAACTTTGAGACTAAAAAAAAAGATGAGTCTTGTATATATGGTTGAGTATCGTATATATACTCAACCATATACAACATATAATTAAATATGTTCTTGCCTTGTTGATTTATGTGGTAATATATATCAAAATGCAAACTAGGCAAAGGGAAATCAGTTACTACCTTACTTTATAAACCTGAAATGAGTCAGGTTACGTTTGGAAATGACAGTGACATTTCTTAAACGATTTGTGCCTTGTGTGAATTCTTTTGTACTCGGTAATGAAATCTATTTTATGTATAAAAAAATCTTCCATTAGCTTTGTAAGATATCTTTATTTTATATTTGCAAATAGGTTTTCACTCGCTATATGTTAATATGAACTTTCAAGATATATGTTCTAAAACATTTAATATTTTAAGTGTTTTTCTTCATAAAACAGGGAAAAAGTGTTCGGATTCATTACAAAACTGGTTTTTTTAGTAACTGAAAACATTAACTAGCAAGATTAAAAAAAAAAAAAAAAATTTTAAATAAAATTTTAAGCTAGCTGTAAACAAAAATTTCTTGAAATACAAATAAATTAACGTATTTTTTGAAAACAGATTTATCATTTAATCACCGCGAATGCGTTTCAATGAAACAGTTCAAAAAATAAATATTATCGTGAATAAAATTTAAAACAATTTTCATACTACCTATAATTAGAGATTACAACAGTTGAATTTCATCTTAGGTGATAGGTATTAAAAAATATTAGGGGTAACTCATGTAATGTATACGTTCTTTTATTTTTATCGACTTAGTTCAATTTGTTTTTGAGCTTAGTCGTTTTTTTAAAAACCAATTCGATGTAATCTTTTTGATTCAGTGTAAATAAAATCTTTATTAAACAGGAAGATTATCATTGTATATTTTCATTATTCATAATTTTTTTCAATAATTTTATATTAAAAAATTTATTTACCCTGGTTTTTTTTAATAAAAGTTATTAAAATTTATATTTTTTATGAATTATATACTCGTACAAATTTAACTTTAAAGAATTCTTTTAATTTAACCATTTTTGTTCTCTTGACTTTCTCAACATATTTTTTGGAGGGCTTCTTAATTCAATTTTCTCTATAAAAGAAAAATAAATGTGTATAGCACAATAATTAATATATATTTTTAATTAAAATTTTATGCATTACGAGTTCTAAAGAAAGAATTAGATGTAATGGGAAAAAAATAGTCCATAAAAAAAGCAATATCAGCACCTACGATATTCATTTAGTAGGATTAAGGAAGATAAAATTATTAGGTGTTCTTTTACGAGGGTTTACTTATTTTTTAATAAAACCTTTAGAAAGAAAATCTATAAAACGAAGAAAATTAAGAGAACAGATCATGTTATGAGTATTTTTTCAAACGTAAATTCATGGCAATACTGCTCAGTTGACCGAAGAAAAATTCTTTTAAATAATAAAATAGATTAGTTTAAAAAAATAAATTTTATACTGATTAGTAACTGGATGGTTTAGACGATTGGATTATATTTATGCAAACGACTGTGTTATATTAACTATATTAACGACTGTATTATCAAGCGTTATATAAAGCATAACAAAAAGTATTGATATATGGTAACCTAAATTTCATTCATTATCAAATAAAAGTGATTGTTAATCAGCACTTTAAAAAAAAATAATAACAAAGTAGTATAAAGTTAACTGTGTTCCTTCAGTACGCGTCAAGTGACAATTATCATTTAGCTGGTAACGTAGTTAATGTAAGAGTGATTGATTTACATTTAATTTGTTTTCCCCCAATCATTAGTATTTGATAAAAATACAGTTCTTAAAAGAATAATAAATTATGTAACTCTTAGATAATACACGAAATAATGATTGATTAAAATAATAAATAATAAGTTAGGTGCAAATATCTTTTGACAATAAGTAAATAACAATTAATACCTGATTTAAAACAGAAGTACGGCCTATCTCTTTAGCTATTCTTCTTCAGTTATCAACAGTGTCTTTGTTGCACGACCTATGATGGTCTGTAATATCTAAAATATATTTTCATAAGTAAATTCCAGAAACGATCCTTTTGGAGATATTGTCTAGTTATGACATCAGTGTACTATAATAATAATGATAATGACGACGACGACGATGGCGGCGGCGGTGGCGATTATATTCCGGTTCCACCGGAGTACCGGATCGGATCTCCAAGGTTAGTAGCCCTAGAGTGGGGGTGTACCCCAGCTGGTAGCTTTGCTACAGAAGGGATAAAATTTAATGGAACATCTTGAACAAGTCAACGTGGCAGAGGGTGCACGTAAACACTCTCGTTTAGAAAAAGGCAATTCGCCAGAAGAGAAAAGGAAATGCATTAAGGAATCTGAAAGGGTTAAGAAAGACACTGACAAAAAATTAGAAAATATTTGCAGAAAGCTATGTTCAGCAGCAATTCGCGGAACCCTAGAAATCTAGTGATAACAAAAGAGAATGGAAACTTTCAGAAAGTCAGTCCATACTTAATTGCTCGAGAAATTAAAAATTTTTCTGGTGGTCCTGTCAAAGAGATTCACAAGACTTTTAACGGTTTTTTTCATCGAAACCGTAGACGAGAGTCAAAGCTTAAAGATTCAAGCTTTAAAAATAATGGGCGAGTTCCCTGTCTGATCACCCTTACTTCATCGAAAGAAGTCGTCGTTTGCCGTGATCTTCTTGATTGCATCGAAGAAGAAACGGTGGAGAAAATGTCGAATCAAGGATCAATGCCGCAGGTTAACCATGAGCAGAACTGATGAGGTTCTTCCTTCAGCGTCAAATGTGTTGACCTTCAATAGACCTAATCTGTCTGAAAGAGTAGGTGCTGGCATACATCATCTAGATGTAGACGCATTTATCCCGCAACGTATGCAATGTTTTAAGTGGTAATTGTCGGTCAGGCAGTACCTGACGCCCAGGGTAAAATTTGTGAGAGGCGGCAGACTGGAGGAACCCAGGCAAGATCGATGACCCGGGGCATACACAACCGTCTCTCCACCCGCACCTTGTGACATCATGACTGGCGTAAATATAGGCTATGGATAAATTATCACCCACATCTTCCATGGCAGAGGGTCCACGTAAAAACCCTCGCTCTGGAGAACCTCTTTCTTCGGAAGTGAAGGAGGAAGAATGTTGAGTTTAGTGATAATGAAGAGTTTATAGTTCTAGTAAAGAAAAATCGAACCAAAGTATTTAATGTTCCTAAGTAAAGTCCTAAGTATTTAATGATAAAGAAAAAGGAAATTGATTTTTCTAAGATTAATCCTTCGTGAGAGCTCTTTGTATCACCGAAGCAACTGGAGGGTCCTGTTAAAGATACAGAAAGACTGCGACAGGATTATTTGTTGAGTCCGTCAACGATATACAATCGTCCCGATTACTGAAGGCAAATAGGATTAGCATTATCGACGTTGAGGTTGTACCACACGGTACACTAAATACCTCTAAAGTAGTAGTTGTGTGCAGAGATTTGTTTAACTGCACCAAATATGAATTTGTAGATGATCTTTATTGACAGGTAGTCATTGCATATCGACAGCTGAATACTCGACGAAACTGAGAGGTCGTATTCTCCGTGTCACATGTGTTAACATTCAGTAAACCTAGGTGTCCCGAAAACGTAATGGCAGGATTTCATAGGTTGGATGTGCGTCCGTTCATCTCAACACCAATGTGGTGTTTCGGATATCAAAGATTCGGACACACGGCAGCGAGATGCACGAGGAAACAAATTTGGATATGTGGTAACCCATTGCATCCGGATGATCCGTGCAGGGTCCCGCCGATATGTGTCAATGTAATGAACAGCATAGCGCCAGATCAAGAAATTTTCCAAAATATAAGAAAGAAATTGCGACACAGAAGTTAAAGACCGTTTAGAAGATCAGTTATTTTGAAGCAAAAAAAAAATCGTGCACAGCAGAACGTCAATGGCCACGTCTTATGTCCAGGTTGCTGCTGCTCCTAATACCACCTTCAAACCAAAGGACGTGGTAACGGAACTTGCGCTGGCCGTAGCAATGTTAGTTGAAAGCATAATTGATCAGAAATTGAAGGACTGTACAACTAGGGACAGCAGTCCAAAGTCGTTCAAAATAAAAGCAGATGTGACAAAACAAAGGTGTCCTATTCCACCGAAGAATGAGCCTTTGACTTATTCAAAGGCGAAGCAATTGATTTTTGAATAGAAAAAACAGATGTAACCTGGAGCTAAAGTTCAGATGAAAACATCCTAATTCCGGGACCTGCGAAACCGGAAATACCGATCTTAGGAAGAAAGATTAAAAACAATAATGGAGCCTCCGAAAGCATGGAGGCATTTAGCTGAGAGGGCAAAACACACGACCGCCCCACGTGTTCTAGCGGTGAATACATCCAGTTTGGACTGCGATGTATTTTTGACTGCACCACCGGAGCCGGCGTCATCCGATGCCGGCAGCAGGAAATCCTCCGAGACGTATGGTGAAGAAACTGAAGACTCCTTCTCCGAGGGCTTAGATACCATGGATATCGACATCGAGGCCTTTAGGAAGATAGAGAAAAGAAACAAAAAAGGAAGACAGAAAGGGAGACCGAGGCGATCGAATTTTAGAAGAGATTGATTTTATGTTTTTGAAGAATTTATTAAACATGAAAGTTTTACGATGTCTTTTTTGATGTTCATTGAAAATCTTCTATTAAAAGTGATGTGTGATATTAAGTGGCAAGGGTCCTTTATACCCTTGTCATTAGGTCTCTAACACTATTTTGTTTTATATTAGAGTTTTTTATATTTTGTATGGTGATTTGGACAGTGTTTACTTAATGTAAATTTGATTTTTGACAACGTTTCGTAAGAAATTGTTTTTGTTTTTAAGTGGCAAGGGCCATTTACACCCTTGCAAGTTTGTGTTTCTTTTGGGGTTTTAATCCCATGAGAAGTCTGTTTGTTGGATGACCTCTACTTACAAGACTAGTCTATTGACTATGACGCTCGTGTTTAATCGAGAGGGAAAAGTATATTTTTCTTTTTTTAATGTGGATGGCGGTAATGACCATAGCATAGGGGCATCGACTGCTATAGTAGATGCCCCTAAAGCTTCAAATAATATAAATAAATACATAAGTACTGAAATAGTATGTGTTAACAACAATTATTTATTTACGTTTTTTTTATATAATTTTCTTTCAATATATTAAGACTACATATTTTACAATAATTACATATTTTCTCGGTACTCATCAAACAGTTAACCTTATTGACGAGATTACATTTTCATTTGTAGTTATATAAATGAATATGTATTTATTATTACATGATTTAAATTATCATCACATTTTTAATCATTAAATTTAAGCTAAGTTTTTATCAATATTGAAATATTACATCGAACAAATCTGATTTTTAATTATGAATACACATCTTTGGTCTCAAAATTATTAATTTTATTTATTTTGTCGTTAAATGTACGAGAAAATAAATCAGTGGCAAGCATTGGTCGTAATATATTCTAAATCTATTCATCACATACAATACGTGAGTTGAAAATTTGCCACTCGCCAGCTGCTGTGTCTGGTGTACTAGTCTGTTTTGTTTGCATTTTATATACAAATGTGTCATCTTATTAGTAATCCGATGATGTCATCTGGTTAGATAGTACAAACCCCGCTCGCCTGTCCCGCCAAAACAAGCCGACAGTTCGGTTGACAAAGACAGGGGCAAATCTTCAGCTCACTTAGTGAACACTCGGGAAGATGAATTTATATCTTATGGTGTTTCACCGATACTTCTAAATCCCGATTTATAGTAATATCTTAACACTTGTGAATAAAGTTAGTAGCTCAAAATTCATGATTTTTAATCTATTTAAGTGTAGACCTTAGAAAAAATTTTTAATTATTCGATCAGGTATTGTGTTTAAATGTACTTTTAAATTGCGGTGATCTTGAATATATATTAATCGCATAGCTGATTCCGTTGTTATCCACTAGAGTCTAGAGAGTGGTACATTATTTTTCGTGTACGGGCTTTTTCGACTTTTTCATAGGCTTTCTCTTTTAATTGTCTTTTCGCCATGTAGCATCTATCGTAATTATTTTATTAAATTTTTAATGTGTATATTTTATTTCAAATTCTTATAAATTTCTAATCTAAGATCCTTAACTTTTTCTTTGTATTCCAGTTTTGGGCAGTCCAAACTTGTCTCGGAAATCGTAATCCGTGTTACAGCAGGTGAGTTTATTATATATATATTTTTTTAATGTCACAACGTATTTGATTGTTATGTAATAGCATCACTTTTGTCTTTCGAACATTTAATTTAATTTTGTTGTTATACATATATTTAATTAACTTGTTCATAATACTTGTTTTATTAATTTGTTCATATCTCTGTGTTTTTGTTTTTGTTTCTTCTATTCTTGTGTGTGATTTGAAGTGCGATATCATTCGCACTGATAAATAATCACGAATTCAATGGGATACATATAATATTTTTCGTGTATTTGTTGAAAAGTATTGGTGATAAAATAGATCCTGAATTACCTCCTTCTGCTTCTTTATACGGTTATAAAGGGCGGCGTATAGCTGTGCACATTGCGCGAGAGAGAGATGGATTGATAGAACGAATGGAACAGTTAGATAGTCATTCCTTTACGAAAAAATCTTGTATAGCTCCGTATACTTACATAGTATGCAGTACGTTGTCAGAGTTGTTCAGGATAGTTAATAAAGCGGTAAGCCAGGGGCGTCAGCCTATGTGCACATCAATACGCTGCCCGCTGTATTATTTACTGTTCCCAACCTAACCACTGTTAGATTGTCCGTAAAGTAGTTATAAAACCAGCCAGCATATTATTATCAACTCCGGTGTTCTGTAGTTATATATACAGAGTGGCTCAAGAAATGATCCAACATTTGGTTTTATTAAAAAATATTTATTTGAATTGCAGTAAAAAATAGTAAAATACTACGTGTTTACCATATACCTGAAGATTATCTTCTGCTTGTCATATATTCAACATGACCACCATCACGTCTAGCGACTTCATTACGAATTTCTATGTTTTTTATAACTCGACGACACATATCCTCGGTTATTTCATTGCACGATTCAATAACTCGATGATCAGCATTCGCAGTTCTATCACTATACGAATATGTTTAGAAAAAATATTTTCGTTTAGAAATCCCCAAAGAAAATAATCATACGGATTCAAAACAAAACTGTTCAGGGACCAGTTTTGTCCACACGCAAAATAATTAGGAAATCGGTTTGAAATGACATTTGGGTTAAGGTTTCGCGCAGAAAGTCTAAAACAACATTAGTTGTGTGTGATCTGGTTTCATCCTGCATGAACACTTGTTTTCTATTTGAAACACTTTTGCAATTAATTGCGGAACAAAATTGTTAGGCGGCATGTTTAACGTTCACTGTGTGTTCAAAAACGAATGTCCCTATTACCCAATGACTTGAGATAGTTCCCCATACCGTCGTAATTCTTGGAGGGTGATGTATCTTTTCATGAAGCACGAGTGGATTTTCAGAAGCCCAAAAACGCACATTTTCTTTATTAACAACCAGTCTAGGTGAAAATGTGCCTCATCCGAAAACCAAACATTTTTCAACAATACGTCTAGGTTCACAGCCCATTCAGCAAATGCCATTCTTTGATTTTTAATGTCAACCGTTAATTTAGACGATACAACAGCGTTGTCTAAATTGTTTTGTACGGTTGTGTTGTTTTGTACGGATACAAATGCAAATCAGTTTTTAAAATTCCTTGTATAGATCGCCTTGAAATCCCAAGTTGTGCTGCTGATTTTCTTGTTGCTTTTCCCGGGCTCCTCAGCAACGCTGCTCTGACAGCTTCATCATTTTGTGGAGAACGAAAATTGACAGGTTATTCGCGCTTACTCTCAAATACTGAACCATCACTATTAAATTTTTCATAAAGTATACGTATTTTTTTAAATGAACGCCACCACCGAGTTTAAAAATTTGCACGGGAGCGTCTTTGTGTAAGCATGTAAGCACCAGCTTCATTCTGTATATTATATAATAATAACATTATTATCGTATAGTTCTCATGTTATAATCATATACGAAATGTAATCGACAAGAATCTTTAGTAAAGATTCTTATTCTATTACATTTTAGACTATTATTCTATTAATATCTCATATTGTAATGGATAAAGAGAAAAAAATTGACTTTAAGCATCTACTGTTATTAGCTAATTAAAAACGTTAATGTTTTCAGTTTCTTCAATACTGTATCTGATTTTTGAAGGAGATAAGTAGTTAAGACAGTACAACGGGCCATCTCTCTCTTGCCAGCGGTATTCAACAATATAGTTTTTCATAATTGTTATTGACTTATTTTTACTTTTCCGCCTTCATGGTTATATGGTATAGATATTTTTTTTCTGTAGATTTTAACTTTTCATAACCCCCTCTAACCAAAACTCAATTTTAGCACTGAAAAATACTGGAAGGATATATGTATGTTGGACTGTATTTTGCTTGATATTTTGGATGAACCGATTTGGCACAATAATTATTTTTGTGTATGAGGCATGTATGCATTTAATTTTAGTTACGTCAGTTTAAGGGGCAAGGAGATGGGAAGCTCATGGGTCCCGTATGTTAAAATTTTAATGAAAGAGTAGGTAAATTTTTCATTTAAATTAATTAATGGTCCAGGTAGTTAAGCATGAAGATAGAAAACAGTTTTTTCTCTTTTACCGTTTCTGGAATCGAAGTGACATTCTTGTACTAATTAACCGAATCTATTATATTAGTATGTCTCACTTTGGTTGTGTATTTGGTAATTTCATTGTGGTGTGAGAGTTACCTTACTTTTTGCTTCTTTTTTTTTGTCATTTATCATTTTCCTTGAAATTTCCGACTACATTAACCAATTTTAAAACATAAGTTAAAAAATTATATTTTCATAAAAAAATTTATGAAATCTGGTTTAATGATTTTCAAATATATTTACTTTAATTTTGGTTTACATTTATTAAAGATACGGGTAGTAATGGTGACCATAGATTCTGATATCTCAACATTTTATAGAAAGAGTACAGCAATTTTTTTATAATTCAATTTCTCTTTAGAGGCTTATTATATTCTTTTGGTTCGTTTTGTGACTGTAAATTATAAGGGGGAGAGGAAATATTGTTTGTTTCTTAATTCTTTTTATTATTTATCATTAAAATTTCCTTACTAATTAGTTATAATCCTAGAAAAAAGCGAGGATGTCCGAAGACTGAAATGCAAACATTTGCTGGACATAGATGAATTTGAGCAATTAATTTATCTGCATGAGTTTGTTATGTAACTATTTGTTTGCCTTTGTCTATTGCTTAATGATGTTTCCAACCGAGTCACTGAAGCGGAGGTTTCCGCTGCAATTAAAGCCACAAGCCCCGGCAACGCTCCGGATGTTGACGGGATCGGTGCCCGCCCATTCCGGAATGTTCCACTCGTTCTTATAGCGACCATAACCACAATATTCACATCAATTTTGTACGTTGGATATTTTCCGAATTGCTAGAAAACTGCAAAGGTGGTATACGTACCCACCTTTGAAAAAAGTCTGCCTTTTGGGAAAAGTCTGCTCTTTCCCCAGAATTATAGGCCGATTTCCTTATTACCAGTGTTGTCAAAGCTATTCGGAAAGATTTTCCTGGAAAGACTTAGGCGACATTTGGGAAAAGCAGTACAGCCTGAGCAATTTGGGTTCAGGGAGGGCCACTCGACGACCCTCCAATTGGTTAAAATAATGGACAGTCTTGTCGGAGGTCTAAATAGAAAAGCGGTAACTGCAACCGTTTATCTAGATGTGGCTAAAGCCTTTGACAAATTTTGGTATAGCGGCTTGCTACATAAACTCGCATATACAACTATTCCTTGTCGCTATGTCAGATTGATACGGTCTTATTTACTAGACCGACAATTTGCTGTAGGGGGAACAATCTCCTCCATCAGGGACATAGCCGCTGGAGTCCCCCAAGGAGCAGTGCTTTCGCCGTTCTTGTACGCGGCCTACGTCAACGATATGCTGCTGACGGAAGGAGTCAAAACAGCTCTATACGCAGACGCATATTATTATGAATCCAGAAGTGTAAATTACCCGATCGAGAGACTCCAACGGCAATTTGATCTAGTAGAGTCGTGGCTCGCTCGATATGTGGAGAATCAAGGTCAACGGTGAAAAATCGGTGGCAGAGATGTTCACATACAAAACACGTGCTCCAGCCAGGCAGCTGGAAGTCTCAGGAGGGAAAATCCCCTTTGTGAAAACAGTCAAGTACCTGGGAGTAGTACTGGATAAACGGCTTACCTTAGGAGAACATGTTAAATATGTGACCCAAAGGGCAAAGGCCGTCAGGGCCTCACTATACCCAGTTCTGAACAGTGCCAGCCCATATCCACTGGCGACCAAATTGCTCATTTTTCGGCTATACGTCCTGCCGATTCTAATATATGTTTACCCGGCATGGGAAGCTTTGTTGAACTCCACGCTTCAAAAGAAATTAGAAGCCGTCCAAAACATACCGTTGCGGACGATATTTGCAGCACCGTCGTTCGTCAGAAACGACACTCTTCGCTACGATGCGGGACTATACACCATATAAGAAAACGACCTCATGCCGTATTAAACAATCCACCGTGAAGAGGCGGTACGAGAGTTAAAAAAAAAATGACAAAGCAGGGTTAGGAGCCTCTATATCGCATAATCTATAAATGGAAACCACGCAAAATTCCGGCCGCGAAATTGACCGTTTTCACAATTAAATTTTGTTAAAGCTATAAAAACTTAGCCAAAACCCCACACCGTCCCACGAAGAGAACACAATTTCATTGTCAGCATTTGCGACTCCCTCCGCAGAAGGGGCTATTTCTCCCTCCAAATAACTAGGGCCCCGGTAGGAGTATCCCTGCAAGCCCACAGGTGCTGGTACCGAAAGGACTTCAGCAGATGGACTGAAGGGAAATCACGCGGGGATTACTAGTCTCAAAAGCTTAGTCTCCCACGATCAGAACCAGTAAATAAATTTCACGCTGGTCCATACGGATAGGAACGTAAATTACCAAATCCGTCCATAAATAAAACTTAAAACTTCTAACCGCCACTAAATAACCGATGAAACCCGCCCGATTATAGAAAGATACAGCAGCAACGGACATTGTCCAGGCATTGCGATCTATAGGGAGAAATATTGAAAATACCGTCATTCTTGCGTTCCGTTCCGTTCGTGTTTTAAAATTTGTTTTGTTTGTTTTTCTTAGCCTTCGTGAGTACATTACCTATGCGGTCTTATTCAGTGCAATTGTGTTTATGCATACCAACTTTGTATACGTATATAGTTACTTTATGTGTTTAGGTATATACACTTTTTATTGAGCATGTTCGTTGGAAACCATCATCATGTACTTGCTGCATAATACGATTTTCTTGTGATTCCTTACTCGGATGTAAATAAACAAATTGCGAGTCAAAAAAAAATTACTACCTAAAATAAGTCATATATTTAAAAAAATATTCATATGTAGGTTAAGCTTAACAAATCTGCTTATGCAAAGGTTTTTTTAACTCAAACATCCTCTTCAATAAAGGCTAAAATAAGAAAAATAGAAGTTTAAAATCAGTTAGAATTTTTAGGGGATTCATGGGCTATAATTTAAAAAAAAACATTGTAGACGTTTCTTGATGTTCTATAATTATAAAGTATAATCTAAAAAATATTTTTTTAATATTTTTAAAAATTTTAAGAGAAGAGGTTTAATATTTTGAAAAAAACAATTTTTTTGTATTATTTATATACCGGGTGGTCCATTTAAATTGAGACAAATATCTCAAAAACTACACATTTTAGGAAAAAAAATTTACTATTAAAGATTTTCCATTTGAAGGGGGAAATACGTTCACAACCTATGTTGTCCTTTATAAGGTAATTTTTTGACAAGGTCAATTTTTTTTAAATAGGAACCTCTATTTTTTTTTATTACAGGTTCGAATTCTTTTCAGAAACATTTAATTTCAGACCTTCTTTTCTAAAATTGATATTGTTTTAGTATTCATCTTCAAAAATGCTGCAGGCCTATAAACTAGTGCTTTTAGTTTCATTAGGTCTGACCCAGCTATCGAGTCACATCCGGCTGATGTTAAATTTTAAATTAAAAAAAATTAAATTAAAAAAAAAATCAATTAATGGAGTAATCTAAATAAAATCCATTTACGTTGTAATGCATTTTTTAATCAAATAGTACATACAGGTATGGTACACGGCCTACACGTGTTGCACGCTTTGGTCAGTTAAGTTATGTCGACTCGATGAAAATATTTGGTTTAATGAATTATTGATACTTTAATTTTTTTTAATGCCGTTTATTTAAAACAGTTGCAAAAAGGTACTCTAGATAAATTACAGCAACAAATGTTCGAAGTAGTGTTCTTCTACTTTTATGCATTTTTTGATTCGTTTTAAAAACGACCCATGAACATTTAATAGAGTTTTTCACTTGATATATCTACAAATGTTTGTTACACACTCTTTCATGTTTTCAGGGGTAGTTGGTACTTCTACTTAGACCTTTTCTTTAAGGTAACCCCATAAAAAAATTCAACTGGAGTAATGTCTGGGGAACAAGCAGGCCAGTGGACGGTGTATTCGCGGTCCAGAATTACTCCGGTGATAATTGAATAATGTGCAGGATCGTTATCATGATGAAACTACATCGTTCTTTTCTTCTCCAAGGGTAGTTCATAAAGCATCCCAACCCGGTAGGGGAAGATACCCGCCTTGTGACGCTTCCGGTCACCACACCACCCCGTCCCCCGTTTCTAGCCCTGATGGGCTTTAACGGGAGAGTTCATAAAGCAGTATTAGTAAGCAGGGAGTTCATTAAGCAGATTGAAAATCTGCGTATTTCTCTCCGTTCAAATGTCCATCTAAAAAATGCGGTCCGATTAATGTACGGCCTGTGATTCTGCACCAACATTGACAGTCTATAGACGTTGATGTTCTACTTCCCTTAGCCACCATGGATTTCGCATTGCCCAATAATACGTGTTGTCTCTTTACTGCTCCATGATAAGTAAAACCTGATTCGTTGGAAAATAGAACATTAAGGAAAAAAATTTGATTTACCTATACTTTTCCCAGCGTCTATCGACAAAATACTACTCTTAATTAAGTGAAATATAGTATGGATAGAATTCCAAGCATTTTAATATTCTCAGAACACTGGTTTCTGATATCACGGAGTTACACGAAATTCTTCTTGAACCAACATGAGGATCTACAGTAACCGACGCAGCCACCTCTATTTCATTTTTTTCTGCTGTCTCAATATTTTGACGGATTTTACTTTTTTCCCCCGTACTTCCAACATCACTAAACTGTTTCGCAATTCTCTATAAAGAAGAACGATTTGGAGTATTTCTACCAGGGAATCGTAGAGCTTACAAAGCTACTGTCGATCAATATTTCGGTGACATTCTCCGTAAAGCAAAATTACCTCAGTTTTTTCTTTAATGGAAATCGTTCCACAATGTCCAATAAATAAAAACTAAATAATTTAATATTTATTAATAGTTGGTGAGTAACAAAGTAATAAAAATGAATTGAAGACCCTGATAACACGTTCACTTAGACAAATGTCATTTGCAATTTGAACTTCATTTTTAGGCTATTTTAAAAAGTTTGTTGGTGTTTACATGCTTAACTTCTTTTTCTTCTTCTTCATTATTGTTAGCGTTGATTGTTTTAAAATTTAACATCAGTTGGAAGTGACTCGACAGCTGAAATGACCTTTATTTGACCTTATCAAGGACAACATAGGCTGTGAACTTATTTCCCCCTTAAAGTGGAAAAACTTTAATAGGAGACATTTTTTCCTAAAATGTGTAGTTTTAGAAATATAGATGTGTCTCAATATAAATGGATATAAATTTAGGTAACAAATTTTTTTTTAGTAAGTTATTTCTAAAATGTCTCTGAAGAAAATCGTAATTGGGTTTTTCGCGATATTCCTCCATCCCCTTAACGAATTAAAAAAAAAAATATATAATACGATTAGTGTCTCATGTATAGAAATGTTTGGCGAAATTTGAAGAAAACCGATTTTTGTCGGTGTTGAGATGTAAGGTTAGAAGGTGTGTGACACGTATTCACACACACACACACACACAAACACACACACACATATATATATATATATATATACTGGTCTAGATGAAGTTGTTGGACCTAAAACGTAAAGATTTGCAAAATCCGATACTCCACTTTTGACATGATCACATTTTCCCCTTTTTACCTATATATAAAACTATTCTAGCTATAATCACCGGAAAATTATATTGAAATTATTTTATTTTGAATTCAATCAGTTAAGGAGGAGGGGATAGTCTACTCTTAGGATTGATTAAATATTTTTATATTGGTTTTCCGTACAACTTTGAAATTCTCAACAGTGTCATAAAGCAACCGTTTTTTTGAGACAACAAACAAAAGTGTAGTATGTTTTTATACAAGACGTGTATAATTGTTATGCAACTCTTTACGAGCTTCTTTGAATAAAATAAACACTTTTAATAGTAATGGTTTAGTAATGTTTTTCCATTATTTTAGTGTTATTGAGAATAAATATTCTTAATATTTTATATAATATTAACGAGCTATTTAGTGAAAAAAAAGAAAGACAGACGGTGTTGATAATATTTAATGCTGTTAAAAAAAAACCTTTTACGTAATTAAAAAACAAAATGAATAATTAATTTTATCGGTAAAATTATTATTAATAGCATATTCATAAATTTATTTATGGCAGTGGAATTATACTTCTTACTATATTATTTTTATTTATTTATTAATTAAAGATATTTTTAAAAAAGTGTAAGTAAGATTTATTAAAATTCTCTTCAAAAAGGACTATTTACTCGTATTTACATGAATAAAATCTTTCATTCAACATCTTCGTTTCTATTTATTAATAAACCCTTCGCTGCAATTTCTGCTGTACTAATATCTCTTTTTCTTCTTCTTTTTGTAAAGTTCTAATTATAGATAAAAATATTGATTATTGGTTTATGAATATTTAATATGTTTTTTTTTTTTAATAGTAAGGTTTATATAAAAAAAATCTCTTTCGACATCTTTTTAAACAGTCCATTACATCCAACGCCTTTTACTGTATTATATTTGTTCTTAAAGCGGGCGATAACACCACCTTGTAGGTACTGGAGGCCTTCAGGGGGGCCATGAAGGCCCGTAGAAAATTGGGGGCACTCAGGAGGTCTAGGAAGGGGAATATGCTTTCCTGATATTTAAAATTAAAATTAAATACCTACTACATTAGTATAGAAAATTAAAGGGACACCTGTATTTTATGACAAAAAATAACCGTTTTCAAATTGCTTTAACTTTGCAACCAAGAAGCTTAGAGTCGAATAAAAATAATGTACACTTGATTATTCTACTTTTTGATAGTATACTTCAGATTTTGAAAATTATCAAATTAAAAAAAAAAGTCGCTTATAAGAAAAGTTTTAAAAATATGAACGTTTTCTTCGGATTACATCGAGCGCATGGAGGAAAGGAAATTCTTTTAGTAAACTGCATTAAAATCGTTTAAAAGCTTAAGACATTAACTTTAATTTTTTCTGAACCTAAATATTCCACTTTAAAGAGAAAATGTCACTTTTGTCTTTAATGCTGCATATCTCCCGATCTAAGCTACGTATTGATACAAATAAAAATGGAAATTAAAGTGTTTTGATCTAGCTTTAATGATAAACTGTGAGGTCTTTAATGTAGCGTTGCAGGTTTTGGATTTTGTTCATTATGTACCGAAGTATCGAAATCTTTAAAGATCGAGACTGAAGCATGTATCACACTCCCTCTCAGCTTAACCCAAGATCATGTTACAGCCTCAATAATTAAAGATTTGAATATCTCAGCAAAAAATGAACAAAATCCAGAAATTGCAAAGCTCTCATTTAAAATGTAAGTTTCAACTCAGAAATAGGATATGCCACGTTTAAAAACAATAATTGCAATTGCTGTTTTTAAGAGCGCATTTGAAAAACAGTAACTGCAGTTATTATTTTTAACAGATGGTAAGTTTAAAAATTTTTGGAGTGCTAGAAAATTTATTAATTCTCAATGTGGGTGGTGGGCGAAATATTCTCAGAATCAACGCTGTATTAGAATATAATTTGGGTTGTAATTGAAGAAACAAAGCGACGAGACCGACAGAAAGTTATATTTTATGAAAATTAATAAAAAAATAAATCAAGATTAATTCCAAAGTTAAACTACTAAATCAAAATTAATAATTTAATCAAAATCAAAATCTAATTTTTAGTTTTCGATTGACGAAGAATATATTGTTACACTTCTATAATGTAATTTTACCTAACGGGAATTTTTTTTAACCTCCGCGACCACCGTTCAGATATTGCTTCAGAGGATGAGTTGAATGAAAATTTTGTAGCATGCGAAAAATGCCATGCCTGACCGGGATTCAAACCCGGGACCTCCGGATGAAAACCGAGACGCTACCACTCGCGCTACGGAGGCCGGCATTAGCTTACGGGACTAGTACGATTTATCCTTCATCGTACAAAATTACGAAATTTACCTTTTTCTCAGGAACTTATAAAAATATCTTAGTGTTTTAAAGTTTTCGTTTTTAAACATAATGTATCGGATGTGTTTTTGCAAATTAACGGCATAAAAGTTTTAGAATAATTATTAAAATTATTAGTCTCAAAGGAAAGTTTTAGAGTAATTATAATTTTTTGGTTAGTTAAATCCTATACCTAAGGAACATGGTATAAAAACTCTGTACTGATAGTTTTAATGTGACCTATGGAAAAGGTGGTAAATAAAAAATAAAATAAAATTGATTACTGGAAAACGAAAATTAAAGTTTAGAATAAGTAATTTAAAGTAGTGTGAGCCGGGTAAAACCCTACTTCTTGAAAATTGTTATTAATTCTTCTTTCTTACCATATTAGTAATCTATTTTTTAAAAAATTCGTTTAGGAATGTTTTACCTTGTGACATTTGAGCCAAGTCCAACTCATAAATTATTTCTGCAAATTTTTCCCTAGTTTCAAAGTGTTAATCTCTAATTCTATAAGTTCTAAGGAATTCCCAAATATTTTTTCATTAAAATTTTAAATGCTTTTTTACAACAAGTTTCAATGTAATTTCAATTTATTACAACAAAAACTTTCGTAAGTACCAGTGACCAGATCATACTATCAAGTTACTGGTTGGCATTCTGGTGTTGTATTTTATGCACTATTTAACAAAAATTCTTAAAAATTTATTCGCATTAAGATCTCAGAACATAGAATTTATAGTAGTCATAAATTCAGAAACTAAATAAAAACTGTCTGTGTCATTACAGAACTGTAACTTTCATGTAACTTTGAGTGCTTCCATCTAATAATTGTTGAATTTCAGTAAATCACACACAGGATAATGTATACGAATAAAATTCTAATCAAATTGATTTTCTATTTTAAAAAATGACAACCATTTAAAAAAAAATTCTTTTCGGGAAGCCGGAAGGCGGAGGTAGATTTCACCGGTGCTAAGCAAGGGATAAAAAAAGATTTCCACCTGAAAGTTAAGAAAATCTTAAAATTTATTCGATACGACCATGGTTGCATGTGACACAAGTTTCACATATTTAGCATACGACAAGCCCCATCTTACAATTCCAGCAAATTTTTGGTCATCCCTTGCCGTAAAGGTTGGTCATATCAAAACTTGTTTCATACAAAAGGTTTGGGTAATGTTTAGAGTACTAACGACCACTTTAAACCGATTCGATACTGTATATATATATATATATATATATATATATATATATAAATAAAATTGTTAACTTTTTAAATAAATATACAGAATTGTATTTTATTTATTTTGTAAGTTTGTTTACTTCAATTTTATATCAGTGTTGATGCTTCCTTATAATCATAGTGTGCTATGATATTTATTTTTAAATATTATAATACATCAACATAAAATTACGCAGTTTTGTAAATTAAACGTAGGAGAGTATTGTATCTTTCTAATTGGATGATTTGTACTGCTCAACGTATAGATTTGTAAAATACTGTACACAGTATTAGTTGAGGCATTGTTTAATTCATTACATGCACAAGTGCACACATAATCCTTGGCTATACTAATCGTGTATTATCTTTACACGAGTTTAAAATTTAATAACTTGTTTCATATTAAATACAGAGTGTATCACGAAGTTCTCCCAGGACTTTGATAACCTATTCTACTCTTGAAAATAACGGAAAAAGTACATATAAACGTATTTACTAAACTGATTCGTTTGCGAGTTACGGCTAGTGAAATATTTCAGCTATCCTGGGTGAAATAAGGTCATAATGGAATTTTTAGGTGGTTAATTAAGGAATAGAATTAGTGACTTCTTAAGTATTTGGCCTAAAAAAAATCGAATAAAATAGGTTGCAAAACCTTATCTACTGTAGATTTTGAGAAATATGCGGTGAAAAATAATATAAATTAAGGTAAAAACTCCTTTTTTTATGTTTGACGTACAGTAACTTTGTAAAATGGGTAATAAACTCATAAAACCTTTAGAAAAATTATGAAAATTATTCATCTTTTGTATAGCTTCTTTTTAACTAAAGTTGATTTTATACTGGCGTGACCACTCACCAAAAAAGTTCAATTTTTCTTGTAATTTTCTTCTACTTTTTTTTTCTTCAATCATTTGACCGGTTTGATGCAGCTCTCCAAGATTCCTTATCTAGTGCTGGTCGTTTCATTTCGGTATACCCCCTACATCCTGCATCCCTAACAATTTGTTTTACATATTCCACATATTCTTCAATTTTATGAATCTTTAAAACTAGAAATCATATGATTAAGTAAAGTTATAATGTATAGTAAACATTTGTGAATCCAAGAATTTGGTATTTGATAGAATGTGAAACCTCCATGATTTTTAACTCGCTGATAAATTATTTAATGTATTAAAAAAATAGTTTGTTATATTTCAAATTTTATTTGTATTATCGTCGTATCTTTTATCTGTTAATTTATTTTTTAGATTATACATTTAATATCAAATAAAAGATAAAAAAAAAATTAGGTTGAATAATGTAATTGATAACAAGTTTGTTTTTGTTTCCTATTAAAGATAAGCATTGATAGGCATGTAAAAGGGGTATTTTTGGTGTGTGTGTGTTTGTGTAAATATCCACAGTCGTAAGCGTATTTGTGTTTTCACGTTAAAAGACCTATTGGATAGAGTCTGAATAACTATTACTATATATTTAAGGCAATAATGTCTTGTTTTTCTACACGTAGTGTACGATTATATCTCACGAGAATGTTGGGGTTGTTTTCAAAATTACCACCATTACTTCACCAGTTGTGATAGGTGTTTTTCTCAAGACTACTTATACTGCATACTAGTGTTGAAATAGTGTAATAATATTACATCTACTGCAGACATTCTTATTTAAAAAATATATAAAATGATTTATCTAAAATTAATAAAGAAATAAACCATCCGTTTTTATTTGATATTATGAAACCTAATATTAATATAATATGTAATTATTTAATATAATATAATTTTTTTTTCAAAATTAATACTGCTTAATGTAACAAAAAATAAACATACAAAAATCAGCTTTTTTTTATATTACCCGTTATTTTTATTACTGTGAGTTTAAATCAGAGTGGAATATTACAAATTTTATGTAAAAATTTATAGATAATGTATGTATGTATGTATGTATGTATATATATATATATATATATATATAATAACATGTCGTAAGTTATTCATAATTAGCGCCCAGCAAAAACTGCTGAAGAAAAATTGATAAAAATTTGTATAAACGTTTTTCTTACGGTGTAAGTGCACATTAAAAAATAATATTTTGGAAATACCGATTTAAAAGGGTTAAAATGGAATAACAATGAAATTTAACAATGAAATGTTTTTAATTTCTCGATAACAAATGTAGGTATCAACTTGGTTTTTGATGTGTTTAATCTTCATGTGAATATTTAAATACCAATTTAAGATTTTTGAAATTTCTTTCAAGTTTAAAGGGTTAAAATGGATTTTTTTTTAAACCCGATTATGTTTTGAGTTTCTCAGTAACAAATGAAGATATCAACTTGATTTTAGGTGTGTGTCATCTTCATGTGAAAATCTAAAAACAAATATCTAGAATTTCTGAAATTCAACTTTAAAGCGGGCTGAAGACAGGTTAAAAAATTTTGAAAAGTGATTGAAAATTCTCTCCATTTTAATATATACAAAACGAGATATTCAGTAGGTTTGGGCTTGCAAATACTCTTCTGCTAAATATTTAAAAAAAAATTTTTTTTTATGAATTTTGACTTTTTAAGGTGCGACGTTGAACAGCGTGGTTGCTCAACCAAAACACTGTCACTGTTGCTGTAGGTGCAACGCGACTGGTAGCACCTGCTGTCGGTTACTTGACTAAAAAACATAAAATAAAAAATAAAATTTACCGCACTGGAAATGCAAGTAACCACATAGAGAAGGCGAAGCCGCGATGGGGATGCTAGTATATAAATAATTCATGGAAATCAGTACATTTTATCGTAATTAATGTTTGAACGTAAATTAAAAATAATAATATTTAAATGAGTGGGAACTGAGTACGTCATTCGATTTTTTAGTAATAAAGTAAAAATGTGGCACGAAATAAAATAAGTCAGGAAATTATATTTATTAAAATTTCAATCTGTTTTTTTCATTTATTATTGCAGTTTTCACATTTTTAAATTGCATTTTTTCTTACTCTTTGGAGGTGAATTTTCTATTAACGTATTATTTGTCGGTTGCAGGATTATCTCATCCACAGATTGTAATTACTTTTCATGAATATCATAAAAAAGTATATATACGTATATATATGTATAAATAATTAAAACTCTAACAACATTAAATACTAAAATTTGTTTAACCGTAAAGATACTGGAAAAGGGTATGGATCACATTTTAAATTTCTTATAATATTAATTTAAATTTATAATATATAATAAAATGAATTTTTTATTTATAATTTAATAATATTTTTTTTTTATAAATACTTCAGGTCTTATTATAATTTTAATTTACTTCTTCTTTCTCTATGTATTAGTAATATAAATTCTTTTTTTTTTGAAAGACTGGTGTTTTTTAATGAGTAACTACTGTCAGATTTTTTTTTTTTTTTGTTTTAAGTATGTATTATTATATTTTTATCTTTATATAAATGATTGATTCTACGTACTTTAAATAATTGTAAAAACCATGATTTCATTCTTATTGTTATTTGAAAATATGCGTTTTCAATGTTTTATTGAATTTTCAGTTTCTTTTTATTTAGATGATAAATTTCTTATTTTATTTTGCTTCTCCAATTATTAGTTATTTTGTTATTTCAACGAATTTTCTATTAACAAGACAACATATGTACTATTTATTGAAAAAAAAAAAATTGAATAATGGGATAAAATAGTTTGCACGATTAATGAAATAAAATGAATATAAAAATTATGTTAAAATTCCGTTTATAAAAATGTAAAAATCTATACATAGATACATTACATACATATAATTATATCATATACAATTATATACAAAATCTATACATACAATTATTTTTAAGTTATTAATTGACACTACGGAAAATGTATATTTAAAAATAGCAAATAAATAAATGAAAAATAGAAGAAATAATAATCAAAAAACAAAATAATTGGCAAATCATAAAATTTCCGAAAGAGTATAAAATGAGTGTTTTCTTTTACAGCTTTGTAGAATATAAGAATAAAAATAGAAAATGTTAAAAAAATTGTTAAAATACTGCTGTTGATTTTACGGTAGTGCTGTTTGTTATCATGCGAAACACGTGAATATATTTTTATCAGAATTGGAAGATATGGACTAGGAAAATATACGGTTCCAACACAATACAACCTGCCACACAGTTTATGAAACCATCTAATTATTGCAGAACAAAATTTCCAGGTCATATAACCTCTCGTTTTGTAGATCAGAATTGGGTCGTGCGAACTAATAACTTGCAATTACTTTTTGTGGGGGTTATTTAAAAAGCATTGTGTATGTCAATTACCTACAGAAACTCCTAGAGTTGAAGAAAAAAATTCTCTCTGTATTGATGAAATTGATTTGCAGACATGTACGTGTAACGTTTGCTAAAAGGGTGGACACCTGTGAACGGATACGGCGATCGTTTGGCTGATATATTATTCCATATTTAACCTCATGTATTATGTTACTATTTTATATTACGTTAAGAATGTTAAATATTGTTGACAAAAAGTGAGTTTTTTCTCAACTGAAATACCGGTTAGTTATATTATTATCAAAAGAATGGACCTGCCTTTTTTCATTAATTATTTTCCTTTCTCGGTAATATATTTTACGAAAATATTAGTCCATAAATATTCATCATTAATTCGTTATTAAATTAATGTACAATTATTTATAAAAAAAAAAATGTTGTCTTTATCGGCTCCTATAAAAAATCGAATAATGTATAATAATTTAGTTTAATTTTTTCAACAAACAAAAATATATTTCGATATTTGAATCTTTCTTTTACATGGGAGAATAGAAGAGTTGTGGTATCTGTATATTTCTGCAAAACGTTCTATCATCACCTCTAATTATATAAATAATTCCGGTATTCGGGAACTCAAAAAAATAAATAGCTTTATCTTCTGTTTACATTAATTGTTTTATAATTTTTTTTTTCTTATTTTTTTGTAATAAAAATTTTACTTTGGAATTTCTATTCATGTACATACGGTAGGCTATATAAAGCTTAGTTAAATAAAAGTACTGTAATAGTTACTTTATTTTTTAATGTAGAAGTATTTTATTATTGTATGATTTAAAAGCAATATTTTTAAAGATTGTTTCTGTGATTTCTTTTCAGTAAATATTTTCCATATTTTCGAACAACAAATTTGACTAATGGTTTTTGTGAGACTGATATTTTAAAAATAATATTTATTATTTTGTGTACCGTTGGTTATTTAACATCAGTCAGTATAGCGGAGAGCCACTTACTGTTTCTGCTAGTGCGATTAGCGCCATATTGCGTTGAGAGGGTTTACTTCCTCACCCGCTCTATCGTCATACCCTATATAAACCCGTAGCTAGTCCCAGTACAACAATTTCGGACAGACAATGTGTGGACGGCACGTGCGGATGCCCGCTGACAGGGATATTTACTGCCATCATAAGCCATAAGCCGGTATTGCACTTTGAGCGTTTCCAATATCATCCAACAGAACGCACCACCTTTCCAAATTGCGGTTCTGTTTTGTTCTGTTGGTTGAAAATTTTCTTATTTTTACTTCAGCACGAACGAAACCACTACTGGTTGTTGATATCTTGTACGTTTTCTATTTACTTCTATTATTGTGTAAAACTAATTTTTTGTGATAAATGTAGTTTATGGAACAGAGTGAAATAATGGTTTTCCTTTTACGCTTTATTATGTCTGTTTGTTGTACTACCCTTTATTAGATTATAAAATAATGAAATCATTTTTCTATTTTTATTTCGGTAATTTCAAAAGGCGATCACACTATATCATGTATCAGTATGTTCTTCAGTCACAAAATATATTTGATTTCAAGCCGTTCACTAATCTTTGCACATTCGTAAAATATATAATGTCATCTTAGTTGTTTGCCCTGAGGCAAGTTCCTTGCACCGTGTTCAGCTCATTCTCTTTTGTTCCCACTCAAACTTTAGAATTCAAATTGCTTCCATTTCCTGTTATATGTTTCATTTTTAATCTTCTCCAGCTACTCCTTTTTGATCTCCTGCTGTTCTTTCAACGCTATTTAAACAATTATTTTCTAATAATTTATGTAAGAACCAATTAGCTTTCCTATTCTGCATTTTTTAGGTAGATTTCATAAGAAAGCTACTATTGTAATGGGTACCATGATTCTACTTCCGGAAAATTTCGACATATTGTCGCGTTTCACATCCCCCAGATCCCAAAACCACCGTCAGATCAAAAGTTTATGAATACATATATATATATATATTTCACTTCCTTGTGGACACGATAACTTGTAATTTTACGCCAATCACTACCAAATTGATAGATAAAATATAACGACTCAAAATCTCAGTCATGTTTGTTAATGGGAAAAATCGGACCATGGGGATGGAAATGGGGGGGGGGCTTTTCCGAAAAAAAAATTATTGCTCTAACTTTCTTATTAAGTAAAATATCCAATTCGTTTAAAGTTCCTACTATTCTTTGGATAAGAGTCTAAAACTTAGATAAGTAAAATATTTTGATATCACCATCCACTGGCACAGGGGATTGAAAAATGAGGTTTCGAAGACAAAAAAATCATACCTCTCTTAATAGGCACAGTATCGAATCGGTTTAAAGTGGTCGTTAGTCCTCTAAACATTACCTAAAACCTTTGTCTGAAAAACATTTGATATGATCAACACTTACGGCAATGGATGGCCAAAATGTTGCTGGAATTGTAAGAAGATGGGGTTTGTCCTATAAAAATGTGAAAATTTTTCACATGCAACCGTTATCCTATTGAGTATATTTGAAGTTTTTCTTAACTTTAAGGTCAAAAATCTTTTTTATCCCCTACTTACCACCGGTGAAATCTACCTCCGCCGTCCGGCGTGGCGAAAGTGGTTTTTTTTTATTGAATGTCAATTCTCATTTAGTCTTCTCATTATTTCATAATTTTTCTTATGACTGTGTGTCCGTGTTCCTCAATTTATTCTTTGATAAATTCGATCGGACCGAGAAGTGTAAGTTCAAGAACAACGCGTAAAGCCCTCTCGAATTTCCTTGTAAAGAAGACGTACGCAAGACTAGCACCATGGTACAGAAGTCTATCATGGTATAGGAGTTGTCTGTGAATCTTTGATCTCAGTATAGGTTTTGCTTCAAGAGACCTTAACCAAATCGAATACAATGTTATCTCTAACTAATTTTCGATGACAATGTTTTCTGGGATCCCCTGGTCGACGGACACAAGGGTCGTCCATGTTTTCTAGAATATAGTAAACAAGAACCAGCCTTTGTTTCGTTATCATTATTTGGAACATCTGGCAGCTGAGCCATAATTAACTTCTTCACTACAGGTTGTAGGTTAACTCAAAATTTTTTTTTAAAACCGGGAAAAATAGACCTTTTTTAAACCGAGAAACCGAGAAAAATAGACACTGCTTTTTTAAATATTTAATAAATATTTAAATTTAAAATTTTTTAAATATTTAATAAATATTTAAAAAAGCAGTTTGTAATGAAATACACTTCTAAACAGCTAAATACAATACTTAAATTTGGTATTTAAATACCAAAGAGCAATAGATAAACACATCCCCTCGTTATAGAAATAGCTGATCCTTTTTTCTATACATTTATTTCAAAATTTCCTTGCATACATATATACACTGACATGCGGTGGTTCTGCTTTGTAATAGGAAATGTGCAAATTAAAGTATTCTTGTGTGAAAATTTTATTATGCGGCAAGTTTGTCATGTAACTTGATTTTAATTAATAATCTCAATTAATTTGAATGAAATTAACTTCTTTTTTTAAATTTCGTATTTAGTATAAATTTAAAAAAATAAAAAATTCCTTAAACAATAATTTTCTTGCCCACACAAAACAGTTGAGTTTGTTTTTAAACTTAAATATTTTTATGTTGAATGGTTCTTATCACGAAATTTGTTAGAACTTTGCCATTAAGAGACCGCAGAACTGGACGGCACGACGAAGTAAACTATGTTTACAGTTCTAAACATGACTTAACCTAAAAGTGAAATGAAAATGAGAAAAAATTAAAAAAATAAGCAGGAAAAATTATATTTCAGTTCAGTTAGATTTGTAATAAAGAATACTTTCAAAAAATACCTCACATTTTATTAGGCAACTTTTTTAATACTATTTGATGAACCGCGGGACTGGAATATGTCACTTTTTCCTCGAAAAGTTGGGTTTACAAATCGCGCCACTAAGCAGCGTTACTTGATAGTACTAGGTAGCGTACGAAAACTTGATAATGTACTTGAAATAATAAAATTAAAAGAAAATATACTACAGTTTGTTTTAATAGTAAGTGCTCTTATGTAAATAAAAGTATTGAAGATGAAACAATTTTTTTAATTCCCAACACTTCATTAAAAAAAACTAAAATTATTAGTTTACAATAGATTATAGCTACTAATAAAACACACAAAAAAAGACACGAACAGTAGGAAAGAGTTACAAATGTGACAACAAAGATTTGCTGTTACGTAAAGCAGAAATAAATTCGATTGATAAAATTTTTATACTACAATTAGAACTATTTTATGGAGGAAAAAAAGTTAATTTAATAATAATATATAAGTGTGTTCACGGATACGATAAAAAGCGAGGGTTACACTTACAAAGTAATAAGTGCATTATTACTTCACGGATCTTCAATTCGTGAAGGTCATTATACTAATTTTATTAAAAAAGAAAAAGTATGGTATGAAGTGAATGATATGAGTATCAGCAAAAAAAATTGGCCGAGAAATTAAAAAAAGGTATATTTGTTTGTTCTACAAAGGCAATAAATATAAATAATAAATCCATTAAATAACAATCAGTAATTCATAAAAAAAAAGAATAATCTAACAAAATGCAGTGATATCCACAAAAATGACAATGAAATTGTAAACCTTACAATAACGGTGTCTCAGATAGCATTTTTCTGCTCAAAAAAAAATTCTATAATGTAAACAAAACTGGTTTTAACAAAATGATACTGATATCCAAAATGGTAAGACACTACATTTCTATTATCAAAATCTGTTATTAATATAGAATTTAAAATAAAAAAAATACATGTTAAATATAAGTAATAGAAAATGGATATACAATAATAGATAATAAATAAACAACGTTTAAGCGTTGCATACAATAAGCATAAAATAGAAAAATTTGTTACAAAACTCTTACTGGCCCGATTTCATTTATGTGTAACACATATCACTTTTACAGAAATAATACAATTTTTATGATTATTCGTTGTTTAATAAATGAAATCGGGCCGGTAAGAGTTTTGTAACAAATTTTTCTGTTTTTTGCTTATTGTATGCAACGCTTAAACATTGTTATTGTACATGTATTGTCAATTATACATATCTAACATAGAAATGTACTATCTTACCTTTTTTGATATTCGTATCATTTTGTTAAAAAACAGTTTTATTTATATTACAGAAATTTTTTTTTTGAGCAGAAGAAATCCTGCGAGATTCTTAACTTACAGTTTGGATATATTTAACTATCAATTACAGACGTCTACAAAAATATAAGGAATCCATAAAATAAATAAAATAAAAAGTCGTATATATGAACTAGAAGAAAATGAATACAAATGGTTTGTTTATTTACTTGTCATGGATTTCTATAATGTGTATGGTTTGCTTAAAACAGAACACGAACTACAAGATATCTGTAACCATTTAGCAATTTTAAGGAAGACTGTAGGCCATCAATTTAAAGAGTGAACAATCGTTATATCTTATTACCGGTACCGCAAGTTGGATACTGAAGGTTAAAAGGTTTTGTTGTGATTGGAGTTAAGCCAAAACACAGGAATATCAGGAATTTAGAAACACCTGTTGATGCCTATTAGGAATCATGACTACATCTTCTTGATAATGATTTTCAAGATTTATTATTCCAATTTTTTTTTAAATTTAGAATTATAAAAAAAGATATTAAAATCAGAGACTAAATTTCATAAATTAAACTGTTTTTATAGTTTGTTATTTTTTATCTATGTTTGTTATAAATTGGACGTATATTGTTGCCTTAACTGCAATATAAATAATCGTATTTAAATTTTTAACAATAATTAGATTAATTTTTTTTTTAAATTTTCATTTTTCTTAATGAATAGTTGATGTTTAAATTTTTAATCTGTATAGTACTAAAGTAATTTTTAACAGATTGACTTCTATCAGACCCGATTCTGTGTCTTAATTTATATCTGGGGTATGAGACCCGTTTTGATATTTCAGTGTAATAATACTCATTTTCATAGGAGAAAAAAATACTCATTTCGAACTGCAAGAGTCTTTATTGTATCATTTTTCAGAAAAAAAAAATCACTCTGTAATAATAAAAAAACCGTAGGACGGTTCAAATAATATACATAGCTGCTTCTTTGTACACTACCTTATTGAAAAGTTACTAAGCTATTAACTAAATATTAACAATTTTATATTACTCGTATAAAATAACAGCTGATTTTTTTTTTTTTTTTTATAAAATAATTTAACTTGTGGACTAATTTTATTATTTAGGTCACTAAACAGATTAAGCCAGTTTCAGGGATGTGCAATGCATATGTTCCTAGACTGTTTTTTTTTTTTATCTAAATCACTGTTAAATCGAAATAATTACACATAAAAAAGTTGATAGTTCATCGTTTATATATAACTTTTTTCCTTCCGTGGTTAAGATTTGTAAAACAAAAAAACGTTAAGTTAGTATTAAAGAAAGTTTTTCATTAATTAATTAAGTAGTAATATTTAAAATGCTTTTATTATTTCTAAATATATTTATATTTTTAAAATTTATTTATTAAGATATATTGCGTACTTCTTTTCACTTAATGTTAAATTAATAAATTAGGATTTAATAGTACAGCAGTTAGAATAAATTAAATTACACTTGTAAACATAATCATTTTTATGATTTTTATTTATATCAAATAAAAAGGAACTGTTCAATTTTATCTGTTAGCCAAAATAATGCATAAAATTTACATAAATGAATAAATTAGAATGTAAATTTATAATTTTGTTTACTAGTAGAATAATACTGTATATATATATATATATATATATATATATACTATGGGAGTTACTTCTAAGTTAACTTTTCGCGTTATTTTATCATATAATATTAATAATATAAACTAAAAATATAGTAACTTATAAAGGATTACAACTTTGATGAATGATTTTATTTAAAAGAATGTACGAGAAAAAGTTTTGTTTTCTATAGTCTATATATTTATGTTGTAGAAAATACGTATAGAATTTTCGACATTTTACTGATGTATAATTAAAACTTTGGCCATTAAAACATTTTAATTGGATCTTGTTGCCTCCCCCCTTCATTCTATACCACAACACACCACCACTGTTCGTTCACCAAGGAGAAACTTTATTGCCTGTTTTGCCGTTATACTAATCAGTAAATACCAATCGGAATAAGTGTAGTTTTACCTATTTAATCCTTTTTAATATTCATTTTTCATATTGATATTCATTTTAAATTATTTGTTTCCTTTTGATTCCTCTTTTATAATTATTGTTATTACTATTACTACTTAACGGTACCACTGGAAATCCATCATTGAAATGAATTAAACATTATTTAGTATTTATTACTTTTAATTAATATTATTTCTCTTGTTTAATATTTATCATCTATAAATTTCTCATTATAATGTATTAAACAACATGCCTGTTATAATCATTCTCATTTTAGCGTTTTTCTCTCTACACATTCTTTATATCCTTCAAAACTTTACTTTCCTCATAATATTTTCGTTGTTATTATTTTAATTTTTATAACTTTATTTTAAATCGGTTTTCCCTGTTATAATTTTAAAACAATCAATTTAGGTGTAACTTTTCTTACTATTTTTTTAAATGATTCATTCAAATGAAGAAATATAATGAAATCATGATACTATCAATCTATCATGATGCTGTCATGCTGGATAGCATTAAAAAAAACAATCAAATGACTGTGATAAAGGCATCAGCAAAAAAAAAAAAATTAGATTTAATTTCATAAACTCTTATTTATTCACATTAATATACCTTTTTGACAGAAAATTCTACATGAAATAGCTGCAGCAGGAAAAAAATGTGATATCAAGTTTATTATTTAAAACAATAGATTTATGTTAATTAGAAAATACGGTTCATCAGGAATATTTCTTTATAAACGATACTACAACAAATTTTGAGAATCATTGCTCTGAAATTTTTATTAACTTACTGAATGAATTTTTAAGAAACAAATAACAAATTGAAACAGGTTTAATCAACCTTTGTGAGTATGGAACCACTTTCTAAATAATTTTGAACTCAATCTTCCATCAAAATTAAAAGTTAGAATGTATTTTATTCAGTATTGTTGTTTAAGATAAATTTATGGACTTTTTATGATATTGCAATGAAAAAGTTTAGTTTTTCCAAAATAGAAAGAAATTGCTTAATAAAAATAAAGTTGACTGCTTTAGCATCTATTAATTTCGGTTAATTTCAGAATTAGTTAATTATTTCGAAAATCAGTTTATAAAACCATGGTGTCAATGGAGATAGGCATTATTCTATAACAGTTAGGAACGAAATGAAGATGTTTATGAATTCATTTTAATAAAATCATTTGAATTTACCTTTTTGATTTTCGTTCTGACCACTAAGCATCACGTTTACGTAGTTTTGAGTTGTTTCTCTTTTCACAAATATTTTCATTCTTTTGCTTTGTCGTTGTCGCCTTTCTTCCGTCCATCTATTCCGGTTTATACTTTTCTTTTTCTTTCTCTCAGGAAACTTAGATTCTCGAATAATGTTTCTAAATTTATCTGTGTCTTTACAAAGATACTTAGAAATGTTTAATGTTTTTAGATCAGGTTCTATTTTTTTAAACCAGTTTGTCTTTTTGATTCTGTTTATGTAGAATTTGTTTCGTCAGTCTTTGGTTGTTCATTCTGCAAAAATGTCAATAACACTGTATGTAATCTTCTTTTCCGGAGTAGGTCCACTATTTTTTCTGTATATTTGTAAATTTTTTTTTCACTTTTCAATTTGTAAGTTCCATCTTCATATTTCGGTCCATAAATTTTTCTTAAATTCGTTTTTCTACTTTTGCTATTTTTTGTTCTGAAAAACTGCAGACATTCTGCCCCATATAGTGCTGGTAGTCCTAAGGTTTTATAGTGCCTCAATTTGGAGTTATATGACGAGATTTTTTTATTGGAAATGTTCTTCATGAGATGATAGGCAGTTTCGTTTTTCGTACTCAATTCTTCATCCCATTTTGTTCAATTATATTAGGTGTTATGATTTTTCCCAAATGTTTAAATTTTTGATTTTTACTTTTTTCTTTGTTGAACTTACCTATAACGAACTTAGAAAAGTTTAAAGAAAATAACAAAGTATTTTTTAATTTCTTTTATAAATAACAAATTTTATGATAAAAAAATGGCCTAATTAAGCCTTAAATGTATACATGAGGAGAGAACTTATTAATTTTTCTTTAAATAAGCAAATATGGCTTTCCTAACCATTAATGAAATATTTTTTAATTTGAGGTAAAAATTAAAAATCATATGTACTCTTCGGCGATAATTCAGTTTTTGTCGTCTACAACTAGTAAAATATTTTCGTGATGATGGTTCGTATAAGAATGAAATATATAAATAATTTTTCTTTAACTGGTAACTGCAAACTTTCCTTTACTATTATAAGTTTATTGAACGTTGGATTAAAACGAAGGGCTTTTGTGTTGGTTAGAAGACGGAATATTTTTTAGCTTTCACTTACAGTAGTTCGGTTTATTTTATACAATTTGTGGAACCGACATCAATCATATTTATCGATCCATGATGAAATTATAAGAATACGACCGCTGATTGGAATATGCACAATTAGAAGATATCCCTATTTTTTATAAACTGCAACTGTAGGATGAGCTAGAAGGATATGATGTCATTTTCGTTTTAGTCCATTGGGCTGGGTTAAATCGTCTCAAATCAGTTCTTTAACAGCTTATTTTCGAAGTGAAAGGTTCTGAGGCTCGAATTCTAGTAAAAGGCACTTGCTTTTATAGGGATTTGAATTAGACAGTGGATACTGTTGTACTTTGATGGTTGGGGTTCAATTAATATATCTCAAGAATGGTCGACATGGGTCTGTATAACGGATTACACTTCATTTAAATGTCATACATATATTCCTCATCTTATTGGCCCGAAGGCAAGTTGCTTATTGTTCACCAGTTGAACAGATTGCTACGTATATTTTATGAAAACAATAATTAATAAAAGAAAATTGAATTTTTTTAATCTTATTGTTCCAAAAAAAAATCCCGAGTTACTACTCAAGTAGTTTATCTATGTATCATCTGGTCAAGGGTGAGGTAGTTCTGTAAACACGTAATACAAATCATGTATTCTGAGTTTAGTAAGTAGGTCTTCGTTTTTCTTCCTTCTTGCCACAGGGAGTAAGCAAGACTGTTTCTACCGAAAGCATCATTTTTGAGGCTAACAAATAAATATCTTTACTAGCAGTAGATTTATATTCACTCAATCTAATCAATGTCCATCCATTCTTTTTTTCTGTTTGTTTACACTAATTAATTTTATTTTATTTTCTAAACAGAAAATTTTCAAATTGTTACTGGTATTTTCGTTTATTTTTTAATATGCAGCCATTCTGTGCAACTCTAATTTTACTTTTTTCGTTTTGAGAAGTGCTCAAACCTCACGGAAATGTATCAGCAGAGGTATTTCCATCGTTTTACTAAATTTAAATCATATGTCTTTCCACGTTTTATTTTTTAAATATCCTTCAGGTATTTTTCTTATTTAGTTTAACTAATGAACCAATTTATTTAGCTAATCATTCAGATGTTTCTCAACTCTAAAAGAAACGTCACAGTCGAAGTATTTAAAATTTCATTTCTACTCCAAGATTTTTCTATCTAATCCAGTTTCAAATTTTAAGTCATATTTTTTCTTTCAAAGCTGTTTTTATTAATACATTTAATTTTTATAATATTCCTAAACGTACTGGGTAGCCTTTCGTAATGATCTGTAACTTAAAAAAATTCATACAATTGTGAAGTACCGTTGGATTGTCAGACATTTAAAATGTTTTTTTTTTACTTTTTATTTCGTTATAATTATTTATTATTCATCCAATAATGATTTTTTTTAATGAAGGTATTATAATGTGGCTGTTCGCAGTAATGAGAGGGAGAGAAAAAGAGAGGAAAGATAAATACAGCGTTTGGAGATTGTTAAATACATAGTTACGAGCTACTATTAAAAACGCAAATTTCATCAGTATAGTTTATGCAAAGATACGATTATTTGTAGGCTGAAAGTGTTTTAGAAATTAATTTCAGCCATATCATATTTTCTTATTTTATTTTTCACGTTCCATGTAATTCATTTGTATTATTTTTGTGTTGGAATGCTTTTATCTCTTTGTACTTAATATTATAATTTTAGACCATTGTTTTGGAAATGTTTGCAAAAATTTTGCTGTATTGAAAAAGAACCTCGCATGTAATAAACGTTTGAAAAATAGATTATATTCAACATAACCTAAATTTCATCAGTATTCCTTTGATCGCATAATTCAACAACATAACAGAAATTATAATTAAACGTAATATTGGAGTAACAGTAACTAAAGGGTTTCTATTTTCTAGTATTAAAAAAATTCCAAATAAATGTTTGAACTCGTAAAAAATAACTAAAATCAATTTGTAAAAATCTGAACATTTTTATTCTTTTATTGTTTAATTTTTAATTCCTTTTAATATTTCCCTAAATTAAATATGCGAGGTCTGTAACTAAAGTAATGAGGCTGGTTCAGAAAAACATTTTAATTACAATCCAATTATATATGGAATCACCTTCGAAATGCCATGCAACGCTCCAAACGGTTATCCCACTCTTCATAGCAGTATTGGAAGTAAGAAACCGTAATATCCTTCAGATGGTAGGTTACAATTTTTTTGTGTTTTCTGTTGTTCCAAAACGGTGTCTTTTGAGGTGTTTTTTAAAAGTCGGAAATAGGAAAAAGTCGCAGGGACTCAAACCAGGTTAATCAAATGGTTGAGGAACTACAGGGAAGTTTTTTCTTTGTTAAAAACTCATTAATTGAGAGTGCAGTGTGTCAAGGTACATTGTCATGATGCAGCATCCATTTGTCATTGATCTCAAGGGTCACGCGGGTAACTCTTTTCCGTAGTCTTTCAAGAATTTCTCGGTAAACATAGATTTACAGTCTATCCTGTAGGCAAAAAATCCTTATGGACAATACCATTATTATCGAAGAAACAAATTAGCATGATTTTGATTTTTGATTTGCAAATTTTTACTTCATTGGGACGTGGTGAGTTTGAAGTGTGCTAATCCTTGCTCTGACGTTTTGTTTCTGGGTAGTACTCAAATATCCAAGATTCATCACCAGTAATAACATTTTTTTAGAAAATCAGGATCAGTTTCAACTCGCCCTAGAGGATGGCGGCGCACTTCCAACCTGTTGTTTTTCTGTTCAACAGTGAGGTTTTTTGGGACCAATTTTGCACAAACGTTTTTCATGTCCGATTAGTTTTTAAAAATTTGATGGACTGTGATATGGCTCAATCTCAATTTTTCTACAATAATTCTGACAGTTAATCCTAATTGGCTCAACATTGTCGTCACCTTTTGACCTTAACGGTCTTCCAGAGCGTGGATAGTCCGCAACCGATTCACGGTCATCTGAAATGCTTAAACCACCTAAAAATCTTGGGCTCGTCACAGAGCGTCCTCTCCATACGCCCTTTTCAATTTTGACAAAGTTTCAGTAGGATTCTTACCGAGTTTAACAAAAAACTTGATTGCACATCGTTGCTCATAATTAGTATCACTCAGTTTTGTAACGCAAAACAAAAACTCGTTTCACGAAAAGTTTGTTTACGTCTAACGTGGCAACAGTAAACTTAAACTATTAATCCTTAATATAAACCAGCTGTTCATGTAACCATATGTTTACTAGTAACTTTACACTGTTGCCACTTTGGCTGCCAAAAAAAAACTAATCTAACTATATTTACAGACCTCGTATATATATATATATATATATATATATACAACGTATGTATATATTAGTTTACATGTTGTGTATATCACATAACGAAAATTCATGCTTTTTATCATAAAAAGTAACAATAATTCCATTAAAATAGTTTTTACATGAATACAAGATCACCAAAAAATAAAAAAATAACAAAAAATACAAAAAATTTTAATTAAAAACTCTTTTAAAGAAAAAAAAATTGGTTTTTTAGGTATAATTGTAATTTACTGTGTTTTTTTGTTGCAAAATTGTATATTACAAAATTTACGAGTGCCTTTAATTTGGTCAAAAACCAAAGCTTATTATGGGTATGAGCAAAATCAAAATCAGTTTTTAGTATTATTCGGGTACACATTTAATTATATAATCTCTTTAAGTTAACATAAGTCTCTTTAAGTTATATAACATCTCTTTAAGTTTTCGTTTTGAAATCGTCAGTCAATTGACTGGTTTTGACCGTTTACAATTACGTTTTGTTTTGTACAAATCTTTTTTTGCTCAGCTAATTTATTTCATCTTATAACCTCAATTCACTGTTTTATCTATTCATATCTTTCTTTTTCTCTAGTTTTTACATTCGTCACATCCCTGTATAATCTACATTTCCTAGAATATTTTCTATTTTCTATGGAGATTCAGCAACACGCAGTCACCGCCATCTTTGCGTACGCAAATAAATTAATAATTAATTGTAAATCCCTCTTAACTCCTTTATCATAATAAAGAAAAAAATATAATAAAAGACCGCCAGAAGACAGCAGAAGAACAGATAACATACTCGGAGCCATCCGATCGGGAGAAATAAGAGCCTTGCACTCCCCTCTTTGATGCCACTATCAGGTCTCACAGGGCTTTCAAATGTTACAGTTGTAAATATTTACAATCACCAAGGAGTAAAACAAAATGAAGAAACCGTATACGTCAGAATCATGAAAGCCGTTCAAGACAGCAAAGATGCCAAGACAGCCTAGATTGCAAGAAGAAGAAAAAGAAGAACCTCCACAACCTAGATCCTATCCTTCCTTCCTTCATGTTACAATATTAGTCAGGATTCCGCTGATAGCTAATATATGCGATCCCCTTTGCAAAGTGCATTGAATCCTCTAAAAACTAGGGTCCCATCAGCGGCATTGTTACTAGACAGGCCATCAGTGGACGGACTAAAGGAGAATCGTATTGAGAGAAGGACGCAGATATTTTGGTAATTTCTCAAGGAATAACACAAGTAAAACTAATACAATCCACAAAGGTTCGGGAGCAGTTCCAAACTACGTCCGTCTTAAAAATAAATTAAAAATAAATATATAACCGTCATTAAAAAATACATATATTTGGGAGGTATAAATGTCTTGTCTTGTCCTTATATTGTCTTGTGAGGCATCACTGGATGCCTCCCTTTCACGTCATTATTATACTGTACAATTTACTTATAGCTTCATTGCTCAGGAAACTGATTGTAAATAAAGCAATACGCAAAAAAAAAAATTAAATATTCATCTTTGTCAGATAAATACAAGATCATGAAGCGAGGAACTGATGTCCACGATCTACAATAAATAGTGAGGATAAAATATCCCCCTAAATCCTTCTGTTCCGTTCCCTCTATAATCAATTAGCTAAATCTGGATGTCTAAATATTCATCCAATATTCATTTCTTATTGTTAATTCTACATATGTGATACTAACAGACTTCACTTTTGGTTGCAACAATATGCTTTTGATGTCTGTAATTTTCGTCAATATCGTTGTATTTTTTTGTTACCTAAATAATAAAATTTTCCATTTTTATTTTAGATTGTGTTCCGGATATTAATATTTAGTTCCTTATTATCCTACCTTATACTTTTATTTATTTTCAGATTGAAGCTTCTTTCCTTGTAATAAATTTTTTTACCATTCAGAATTTCTTCTAATTCATGCTCGGCTACTGCCAAAAAAACATTGTCATCTTTAAATCTCTGTATTTCTTTCTTAGGATTATTATTTCATTCTCAAATTTTTTCTTTAATTATTGTATTGCTTGTTTTGTGTACAAATTACAAGGAATAAGGATAGACTACATTCTAATCGCATCAGAACCTTTTTTTTGGAAAGTTTTTTTTCCTATTATACTATAATAACTGATAAGTGATGATTGTAAATAACCCTTTATCATGTTCATTTAAATTTTCTGTGAATTGTCATGAATCTATATATATATATATATTACTATTGTGATTTGAAAAAAAAACAATTGCGATTTCGAATAACAATTTTTAAAACTTGTTTATCTTTTATATTGCAAATCATTTGTGATTTGAAATATTTACAGATTGTTTTCATCAGTAATACGAGTGAGAACAACTTCCGAATACAATTTAAGTTATTATATTTTTGTTTTATGTTAGTTTAATACAGATTTATTTTCAAATTTTACTTCCAATTTCACAATATATTTTAAGTAATTGCAAATTTGATACACCAAGATTATTAGTCTTTCAATGGTTTTTCTTCTTTTTTTTTTTTTGTAAAACAAACTCGTGAAATATTACGAGAATTGCTATTAAAAGTTATAATACTATTTTTCATATTTTGACCGAATGGGTTTCCAAAAAAAACATCAGAAATCATTAGAAATGTGACATAAAATTTTTGTTATTAACTTTTATAGTCTCTATTATTGTAAAAAGGACTTATCTTTATTACTTTTTCAAAATAACAATAGTTGAGTAAAAGAAACAATTTTGTGATACCATATAACTTTGCAAGAAACCTAAAGTGTAATATTTTAAATGGAAAATCTAAAGTGTACTGCGTAAGTTTTTGATCAGTCTGCAATTTTTATTACCATTAAGAGAAAAACGTTGTTACTTGGAAATTAAGCCGTCTTTCAGATCTATACTACTGCTTTTGAATAAACTGATATTCTAATTATTTTGCTTTTTAAATCTGTTTTTACACATAATTCAATAAATTCCTATAATAAAAACAACTAATATTACCTATGGTTCTTCAAATCTGGCTTTATTCCCACGGATTTTTCTTCCTTACAGTTACGGTTTTTGAAACGTCTTTGAATAAGGTAAAATGTTGATTCCCTTTTCTTTACTACAATTTAATTCAATAATATGAGATTATAGATTTAAAAAAAAAAATTCAATAAGATTTAAATTGAATGAGTTACATTATCTTAAAATTGATGAGTAAAAACGTATTAAAATCCGGATACTGTTTTCATTATTAATACCTGAAAGTACCCTCATACATTTTTATTAATGAACATTAATTAGTCAAGGAAATAGCAAGCTTGAAAAAGTCATAAATCCAACTTTTTAATATATACCACAGTGGAGCGATATGTGGTTACAAAATAAATCTTAATCTGTAATTTTAAGGAAATAATAGAGGGTATTTAATTAAGCAAAACTATTAACAAAGAACAGTTGTATAGCGTGAATCGTTTTCCTCATTTCGTCTCTGAAACTCGCAGAACTTGTTTTTGTACAATATAAATGGCGAGGCACGTACAACAATCTCATTTTACAGCCAACAATACCCAAGTGTATTAAAATATAAACAAGTTGAAAAAAGAAACAGTTTCAGAATTCAATAATGTGTTGTAATACAAACATTATCCAGCAAGCCATATGAGCTCTTCGAAGCTACTGGACTCGTTGGCTGTACCCTTCACTCAGTCGGAACCATTATAGTATTAAATTTATTTTCCACACTTAAATTTCTTTCAGTCATCTACGAAAATATTCTCCAAATAGACTAGAATATTGCTTTGAAATAGCCTGACCTATTTCAGCTTCTCCGGGGGCTAGAAGTACATCACACCTTTATATTTTTGTTAAACGAGAAAGGTTATGATTAATTACTATTTTCGAAAAGTTAATTATTCCAAAAAGAATAGATTATTTTTAAATAAAACAAGTATTATTGATAATAAAAAAAAAAAAAATAATAATAATAATGGTTTCTTTGAGGTACATGCAAAACAGCTGCAAAACCTCAGGGATTTCTTCAAAGTAAGAAACATCTTAGTTTACTCCACAGTGAAGTAGTAGAAGGAGATATTCGCTTAACACTATTACAGATGAGTCAGGATTATTTCTGTCCCTTTACTGAGGCCCATACAGTTGATGAGAAGATTGATGCGTGGAGAGGAAAAGAGCTCCATGTCGATTAATTGCGTGTCTTATGGGTAGGAGGTGGACTATGACGCTTCCTTTCGATATTGGAAAATGCAAGGGTATTTTCGGAAACTAAGGGCCTTGTATTTGTTAACAGTATAATTGTCATTAACACCCTCAGGTACAGGAAGCATGTAGAAAAAGATCGTATGGTTACCTCAGACGTTTGCCTGTGTATGGCAAAACAAGTGTATGAATTGAACATTTAATTTACGTTCTCAGATTTTGACTCCGAGAGACTATACAAATTGTCACAACAACCTGCTCAAAGTACTCCATCAGAGTATAGCTCTGGACCTGAAGATACTTGAAGAGATTCCATCCTATAGTTTCAGTATACTCCCCTATCCGTACTTGAAAACGTTAGGTATCCTGTTTATTACCGTAATATTATTACAAATAAGTCAGTGGAACATAACTGACCTGATATTATAAGCAAGGAGAAGCAGGAAAAATTTCTTGATCAACACAAATCGCTAATCTATTGGAAATAATTTCAGGAAAAAATATTATGAAAAGATTGAGAAGTATAGGGATTTGACGAATCATGTAAAGGAAGTGTGGGACCAGAAAGAGGTACGCATTACTCCTGTTTTGCTGGGTGCGATGGTTGAGATCCCGCACTCGCTACGATAAAGAATTAAGATCTCTTGATCTTCCAGCTAGTTTATTCCTACCGATGCAGAAGACTGTCCTCTTGCACAACTGCAGGTTAGTAAGAAAATAAGCAAAATTTTAATCTAGTAGCTCACCAATGGATGCTATGAGAAACATCAAGGCCAAACGTAATACATCTGCTCTATTTGTACACGGGAAATTATCGTCTCATGCCTTTCATAATAACGAACCAATAATTGTATCGTTTGAAGCCTTACCGTGACGATTAGCTGATGCATTAAAAACTGGTGGTAAGCCATGTAATAATAATAATAATCTTTCTTGTCAAAGTTTAGAGGCCTTGAGTAAATTGGATTGTAGCACAAAATTTTCATTGTTGCAATCAACAATTGTTTTGTTGGTACGAGGTTAGTATTTCTGGTGTTTGAAGACTCGATTAACTAATGATCTGAGTGCACAACTCATATCATTACTTAGATTTTAGTGAAAGGCGCGGATATCGCGCTTCCACGAATCGGTTAATTTGATAGTTCAGGGTTGTAAGTTATGGTAGGTGGTCGTGGTTGAAAGAGGGCGTACGAAGGCGATAGTAAGTTGTGTAAATACACTGATAGAAATGTCTGCCGAGGCATTTGCATTAGTGGCTTCCTGACAGAGGCCAAACTGATGACTGTGTTTCGTCATCAAGTTAAAGGGACTAAAAGACGACCTCCGGTAAAAAGCACACCAGGGCTAGGAACGGAGGGGATGGTATGGCGACCGGGATCATCACAAGGGGGATGTCTTCCATTACGGGGGTCAAGATGATGGATGATGTCAAAGTTTAGAAAGCATAAACATTATACACAGTTGATGTGCAGTAGTAGTATCTGGTCTGTGTGAGATATTATTAACACTGCAAATAGAATAGAGGAGGGATTAGTGCACCTCGAAAAGATGTCGAAGGTTGGAAGATGCCAGTCGCCGCGTAGAGAACAATCCCCACCCTGCGCGTCAACCTAGCTAATTAATTCATTTTAGTAAATAATAATTTAATCACTTTTTTAATTATAAAATAATACGACATTTAATTCATTAATAAGTTTAGTTCTATAATGATTACCAATTTTATTGAACGAAATATGTTTCTGATAAGAATTTAAATAATTTAATCATTTTCATTTTGCACAGTATCCTGATCATATATACATAGGAAAAGGGGATTTAATAGAAATGGAAGTGTAGTCGAATAGAGGGTGGTTAGAATCGATTGTCGCAGGTCGTTATTTAAATCTAGATAATTGCTGGCCGGAACAGTGTGAAGTCGTTTATAATGATTTACTACTGTAAACAGGCAAGATAACGCTGCCAAAGCGGCAACAATAACGAATGTGGCTGCCGTTGTAGAGTTGGTGGAGTAATGACTCTGACCCATTACCGAACCCAAAAAACAAAAAAAGCAAAAAAAAAAAAAAAAATTGAGGAGATTTTCAAAACTTATTTCCTTTTATTGTGACAGGGGATAGTCACATAGACAATGCTGAATAAATAGCAGGGTATCATGCAATGCGCATGCAATGCGCATGCTCACTATTTTAAAAATTCGAATTCTATGTACGAAATTCTCTGCTAGTGACGCGACAGCCGTCCAATATGTCTCTATAATTTATCACTCCGTCAACTCTTAAAGGCATTTTGAACCCGTCAAAGTCCTCCCTACTACTCTTCGCAAACCCTTTCACCCCCCCTTTCAACTGTTGTATTTCTTTCTATCCTACACTCTTCTCATACCTATAATTCCAAAAAAAAAACTTCATGACATTTCATTTCCAAACCTTCAACTTTAGTCTCAATGTTTAACTCTTTGTCAGTTGACGTTTTTCTATAGTATTATTCAATGTTATACAATTTTATAAGTTATTGTTTAAAAATATCTATGTATTCATATATATATATATTTATTTATTTAATTTTTAATATTTTATTGAAAACTTAGCTTTTTATATGCAATATGTTAATTTTTTTGAGAGCTATCGAACTTATAAGTTAAGGAAAAATATAGCAGAAGTAAATATATATAAGGAAAAATATATATCAGAAGTAAATCAGAAGAAATACTTCTGATAAATCTTTAGCTGAAACTACGAGTAAATTTGTCAGAAAGAATATTATGAATTCAAAAATAAATTTTAAATTGAATGTTTTTTGTCTTCAGTCATTTGACTGGTTTGATGCAGCTCTCTAAGATTCCCTATCTAGTGCTAGCCGTTTCATTTCGGTATACTCCGTACATCCTACATCCCTAACAATTTTTATTTTTTACATATTCCAATCGCTGCCTGCCTGCACAATGTTGCCCTTCTACATGTCCCTCCAATATTAAAGCGACTATTCCAGGATGCCTTAATATGTGGCCTATAAGTCTTCTCTTCTTTTAACTATATTTTTCCAAATGCTTCTTTCTTCATCTATTTGCCGCTACACCTCTTCATTTGTCACTTTATCCACTCATCTGATTTTTTTCATTCTCCTATAGCACCGCATTTCAAAAGCTTCTAATCTTTTCTTCTCAGGAACTCTGATCGTCCAAGTTTCACTTTCATATAAAGCTACGCGCCAAACATATACTTTCAAAGTTGTTTTTCTGGCGTTTAAATTAATTTTTGATGTATACAAATTATATTTCTGAATGAAAGCTCGTTTCGCATGTGCTATTCGGCATTTTATATCACTCATGCTTCGTCCATCTTCAGTAATTCTACTTCCCAAATAACAAAATTCTTCTACCTCCATAATCTTTTCTCCTCCTATTTTCACATTCAGTGCTCCATCTTTGATATTTCTACTACATTTCATTACTTTTGTTTTGTTCTTGTTTATTTTCATGCGATAGTTCTTGCGTAGGACTTCATATATGCCGTTCATTGTTTCTTCTAAATATTTTTACTCTTAGCTAGAATTACTATATCATCAGCAAATCGTAGAATCTTTATCTTTTCACCTTGTACTATTACTCCGGATCTAAATTGTTCTTTAACATCATTAATTGCTAGTTTTTATGTAAAGATTAAAACGTAACCGGGACGGGAACATCCTTGTCGGACTCCCGTTTTTATTGCGGCTTCTTTCTTATGTTCTTCAATTATTACTGTTGCTGTTTGGTTCCTGTAATGCTAGCAATTGTTCTTTTATCTCTGTACCTGAACCCTAATGTTTAAAAAAAATGCTAAACATTTTATTCCAGTCTACGTTATCGAATGCTTTCTCTAGATCTACAAATACCAATTATGATGGTTTGTTTTTCTTTGGTCTTCCTTTTACTATTAATCTGAGCACTTTATTTAATTTATTTTATTTATAGGCTTTATATTGATCAAATTGTATATGAGGTACAACTATTGAGTTGGGCTATTGAGTTGTATTGATGTCAATGTATATAAGCTAGTATAAAATTTAATATTGACGTTAACGTTTGTGAACGCGTGGCCCATTTTTATAATGTGATTAGTAAAAGTTGACCTTATTGTTCTGTGTTGTGCTTTTGTGTGTTAACTCGATTTATAAATGAATTTACAATTTACATCTAGTTTGTTCAATGAACGAGATGTTTTCCAGAAAGTAAGTTCAGAAGGGCTATTAAAAACGATCTACGTAAAATTTTTATTGCTCTTTGAAGTACAAATCTTACTCAATTTTTCAACCTAGTTCCTGTCACTATTGAGACTTTTGCCGTAATAGGCCACCAGAAGTTGTATTCCATTTCCACACAATGATGGTTTCTAAGATGCTCACCACTTATTAACGACTTGTTTAACGTTATCGTCATTGAGAAGCGGTCGGCCAGCAAGGAAGGTTTTAAGATGTAAGACAGATGATAGTGACTTATGTAAGGTCCGTTCCGATGTGTGTGGAAGATGATGGAACAGTTCCAAGCCAAAGGTGCTGAGAAGGCGTTGCGTTGAGCCGGCAGCGTAATAGAATCGTTATCGTGAATCGATACAACATCCCGGATAACCGATCCACGTCAGTTATTCTAATCGTAAGATGCAATTTTTATCATTTCGAAATAGATATCGACTATTGATCGTGCAGCCTCGAAGCAAGAGGTCATTAATCAAAACTCCTTTTCGCCCCAAAATTCTGTGCACATGATCTTCGATCGTGACATCGGATTACGTTTTGTCTTTCTGGGTGACAAAGTGTGTTGCCATTCCATAAATTTTCTTTATTTTCAGGTGTTAGATATTACACCCGTGACTATGCTGCCCCATCGATTATGCTGCTCAAGAAGTTGTCGCCTTTTTCTCTATACCTAGGCAAAAATTCCAACGCGCTGCACAACCGTTTCGTATTGTGATTTTCCACAAGTATCTTAGGTATCCAGCTTGTATTCAATTTCCGATAATTCAAATTATCAAACGCAATTTTCTTCAGAAGTGAAAGTGAAATTTCTGCAAAATATACGTCGAGATTTGACGGAGAATCGACTGTTCTATTTAGTCTTGTCATAAGTTGCGTACAAAAAATCGTCAGAAATGAAAGATGTCGCCAGCTCATTCGTCTTCATGCGAGTTATCGCGTCTTCATTAAACAAATGAACGGTACCGTGGAATCGAATCATTCGTTGCTATTTCCTGCATAAACGTCCCAAATTAGATGCTGAATTCAAGTTTAATTTTCCTTGCGTTCCAAAAACCGATCGTAACCGTATTTCATACGCGGTGGGTATCTCCAATATCTTAAACATTATAACCATACCACGAAGAATACATTCAATACAATTGAATAAGAATGGTTTCAGTCCTTTCCCAATATATCAGATAACTCGTAGAATCAGTTTACGTAGAATTGCGACCATAGCGCTGCAGCGGTAATACTTAGAAACGAAACTTACTTTTTGGTTATACCTCGTAGTAGTAATTTCAATAATTATAAATTAATTTAAAAAAAAAGCAGGTTTAAGTTTAAGGAGTAGTTTTATAATTTTATTAATGAAAACAAGGAAATCAGATGTATTATGAATATGGGATAAGTAAAAGGTAATAATAAAAAAAAAAAAAAATCACTTATAAATTCCTTCATATTACATTCCATTTTCTCCCTATTACATTTATTCTTAAACATTTTCACTGAAGTGTAGGCTATGGTAAATTCGACCGACCAATAACATTTTTTAACAAATAATTCACAATCGCATCGTCGTATGAGATTACGCTAATCGATCAAATAGCGTATTGGATTCCTTTGATTAGATACCTAGTTAGATTTATTTTCTTTAAAATGCATTTCATTAAAAATATATATCAAATAAAATTAATTTATATACATGAAAAAAAATTCACGTTATGGAAATTCAATAAATTGGAAAAAGTGATATACAAAATTTCAACTGAACTGAATCCGTAGTAACGTATATTCTGTTGCTATCGGCCAACAAATACTTTGAAGGGCGTTATCCGAAATAACGCCCTTAAAAGTATTCATACCTTTTTTATTGCCTTTCCAGAGGTCATGATAGATTCTACAAAGGGACATTTTCAGTCTGTTATTTGCAGTTAGCTTATGTTTTCTACTGTTATTTGCTACTACGCTTGCAGAATGTAAGTCTGAACGTGTTTGAATTGAATTTCCAAAATTCGAATGTAATATAAATAAAATTACTATTTTTTTCCATTACGTAATTAATAATTTATTTCTAAAATTGTTGAAGCGCTATATCCTTTTACTTTCATTTGTAGGTATATTTTAATTAATATTTTGTATTTCCTAAACGCAACTTGAAAAAAAAAATTTGAAAATTCCTACCAAGACCTTCCCCATCGTATTATATTTTAGCAGCCTTTCACCAAATCTGCCTGCTTAAAATTTTCTTATCTCATCTTCGGGATTCTAAAAATGCTGTCAGAAATACAATACGTACTACGTAATCGTAATAATTTTTTGTAATCGAATGGGTGATTGGTTTATGTGTGTACATTGAGACGAGTTGTATTTTTATTTATTTTTTGAATGTGATAGTAAAAAGCAAACTGAATTTCAATAAGCTAAAACATCAGAATGATAAATAATCAGTCAACAACTCTTCAGTCATTGAAATTATATATAATGATAATATTAATAATTATTAAATGCTATATTTAAGAACTAATAAATAAAATGAATTATTTTAAGTAAACTAAGTGAGCTAATTTATGTGTATTAAATTAATCGAATTTAACAAAGTAAAATTGTATTATTGTATTCGATTAAATAACGTTATATAACAGAAAATATACTGGGGAACTTCTAAAAAAGATATTTTTAATTAAATTTAGTTTTATAAATAATATAAAAAAGTCAGTAAATGAATAAAATCTGACTGAAAGGAGCATTAAAAGGGTAGCGGACTCACAGCTCCAACGCGTATTTAACCTTTGAAGGTATCTACACGTGTATTGAAGTAACAAAGGAAATAAAAAAGCTCGACTACAGAAAACACAACAATGCTGTCGATCTAAAAATATAATACAGAAGAAAGACTTTCATTTTTTCTCAAATTGCATTTTTAACTAAAAAATTATTCCGAAGTTCTATTTTACTAAATCCACATTGTATTTCAGTCTACGGGATGTATAATTATAGCAACAACGGGTTATTCGGAGTAAGCATCTGCTTACTGAGGAGTAAGGGATCTGTAGACTAATCCTTATTACGGGATGCACATATTCAGTATATTGCTCTGCATTTACCTATTAAGGTTGATCCCTTTCGGTATTCAACCGTTACAGTTTTCATTAAAATATCCACATATGATTTATGTATTTATCTGTCTGTTCATATTAACTAACCATCTAAATGAAACCAAAAACGGATAGGAATCTAATCCAATCTATCCTAAAAATTGTATACTTATAAATTGGGAGGAATGGAATTAAATGAAAATTTATGAATTTAATCTGTATTCTTCAAATGTTATTTAGGAAAAAAAGGAACCGTTATCAAAATTTAAAAAAAATTAAAGTTCCTTTAAAAATTGTCGTAGTATGATGTTTTTTTGATAAAATACATCTTCATCGAATAGCAGTATAAAATTCTGATCGACAGGATGGTGGATTAGTTTGAAATACATTAAATAAAACGAAAGCAATTTTTTTTAATGATATGTCAGATTTTATTCCCATTGATCTGCACTCATATATCTTGAAATATATTGTTAAAATGTTTAATGGACAAATTATTTTTCGAAAAAGGCATGCAAAATGTGATTGTCATCAAGAAGAACGTCGGTGTAGAGAATTTTATGATTTTTTTTTCTGAAAAATTTTACTTTAATTAATATTTTTCATTTTTTGTTAGCGGTCGTTCAGTGCACATTTACTGTTTGGTTTGCTTTGCTTACAGTCAAAATATCCTTCCAAAACCTTTGTATTTATTGAAGAACTCAGATCCTTGTAATTAATAACTCTTAAAAAGAGAGAGCGAGAGAGAGTGCGCGCGCGCGTGTGTGTTGATGATATACACTCGGTGTATTGAGTGATGCTTGATAATCACTTAATATTTCGTAAATGGTTGTATATGTTCTTATGAGTAATAAAAGAGAACGTAGTCTTGTAATTGGTTATTATATTATGTGAACAAAGTACAACAATGCGATTTGTGAATTAAATACGTAATTGAATTTTCCTAAATTTCATGTATTCTCAGTGGTCCGATTAATATCATTGTGAGATAGATCATGATATACGTAATGTGATTTGTTATTTAAGTAGAAATTAGTAGATATAATTTCTAACTTTTCATTTTCATTTTATCCTTAGGTTTTATAAAAATATAATGAAAAAATAATTTTAATTAAATGGCTTGATTACTTCATTTTAACCCGACGATTATCTTGAATTGAAAAGATCATTATCTTGAATTGATTGTGTATTTACGTGTTTTAATACAAATTAAAAAAAAATATATTACTCTTTATATACTCACTAGCAGTACTATAATTGGAAAGCTTCTTATAGTAACTTGCGTTTCTAAAGCAATGATGGCATTCAGACTTTTATGACTAGAACAACATGTAACTACTCTATCACCAATCAACAAAATGTTAATAGGCAGTTACAATAAAAAAAATTTCACTATCACTAATTTAAGAGGAAAAACTGTCGAATCGATAATTGCTTAACGACTTTTGTTGTAATGACTTGGATGCCGAAAAATGTGAAAAGATTTTAAAGTTTTATTAAAAAATTACTCGTTTATTTGATGAAAAAATACCTCAGTTTTAAATAACGAATAACTATGAATTTAAATACCAGTTATCACGACTTTATTAAGAACACTCTCTAAAATCGATAATCGATATTCAACTTTTTTTTAATGACGCATTTCTAGAAAATTGAAATCATCTTAACGTTTAATGGTAAAATCAATATCTTTTACAAGTTATTTTTTTTTAAAGAAAATAAAACAATTTTAATATCTGGTAACTATGACTATATACTTTACTAACACTACTTTATACGAAGCCATTGCCGAGATCGGTTTTAGATTTGCAACTTTTTAGTTACGACTGCATACAAATCTCAACGTTTTATTAAAAGATTAATTAACTTCTGTACATTCTATATTTAATCATCATACCCAATTTCTATGAATTTAATATCACGCAACGAATCGATCATTTCCGACCGTTAATATCTGGTACTTATGTACTGATGAACTTTATTTGCGGATGATCTTAAAGAAAAGCAGATTGACATCAGCAATGCTGCATATTATAAAATTCTTATTTATATAATATTATGGATAAAAATTAAATTTCATACATCATTCATTAATTATTCCTGTGTGGGTGCGTGTGCGTGTATCTGGGCGCGAGTGTAAAAAGAGAAAGATTGTATAGTTATGTTTGTTTCTGTACCGCGTAATATATCGAATATTGTTGAAAATAGTATCTAACGGATGAGATTTTTGGGTGATATTGAGAAGTTTTCTACTCAAAGCGGGCTATAATTTAAGAATTCATTAGTCGTACGTGGATGTTAGCTTATCATTTTGCAGTATTTTGATAATTTTATTGAAAATAATAATTTAGAACAATTTTTGTGTGTTTTCTTTGTTAGTTTAAAAATCACTAAAAATGTTGTTTTCATAAATGTCTCTTACCTTTGATTATTTTAACGTATCAGGATGAAATTTTTTTATTATTATTATTCTGGAGATATATTGACACTGAGGAAGTTTTATGTTTTTGCGCTAATAATTATCCTTTAAAATAAAAAAATCGTTTACTTTTTATTATTACAGTCATAATATAATTAAAATAAATTTACTGCACGACATTTCTTTAAATAAGCTTTCCTTTGTCAGAATGATAACAATTTTAAGATATTATCAGTGCGTTTAGAAATATATTCTTTACCCTTATTGTTATAAGGAAAGTAATTTGGTCTGCTTAGTTTGTTTCTAAAATAGGTATTATCAAGCCGGAAGTACTTTTATATATTTATTTTAATGGAATAAACTTTTAAAGGAACAAACTGTATCTGTATATACCCTAAAATATTTACAAAATAAGGGAGTAATTTTGAAATTCTATTAACTATTATTAAGAGTTTACCTTACTACCTTAGTACCTTATTAATACCTAACTTACCTAACACTATTATCTTACTACTATCTTACTAATACATTAGCAAACTATTCAGTTGTTAAAACGAGTTTTTATAAAGGAGTTTACCACAAGATGTTTGAATAATTTTTGATTTATGTTTAGCTAATCTATATAATATAATTACAATACATATATTTTAATATATTAATTTTATATATTATATATAAATGCGAAAGTTTTTCTGTTTGTTCTCGTATCACGCGAGATTCGATTGCTTTCACATTTTCAAGCTATATTTTGGTTATCCAAGGAAAATTTTAATCCATAGGCCGAGGCTCTAGCCCCCTTGAGGATTAAGACATTAAAGATATTCATTAGAGTTACCAAAATTAATCCTTTTACTTCATTATATTTCTGTCACCATGGCAACATAAATATAATGAAGTAAGATGACTTAATTCTTTTTTGTTTAATGCATAACTAAAATATCTACTGACTATTTAGCATTCTCACAATCATGAGGATAATGAACGCGTCGGGGGTCCAGGATGCGTGCAGAAACCTCCGGCTGGAGCCTCCGGTCAGGCGAGCGAAGCGAGCCTTGAGCAATGACAGCATTTATTCCTAGATGGTGTTGATAAATCGAAATCGTAATCGAGTAAATAAAATAAAACTTTTCAAGATAGATTGTGTTCACGGTAATTTTTTTCGTTTGTTGTATAAGAAATACAAGGTATGTAGAAAGAAGAACGGTGTTTGGAATGAAATTTATAAAAGAGATCTAAGTTCCATATTTATTTATATCAGTTGATATACTAACCGTAAAATAATAATAAAAGTGCACTTTGAAAATAACTTTTTAGGAATCTGTAAAAATAAGCGATAAAATAAAACGAATTTAATGGAGTGTAAGTTACTATTTTCGTGAAAACGAAACTTATGGAAAGTGATTGAGTGAATGAGCCTGTGTATCTATGTAGTGTGCTTAGAATGAATTGATAGAAATTTAGATCGAGGCGTGAAGTGAGGAGCTATAAAAGCGGTCAATGAAAGTAAGAAAATAAGTGTTGGCAAACGGTTTGGTTGCGATGCATTCAAGTGACGATATAAGCATATGTATTAACAAGAGCACTACTGCCAGCATCAGTGGCGTCGGTACAACAAATAATGGAATACAGAACAGCAGCAGGCAACGCAATCTGAAATTCTAATCCAGAGATGTCAAAGGTTATTTCATCAGACCTGAAAGGGCGCCTGTAATGCATCCCCTACTTATACAAGTTCTACGTCGAGCGTCAGAGAGTACAGTAACTCCAAGGGTGCTACTACTGCTGTTAGGAGCTGCACAGATTGGATACAGCTCACAGCTACTTCCTTGTGTTATAAGCCCGTTTCAACTTAACACGTATATGTATATATACCACACACGCACATCCATTCCCGCTGACACGAACACACGCTTATATTTATACAGCCTCTCCAAGCCTCCATCCTGCAACCGTATATAAAGTTGATAAAAAAAAAAAAGAGACTAAAGGTTTAGTATGACAGAAGTACAAAATATATACAAATGTAAAATATATATACTGCATATTTCACTTTTTGTGAAAGTAAAAAAAAATTCAATTTTATATGTATCAAACTGATCTAGGTGTGTACCCTATACAAATTATTTGTTCTTTTGAGGTAGATTATAACAATATTTCGTACTTGAAAGAGAACACAACTATGTACATTGTGTTATTGTGTTATTTTTAGTTCACATATGCTTTTTTTATACATACTTATTAATATTTATTGTGTCTCAGTTAATTGTATTTTGAAAGTTAATTCGTACGAATTACATCCCATCAAGCTTGCTGTCCAATTGAATTAATACGCAATTTTAAGTAGTTTTTCAATACAGTATAACCAACAACTAAACGTTAGGTAACTTTACCAAATAAAACCTCGCGGTAAGGAAAGTGGGTTTTCCAGTTAGAGTCTTATAAATGATATAATTTATTTCAAATCTTAAAATAAATAATAGCGGTCTAATATTAAATTGTATTACAAACCAACGATCGTACCAATTTAAAAATTTAACATTATAAATGAAAAGAAGCTTTATTACACGCCTTAACATTCAGTGTTGAAGGGGTTTTTTATTAGATGAGAATAGCCTGCATCAGTTGGTAACTATAATCCCCACCAATTTTCTCGTTCATGTAACGTTTTCGAATCATCACAAATCGGTTAATCACGACAAATAAGCTTACATTCAATACTTATCAATAATATCAACCGTCTTTTAAATATAGTACGAATGAGTGAGATACATCATCACTGTATTATCAGGCAACCACCGACCAGCTCCTATTCTATTCTAAATCGTTAAATTTTGACTAATATAGAAACAATTAATTCGTATCGAATGTATTATTTGTATAAGGTAAAATACAGTTTAATTGTTGTAGTGTTTTACAATTGTTTATGTATCCTTGTCATTTATCTATATCAGACTAGCGAAGATGTAAAGATGTAATTAAACAAATGAAAAACAGAAAAAGATGTATTTGAACAAATTTTCTAATCTTTTAACACGGGTAAGATTATACATTCATTCATATGCTATCAACTAAAATAATTTTTTATGGTTGTCATTTTATGTAAATATTGAATGTAGTAGAAGGAATACTGTAATTATTGGCTCTTATTTTGCCATTTGATTGCTGTTATTCATTACTATTTCTACTTTATTACTCGCACAATGAAGTAAATGATTTCATTAGATAACGTCAATGTTTTCTACGTTGTAAATAATTCTAAACTTTAAAATGTGAAGAAGAGCAGAATGTATATCCCTTCAGACGTGTACGATCCCGTCCAGTCGACGATAGAGTAAAATAAAACAAAGAAAACAAACGAAAAATGTGCCTAAAACTTTGGGACTCTGTCAAGCTATATTTCGTCCAATTAATATTGAACGCAACAAAACAATCCTCTTAATTGTATCACCAGGCTACCGTTGAGTGCAATCTTCGACATTTCTCCGATTTGATAATACCACAATTTATTCTCCGATCACCATTTTATCACTGGAAGTTACAACTGCTACAAATCGGTATTCCCAGTTGCCATTCAAAGTCCTGCCCATACTTAGTATGTTCGCTCGAAGGGACACGTATTAAGTGGATTAGCCGTCCTTCAAGTCAACCGTACCTTGATGTAGTCGACCAGCTTCAAGTGACTGGGGCAAAATTATTTCGACAATAATGTAAAACTAGAGCGATCTGGCGTAACCTCAGACCATCCGCTACGTGATATAGCAGTCCAGGACTAGCCACCAGCTGCAATATCAAATCGAGATCAGTAAAATACCTCTAGAGCACAGCTCGCCTTATGTTTAAAAGTGAACCTTCCTGCCTACCATGAGTAATAAAAGTTATCGCTACCTCCATTGTCATTACTCTCATAGCTAAACCTCATTCGGCTGATTCCGTGAACGTTTCGATATTTTACTTGAAGTAACGTAAAGAAACTGTAGTCGTAAATTTCTGTTAAAATTTCCTACAAGGATCTAAAACCGATATTTAAGCTGCCCGGACTTAAATATCGATTTCAGATCCGGTATTTAAGACCGGATATATAACAGGCAGTTCAGGACAAAATAAAAATGTATCTCTGCCTTATGGAGATCTATGGCTATAAGCAGCATTCAGTTCCCTCTCGATACATTAGCACTTTCTGGCAACTCAGTAGGCCTTACGTTATTCTCTCCTGACATCCATATGTCATCGTCATTTTGTGGAATTGTAATATCATTTTACAATTATTTAAGAACGAATAATGGGTCTTATTAAAAATTTATATTTATAATAAATAAAATTTGGTTATCAGTGTAGTAATTTTTAAGGCACTCGATTATTTCGAGGAAGTGAAGAAAAGTAAAAGATAAACAAGAAGCCCTATGTAATTTTGTACGTAAGTAAATGGAATTAAATCTGCTGGAGCAATACAAAAGTGAAAAAGAATAATTATAAGAAAACGGTTTAGTCAATATCGTTTCCATTCCTTCTCTCTCACTATCTAAAACGTAATGGAGTGAATAGACAAAATGTTTAATAAACGTTATTTTTTGTTTACTTTTAAAACAATAATCGAGAAACCTTTATTGTGCTTATAATTGATAAAAACTACGTGCTCGCAGAAAATTTTTTCTTCTCGATCCTGTCGAAAGACCGTAGTAATAATACTTTTATCCTTTATTACCCCTCGTTTTAGTTCGTCGGAACTTTTAAAATGTATTTGAACGCTAGTATTAAAAATGTATTTTGGCCAAATTTTCTAAAAATTGCTAGACTTGAAGAGGGTCTAATACTCCTTCAAAAAGAAACTTCGTCAAAGAGTTAATTAAATTAGGATAAATAATGAGATATATAAAATATATTAATCTTTATAAAATAATTATAATAATAACAATTACACTGATCTACAAATTAGACAAACATTTTTGGAACAGAAACACCGATAAATGAACTGAACTTGCGCACTGATTCTGAAAATCAAGTCAGTGTTTCTCCATCACCATTCACTTTTTTGTTATACACCCTTCAGAATTGCTAAATAATATTAAATTTTGAAAGTGACCAAGTTTATAGGTATAATAAAGTTTATAATTTATTATATTTTAATTCAATACTGATATTTTATTATGCTTTCTAACTAAAAAACAGTTGTAGAATACAGCTATAAGAGGTAAGACACCTAAAACTGGAGGTGGTGAACTAATTTAAATTACTTCTTCCTTTTGTGTGCAGTAGGATTCTCTCTTTATAGAAACAAACAGTAGTCACGCATCATTGATTCGTCCCATGTGCTTTGGTAGCACTGCTCCATTTGCAATAAGTCTTGGAAAAACCGTTCTCCCTGCTCATCACTGACAGCACCCAAATTTGGCAGGAAAAGTCAAGATGAATGCGAAAAATGCATTTTTAATAACATTTGATAGCCTAGATTTTTACACTTCAACAAAATATTTTGAACTAAAAGATCACTAATTTTAGATTTTCTGGTTTATTTTTTCCAAGAAAACCATGAAATACATCCATGAATTCCATGCCGCTAGCTCTACGTTATTCAACGTTTTGTCAAAATTGCCATCATTCAGTTATTTTCTAATTTCAGCTTCAACGAATATTTCTTTCTTTTAGTTTGGCATCACTTAATTTAGTAAAGACTTGTCTTAAATATTTAAATCCTTCTTCTTTTTTATTTAGTACTTTGACAAAATTCTTCAACCCTCATTTTTATGTAAATATGACAAAAATACACGGTGAGGGTTGACTAAAGGAACATATTTAATATTGTTTTGTCCAGGAGTGAAAGTGCCTCTATTTGGCCACTCTCCAATTATAATGTTCACGTGTTGCACGGCTGTCCCACAAACATAAGAAACAAGAGTATTTTGTAAATCTACCTTGAATACTTAGAAGAAAAACCAATAAATTTAGTCGCCACATATACTCCATAACAGAGCGTCGTAATTGACTGCTGTCAAAATTAACGACATACGTTCATATGTTTCTTTCACTTCAACAGAACGCCCGGGAGAGAAGGATTCTTGTTTGAATTATGCAATAGCACTGCTTTTAAACTTGTTTTTGAAGAATCAATGAATAACCGCCCATCGTCAGAATTATAAGCAATATTCAGAGCAGACATCAAACCTTCTACATCACAACAGGAACACAACAGATCTTTCTTACTGAAATATTTCATCATGTATTTCTGTTTCTAAAATATGAAATTTTTAGTAGATTTATTCGATAAATTCCACTCCTTTAAGCGAGCATTTCTGCTTGCTGTTTTGATAAATACAACTCCAGAACCAAATCGTTAAGTTCCACTTAGGAAATGAGATGCGGTTCACTATTTAATTTTCCTGGTAAGAAATTATTGTCTCTTAAAGCTTGTGCCGCCGCAGTATTCTTAGAACAATCCTTTTCAGAATCTGAAATCTCCACCCAGGAAGTTGGGGTTGTTAGAATAGGTAAATTGTCTCCATGAGAAATTAGGTCTCATAGCCGATGGAACATTTGTATAGGCAGTATTAGTTTTACTTTTTGTAGAAAACTCAGTGACAAGTGTTATAAAAAAAGCAGATGTCATAGTTATATAATTATACAAACAAAATATATAATTATTCATCAAATACTCCATAATAGGTATCTTTAAACAAAGCTAAGTCAAAAACGTAACGTGATAGAGCATTTTTGATTACATTTTCTGTTTCAGCATAAACAATACTTTATAAAAATTAATGTAACTGTTCCGAAAATGTTTTAGACCAGTGTTATTCCCTTTACACGCATAAATTTATTTATTAATTTAAATAATAAAATAATTGAAATTATTTAAAACAATGAACACGTTTTTAATAGCTTAAATTAATATTGTAGTGCTTTTGATATCTTTCAAAATGATGACAATTTCACGGGTAGTGGTAGCGTTATTAAGGCCTCTACTTAGTCTTTATGACATGTCATAAACATTAAAACACGTCACTAGTCGGCTATACGTCAAGGGCTTTTAGTTTTAAAAATACATTAGATTTCATAGAGGAAAGATTTTATGATTTTATCACTGAAATGTGTCCGTACACGTTCATGATTGTTTAATATAGGCTAATTAAATTTTATTTATGCGTAATGAATTAAATTGTATGCCATAAAGTAAAAAATAACGCGAGTTCAAAATATAATTAAAGGAACGTATTTATAATTTTGATTAAAAATTTAGTTTCTATTAAAATTATGAGATTTATTCATTAGACCTTTTTCATATCGATACTATGCCAATCAATATTTGGGGTTACATTCTGAAAAACTTAGTTTGTATAAAATGTCGTAAAAAAATAAACAATATTTAATTAGTGAATATTTATAAAAAATGTAATAAAAAATATATTTTGTAGTAGTCTGCATTATTTCCTTTTATAATTCTAATGATTTCAGTAGTAAATTAACTGACCCAAATATTGGAAAATCATTCTGTGTTTGACAGATGGACAGAATACTGTATACATTTTATTCGTAACATTTGTAAGAGAAAAAAGATGATATTGACATTCTATTAAACACAGATATTTAATAATTAAATAAAATTTTAAAGTATCTTTAGAAAGCAAATTATTATTATTGTTTTGTAACACTTCATCGATGTAAATATCTATTTTGGGGATCAGTTTATTTTTTTATTATTCATCTTGAAATTCAGACTAAATAAATAAATAACTTGCTGATATATGAATAAAATTACGTAATTAGTTTATTTCAGTAATGGTAGGTGTGTTTAAGAACAGCCAAAATATAATTCATCTAGAATTATTATGGTAGGATCAAGCGAAACAAGGGAAAAATCATAATCCAGACATTATAAAATGTAGTAAAACAAAAAACGATTAAGAACGATGAACGGTCATTAACTGTATTAACAGATTAACGTACTAATAATATGGAGTGGTAGCTTCTCGCCCTTTCATCCGGAGATACCGGGTTCGAATCCCAATCAGGCATGGCATTTTTCATACGCTACAAAATTCCATTTCCATATCCCACGCACAAACTTCAAGCTTACGTGGCATCAAGTAATATATATATATATATATATATATATATATATATGAAGGTTATAAATTATTCAAATGTTTGTAGAATAAAATAAAACTTTTAAAACATTGTAAAATATTAGAGTACATAATTTCTGTAGATTTCAAGCTACTGTGAAAAATTCAATGTTATCTTTTCATTATTACTCGAAATATTTAAAAACTAATATCGTCTTTGTAAATTTGAATTTTAAATGAATTTATTGAAAGTTATATACTTACATGGTAATTTATTATAAATGGAAACTGATATACGACAGAGTCCACATTTTTTGCCCGATATATTAGTTTCAGTCACTCAAAAATACGTTGTTTTTGTTTTTGATAAAAGTAAATATGGTAAATCTCTTATATTGATATAAATGACTTTTATGATAACAGATACGAAATTATTTTGTTATGACTGCATGGAAATGTTAGAACTAATTTTTAGTCCAGCAAAATCTTTAACAGTAGAAATATGTGAGCGCATTTATCGTACAAACATATTTTGGCCTTTTAAAAAGAAAACCAATATGTACTATTTTTTTTTTGTAGATTGGTGTTTATGTGGACATTAATAAATATTTAAAATTAAAAATTTTAGCGATTCATTAAAATGATTTACAAATAAAACTAATATAATTTGATTTTATAGAAAGCAAAATGAATCTGAGGTTTGATCACCAAAACGTTTTATATTACCATTCAATAAGAAATATTACATTATCATCAACAAATTCAAAATTAATTTTTTTGGATATTATAATGGCAATTAATACTGTGAAAAGATTTGCTCAACATTTTAATTAATCTATGATTTAAATATAATGATAGATACGTTAGTTTTTACCTATTAAAACAGTTTTATTAAGGTAATTAAATAATTTAATAAGATAGTGTTAAAAGTAAAACTAGTAAGTTTAGAAATTTTTTTTTAAATTAACAAATAAATTATTTATTCTGATGACTACGTAATACTATACAAATCATATCAGAATGAGTAGAATATGTGTTGTTACTCCGGGGATGAAAAAAGGACCTACCGCAACATTATCCCGGAGAAACCGGTGTAAAACTTTGATAAGAGCAACTTTGCAGCAGCTTACCTATTTTTTTTTTTAATTGTCAGAATGGATAATTATTAAGGTAATGTATACTTTTGCAAGGAAAAATTTAGTAACATTATTTAGTAACATCTTGACCTCTACTTTATTACTGCTAACAATTTCCTAACAAAAGTTAAATTTCATGTTATTTTCGTTATAGTTTAATTAATTTGCTTTTTTTAATTTCATTTACCTGCACTTTATATTAGCACTTGCGTTTTAAGTACTCATTTCTTTCATAGTGCTGCATCTATTCAGGTTAAACGATATATATAGCAACATAAGCTTAGTGAGAACTTCATATCTGACTCTATCCCTTCAGTATAGGAACACAATGGAATATTTAACAATGATGGAATTATACCTTAAGGCAAGCTTACCTTAAGGTAAGTTTACGTTGTTAGACCTCCATAATCTTGGTCTTCTACCAGTGTTTATTTGAAAATTTTGTCTCCATGCTAGGATATTACAGACCATTTTTTAGTTAAATAACTTTCTTTAAAATTAAATAAACTTTAGTTACGTTAAGTTAAGGAGTACAAGAATCTTTTTATAATTTGTATTAGTCTAATTTCTTAAATTAAATTTAATATATATACAGATCTTTTGACTGTATACGACGTGTTTAATGTACGTATGTTATCCTAAAAAAAGAAAATACAATAATTTGTTGCTTGAAACTATTTGTCAGCCTTCTTTCTTATAACTTCATACATGTGAAGCATTATTGTGGCAATAGTTATTATTTTATTTCACTGAAAGTAATGATGTTTATTATATAATCTGACCAATATCCCCTTCGTTTCAAGTATAAAACACGTTAATACGATAATGATTAAAATGTTGTATATAATTAATTAAACAATAAATAAATAAACTGTTTAATTATGGAGGAGATGGGGTTTGTCCAATGGGATTTCTGTTACAAAATTAAGCTAGATTTATAAAAAAACGCAAAATTTAAATACTGATTATATCATTTAATTTTGTGGAATTTTTTTATTTTTAATTATTATACAAAATAAATATTATTTAATATAAAATATAAATTAAATATATTAAAAGTATTGAATAAGCATGAAGAGAAAACGTAACTTGATATTTTTCTGGCTTAGTCCCTTTATATAAAAAAATTTCCCACTAAAAAAAAGAATGAAAGTTTTAACGAAAAAATGTAATTTAATCCGACGAATTACATTTATTTAGATGATTTGACCGGTAAAGTTCCAGTAGAAGCTGAACCTCAACTACATTTTGGTTACGCTTCAACTAAACTACTTGGTTTTTGTATAATTGTTGCTTACAATTTCGTGGAAAAAATTCTCAAGAAACGGACAATTCTTTTAGAATTTTAATAGAAAATTATCATATTTAAAGTATTATATTATAAATACATATACATATATATATATATATATATATATATATATATATATATATATATATTTAAAAAAAATTAGAAACGGAGAAATAAACCCATTAAACTAAAATAAAAACTCATTTTTATCTGGATGCCGACAGTTAGCGGAATAATAATAGTAAAATATAAAATTGAATTATAGACGATTTAGTACGGTAGAATATTGATATAAATGATTGTAATTTTATTAATGATCTAAACATTGATATGAAAATAAAAATATATTTTATTGAACCTGTTATCTAATTAAACTATTTCATTTTATTATAAACATTTGAAAATATGAAAACTTCAAGTTAAGCGAAGAAGGAAGAAATTAATTTTCAGCAGCACCTAACACAGTGAAATTTTAATAATGAAAATCAGTACAGTAAATATTGGAATATTTATACTGGAAAATTTTAAATTAAAATCTTAATTGAAATTAATAGCATAAAGATAAGATTTAAAAATTAATAAATTTTAACGTATTTATGATTACATGGCAAAGTATTGATAAATACCTTATTATCCTTTTTTGTTTTATTCTTTAAAAAGATTTGAAAATCCTAAAAAAAGAAATTAGGAAATTTAACCGCATAATAAGTATCACACCCAAAAGCAACTTGAAATTTGAAGCAACCTATATTTTATCAACCCACATGTTCAAAATTTATAATATTTAAAATTTTAATAGAACTAAAAAATTATTTGTGGTAATTTTTATTGTATTAACAGAACTTTTGTATTTTTTTGTTGAAACTTAAAATATTACAGAAAGTAAAATCAAAAAATAAATGTAAAACGTTACAAAAGGTTACTTAAAAAAAAAATAGCGGACGCCCAGCCTAAATGAGACACTTACACCAATCCCTTGGGTGAACAGAATGAAGTTGTCGCTCGTAAAATTGAATATAGCCTGGAATTTAATCCTTGACATGTTGAAATGCAACTGTATATTCCGTTCAATGAAGAAAAGACAGGAGACCACTTCATTGCTCATTATGTTTAGTAAATCAGATATGAGATGCCTCGTATTCCTGTGAATGTATACGGCACTTTTTTTTGTGACTGTCTTCTGTCAGATCACCTAAAGTATCACAGTTATGGCACCTAACATAGGCACAGATACTACTGTAATCATAAATTTGAGTGAAAACAAAAACTAACAAAAGCAAATAAATTAAAATTTGTTAAGAATAAATGTTCTAGAATAGATCTATTTTAATAGGTCTAATATATACTTTTTCTGAGCAATTTATTTTGGCAATCGGTCGACAAAAATATGCTATCATAAACAAACTTTTTTTCTAAGAGAAACGTGTCAGAAGACCATCCAAATATAGTTTACTTCGAATACAATATTAATAATGTTCAACACTTTTCTTGAAAAAAACGAGGAATTAGTAAACAACCATGTAGATTTAAAAGGTAACAGGTAACAAATAATAAAGACAAATAAATTATAAATTCCCAAAACATTAAAGTCGTCCGAGTAAAGTTTACAAATTAACAAGAGTTTTTCAATTTTGTGGGCGTGCTCGATGGACGAATAGCCGGCTTTGAAGCCAACTGGTTAACAGGTATAACCCTTCTCTAAGACCGAACATAATCTTTGAAGGAACAGCCTTTGAAAATCCTTTGAAAGGGTAGAAAGCAAGCCTAGAGGTAATGTTGAATAATACTGTTTAAGTGAGCGGTTACTGGGAGTATTCCATTAAAAAAAAAATTAAAATGATTTTACAGCGCAGGTACTTCTTTTTAACATTTTTAACAGGTAACCAGAATACATAATTTCATAATTATAAAACATTATTTTATATTATTCCCAAACAAAATAGGTGGAAACCAAAATTATACAAATGTTTATGGTCAAAGGACATAGGATTCCAGAACAAACTGGATTTTATAGAAATTGAAAAAAAAAATTATTTAATTGAATTATAAGAAATCATCTGTTTAATAGTAATTTTATACATAAAATTTAGAAAACATTGGAAACCTGTATTTAAGTCAGTGTTATTGGGTACGCTCAGGTTTTCTTACATTGTAGTATCCATATTATTAAAACACAGATAATGAATTATTATCGTTAATTATGATATTAGTATAAAAGTAGAATTTGTATATATAAATTATCAATATGCTAGGCAATTTTAGGAAACAACCTCAACTACGTACAATTAACAATAGTTAACAAAACTATTAACTAGTATAACTATAATACTAATTTGTTCAAAAAAACAAAAAAATGAATTTATTTAGATATTATTATCATCATTTACTTTAGACTTGATTTTTTTTTGTTTGTACTGCATTATTTGTGATAAAAAGCAACAAAGTTACGAACAAATTATAGTCTGAACTTTAAATGTTCTTTACCATTATATTGTATGAACGTATATATATATATATATATATAAAAGAACAAATGTACTAAATATACTTAATTATAACCTATATATTATTACAATAATTATTTAGTAGTTTATTGCTTAGAACTGTGAACTATCTTAACCGTAAGTAATCCACGTTTTTACGACCACATGCAAGAGGAGTTGATTTTAACCATACCTAATTAAACTGGTAACTGTTGGTAACTTTATAGAGTGTTTAGAGGAAGAAGGGGAAATGTTCAGTAGGAGAATAGAGAAGTATAGAGGAAGAGGGGTAAAGTAAGAATAGTGAAGGGGGTAGTAGGATAATTATACTTTATAATGGTAGAACGGGTGGTGGGTTGGGTCTTGGCCTGACACTCCATTAGTTTGATTTACGCCCCTCTGGCTTAAGCTTCCTCCTTTCATGCTAACCTCCTCTCTTCCACTATTTCTTCATCTTCTTCTTCTTCATCCTCTTCTACTTCTTCACTATTTCTTTCTTTTATTTTCGACTAGTTTTTTCGTCACCTACATATATACTGACTAACCACTTTTTAATAGTATGTATACCTTTTCTGTCTAAATGGAAAAATTTTATATAAATTTTACTTTTTAAATTTTGTTCATGTAATCGATTAGAGTAAATGATATTTTTTAAAATTATTTTTATATACTTACTATTACGTATCCATAACTATAATAAAAATTTCAGTATTCTTATTTTAAAATTGATTAAATAACGTCAACTTATAAAAAAAAAAAAAAGTATAATTATGTTTGTAACTCATCTTTTAATCCAGTTAAATCTGTTTAGGAAAACCAGTAACTGAAATAGTAATTTTAGAAGTATTTATAATATAAACAAAAAAATAAAATTAGGAAAGAAAGGGATTTTATTAACCGTAAACTTCCGTTGTTCATCGCTAATTACAAGAGCTAGTTTTTAGAAAATATTAGACAGTTTCTCCCCATTTTCTTCCATTCCGAAAGCTTTCTTTGATTCTGCCAATCTTCTTTTGACATTTGTTTTATACTTCCTCTATTTTTTGTAATTTGAATAAAGCGTAACATTTTGAAAAAAACTTTTATGTGCAATATTTTGTGTTTATGTCCTATTTTAACATTTAATTTCTCTTATGTTTATTTATTTTATTTATAATTTTTTTTGCGGTATTGACTTCGACGGTCATTAGTAGTTAATAAATATCAACTGAAAGCAATGAAACTGAACAAAAAGTAGTTTTCACTTCGATATACCAATGGAAAGATTTATTAAAACGGTTTTGATCATGGACAGTTTGGTTTTAAATCCTTCAATTTCAAGGATTCTACCAATTTCCAGTCTTAAAGATGGGTTAAAATTACTCAAATGAATAATATGTATCCTGTGTCAGGATTACTAAGGAGAATGAGAAATAAAATGGTTTGCGTTGCTTTCTATGGAAATGAATATATTAAGCATAATTAAATGCATGTGATATTCAATTTACAAGTGACACTTTCACTCTGTTCACCTTAGGAAGTGATTGTATAATTAACAACATTACAGTAATAGAAAGCGACTGTATTATTGTTACTTTTATCTCATATGCTTTAAATGCGACACAGCCATAAGAAAGACTGGAGAACGTAGTGTTAATCAACAAATTGACACTATACCTCTTTCTGTAGAAATTATGAATCATTACATATCTTCTTCTCCCCACACAATAAAGAAAAACAATATTTTTCTTTTTTAATATGTAATTCAAGATTAATTAATAATATTAAAATGATATAAAGATTTTTTTTTTGCTCAGGAGTAGAATTTAGTGACATGATGATGTATCTATTATCTAAAGTTTATTTTATTAATCTCATTTAAATACGAGTACACGGCTTGTAATTTAATATACACTAATATGACATATTGGTTTTATTAGGAATAAATACTAGTTTTTTTTTTTTTTAATTTAACGAAATGATGTTTTTATTATATGTGTTTGCTCTTTTGAGTGTGTGTGTGTTTTTTTGGGGCGTACGCGCGCCTGTTTAGTTCTCTCCTGGTATTAATAATACAGTAAAAGCCGTAAAAGCATTCATTCCTCTTTTGCTATTTCTTTTTGATTGACTCAAAGAGCTCTTTTTGATCTCGTTCATAACAATTTATTAAGTGAACTGATACTATTTATATTTTCCCTTTCCTTTCACATATGTAATACACCATTTATACAATATATGAAAAGAAGGATATGTAACGGTATTGATTCAATTCCTTTTTTTTCCTATCTACAAGAAAATCTATTTCGATAAATGTTTCTCTGGATCAATAAGTTATAAATAATATTTACTTTTATCTTTTTAAGGATTTATTAGAATTCAAAAGCGATAAAATAATTATATTTTGCCTATTATAGGATAATCAGATATATTTTGGATTTAGTGGGTAGGATTTGTTTGTTTGTATGCATTTTAGTGAGAAAAATTATTTATTGTGTATCTTGGCGACAAAGTTATAATAAAAACAGGTTATTAGATACATTGTAATCTAGAAGCTAGAAGTACCATCCAAATATTCGGATAACAGGCCTATATATATATATATATATATATATATATATATATATATATATATATATGTGTGTGTGTGTGTATTTTCCATATGTACTTTAGATAGAAGGATAAAAAACTGTTCATTTCGGCTTTACACATATATACCTTGTAGGGATATTTTGCTTTATTTAGATAGAAAACAATTAAAACTTTTACTGGGATTAATTAATTCAATTTTGTTGGAGATAAATAAGTCTTATTATCCAAGTATTTATTTAATGTGTTTAAAATAAACAGTGAATATACCGTAAATTTAAACTTTTCAGTTTTAATGAAATTTAAATAATAAAAGATAAAACTTTATTTTTATTTATTTAATTTATAATTTAGGCTCATAGTCTATACAATCTTCAAGTAAATTTGTAAAGTTATAATTGACAAAGTTAGAAAACCATTACGTGAATTAATAAACAGGTTGAATTTTGTGTGAAGTGGTTTGAACAATTGAACACACACACTACTACAGTATGTTGTAAGTGACAACGCCTTGACGAGGTACTGGACTAGTGAATTATTCAGTTTTGTACTCAACATCCAAGAATAGAAGACGATGGAGTTTCTTCAGTACTCTTCCTTTCTTCCTTTTACCCTTAATATGTACCACCTGCTCCTATTTTCAATGACGAGTTTGTCCAGCTTAATGTTTTTTGTATAGTTTTTTCTATAGACTGTTTGTATGCTAAAAATAAAATGCATTGAAATTGATAAAATTTAACATTTACTTTGTCAGATTATTTCTAAGTACTGTCATTGAATTTTAAAGTAAATATTATGAATGAACTAAATAAAACTAAATAAAAGTTAATCCAGAAATATAAAATAATTTACAATTTTTTTTTTACCTTATCCCGTTTTAATTATCCACTTATAAATTTTACATAAAAATATATACTTATAAATTTTATCTCTCTTTTAAGAAATTTCTGTAAAGTTATCTATTTTTCTTATTCAAATTAATATTATCCTTTTTAAAAGCGCTTTATAGCTACTATTTATTCTATTTATCGCTAATGATGTAGCTGATCACTAATGATAATCACTTTCACTAATGATAATGCTCAACATTTTTCTTACCATGTTATGATGTAGGGAGAACCAATAATGTTCGCTCATATCTCGATTTGGAGTCGAGGAGACATTTTGGGAGAGGCTTCTTTAAAGTAACTTGATTCTCCGACTGTTTTAAGCTATTGCCCGACCCAGTAGATAAATTAGGTCTCGAGTTATTGCAGTTCTCGTGTTTTCAGTATTTTAGTACCATTTTAAATATAGGAGGATAATTTTTGTTACATTATAATTTAACATTTTTGTTATAATTTGGTGTTGTACTGTATTATTTTTTAGATTTTATCAGACCAATCCGGCAATGATTTGTCCCACACGTAAGGCCTATATCATGTGACTTTCTGGTCTGATTGTCCATTTCAGTAAGGAATGATTAGTTATTCTTTAGCTTTTGTCAAGCATCCAGAAATATCCTCCTCTTATGTTTTCAGTTTAATTTCCTTTACATTGACTTCATAAGATTCGTTTAAATTACTGAAGCAATTTCATACTTTATTCCAATCTATTCTTTTAACTTTCCTCAGATTACATTTCGATAACTATTTCAACTGAATTAGGTTTTTTTTAAACCGTTTTATTACATCTCTGCTCCCACCTTGAACGGATGCCCTTTTGCGTCTGGGTCATGGATGGATGGATGGGATGGATAAGAGACAATTATTTTGGGAAATAGGGGAACGGCCAAAAAAATTACACTAATGAAGTTTTTTTATAATTATTCTTTTGTCTTCAGAAGTTTGACTGGTTTAAAAAATTTTTCTATTCTTTTAGCATTCTTTGTGAACAAATTTTTTAACATCCTGCATCTATAATTAATTTGTTTTACTTAATCTAACTATTGCTGTCTAGCCTCTACACTTTGTAATAAATGAAATTTACCAATCTTAAATATCTGAATAAATGGCAAACCCCCTCAATCTTGTCTTTTATAATATTTTAACGTATATTTTGATTTTTTCCATTTGGGCTTCAAAAATCTTTATTTATTAATTAACCATCTACTTTTCAGTATTCTTCTACAAAGTCTCAATACATGTCATTTTAAAAGTGTGTATTTTTTTCACTTTCTTTTTGTCTATGATTATCGTAAAACGTTGTGTTCCTTACAAATGTTTACAGTTACTACTACAGCTATGTTTGATTGTACCTGAACATTTCTTTTCTGTGTGTAAGGTTTTGTAGTGTATTAGAAATTTATTTTTAATACCAACATTATTTATTTATCCTTCCTATTTCTGGTTATATTTACAAGTATATTACAGACTTCTGTAGTTTCTGATAAGTTAATTATTGTTGATAATAATATCAGATTATTTTGTAAATAATTTTTTGGTACGTCACCTTCAAATTTTAACTTTTGTTTAAATCCCTACACAATTAATGAGAAAAGTACCCATGTATGAAGTATATACTCTAGATATATGTGAATATATACAAGGTATGAATATATACTCGACGTATATTCCTTTGTAATCAAAGGGATTACATAACTATTAAATTTGAAATTTGTTACATGTTAATGAAGACATAAAAATAATGGAAACAATACTTCTATTTTACACACATTCAATTTTCAAGTTCTATGTTGCTAAATATTAAAAAAAAGTAAATTCCCAGATTATTATTGAAAAGTTTTCAATTAGGTTACTTTTCTTCTTCTTCTTACTGCTCTTATCCGTTATCGTTCCATTCATTCACGAATCTTCCTTTACTAATCTTTCTAGTCCTACGCTCCTATAAATGATACTCTTTTTACATTAATTAGAATTCTTCTCTCACTCTATCTTTTGATATCTTCCTGTTTGTCCCTCTTAATGTAAAATTTTAACTCTGCTAAGTTTTCCTCATTCTCATTACATACCCAAATTGTTTTGGTTTTTCTGCCTAATTTTATTTAATATATTTTCTGCGTAACTTTATAAGATCCTTTATTTTACTAATGCCACTTTGTTTAACCTATTATAATTCAAGCAGAAGAATAATATATCATTTAACAGAAAAATAAGCCAAACATTTTTCATACAAAAATAAAAATACGTTTAATTCTTATTTACTTATTAAATTCAATCGTGAAGTAGAAATTTTGACGTGTAATACCTCAGCAAAAATTCAACGACTATTCTGTTTGTTTTTAGAGCAAATATTAATTATTGTTAATAATATCCGATTGAAAGCTAAATTAATCGAGGCACTAAAAATTAATACTTAATTATGTATTAAACAATAAATATTATTTATAAATTGCATATTTATTTGTGGAAAGGATAGTTTTTGAAAATTAAAATACAGTTCTTCAGTTGTATGGAAGAAAACACTTGACGATTTTAAATATATTTAATTTTATATCTAATCATTTTACTTAAAATTAGGTACCGGTACGTGCTTCTTATTGCACTTTCCTAAAATTTTGCCGTTCAGTTATTCCAGATAGTAACATTTGTAAGCAATGATCTATAAATAGCAACTAATCAGTGACAGAGATAGGATTGTAATCATTAACAACAGCATGTGTTGGCGAAGTGAGACGCGTTTCTATAGCATCAACTAATAAATAGTCCATGTGCTACAAATGACCCTATAACAAGCGACATTCATGTAACATTAAGTTTTATGAAAAGTAAGGTAGCGGAATCGAAGGTTCCTCTGCTAATTTTTTTTCTGCATAATAAATAACATACAATCTACTTTTTTGAGCTTATTTGAGTTTTACAAGACAAAAATTGTATAAATGGTAAGAAAGAACTAAATAATAAGTAAAAGATTTATACTATATATTGTTATTATATAGGTAAACAGAATTCATAATGGTAGAATGTTAAGAAGCTCTTGTAACACAAAAGTGCATTAAAAGTACAATCGGACTTATATTCTTATATAATATCTGTAGCTTAAGATCAAGCTGCACTTAAGCCAACATTTTTAAATTTTAAATTTTACCATGTATGTTGTAGAAAATTTTATGAGAAATCTAGTTCTGAAATCAGTTTATGTCTTTGTGCACTTTAAACGTGTTAGAGTAATGGTTCAAAATATGGCTTAGAATCATACTGCTCTTTCTCCAGAGGAGGAAAATCATTTTGGCATAAAACACATGTTAATCAATCAGAACTCACCATTTTGTTCTGTCAGATGTGTTTGTTGCTGTGAATACTATGTACTCTGTTCCAACTTGAGAAGTAATAAATTTGATGGTTTTTACTTAAATCAGTATTAGAATATCAAACAAATGTACTTTTTTAATTTTACTAAATTAAAATATAACTGTAGTGATGTATTCAGTTCACAATGGAAGTGTAAATATGACACCAGCTAGCAATGAAAAGACTACAGAAGTTAAAAGACAAAACTTGATAGATGGAAGAAGAATGTAGAAAAAATAAACAGGTTAGTAAATCGTTATGCATTATTTACTTTTTAAATTAGAGAACATAATTAAGAATTAATAAATAGTAGTTTGAAGAAACTAAGATATTTTGCCAATGGGAAGTGTTTTTTAAAAAATGTAAATGTGTGGTTGAGCCCGATGAATCTTGTAAAACTTAAACTTAGTACGGGATTTTGTACAGTTGAAGTACATCTTATGATACATTTTGCAATGTATTATCATCATGACATACAGAATACTTTGTTACGTCTCTTACGTGTAAAAAAAAAGTGAGGTTAAGTTAATGAATTTTGTAAACAAGATGGTAAGGATGGTTGCTTTTTCCGATGAGTCGGAGGACCCCATTTCCGGCGGATGTTTCGGACTCGCTAAAAGGTTCCGCAAGATGTAATTAAGAGTGCGTATCTGTGCCTGCGCCCTACCGACTAAACCTCATATCTCACCAATCCTCCCCTCCACGGAGCCGAACCAGCGGTTAAGCATCACTCAGCTCCGGAGGAGTCATCGAGCTCAGGGGACCCAGAGTCTCTGTGCATCTTCAACGTTGCCCATCCGCCCAGTAGCGGACGAATGACGTCTCCGCAGAGAACAGTCCATCATCCTCTTGCTCACAAGCCTTGTACTCGGTTCTCTAGTCATTGAATGCCATCTAATCCGCATTTTGCTGTACTTCATTACAATGGAGTATTGTTGTTTCTGTTTATTTATATTTCTCTACAGTATCCCAGTTTTGTTGGCTAGACAGCATGTGGGCAACAATAGTTTCTGATTTTGTCCAGTACAGTCCTAAAACTTCTCTATCCTGCATCCATCGTGGGCAGGCAAAAACGGTGTTTTTGGCGTTTCTTCCTTTCCACAATAAGCACATCTCGAGAAGTTCTTAATTTGAACCTACATAGATACTCGCCAAAATCCCCATTTCCTGACATGAATTGCGTCAGGTGAAAATTCACCTGACTAGATCTTCTTTTGAGCCAATGTTCAAACTTGGGGATCAAAGTCCGCGTCCAGGCTTCCTTACTAGTAGTTTCCCACTCACTTTGCCATTATAATAGTTCATATGTGTAATGCATGTATATGTATAATAGTTCATATGCTTCCGTCTTATCCATACCCTGTTGGGTCCTGGTTAGCTGCAGGGCTCGTAAATGGATCGATGAAACCCAGGCCAGTACCTTATCGGTCTAATTGACGCCCTCCGCTGGAGGGAAGCCATAAGCTTCACGTTATTTTTCTTATTAAGTGCAACCAACCACGCAGGCACTGATCCCTGAGAGACTACCCCGCACGTATGAAACTCCTCGGCCCCCTCCTATGTCATAACCATTAACTTCCTCCCGAACAGGTTGTCATTCAAATTGCGATTAGATATTCGCTGATACCCCTGCGTCTTAGCGCTTCTATCACCACCAGCTATGTTACGCTATTAAATGCGTTTTGTACATTAAACAAAATATTATCTGGAGGATTCTCCTAACACGCCATTTCCAGGCAGCTCGGTCCCCGGACCAATCCAGCACTTGTACAGCTTCAATCACAGATCGGCCCCTGACAAATTCAAATTGTTTGGCCGACAAGCCTCCAGAAGCTTCAATCTTATTCCTAAGCCTTTCTGTTAGCATTCTTTAAAAAATCTTACCCATCTCATTGAACAGGCATATTGGTCTATATTGGGCGTCATGCTCTCCGGATCTCACTTTAGGTATTAGAGCCAACCTTGCCTCCTACCTTGGCTTAGGAAAGCTACCCCCACTCAGGGCCGTAATCAATACCTCGAGAATCATCTATGGGGACAGTGTTACCAACCAGCTCATCATTCCTACTAACACGCCACTGGGACAAGGGATTTTTTGTGTTAACCTTATTCGCAGCCCATTGGAGTTCACTCATAGTAAATCTCCTCCCTTCCTGCGTAGTGATATCAGAGTGGTTAGTTTCAACCAACAAGATAGGCTTACTACTGCCCTCATAGTCTGGGCCCTTGATAAAGGTACGAGAGGTCTCCCAAACCTTTTTTTAATTATCCTATATGCCCTGCCCCACGGGTCTACATCCAGTTCCTTAACTACCTTCTTGCAGGCAGCCTCTTTTTCTAATTTTATCTCCGCTCTCAACCTATTTTTGGCAGCCCTACATGTAAGTTCGGCTCAATCAATTTAATCGCGCTGTTTGACACTGACCCTTTAGAATTGTCTTTTGGCCCGTTGAGCAGTGGCTCTTAGGGAGACGATCCTACTCGTCCACCAGAAAACCTTTCCTGGCCAGCCTAGTATTCCTGCGTACTTTGTGTCACTCCTCCATTATTATATTAGAACAATCTTCAGGGATCGTTGGGTGTGCGGTAAGGTATCTATTAGCCAGTTGATCGTCCTCTCGGCTGCCTGCTGGAATGTATCTAAAATAGTATAGTCCTGTCATCGCTACCATTTTCCTCATCCAAGACACGCCAATCAATCACTAGCTCAATTAGCATTTTCGGAAGCGCAGAGATGTCTACTACGGACCCGGCTCCTCTGCCAATAAAAGTTGGCATTTCTGGAGTAATGATAATCATAAAGTTGTTCGAGGCCAGAAAATTGGCGAGTTTGTAACCTCGAGTAGTGGGTCTCATTCCACCCATTTTCGTACATTCGGCATTAAAATTAGCGGTAAGAATGACTGGGTTCTTCGTTCGCCTGACCAGACGTTCCAGCTTAATTAGAGTATCTTTAAACTCATCCACTCCAAAATCTGGGGAAATATAGCAATATAGCAATATATCACCAAAGTAAATTCTGTAAGAGTCAGCATTACATACCCATCTCCAAAAGCAGACCCATTGACCACGAATCTCGCAATTGACCAGTCGCATTTACTATGGTTGTCTTGCCCCTTTTATCGACCATTCAATCCCCAGACGACACTATTTTCCTTTTGGGCTCCATAACTAGAATAAAGTTCACCTCTCTGTCTACAGCCATTGCCCACGCTAGGTCCTGTGCCCGTGCGCTTCTATTCATGTTCATTTGAAACATTTCATTTTTTATATGCGTTACATGCTCAGCTTCCGATGACCGTTATTGTTATAAAATATACATCTAGTTTGCTCTCGACACTCCATCCGGCTGTGCCAAGGGCCGCTACAATTGTAGCAGCTATCTCTCCTATCCACACCCTTGCGCATAGCCGCCACATTAACTACTTCTTAGCATTTGTAGCACGGCTGGTCCGGCCAGCCGTGCAAGAGTGCCTATCATGGCCTCGGCAAGAGTGCCAAGATATTGATCTTGGCACGATCATCATCTTCACGTGGATATTCCTCTTCCTGTGTGGTAGTTTCGAACACTTCATGTGGCCATCTCTTCTCAGCTATTTCTTTCAATTCCTTCCACGTCCCTCTCTTCAAGATCGTAGGGTCCGCCCGCACAGTTTGTGTATTTATCTACGGCGTCCTTCTCCCTGGTAAGATTATCAATCCATTCCGCCAGATGTTTGGCTTGATTTTGGAGTCGAATCACAGTGTCTCTGATGTCCTTCCTTGGGGATGGGCTTTGCATAATCCTACCACTGCCTGAATTTCCTCTAATACTAAATTAATTTCCGATGATTCTGATTCGGTGCTGGGCTTTCTAGGTCTCTTCTTTGCTGGTTTGGAAGTCCCGAACACTACCTCTCCCCCTGTAGAAATATCAACCGGGATCTCAGTGAGGGTTACCCTGAGAAACGTCTTAATTTTGTCGCTTTTCTTAAAGACATCGTCCGTCTACATTCCTTGCGGTCTTGACACATCCGGTTTACTGTGAGCGATTTGTCCACGTACACAATTTTTGTCACTACCAGTGTGTTTGAGGCTGAAAAAAAAGCTCTATGACACCAAACACGCGATTTTGGGAGATCGCGTTTTGATGTTGGGGGGGAATAAAATGTATCTTCCCGAAAATGGGATAAATATTTTTTTGGGAAAGGAAAATGTATCCCCAAAAAGTCGAATAAAAAATTTTGGTGTGAATGGTTCGGGGGCTGTATTTGGGATAGATCCGGAAGGGTTCTTATGAGAAATAAAACTCACCACACAAGAATATAAATAACTAATAAATCCGTCAACCAAAAATCGTAATATTCCACATAAACATCCACCGAATATCCACCTATAAAAACCGTTAGTCCAGACCAATAACTTATCGACAAAACAGTCCAAAACTATCAAAAACGCAGAGTGAAAAATAGCACGTATATACACCATGAAATCCTCAGATTTCCAAAACTAAGCAAGCATGCATGGTTGCTTGCTTCTTAATTTTTTTTTTGTCAAATTCACAAAACATTTCCACAGGATATTGGCACGCCATACAACATTATTGTTATTGTTTATGCTGAATTTAAAAATAAACTAAACTCTAATAATTAGAATTTAGAGTTCTGTTTATTGAACTCACTGATTTAAGCAAATTATTCTTTTAAATCAGTTCTGTTTACTTACTCAGTTATGTTTTCTTATTATTTTATTTATAATCTTCTTCTTTTTTTTTTTTTTTACAGATGCAAAGCAACATTTCTTCCTGTATATCCTGAATGTAACCATGGTCACCACATCTTTACAAGTGCAGAAATCTTGAAATGCAAGATGTTCTGTTTTTTCATCAGCTTTTTTATAAAAATACCAATAAACAATAAGCAGGAGCAGAATAATTTAATTTTTAAATACAGTGACTCGGGTAATGTGAAAAGAAGACTGCAAACAACTTATATTTTCTGTACGTATACAGAAAAATCATTGTCTACAAATTTTTTTGTTAGAATCATAGCCAAAAATTTTTAGAGTTTGTAGATATGCTTTTCTATCTATTCTTTGTATTTCTGCTCGACGAGTCAATACCGTAACGAAAAAATATTTTAAATTATCCTATGTATGGGAAGGCAAGGGAGGCTTCAGAATGCAAGATGTTTTTAAACCAAAGAAAGTGAACATGAATTTTATTAATTCTTAAAAATGCAGTGAGATGCATTATTGCAGAGGTAATAATTACTGCAGTAGACAACATTTACCGTCTGAACATAACATTAAACTGCCATGGAAAATGTATTCTTCTCCTGAGTTAAAAAACATTCTGTGAAGCAAAGTTGCTTGGTATTACCATACAACTGTGTAGAAGTTTGTATGGAATTTAAACCAGTTATGCCCAGTATGCTTACAAGAAAAAAATAAAACTTCAACTACTGATGAATGAAAAAGGAGTTTCCAGATGGAACATATGGTTCATAATAAGCGAGCACAAGTATTTTATGATCTTCTTCGGGAAGCAAAGGTATCAACACCGGCATTATCATTTGATTGCCAGACACACCTGTCATTGCTCCAGTTACCAGATCAAAGTGTGTACTATTCACGCCAGTTTTATTTATTTAACTTTACCATTGTCACAGGCACCCTTAGCAAAAAGGCTTCTCCTGAAACTATTACTCCCCATGCTTCGACTGAAAATCAGTATCATAAGGATTCAAATACAACAGCGTCTTTCGTGTTTAGCTATTTACAAACATTGAACTTGTCGCAGTATTCTAATCTCAGTCTCGTGGTCGATGGAAGTGGAAGTCAAAATAAAAATTTAATGATTGTAACAATGGTAATAAAGTGGCTTGGTAACTATGCACCTACACGCGTTAAATCAGTTTAATTGGTGTTCAGTCACAGGACACAATTACCTTCCACCCGACAGAGTCTTTGGAGTCATTGGAAGAGATTTTAAAAAGCTTGTAGTTATTCAGACACCTGAACAGGCCAGAGAGATTTTGTACCCAAACACTGTTTCTGTTAAAATGTTGGTCATGATTTAATAGTGTATGATTTCATAAATGCTGCAAAAGATGTGGTTAAAGTATGTGGTTCGTGGAATTTTAAATTCTCTAAAGCCAAAAGAATTTATTTCAAAAGGTCGAGTAGGAATGAGAATAATATTTTAGTACGAGGAGAAGCAAACTTCCAAAAATTATTTAAGCACATTCCGAAATTTACTTGCAAAGAATGCCAGTTTTAATGATTTATTATGGATGAAGTATCTACTTCAAATTCAGCTTCATTACACAGAAAAAGAAAGATGTAGAAAAATTATTGAGAAAACAGTATTGTAAAAATGGTAAAGTATCTGTAATTTATCATTCTATGCACATGTCATTGATGGAGAAGAAAATTCCGTTAACAATGATACGGAAAATGATTATTATAAAGAGCGAGGGGAAGAATAAAATTTTTATTTAATGTCTTTTTTAAAAATAATTATATTTTTTTAGATTCCAATAATTTCTTTGTAAACAATCATTTTACCTTACAAATAAATAATCTTCCTTATTAAAAATATAGAATTTGTTTTTTTATTCGTATCTGAGAGTAAACATTGATTTTAAATCGAGTAAGGTTCACCTGAACAACATAATATGACTGGAATCATAATGAATTTTATCCAAGGTTCAGAATAAAAAATTAACTTCTTCCCAATTATTTTTGGCTACTGCAACTGTGGTTTTTTTTCCGTATGAAATGGGAAAATTTGCCCAAACCAAACGCCCAGTAGCCCGCATATACTGGGTGTGTGGGGTTCACTGCCAACGCGGTGGAACCCTCTAAAAAACCACTCCCTCACGCAGGGTAGTGCTGAAATTGACGTAAAGACATAACATCCGCACCACCCGCGTCACAGGCACACTTCTCATTCACACCAATATTTACATATAACACATTCAGACACTATTTACAATTAATAATATATACAGCTCAGAATATATACACTACAGCTATGCCGGTCTCAGACAACAGCAACGCGTCCCGCGGGAGGCATTGGTGACGATAATGCCGAGGCACCCCCGCCAACCAAACCGAAGGCTGGTGCCCATCACCGTTCTTAACCGTCCTCTTCTTGTCCACCTCTATTAGTTTCTGCTGTAGCGACCTTTTAAAATAACAGGGACACGCAGTCCATCCCTCACCGGAAGAACATCAACTGCATGACTTCCCCCCCCCCCCGGCGAGGTCAATCGCCACGCGGTATCTCCTGCCTCCCACTGGAGCACACAAAGAAGGCGCACTTCACCATATCCACGTCATCGCAGTACTGGGCAAGCTATATGCTCCTGTATCCAATCCTATAGAGAATTTACATGACATTCAATTGATATTTACAATTAATAATATTTACTATATTTACAGCTCCGAATTTACACTATAGCTGTGCCGGTCTGTAATGGTAAATGAAAATATATTTTTAATATTGTGAAGTAATACTGTTAATTTATTGTTTCTTATAGTATAAATAGGTTTACTCAGAATGCTGTTCTTAGATCGCAAAAGTTTTTTACCTTTCCTGAAAAATGATGCGAGTGGCAAATAGTGCAGTTTGATTCCAGGCTACAGATTTATAATCTTATAATACGTACTCTTCATAAAGTATCCAAGAAAGGGTCCGTATCTTCGAAAACTACTTTTTTTACAAATTAATGTGTCGAGAAACGTTCAGTTTTTGTGTTCCAAATATTAAAATGTGCCACTAAATGATTTCAGTCCTTTAATAGTCAAATTAATATTTGAAAAAGAACTTAGAAAAAAAATAGCCTATTACTATTTCTTATATTAACACAATTTTATTACAATAATACCTATTTATAAATATCGATATACAGTATATTGAATATTCTACAAGTTTCTGTTTCGTTTAAAAACAATTACAAATAGATACCTAACCAGTAAGAATAGCATTTTACAACTGTCCTAATACGTTAACATGTGTATGACACCGAAGATAAATGTGCTAGAAAATTCTCCCACTCTTTCACTCTCTCTCTCTTTTCTTCCACTGTCTTTCTAGCAACCTTACTTATTCCCTGTTCTTCCCTTTTCTGCCTTTTGAACCATTCATCCTCTCATAAACTCTCTAGTGCAAACACATACAACAAACCCATTTCTTGTAACTCCTCATAGTAAGCAGCTGCACCTTATTGTATCTTTGTACTTACTCTCTTATCTCTTTCTTCTTTCTCATTTTGTCTCTCTATCTTTCTCTCTTTCACACAAACATATACACACAATGACACATGCAGGTACACATACTCTCTTCCTTCTTATATTTCCTTTTTCACTTTAGACATTAAGTCTACTGTAATGTGTTTTTCATCTTAAGATTCTACATCTCGCTGGTATTCAACCTTTTAACATTGTCATTTTACTGTCAAGTTAATACAATCTTAAATAAGACGTAGATAAATGTATTGTTCTATCGTTATATTATTATTTATATTACAAGAGCATAATGTATTTTTTAACCGATGTATTATAACGTTTGGATTACGCGGCTGGAACCGTATCATAATGAGGGTCTTTATGAAACAGGTTTTCATTGTTATATAGGTGTTCAAGCAATCAAATCCTACTCTTTTCAACCATTGTCAATTAGAAGCAGATATTGTTTAACGTATAAGTTTTTTTTTTTTTTTTTTACGTTGATTTTAATTCGATTTAGTAGGTAGCAATCAGAGGTTAATTTGATAGTACACCAATAGATACCACTAATATTACACTCTTTATCCTTTTGCTAATTATGTAGGATTCTCAGAGAAAAACTCCGATCAGTATCAAAGAAAAGGCAGAAATAACCGGTTGCTGCATAAATATATTGTTTAATGTATTTTTGAAAAAAAATATATTCCGTAAACAATGTATTCTATCATTCATTTAAATTAATAATCACAATATTTTCTTAACCGTAGAAAAAAATAGCTTATGCAGCTCTCATAATGGTAATTAATGCAATATTGCGAAGTTTACGACACTCACCAAGCCTTGTGTTTTACTTCAATACGTGTGCATTAATAGCTATCATTATAGGTTCCTTGCATAATCTACTATTATTAAAAAAATCTTAATTATAATTATAGCGTGACGAATTATTGCTTTTCGAAAGAACTCTATTTTACAGGTTGGAATCATTTTCTAGTATCTTGTTTTATTTTTAACTGCTCTTTGTCAACTATTTGAAGGCTCCTTTAATAATTCCATTGCAGCCATTTTTTGTTGTATTAAACATAGGCAGAATTAGTGAAGGGATAATGTAATACAGTAGAAAATAGTCTAAAGGCATCTATTTATAGACCATCAGACCAATACGGCGAGCAGTGTTCACAAAATTGACAACGAAGAAATCAGCGCTCGTGCATGCGCTTGTTTGTACGAGTCCTTCAGCGTCTAGAATCAAATTTTTTTTTCCTAAATTTTTACGGGCATCGACTGCTAGGGTCATTAGCCCTCGTCACATTCTTTAAAAGAAATTAGTATCACCATCAGGATCGTCATATGTAAAGGTTGTAAAGGGCCCTTACATTTTATTTAAAAACACAACCAATATAAAAATCATTAAGACACAACAACAAGACAAACACAACACTTACGTGAAGGCCCCGATATTAAAATTTGAGATGAGGTTCTCAAAAAGACCATGAAATTAAAAATACAACTTATCAATACCATTTCTTTCTTCTACCTGTCTCGTTTATAGTTTGTTTAAGCACCCTCGGGGCGACAAGAACCGCCGTGAAGCAGTATATTAGTCGCGCCAGGATGCCGTGGCAGTTGACTCCCTATAAACAGGCTACAGGCATCCATTGCGCTTACCCATAGCCTCGCGCCCTCAGTTTACCCTTGAGGGTCCCCCATACCATCATTGGACACACCCCGACTCACTGCTCTTGAATGCAGACGAGCCAGGGTGGCCTAGGCAAGAGGGCTACCTCCCGTCACTACACGTGCCACGCTTCGAAAATCCCACATTTAAATGAAACTACCTCTTAGAGATTCTTTAACACAGCTTTAAAATTTTTCACTTTTATAGACTTGTAAGAAGTCCACTGGCGTGTAAAAATGCAACTATCTTTTCTTCATTTCCATTATCCAGATCAGCAGTAATGTCACTTCTTAGACGGAACCTCTTTCTGATGTCCTCATATATTGTACACTCTTCTATTAGATGCTTAATTGTAAGTGTTTTATTGCAAACACCGCACATTGGTCTCTCTTCGCCGGTTAACAAATATGAATTTGCAATCGCGTGTGACCGATTCTAAGTCTGGTCACAGCTACTTGTTCACGGTGATTCAACTTAAAGTAGCTTTTCCATTTATATGGAGAAGTTTTTATTGAGTTTAATTTTGTATTTAAACTCCTCCAATCAGTATTTCACTTGTTTCTTACTATGAATTTAATTTCAGATTAAATTCGTAGAAGAAACCTTTTAAAGGTTTGTTATTTATAATCTGTTTATTATTATTATTATTATTATTGTAAACGTTTTTGTTTTTATTATAAAAAATTTATAAAACCCGAGATGAGCGTAAAAAAATACTATTTTTCCTTAAGATTAAAATCGTAGTTTTTAAACTTTACTGCTCCCTTTGCTCGTGAAAATCAAAAGTGTGCAATGAAGAACAATTATAAGAAAATACGAATAAAAAAAAAAAAAATGCTATTTTTTAATTGAAAAAAATAGGAATTTAGTATTTGTACATTTACGATTGTTAAAATGCGAATAAAAAAGATGTGAAAATATTTACAATGATATCTAGAAGTTTGGTAGTTATTGACAAAAAATGATTTACGGTCTTGTAATATTTTTATTTCTTTCAAAAATATGATTTGAAGACTATGTTTTGTAAATATTCCCTATTTTTAAAACAATTCTTAGTACAATCCTGGTGGGCACATCGGAAGTGAATTAACCGAAGATGACAAATTTACCAAATTTAATTAAACGATTTTAGAAGATACTATAAAGTTAAATTTCCTAGTCAATATTGGCAAAAATCATTCGCATATTAAGTAAGTATACAAGTGATATATTATTAAATCAAACAAATTTATCAAGTAAAATTTTTATCAACAATATAAAAAGAATCTACTAACCCTTTTATTTTAACGCTTTGTTTCACAAACTTTTCATCTGTGAATGCAGAATTCATTGGAACACGGGTGTACACGATTTATTCTATAACGATAACATCTGCGTATAACGTACTAATATTGGACTATTGTACAACGTTCATATACTCCAGCCACAATTTTAACTCATTTTCATTTAACATAAAAAAATACATGCGTATGTATGTATCACGTAAACACATATACATACGTATAAACCTTTCATTCTCATTTTAGTTTTTTATCTCTCTCTCACTCACTACCTCTCTCTCTCTCTAAAATCTATTTTACTTTTCTATCTTTGTTTACATATTCAGGTTATTACACGGCAATCATTGTTACGAGCAAATGTTTTAAATCATGTTTTGGTTTTGTGAAATAACAAGCTATTCATCGTAAATTTTGTAACAAATACTGTATTTTGGTTCAAACGTACTGAATATTAAATACTAGTATTAAGTAAATAATATTTTGTAATTAATTGAATTTTGATGATGAAACTTGAATAATCTTTATCAGTTATTTGGTGTTAGATTAAACGTATAATTACACAAGTAATAATTAAAATACTAATTTTACTTAGATCAACTTATAATATTATTTTAAATAAAATAGTTCATATTTCTGTAAATTCAGTTTTTTGTAAGTTAGAATATGATTTATTGTTTGTATTTGATAAACATCTATTTTTTAAAATGAAATTAGAAAATTTTCACCAAAATTTTAAAGAAATGTATTCAGTAAATGGAGTAATTTACAAGGAATAAAATTAATTAACAATGTGTTGTATTTCCTGGGAAATCACTTATCTATTGTTACAGATTATTTTTTTTGTTGAGATTTTAGTGTTAAGGGTAGGCTTTTAGTACGACTACTTTTGTCGTTAGCACTTTTCCACTTCAAAAAAGAAAAATAATAGTTTATTCTTTCACATTTCACATGAAACTGAACACTGTTAATTTATTCTTGATTACAAAATCAAACAAATACAGAAATAAAATCACTAAAAATCTTGATTTCTTAAAAATATCACATTTGTTTACCTCCTAGGCTTTGCTTTCGGCCACCCTTTCTTACATCTTTTACCCATTCTCCTTACGGCCTCTACTTCTGATGACAATGTGTCTGAGGCCAAGGACATGGTATCTTCCTCCCTTTAGATACCAGCGATGCTAAGCGGCTGACATCAGGTGATGATAACTTAGATGGAGCGGTCAGCTTGGCTGTTACTGAATCCAAACTCGGTTCAATCTCCGATAGTATATGTAGGGCGGATGAGGTACTCACCCTCTTCTTAGAAATCCTCTAGCGTTTTAGAGCTTCCATAGGTGCGGGTAGTATACCGTCTATATCCGGGGCTTTCTCTATTGTTACTTGCACCTGAATCGTACTAACCTCAGACTTTTTTGTACCCTTGCCACACCCTCATTGGCCTTATGACTAGTCGGAGTAATGTTTTTGGCTTTTTCAGATTTATCCTTTTCCTTACGAACAACATCGATTATTGGTTGCATCATCGCGGGTTTTGTTGCTTCTTTTCGTTTAGAAGATTCGATCCTAGATTCAATGATGCCCATCTGTAGATGAATCTTCAGGGTTTAATTGGCTCCTTTCGCTGACTAGATTCAACTATAGTGTCAATGGTTTTCTCTATCATAGTAGCAAGACTCGGTGCAAGCGTACAAAGCAACTGCTCTACGTTAACTTTGGATGACGAAGGGACAGCAGCTGCTTCTGCATAAGTCGTTGTAGGTCAAGGTGTTTAACTATTAACAATTTTCCTCACTTCAGGGTAACTTATCGTTTGCAGCGTTTTAATTTCAAAAATGGCTGTTTCCAATTTGTATACCGGGTAGTTTCTTGAAAGGGTAGTTATGGTTTTCTTTGTAGTTAGTGCAAACTGGGGGATTTTTACACGGATCGCCTTCATGAGTTTCCATTCCACACACACAGATTTATTGTCTTTCACATCTCACCGCAGTTTGTCCGAAACGTTGGACTTAAAACATCGCGTATCTTGCGGGATGAATGGGCGTACATCTAGACGATGTGTCCCAGTACGTACATTTTCGGGCAGATTAGGACTATTGAACAATCAGCACACGCAACGCTGAAGGAAGAACCCATTTCTCCTCATGGTTAACCTGCGGCTTTGAATTATTCCTTTACTTGACTTTTCCTCCACCATATCTTCTTCGGTGAAATTAAGAAGATTATGGCAAACGACGAATCCTTTCGATGAGTTAAGCGTACAGATACAGGGAACAGATACGTTTCGATGTTGTACAAATACAGGGAATTCACCGATCTTCTTCAAAGATTGAAATTTTTGGCTTTTATTATCTTTTACAGTTTCGATATACAAACCATTGAAAGTCTTGCGAATATTCGTTAGAAGACCACCAGCACAGTTTTTGTAATTTCTCGAGCAATTAGGAATCGACTTACTTTCTGTAAGTTTCCATTTTCTCTCGTAATCATTAGGTGTCTTGGTCTGGACGCATTATTAGAAAATAAATATTTCCTCAAATCTTTTCTAATTCTACCAGACTCTTTACTACATTTCCTCTGCGCTTCTAGCGAATCGGCTCCTTTTAAACGAGTGTGTTTACGTGTACCCTCTGCCACGTTTACTTGTTGAAGATGTTGCATTAAAGTTGATCTCTTTTATAGCAAGGCTAGCCGTCGGGGTACACCCCCACTCCAGGGCTACTAATCTTGGAGGTCCGATCCGGTACTCCGGTGGAACCGACATATGTCCTGGCAAAGAGCAGATGCGCAATCTCTGCACTGACTCCAGTCCTCTACTCACCGAAGCTTTCAGGGCTCCTATACACCAACATACATGGGAACCTTCGCTACATGCTTGCCATCGCAGGTGTCATGTGGACGATGGAAGGGTCTCCGTTACACCGAAAATAATACCGACCCTGGCCGCCACATCGCCAGCTCTAAATGTGGTATAAGTCCATTTCCAAATCATTTTTAATGTTACATGATCTGCAGGTGGCCGAGAAAATCCAGTCCAACATAATGACCTGAAGGTGGAAGACAGATCAAAAAAGATCACATTTCCGAGGAAAATACTCAGATCTCCGTTAGCCAACTATATGTACAGCTCTTGCTGCCCTGGACGTGGAACGTAGCTGGTGTGTTCCGGACGTGGTGATTCATTTGACTGGTATGATTAATTTCCTTTAATCTTTTTCTTTATTGTGATAAGTTTTTAACATTGGAATACTTAATACATCGTACATCCTAAGTTATATATTTTATATATTTCATTTTTTGTTCTTCCTCTACAGGGTTTACCTTGTACAACTGAATTATTCTACTATCAAAACTTGGATGTCTTAATATACGATTTTGTTTATAGCCTATTAATCAACGTAGTGATCTATTTAAAAGAGTCTACCAAATATTCTCTCCTCACGTATTCGTGTTAAAAAACCGTTTCATTAAATTACCTTATCAACTCACCTAACTTTCAAATTCCTTTTTTTTAACACCACATTTCATAGAATTCTGTTCTTTGCGTTTATAGTTTTACTATTGTCCATGTCTTTGTTATTATAAAGCGCCACACTTCGCACAGATATTTAAAAACAGAGTATCGTCTAATTCAATCGTACATTTTTGATCTAATACATTTTTTTTAGAACGAAAACTCTTCTTGCTTCGTACTTTGAATATCTAGCGTAATTCATCAATTTTTTTTTAATGTAATTTTTAGGTAAAAAAATATCTATTCTAACAACATTTTAAAGTTGTTTGATATTTATTTTTATTTTTTGATTAATGCAAATCAAGCATCACCAATTAAGATATTATTCATCAATTAAATTATTTATTCATATTTGCAGAAATATATTACTTTACATACACTCATCACGTGTACTTACAATAAACAAAAATCTGAGCTATCACAAATATAAAACAAAATATGATATAAGTAACATAAGATAAAAAAAATAAATAAATGAAATTACGATTTTCCAATAGCAATCTTCATTAGAATGTATGTGTATGTGTGTGTATGTAAAATATCTTCATACATATCGTATTTCTTTTTTGTCATTGAAATTAATCTATTACGTGTGTACTTCTTGCACATTGTATTCCACAACAACTACGTAATTCCTCATGTGCCCAATACTTAACAAATATGCTTCAATTTAAAGCTTACTCCAGAACATTAGTTAATGACGTTTAGTATGCAGTATAAAACTTTTATACAATCATTAATGTTAAAAGTACTACTAAATCTCTTCTGCTCAGTTCGAAGCAGTATATTCACGTAAAAGTTTAGTTCTTCATCAAATGAAGCTTTTGGAATTAATTCTCCCCGTACTTCGTAATCTGGCTGTTCGACTTTGCAACAATAACAGCGTTCCAAATCGCTATAACTGTACTATATTCGTGCCAAGCTACCTTATTATCAGTGACAATCATATGCAGCATTCAAGTTCCATATCAGGGTTCAACATTACTTTCTTTTTCAATATCAATTTAGTTCTTCACTAATATTTTTCATCAATGAATTTGTCATTTGAATAAAGTAAATTGCTTGCAGTTAATATAATCAGTCACCGAAAATCGGGAATTATTTCATATTTTCCGCGTTAAAAACAAAACAGCCTATGAACTTGGGCAAGAGTTGCTATGGCCCTTGACATGGCCTGCCAAACAGTACAGTGAGAATAATTAAAAAACAACCTTATATACTAGGATCGTTTGGAAAATTCTCAGTCTGACAATGAGATGGCGCAAGTATGACCTGATATTTGTCAAGTACGATCCTTCAGAAGGCGTGTTACGAAGTTTAAGACACATGCATTTAATTGCTTATTTGTGGCAATAGAGTAAAGCAAACATGTTTTGATAATTTCTGAAGAATGGATAAAACTGAAGTTCGAGCTGTTATAAAGTAATATGTTTTAAACGATTTAATCCTAATGGACGTACAAAAGATTTAATTTCCACATCAAAGATTTTTATCCTTCGTTTTTGACGGTAAAAAAATAAATTGCTAAATTTAAATGTGATCATACATCCATTTAAGATAATGAATGGGGACGCCCAATAACCAGCTAAACTGACGAAATTGTAACAGAAATCCTAAATGCCGTATTACATGATCACCGACTGAAGGTATGAGAGCTTGCTGACATCGCAAACATCGCGACAGGCCGTGTCCGCAATTCTTTACATGATATTTTTTTATGAAATACGTTCCGTACGATGGGTGCCGCGCACCTAGGTATCATTACTGTTTTGGTAAAGCCTTTAGGCCATTCTTTAGTACTATATATTTTATTTCACAGTTCAGTTATTTTTTTCGCATCTTCTTCCTTTAAGCATTTGTAAAATCCTTTGGAAAGTTCATCTAGTCCAATAAATTTATTCTTCATTTCTGCAATTTTTTTTTTAGTTCACATTGTAATATCGATTTTATTATGCTATTCAGCTTGCTTCCATTCCTTTTTTATGCTTAATTCCTTTGGTTTCTATCTTCTTCTGCACAAGCCCTCTACATATTCCATCTATATTTCTCTTACTTCTTTCTCTTTGTGAAGCATTTTAATATCCTTATACTCAGATTTTCTTATTTTTCAATCCCTTTCCATTTATATCATATAATGCTATTCACCTTCCTATACTGTCCCATCTTTTGTAGATCTTCAATAGTTTTGAATACTTCTTCCTTCAACCATCTTTCTGTAGCTTTTTTATTTATCTCCTTGGCTCATTTTTTAAATTTTATTCATGGTCTTCTGAGTTTCTCCTGTCCTATTCATATACCACCTTATTTTTTCATTGGTACCAATGATTTCTTGGCTCTATTTCCCATACAATAGCCTACTTCTTCCGGTGGTGTTTCATTAACCATCTTTATTTCTTATCTAGATCTCTCTGTTCTCTTTTTCTTTTTTGCTTTCTTTAAATGCCTTTGCTAGTTTTCTTCCGTTGTTCCCTCATTTTAATTTCTTTGCCGTTTCTAAGTTCCATTTCTTAACTACATTCGCATTCTTTACTTTCTTTAAAGCTATTCTCATTTTCATCGTAATTATCACATGATTTTCATTGATAACTGCATCTGGTAAGTCTTTGACTTTCTTATCAGCATCCCTATAGATTTTATCTACTATGATATGCTCTATCTGAGCATGCTTTACCTCCAGGGGATATCCATGAATAATTTCTCATTTTTATTGTTTTGGATTATAAGTGTTCGTTGTAAATAGTTTCTTCTCTTAACAAAATACTATTAATATGTTGTCCTTACATTCCTTAGCCCTTAGCCAAATTTTCCTACCAACTTCCTTTCTTCACGTTCTCCAAACATAGGATTTGAGTCTCCCATCTGTCTTACATCAGCCCTTTTCTGATTTTCTACACCTTTATTACTGTCATACCTTCAATATCTTCGTCTTCATAATTCGATGTTGGCATATATATTATATATGTTCTCTAACTAAATTTTTTTGGTAATATCCCAATCCTTAAACCGATTATTCTATCATTTTAATAACATACTTTCTACAGTTGTTTTGTTACTTTATTCCTCCTAATTATTATCACTACGTTTTTTTATCTCTATTTTTCAGTATAGAATACGATAACTTTTCCATTTTTAATTTCATCCTGTCCTTCCCACCTTACTTCAATCAGTTCTGACGTACCCATTTTATTTATCTTCATTGCGCTATTTAGATTTTATAGCTTTCCACATTTGAAACAAAGCTTTAAAATACATGTTCCTATACACAATCGGTCTTTTAATTTTTTTATTGCTTTTCCCGGAGATTCAAATTAGAAGCTATTTTAAATTCGGAATTTTTAACTGAAGAAACCGGCATCGTAGCGAAATTCAAGGAATTATCACTAGGATGTTTAATATAGCGCTTTTGCATTACCTTCTGTGTTCTAATAGCATTGACATTCTGAAAACGTTCCTCAGTTTTTGAGGTCAGTTTCCCACCGTCAGGTGAATAGAATACCCACTACTGCCCATTCGCTCTCTGAGGATGATGATAACCCTTGTGTGGTAACTAATTATGCCAGGATTGAATGGGCCCCTTCATTCGTTAGCCGTTTTTGTATGATAGCAGTTGTTTGTTAATGTATACAATCTTTCTCCTCCTTCTACCACGGGGAGGTGAATGCCAAGATTTACCTTTCACCGAGTTTCAAAGCTTAAAAACATTTCCTAGATTTTCTAATACTTTAAAGAGAATATAGCATCAACGTACGTCATAATCATCTATCAAGCTTTGATTCCAAACGAAACGTAATCTACTCGTAGTATTGATTTGATGTAATTTGTGTGGGTAATATACAAGATTTTTGGCAAACAAAATACAGTTAGTACCGTGCAGATTTTTATGATAATAGGCGAAATGTTTTTTTTAACGTTTTTGTTCTATAATGAACATTTTGTCACTGAAAAATTAAAGTTTAGTTTTTTAAATTTTATATCGCAGAAAATATAATATTTACCAATGTTTGAAGACAATAGGATAAAATATGCGTAAATTAAGGAAAATAGAAGCTAATGAATGTCCGTTCTGAAGAAGGAATAATTGAACAAATATAAAAGTACGGATATATAGGAAAAACGATGTAAAGAAAATTTTACGTTTTGCGGGTATTTCAAATGGATGTGAACATTTCCAATAAGCAGAAGGGAAAAAAAGGCTGGAGGCATTTAGAATATGTGTATGGAGGAAATTGGAGAATAGTTAATAGATATACTCTTGCAAAGTAAAAAATACAAAAAGTAATGAAGTGCGTGAACGATAATAGAAGCTTAATCAGAATACGAAAATGAGAGCAGAAATATTAAGAAATACTAGAAGAGTAAGTAAAAACTGGAAAACAGAAGGACCGTTAACAGTAAAAATTGTAGATAATATAACTCAAAGTTTAAAAAACTACTTCTTTCCTTTAAATTACTACAAATTTTATTTCGTGTCAAATAACAGTCGCTGATTCTCATTTTGTATGAAATATTTACATAATAATCACTTCTGTTTCCACCAAAATTCGTATAAAAGATGTCTTCTACTATACAAAAAAATATGCACTTCGGGAAAAAAATTCTTATAAGGTTTAACATTTTTAAATCAAAACATTAAAAAGTCAATAAAAAAAATTTTATTTCCCAAAAAATATGTTCAAATGCTCCCTCAACGTTTACAAATGTAAAATCTTCCCCTAATATGTGTAACGTCTTCTCGATAAAATTGTTTTCAGAAAATGTTCAGCAGGGTAAAAAAATCAAACCTGGGTTATGGATGTTAGGGAAAAACTATTCAATTTTATTTGTTCATTCATTTCATAGAGCAGTTCCATAAATTATAACAAAAATATTTATCGCGTGTTTAAACTACACTGTCTTGACTTTCACTATCAAAAGCTATAAACACATGAAGCATAATGTTCAGGACTGAAAAATACATAGAGTGTGTGTAGTTAATAAATTTACAAGGAGGGTTTACAGAAGATATTTGTTTTACTTCTTGACAAAATATAAATCAATAGATTCCATTTTTAATATAAGGTATAAGGAACTAAACTGGTTGCTAGGCAGAAACTCACAGTTATCGTTATCTAAAAAATTGTTGATCTACGGAGTAATCCTTAAACCTATTTGGGCGTTATGGGATCCAGCTATGCGGTTCGACGAGTAACAGCAATATTGAGACAATTTAAAGATTGCAGAATAGATTTGTGAGGACCACAACAGAGGCCAGAGGCACCCTGGTTTGTTAGGGGTAGAGAAATTCATGACTAACTACGGTTAGGTTCTGTTGAGGAAGAGATACAAAAGATTAGCTCGCTTACAAACAGAGGTTGGGCAAACATGTAAATTATATAGCAGTAAATCTATTGGACAACAGCGATGACATCAGGAAACTTAAGTGTTTCTATTTGCTGGTTGTGGAGATGTAACCAGAGGAGTAACCGGGAGAGAAACCTAGGAGTGGGAGCACAGTATAACTCTGTCACTGGGTATTAAACGTCACTTTGATAGTTTTTCCTGTGATTTATTTGCAGTTCTATGTTAAATATTGAACTTTCCTCGGATCACCTATCCAAGTGCTTTTCCTATATATGAGGTGTTGAGTCTTTGTATGCTTCAATGAGAGGTTTTGACAAGGACCTCTCATGATGTGATTATCATGAATCAAATTTACTTATGGTCCCCTAAATCCTAACAGATAGAAAAAAAAAACTATTGGGGCGGTATTATTTAATTTTTTCTGTAGATATTGAATCTTATTTCTTACCTGAATATATATAAAAAAATTAATTTATCATTATCATTTAAAATAAAGTTATATCCCCCTGGACTAACTTGTCAAAATTAATTTAGAGTTGTATTATGTTGGTACATAAATTAATGATTCGTGTAATAGAGGTGAAATAGTGTAGTTTTCCACATAGAACTTTTTATTATTTTTGTAGAGACCTGAGCGTTGTAAATCTGGTAATTACGGTTGGGCAATGTGTACAGAGGGTACTGCTACGGTGATAAATCGCGACAGTAATTTCAAGATAGTAGCACGAGGGAGTAGAGTAAAACAATGTATGTATGTGGTGTGTGTGTGTGTGTGTGTGTGTGTGTGTGTGTGTGTGTGTGTGTGTGTGTGTGTTGCGCTGCCAACTTTCCAAACCTCTTATTGATTGTGTTAGGAAGGAAACAGTTGTAAAGCTCCCAAGTAAAAACAAACTTTATTTACCCCCTTTTTATAGAAATCTTACCAAGTGCCTGCCAGTAATAAGTGTTTTTTGTGCTTTTTTTTGTGTTTGTTTCGTACGAGTAAATTATTTCATTTCCTGCTTTTATAAGAAATAAAATAGAGTAAAATCTTGTTTAATTCATTATTAATTATTCTAAAAAAAAAGTTATATTTTCATTTACTTCTTTTTTCGATTAATTAATCTCAAATTAAATAATTACTATCTATGATTTTTATTTTACTGAGCAGATAAAATAAACCTTTGAAATTTATTCTCCTTGATTTATATTAAAAATAAATCAATCTCTTTCGTACAGGAAAATAAACATTGAATATAATATATAAATAAAATCAGAAAGCCGCGTAAACAATTAAAATAGCCGCTTAAACAATTTGAAATAGGGTACAAGCAAAGGACTATGATTTATTGGACATATTTATAAACAAGATCACGCCAAAAAATCGTTTAAAAAAGCTTTATTAAAATTTAATACTTAATGATTAATTCTATTATCAAATAAGCATCTTCAATTGACACTCTGGATAAAATTTTTATGTATAATAAAATAATAAATGAATACAATCCTGTAAAAAGAAAAATATTATTTTAAAAATAAACAAAACTTTTGGAACATGATAAAAAGAGTATTTTAGCATTGCTTTTAGAATAATAAAAAAAACATAAAGTAAAATATACAATAATTTCAGCCAATTCCAAGAGAAAGCATAAATTAAACTTAAAAAAAGATCTAAACCGCTAAATCTTTAGTTCAGATTGCCTCCCAAGACTTAATGCGCACCTCCCTTTATATAGGTCAGGTAGATAAAACTTATCTCAAGAAATATGGAGACAAAATGAACCTAAACCAATCAGACATAACAGATACTATAATAAAAATTTAGTGGGTTATATTTCTTACGAATGAAAACTTTTATCAAATTGGTGCTTAACAATTTAAAATCGTGAAAGATTTTTTAGCACTGGTCTCCTATTATTCAACAATTTCTGTATCACTATTCATAAAATGAACTTTCCCTTATTGAATTTTTGTTTATTAAATTCATCTCTTATAACCGTTATTGGTAATTAGTAATAACAAACTTTTTTATGGTTTTTCAATCTAATCGGATCGAAATCAGAGCCTAATATTGTATTAGAGTATGTTGAAATATAGCAATTAAATGATTTAATTTCAGATAATTTATCATAACTTTTCATGTGTAGTTGTTTTCAGAGGTTACATAAGAGTATTAAAAAAAATTAAAACAAATATAATTTGTCACGATATGGCTTATACTTTCACTTCGATTTTTTAATATTTTTAGCAGTATATATATATTCTTGACCTATTTGTTTACCAGATTCTAGGATAGTTATTTCTAGTTGTAATATTTGTAACACATTTTTCCCTTTATATCAGCTTGTATTACTTTTCGAATTCATTAGAATAGGATTTTCTGCAGCATTTCTCCCTTATTATTAATTTCGGTTTTTTATCACTTTTAAGACTATTTGTTTGACTATGTTTCAACATTGGAGTGAGATAAGACCCTGTAACAGCTAGATCTTCCGCAATTATTCATTTGATGTATGCAAGCAGAAAATATTTATAATTAAAAAATACAAAAATAAAAAGTTAAAATATATATTTTTCTTAAATTAACACAACTCTATATCGACCATTTTGATGAAGTGATAGTGTTTCTGTCTCTTTTCTGGAAGGTCCTGTTTATAAATTTAAGACAGGCTTGGTATTTTCACGCGTCATTGATTTTTTTCCTCGTAAAAAAAAAAAAAAAAAAAAAAAAAAAACAGTGGTTGGTTGTAATTGGATGTAAGCCTCCATTTCCCAAATAAGAAAAATACACATAAACGAGCCAGTTGTACAAACCAGTAATTGAAAATATTTTCACGTGTTCACGTGCTTGAGAAAGATATTGAGAGACTAACAAATACAAATGTTTATATAAATAAAATTATTAGTTTAAGAATATAGAAAATAAGACAAATCAATAATAAAAATCTCAATAATAATAAATGACATTAATAAACAACAAACAATAATAATAATAGTAAAAACAACCACAACAACAATAATAATAATATAAAAGTGAATAAATTACATAAAAAATAGTATTTCAAATAAGGGCAGATTTATTTAAAGGTAGTTGAATCATAAAAATCAAAATTCAGTCCATTTGGCCAATGAAATTTTAATGACCACTGATATTAACAAATTTAACAACTAGTATTGTATTAACAACCAGATAAGATTAGTCCTGTCTAAGGTTCATACAATTCTATTCACTGCAAATGACTTTCCTATTTACAATAGAACAACCCTAATAATTTATAAATGAATTTAATACTGTCTAACAATAACTCACCGAACAACTTTCTGCATTTACCCACTGTCCACATTGGAATGCAAGTGACGTCACTTCAGACGTTGTTACTGCACCCTGACTAATAACGCCGTCCCACAATCGCGTCGAACACATCTCGCAGCTTTCGCTTATACTCGCTTCATACTGACTGTCTCACTTGTATAACTGTCCTGCAGAACAGTCTCATTCCTTAATTGTTGAAGCGTGAGAATTATTGTCTGCGCCCTTACATTTTGCTATGAATTCCTATTCTGATTCGGTAACCCTTCTCGTTGAACAAAACTGTTGGAGATGTGTTATTGATAGTATTACAGAGAATTATTGTTAAGCCTATTAGAAAAGGATCCCTTCTAGATTCCTTTCGTTGTTTTTTTCTCATACTTTCTTCTTAGTTGGAAAGAATCCGTTACCCAGGTCCGTTATACTGGTCTTGTTACAATATGTTAGTCCATGATGTTGTAAGGCATTAAACGTTCTTAACAGAATAAACGGAAAATAAAAAAAAATACTAAAGAAGATAAGTCGAAAAACGCTTACAAATTTTACAAAATAATTTTATATGTGCAGAAAGACTGCAAATTGCCGAAATGGAATTTTTGAAATTTTCCGTAGAACTAGGGAAAAGGCGAAATGTTGATATAAGGTAAAAGTTAAACAGTTTTTACTAAATGCTAATGTTGACGGGAGTAGAAGACAATATCTCGAATATTTTGAAAGAATGAATGATAGATAATTTTCAAAAATTGTTAATGAACATTCTCCTAGAGCAAAAGTAAATTTGGGAAGAACAAAGATGGGATGGAGGGATATTTTATTTCTTAATGGATAGGCTTTGTGACTGTTATTTATAAAAAAGAAGAAGACGAAGACGTAAATAATTACCCTTTGTGTAATTTAAACGATATTTACTTTACAAATTTTTTTTTCTTAAAAAGAAAACAAAGGAAACCTGAGACAAGGATCTTTCATATTTTCACTGTAGTAAAATAGTTAAAAATATTATTTTATTTTATAATTTTATTAAAATTATTAAAAATATTTTAAAGTATTTAAAAAATGCTTTAAAATATTTTTTAATTCAAATACGATACAAATTTAACAAAAAATAAATCCGGTAACTTACGTAGTGGTAAAACTGGATAATACCTCGTTATTTTAACCAGATGAAAGCAATGGAAAATATCTGAAGCAGACAACACCATGGTAGCTAAGAATACGAGAGAAAATTTGTCTTATATGACTTTTTCTATTCAATACCAACTAGAAAAAATATTAAGCGATATACTGTACGATTTACAACCGTAATGTATTGGCATTTTAGTTTTGTTTTATAGTATACACCCGAAGTAAAATTCTTGAAAACAAAGTTGTTTTACAATAAAATATTAAACGGTGTTTTTAGTATTTAACAATCAGTTAATTACGTTTCCGTTTGCGTCATTTTTTGATAAAATAATAGAACGTACTTTGTGAACTGAAATTACTCTTAGTTTTTACATAATATATATAGTTAGTTTCATATTTTATTCATCAGAGGATAAAATGATACCCAGTTCAGTTCTTAAAATCGTAAATAGCCATTTTCGTAGAATTTGTGTTAATCAATTAAAACCATTATACAGTGTATTAGACTCTGTATTCATGATAATCTGCAGTTTTGTTCATCTTTGCACCTTTTCTATTTTTTCATTTTTTTTCTCTTCCTGTATTTGATGTTCCATTTACGTAATTCAGTCTTTATTAAGTCCAATTATATACATATTTACATATTTGCGTGAGTAATTTACATTATTTCTCTCTTTCTATACAGATTACAAATGTAATAGAAAATCAGTCTGGACCTGAGGTTAATTGCAAATAGTGAAGTATAACAAACTAAGTTCAACCCGCAATTGGATGGAAGTTAATTTTGGTTGTCTGTACCAAACTGTAACCAAATCTGTTTCTAATACATGTTATTGTTATTATTACCATTATTGTAACAAGGTGAATGCATCCCTTATTTATGTATAGTAGAATCACTCTGTCATATTTAATACAACATTAATCTGAGTGTTAATTAAATAAAGTGAAATACATTTAAATATACACCTGGTAAATATTATGTATTATTAAATGTTATTTTACTTTTTTATATTTGTTTAGTAAGTTATATCAGTAAAGATATTAAGCATACCACTACAGAAATATAATTGACCTAAATTATTATTCTTCATACAGTTCCAATCAAACATAATATATATTTCGATTCCACGTTTCAATCTGTCCTACTTCTGTTTAATTGCTTAATTGTTCTATTTTGGTTACCTCTGGTATTTATTTAATTTTCTTTTAATTTTTTTGTTTTTGTATTATTGTAATATTTATTGGTTATTTCTTTAATTACTATAACAATATCTGGGATAGATACTTATGTTTAAAATTACTGCTTATTCTACTAGTAAGCAATATGTAACTCTTTTATGGTTAGGATATTCGTTTTATAGTAGTATAGGTATAAAAATTTCTCTCTGTTTGCTTTACTTTGGTTGTACGTTTACATTTTTTGTATATTTTATTTTGGAAATCGTATTTTTAAGTCATTTCACCTTGGATTTTTTTTTTAGAAGATGAATATTTAAAAAATCATAATGAATAATAGTAAAAAAAAATCCCTTTCGGCACGCCGGAAGGCGGAGGTAGATTTAACCGGTGCTAAGTAGGGGATAAAAAAGAAGATTTCCACCTTAAAATTAAGAAAAACTTCAAATTTACTTAAAACAACAATGGTTTCATATGAAAAAAGTTTCACATGTTTAGCATACGACAAGCCCATCTTCTTACAATTCCAGAAAATGTTTGGTCATCCCTTGCCGTAAGGGTTGGTCATATCAAAAATTGTTTCAGACAAAGGGTTTAGGCAATATTTTGAGGACTAACGAACACTTTAAACCGATTCGATACTGTGCCTATTAAGGGAGGTATGATTTTTTTTGTCTTCAAAACCCCACCCCCCCACCGGGCAAATGGTTGGTGATATCAAAAACATTTAGTTATGTAAGTTCTAGGGTCTCATCCAAAAAATAGTAGAAACTTTAAACGAATTCGATATTTTACTTAATAAGATAGTTATAGCGATAATTTTTTTTCTAAAAAGCCCCCCCCCCATTTTTACCCTTATGGTCCGATTTTGTCCATTAACGAACTCGACCGAGATTTTGGGTCTTTATATTTTGTGTATCAATTTGAAAGTGATTGGCGCAAAATTACGGCAGTTATCGTGTTCACAAGAAAATGAAATATATATATATATATATATATATATATATATATACATATATAAATATATAGTTTATATAAATACATATATATAAACTATTAAGCTGACGGTGGTATTGGGATCTGGGGGATGTGAAACGCAATGTCGAAATTTTTTGGAAGTCGAATCATGGTACTCATTACAATAGGTAGCTTTCTTATGAAATCTACCTAAAACATTCGATTGTCCAAAAATATAATGAAATAAAATATTTTGTAATGTGGGGGGTTTTACTCATTTACAACCCCTTAAAATTGGGTAATTCATTTGGTTTGAAAAATAGATATTTTACATAAAAATAAAAACAATAATTTATTTTTAATTATTAAAGATCTTTTACTGATTTTGAATAAAAGTCCATTTAAAACCATGACCTCGTTTATGTTAAACAACATACCTTTAATTATTAAATATCACGTCATTATTTTCAAGTCATTTAAAAATAAAGTGATGCGTTGATATTAAAGTGTAAGCTGCCCTATTCTATCCTATTCGTATTGTATTACAATATAATATTAAATTTAAACTTGTTTTCATATTATAATTTATTATAAGCGTGTCATTCATAACACGTGTCAATTCTTATTTTTTTTTTATAAATTATGTTTTTTGTAAGATAGGCATCTTTAATAATATTATTACCTTCTATTAAATGAAATGATTTATCTATTTAATTTTTAAATAGCGAATGTAGTAATATTTTTTATTAATTTAGACCGGAACACTTGTTTATAATTCCATTTTGTAATATTTCGACATTAGAATATAAACAACAAATATATATATATATATATATATATATATATATATATATATATATATATAAGTAACCTTTTACTTCAGTGTTATTATCTTTTTTTCAGTTTAGCCTCCGGAACTACTGTAAGGTATTACTTCAGATGATGAATGTGGATGATATGTGTGAAGGTAAATGAAGTGTAGTCTTGTACAATCTCAGGTTGATCATTCCTGAGATGTGCGGTTAATTGAATCCCAACCACCAACGAATACTGATGTCCACTATGTAGTATCCAAATACGTAAAAAAGTTATTCTTGCCTTGGCTAGGATTTGAACCTTAGAACTTCAACTTCGATATCAGCTGATTTGCGATGACGAGTTAACCACTAGACAAAACCCGGTGGGTTTACCAATTAAGCCTGCTATTCTTCAAGATCTGCGAAATCAAATTGTTTCAGCAGTGAATTCAATAACCAGGGACCAGTTACCAAAAAAATAATTTGGGACCAATTAAAATAATTTACTGTTATTTATAAATCTCTATTTTTACATCTTTGTCACGAAGTGAAGGAAGTATTGTGATCACAAAAAATTTCGGTTTTCAGATTTCAACGGAAATTTCCATTTGACTATCCCTGAATCCATTTTGATTATTTTTGGCGTGACGTCTTTACGTACGTATGTGTGTATGTATCTCTCATAACTTAAACATTATTAGGCGTAGAATATTGAAATTTTGGATTTAGGACTGCTGTAACATCTAATTGTGCACCTCCCCTTTTAACCACAATTAACTAACTTCTCAGGAACGGTCGACTTTAAACTGTACGAGACTATACTTCATATACGTTCATACATATCATCCTCATTCATCCTCTGAAGTAATCTTACAGCAGTTCCGGAGGTTAGAACAGGAAAAGAGAGAGATCGATATTCAACTAAGTACAAAACAAGACCATTTAGATACTGAGGAAGAAGTAAGGAGGTTAAAGCGGGTTCATGTATTGGATCTTGGAACCTAATAGTGATACTTGGATGAGCCTCTCTTCTTAAGTTGTGCGTCATCAAAGTGTTATGTTATGTTTACAGTCAGTTATTTTTCGAACGCTACATTTTTCTATGTTCAGTTATTCTTTTTATGCTGCAGTTTTTATTCATAGTACTGGACATTATTATGATTTCTGGTACGTTACTGAGTGAACTTTTCTCAATGCATATGTTGCCTTCGATTTAATGTTGATGTCTAGAATGTAAATAAGGTGTTTTAAGGGAAACTTTTGTATAACTTGATTTTGTCAAAAAACTTTCTAAGGTTTCAAATCATCGAAATCGATTGTAAATATAAATTGAGGTCCAAAAAACAATTAAGCTTCCAACACGATACTGCACTTACGTAAAGCATACATACGTACGTACGAACATTACCCACCACTATTTTTGTTATTTTTGAGGTCTGAAAAATAAAAAAATGACGTTTCATGCGTCATGAAACGTCAAGAAATGCAAAAAAACCCATACCCCATTTTTTGACTGATTACCATACTTCCCTTCTTGCAGCTTAGATCTAAAGCTATGATACCAGTAAAGTAATATAAACCCTACGTTATTTAGGTAACGAAAAGAAAACTCTAATTAAGAAATAATATTACACCAGAATTGGGAATAGAACTTGAAAATTTCGATTTATTAATTGGTTGCGTTAAAAAGGGATATATGTTTCTTTCAAAATTTTTTTCAATAAATGTAATTTACAACAGTTTATTTTTATCGATAACTTCCTTCTGAAGTTGTAAAAATTTTTACAAACCTATTTCTTTCCTTCATTATATTGTTAAATTATTTCATAAATTTCATTTCAATACTTTTATTAAATAATAAAAAATTAGTATTATTAAAAAAAAATTAGGAAATAAGAATATATAAAATGTCAGAGATATAAAATATAATATTTCACATCACAACTGACTACGTGGTCAATTCATTTCATGTCATTTGTCATTGATGTCAGATTTTCTATACATGAACACATTCATTAGTTTCAGTTCATTCATAAATAGGATATTTCCATATTGTTATTCCATTAGCATCTAATTCTTCTACCAGTTGTTTTACTTCTGGACAAATCATGTTAATATTACCTATTATTTTAACAAAGAAATTTCTGTATTAAACAAGGTACAATATTAAAATATTAGGATGGTATTTTGTTTTTTCGTCTTTTTAATATCTGACCAGAAATAATAAATTGTAAGTATTATATCAAATATTTTTTTTTCAAATGTACAGATTTAATTGGTTATATAGTAAGATGACATTACAAAAATGTACGTGTGACAGTAGTATTCATGGAAAATTGTAATAAATGTATGTACAATATATATATATATATATATATATATATATATATATATGTGTGTGTGTGTGTGTGTGTGTGTGTGTTTGTGTTTTTGTGTGTTTCACGAAAAAAATTATGAAAATATTAATAAAAAAACTACACCAGTGAATGTGAAAATATTTATAATTGGCGATTTATAAATGAAGAGTTCAAAGTAAATTTTAGTTCAATTGCTTTGCGTACGTTAGAGAAATGGTTGGAAATGAGTGCTGAAAAGTAAGATCTTATGTATATTTAATATTATGTATAAAATTTGGGTCTATTCAATATAATTAAATTTACAAAAAAAAAGAAAACTTTTTTTTAAACTTTAAAATACATAAATTATTTGTAAAGCTCCCACAGACGGCATGATTAATAAAATCAAACAAAAAAATCACTGAAATGAAAAAAAGCAATTTTGATTTTAAAAGTAAATTTCGTTTTAAAAACAAACAGCAATTCACTAATCCTTAATTTGGAACCGGCCTCAAGAAAGTCGATAGTTAAAATAGAAAAATTTTCTTTGGGATTTTTAAGTGAATTTTTTATTTTTCTTTCGATTAGACCTTTTTAAATCTCGCTGCATTTCCTTTTTTCTTTTCCTCTTCTTTCCGTTTTTTTTTCAGTACTTTTTTAATCTAGTGCTTGTTATTGCTCTTCTGTGAATTTTCTAGAGCTATTCTTTGGTTTTCCCTTTGTATCTGTTTGAAATCTTAAATTAATTGTTTTCTGAAACTCTATTCTATTTGTTTTTATTTTTTCGAATTTTTATTTAGTTCTTCTCTACTCCCGGTGCCATCCTATTTCTGTTTTTCTATCTTTGTATAAGTTAATTAATTGTTTTCTAAGTTTATTTTCAAATAAACTTCAAATTACTACAATTTACAAATTTGGCCTAAAACACTCATTCTTCTTTGCCGTGTTTATGTCTCTAAATCTTTTATTTCCTGGTAAATTTCTTTGTTATAAATTAGCAAATAATCTTCCTCTGTACTTTCGGGTCTAAAAATTTCCCTTAAGATTTTTTTCTTCTTTTAAAATATTTCTTACGTTAAACGTTTCTTAACACTCACTTGCATATAAGGCTTCTGGTAAAATTACTGTTTTGTATTGTCGTAGTTTAGCTTTATAGCTTAACAATTTCTTATTGTAAACAACCGCTGTCACTCTATAGGCTGTTCCTATTTTATGAATCCTGCTTTTTATTCCTGCTCTTTCGAGTAAGTTGGTGTTTATTATATGTCTACTTTGGGTAATTTTTGCCCCTTTTCAGAGATTATTTCTTCTACGCACTTCTATTCATTGGTTATAAATTCTGTTATAAATAATAATAAATTGGATTTTTTTATTATATGTTAAAAATATGTATTTTTTCGTTTAAAAAACTAACTAATAATAATTAAAATGACGAAAACTTATAGCTTGATAAAAACAAGATAAGTAATAAAAAAAATAATAAAAAGCTTAAGCTCTCTCTGGAAATATTTTTATTTTATTTTCAAATAAAAATACTTTGTGTATCAAAATGATGTCAAACTATACAGATATCATTATGTAACAATTATCAAATAGTAAGCTGGATGATACATTTGTAAAAATCTGATGTGGCTACCGCATGACTTCCTTGTACGCCTATTAAATTACATATACACATTTTTTTAAATAAAAAGTACATAAGATTTATTTCATTAATAAATTTTAATATTTTTCTTTTTTATTGTTATTGAATTATAATTTATTGTAAATACTTTTTTACAATCAGAGGTTAATAATTATTATTAAATAAATATATTGAAATTTAAAAAAAAGTCGAAAATGAAGTCGGATTCGAACAGATTTGCTTTCCCCTGGTAAGATCCAAACGTTTCACTAATTAAAATTTTATTTAGCTATAATTCTTGAATCAATTAAAATAAGTACCGCTAATTATGTATCGTTAAAAAGTTCTCAATAAGGAATTATTACTGCGGTCAAGAAAAAGTCCAAAATCCAGAAAATTGGATTTTGGGCTTTTTTGGACACTTTTAGTCCAGTCGATTGCAATCATAACGGGAGGTGCACAACTAGATGTTACAACAGTCCTCAATCCAAAATTTCAACATCCTACGGCTAATAGTTTTTGAGTTGTGCAAGATACTTACGTACATACTTAAAGACGTCACGCCGAAACTAGTCAAAATGGATTCAGGGACGGTCAAAACAGATATTTCCGTTGAAATCTGAAAAAATTTTCGCGATCACAATACTTCATTTACTTCGTACAAGGAAGTAAAAATGAATGAAATATAAAAGTAGCCATAAATAAAGACAAAATAATAGTTCAGTTAAGATATCTTTCACATAAAACAAAGATAGAACCACCAAAGCAAGCTCTCTACATAAAAAAAGTAATAACAATAATAATAAATAAAAAAGTTAGGTGAATGGATCCGTTTTGTGAAAAGTAAGACTTGAGATCATCTTTTTTTATTAAAATAGATTAAAATGTCTTACAAGAATAAAAAATATATATTTATATATATTCAGAGGAAACAGGTAGAAGTCCAAGGGGTAGAAAAGAATGAAATGGTTAATTAGGGTGCTGAAGGAAGTGCGCAGGAGAGGGGATGTGGTGAGTGTGGAATGCAAGAGAGGTTCACGAGTCGAGACAGTTTTTGAGAAATTTTGTAGAAGGCCCAACACGAGGAAATTTGGATTACAGGAAACTGAAAATGATGATACACACAGGGTATGCATACATTTTTAAAAAAATTATACACCACTGTATTTTATAAATTATTTTAAAATCAATTATTTAACTCCTTCAGATGTAGTTTAAATAAAAGTTAAGAACGCTCTTGTAGCCTACATGTAACGCTTCAGAGTTTTTACTCAGTCATGAGCACACCGATTTTTATAAATTACACATAGTTTTAGACTAAAAGTACTTAATTAAAATGGAGTAAAAACTCTGAAAGCGCTACAGGTAGGTGAGTGTTTTTACCTTTTATTTGTACTGTATCTGGTGAAGTTAAATAATTGTTTCTAAAATAATTTATATGTATATATTCCCTTTTTATATTAAAACCAATCTATAGTTTTTGATAAGTATTCAACATAATTTATTAAACTACTATTATGGTTTGTTAGTTCATATTTTTCGATAATTATTATTAATCTTTGAAACAATAATTTATAATGTTATTTTTTTAAATTTAATTTTGTTTGTAAATACCTGTTTTTTTCTTACTACTGGTAGTTAAGTTGAGCTAGGGTTGATTGTTCCAGACGTAGCAAAACATTAAAAATAATAATTTTTATTCAATAAGATATTCGTTGAGAAATGGTTCATAGATCTTTATCGACTCCCATTTTATAAGATTGGTTTTTCAACAACGGCTCCATCTCACAAAATTTTTTTTCTATGAAAACCGAATAACTTATTAACATGTTTTTTCATATACATGTTTAACGTGATTATGGGGAAAAAAACATTATAACCGCCAAATATTATAATAATATTCTAGTTTGTATGGAGAATATTAGGGTGGAGATACTGATAAAAGGCTTTAATCCAACATTATAACTTAAAAACAAAAGATCCAGGAATACTAAACAAAAGAGATGTGGCTCTACAAAGGCTGATGGTAGCTTGCTTGCGTGGTAAAATCATAGCAAGAACTTTCCTGTGGGGGCGAAGAAGTCATCACATCCGTACACCGTTCAGTTGATATTTACAAGCTCCTACCTATTTCAAAATAATTATTTAAAAATTTGAAGGTTGTTTATAGTTATAACACCCAGGATTGGTAAAATATTTTTATAATAAATCCTACTTGATTATTTACACGCGTTAGTAATTGCTTAAATTGTAATAATAGCTCTATTGTCTCAATTTGTTTATGTATTTCTTTTACACGTTTATATTTTATCAAGAGTTATTTATCTCGATGCTTTAAAAAATTTTCTTGGAAGTTATTTTTAATCATAAAAATTTAGCATAATAGGTATGAAATTTTAATTGTTATTTCTACTACCATTTTGTTTACAATTCATATTTTAAAATTTATATAATTTTTTGAATTGCAAACAATTTAGTTTTCATTTTTTAAATAGTTTTATTTGTTTAGTTAACTCTTATGTTATATTATTGTTTTTATTTCATATTCTTGCTTGTTTCTTTCACTTTTAAAGTAAAAAGAACTGTAATAAACTGATTGAAAAATTTGTTTTGATCTAGACTGGAAAATATTAAACTTTGTAAATACAATTTTTATTTAAAGAATTCCTTTTAGTTTTACAATAAAAATATTTATTTCCCCTTAACCTTTCAGTTTCATTTAATCGTTAAATATAATGTTTATTATATTTTATAATTCTCTACAGAGAATTGATGTAGTAAAGGTACACGGTTTAAGAAACACTAAAATCTATATGAAGATTAAATATTATCCCCTTCCTATTACTAATAATTATTTAAAGGTGTTGTACTTGACTATCAAATTGATTTCAAAGTGGTCATTCCACTGTCGAACAAACACATAAAATTATTAGTGTTATCAAAAGGTGTCTTGAAAGGATCAAGTTTTGTTCAGACGTATTCTTTGGAGCAAGCCTTTGACAAGTTTTGGTTGCCTGGTCTTAATTACAAGTTGAAGTTGAGCCTACCCCAACCGTTTTATTTAGTCCTATATAACTTCCTGGTTAATCGTTTTTCGCAAGTTAGATATAAAATCACGTGTTGTCTAAATTTATTTAACATAAGTCAGGAGTTTCGTGAGATTGAACTTTGAGAGCGATTTTATATCTGGTCTTTACTGCAGACTTTCTTAGTCCTCTGCCAAAGTTGCATCATTTGCGGATCAGACGGCAGTTCTGGCGGTTGACGACGATCCGACTCTAGCTTCGGGTAAACTGCAATCAGCGTTGGAACTTATCATAATGCAGCTACGTAAATAGAAGAATTAAGTTAATCAGCTAAACTCCAATCAATTAACGTTTGCGATGAGGAGAGGAGACTCCCCACGAATCCACGTAGATAAATATCGATATTCACATACTAACAGTGTACGGTATCTAGTTTTACACTTGGATCATCGTATGACATTGAGAAAGCATGAAAGGAAAAAATTATTAAAAATTAATTTTAAGTAGATGGATTGCTTGGCAGGGGGTTCAGATGTTCCTGTCAAACCAAGTATTGTATAAGGTATTCTTGAAACGGATTTAGTCCTACGGCATTCAACTATTAGGTAAAATATGTAATAGGAACGCCGAGGACATCCAGCAGTTCCAGAACAGAATTCTCAGAAACATACCCGAACCGCTTTGGTTCTTGAGGACTAGTGAGATCCATGAGTCTCTGGCGATTCCGTACGTTCGTGAGGAAATTCAAGGACTAAGTTCGAAATATATAGGGTGTTTCATTTTAATCATCTTAGGCGATTTTTCTCATAAACTACGCGCAATACAAAAAAAATACCTAAACAAAAGTTATTCAGATTGGAGAGGGACACCTCATGGTGAACCCGGATTGAAATTCAAGGTCACCATGAAGCACTCGTTTATCTAAACTAAATGCTATTTAAGCGAGGATATTAGAAAACTGAAAAGACTGCGTGTGTTGGACCTGGTTAGTGCAAATTGAAGACTAAAATGATAAGTCTCTCAATTAGGATTATCTCTTGTTGTCTAAGTACGTAATTTGTTTATCGATAAGATGATTTTGTTTAATTCAATTATTATCTCATTTACGAGTATAGAGTATATACTGTTTTATTGATTTATAGTATTTGTTTTTCATTTATTATTTTATTTATCTATTGTTTAATTGCGTACTCCAGTTATTTTGTTGTACTTTCCGAACATGTAATGCGTACTTTTAGTTATACGTATTCTTTGAGGAGTATCACTTAATGCTATTCTTTCATATAATTATCAGTTACAGAATTTTATTATGGTTTCACATAGGAGGAACCATAAAGCATTACAAAAAAAAATAATAAAAAATTAATTTATTATATAAATTAATTATGAATTACTATTCGACTTCTGAATCAACGACAACCAATGCAGAAAAAGTCAAAAAGACAAAATAAAAAATGAATTTTCACTAACAGTACCTTGAGGTACTCCAGTGGGTGAACTTTGTCTCTATTTGAGGTTGCCGCAGTGTCGATAAGTAGTCTCTTTTTCACTGTCTTTTATTTCTTATCTTCGATTTCTTCTTTCATAGAATCTTTATACAGAGAAGGATAAAGTATATTATACACGAAGGATATAGCACCTTTAAAAAATTATGTCCTTCCGTGATTTGGGTGTGCAGTCTATCTTTGAATCTTTACAGCGACTCTAGGTCTAAAAAGTAGTAGAAATAAAAATATAGACAAACTAAGGGATTAAAATGTTTGCATTGTAAAGTCTCGCTTACTTTCTTTTCATTGTTTGGTTGACATGCTGTTGTCAGCAAGGCTCATAAATGCAGATAAAAAAATATTATTTGTACTATAAGATATAATAATACAAAAAAACAGGAACTTATGTTTAGTTAAGGTGGAAAAACTGTAAGTATTCATGTGTTACAAAATTGTTCTTTTTTGTGTTTTTTAATTTCTTGTCTCGTAAAAAAAATCTAAAAAACTTATTTACACTAATGATAAATATTAGTCTGTTTCTCTCTTGTAAAATTTCTGTATTTTAATAAAAGTATCTGTATTTCTTCTAACAGAAAATTAAAACTGACTTTAAATTAAAAACTACGTTTAAAAATGAGTTTCGTATGCATTACAGTTTCTAATTGAAAACACTATTTCGAGGAAATAATATTGAATTGGACTTTAGTACGGAGAACTTAACAAATCACGGCTTGTATCACGATTTAGTGAAATAAAAGAACAAAAATTTACTGAAATTGCTTTAAACTGGGTCGTGTAAAGCAAGCGCGATGCACTCGGAATTACAAAACTTTTATCGTTATATTCTACGATTCATCCATTAGTCTCTGTCACCTGCCATACATAATAGAAAAATTTTTCAATTCGATGAAATTAATCAAAAATAATATTGGAATATTTAATTTAATTTTGTAGTAGTTGTGTGAAAATTGAATAAAAAATAGAATATTGTAGATTTTAATGTCATTTTTTTATGAGCAAATCGTTCAATAACAACAATCATAATTATTCTTCTAGTTTATATCTGCACAACTACGACCAAATGTGTTTTCCCCTCACAGTTAATTATATTTAGTTTCTTTTTACGATAATTGTCTCCAAATCGATTGTTAATTTTTTAGTCACCAGTCAATCGAATAATTTTATTCCTACCTGTTTTGGAATTATCTTTCAATCATAATACAATTATTACATTCGAAGCTACCGATTTTTTATTAATATATCTTTTTCCTATTCGGTTTTTGTTTTCTATGTATTCTTCAACTACCAACTACCTATTCAACTTCAACTACCAGGGTATGTTCAATCAATTTAGCTCGTGTTTTTATTAGACTCTGCCAAAGATGTCTCTGCTACAACCGCTCGTTAAAGACCTCTTCATTGTGAATTATATCAAACCATTTTTTCCAACAGGCTTCTACAACCCGTTACGCTTGAAAGGAAGGAGTGTCCCCGTAATTATTTGCGGGTGCACAGAGCTATTTCCTTTCGAGTATGCTGTGGGTACCGGATTTTCTCAGGCAATGCCGCGGAAGTAGTTTTCGGTCTTGCATCCCTGGATCTTCTCGTTTGGGAAGGGGAGGAGATGTTCAGGGGTGCAGGTAAGGCGGATGAGGAGGAATCGCTTGTCAACAGGGGCAGGAGGATCGGATCAGTTGACTGCTCCCGGACCTTCAGGGATGACTGGCTAGCAAACACAGGTACTGGGGTACGGACTGACCCTGTTCCTGTTTAAGACATATCTACCTGTATTCGTCAACGTTGAGACCCTCCCGTTGAGTATGATTTTAGCGTGGAGAAGAATACCGCCGAACACAGGGTGTTTTTGTGGGATCGGTTTATGCAGTATAGGGAATCTTTGAGAGAATTCCCAGTGCTTATCCGAGATAATATTTTTGGGACTATGCAAATCGAGCGATCTTGGTACGCGGTGTTCATGATGTTGGTTAAGATTATCCATATTAAGATCTAGGAAGAAGTGCAGGGGTGAATTATTCTCCGTCATTCTTCCTTAGAGCTGTATTCATATTAAAGCAGGTCCGGCTCCAAGGTATAGATAACAAAAATAAAGAAAGAAAGAAGCATTCAACAACAAATCATCCAAAAAACTCCCTCTTTTTATTTTTTTTCCATTGTCCATGTTTAACGACAATAAAATGTTATATACAACAAATATACCTTTCTTAGAATTTTTTTAAGTGGGTACATCTACTTTTGATATTGCCGAACAGATTTTTTCCATGAATGTTTTCCTTATTTGTGTAAATTTCCTTTTGATATCTACTTTCCTTCGCCAGTCGTTTGTAATTTAACAACCTTAACAAGAAAATTTGGTTTGTTGTTTTTCTTACTTTAACGTAATTCCTTATTTCTATCATACTTCATTATCATTAATTTGTTTTTATTTTGTCTTTTCCTTGGATAGTTAATCCAAACAAGAAAATTATTTTTCTATTTCTATGTTACTTTTTACACGTATATTTTAAAACAAACAGACAATGGAGAAGTAGAACCATTCTTAGTTCTTTTTTTAATTATATATTGCCTATCTTCTATTCTTATCAATCCTACCGTACTTTTTATTATTATTAAGTAAATATTTTGTTCCTACATCTCAGACAGACTTTGGTAAAATAAAGTTGAAATAAATTTGCAATTAAGATTTTAGGATTTTCCCAAAAATTATTTTTTGTTTTATTTTTTATGTAGTATTGATTACAACGGTAATAATCCACCAAGAAAATCCTACATAAATAAGTAAAACTGCATCTAATGTTTATTAATTTTTATGATGACCATAAAAACGGTATACACATGTATTCATAACGTTGATAATTATTAGACTTGCTTTTATTAATTATTTATTCGAATTCTTGCCCTATACTCTTCCAAGATGCTGAAAGGCTTTATCAGAAGTATTCCAGGGATATCAGACACATAAATTTATAAGAAATATATTTCACCATTTACAGGATCAAAACCACAGGTTATTTTTTGAAAGTGTTGAAGTACAAGTAAACTATGTAAAAAAAAAATGGATTATGTAAGTCGATTGAGTAAAATTCATAAAATTTCTATAATAAAAAAAATACCGAGTTTTGTTTCAAATAAAGTGTGTATTAATGGGTTGTAAAAAAAGAAAAATTTTCTTTTCTGGCTTTTTAAAATACTCATTAATTATAAACCATTTATTTAAAAAATAAATAGATAATGTTCACGCAGAGAAAATTTCTGAGCTAATATTACACTTCACGCTTTCGTACAATAATCAACGACATAAGTATTGCTAATGGTGCCTATTTTTAAGACAAGAGACGGACAAGATACCGGTTAAGATTAACAACAGTGGCACTCGTAACACCAAAAAGGAATTTTTCATTTCAATAGATTAATTTTATTAATTGTATACAATTTCATTACAATAGATTGGATCTACCGTAGATAGAATTGAAAATTAAAATAAAAAAAATTATTTTTCGAGGCAACTTGGCAACATATTGTTTTGAAGTTCGGGGATTTTTTTCTAGGGTGATTTTTAATTATACTTAGGAAAACATGTCAGGAGATATAGAATTATTTTGATGAGGAGTTAATTTTAATTTTATTGCTTTTTACATTGTTTCTGAAGTGTACACGAGTTTGGCAAAACTTGTTTTAAGAGGCTAAAAAATTTATACAAAAAAATATTAGTTTTATAATCCTTTTTAACTTTACTCTTCCTCGTTATTGAGCTGCAATGTATTCTGTTTTTCCTAATCAGGTTATATGTACAGTAGGGATAGTTTCTAACCGTTATTAAAGCGGTAGGAAATAATTTTTAATTTATTAACGATGATGAAATCTTTTACTAAAATAGTTACAGTAATTGTAATCTATGTTTAATTATACCTCAATACTGGTTTGAATTTGTAGAATCGATGGATGAAGCCCTGACTTGATGAAAATCCAGTTTGGCAAATAAAAAGTTATCTGATTTTCACAAAAAAAAAAAACTATAAATAAAAAAATAAATATTTTAAACTTTTAAACTAGTTTAATGGATTAATGTAGATTTTTTTTTTGCTTTATTATATTTCCTTAGAAAATAGAATATATAAATAAATAAAGTAAAATATGAATAAGATTGTTAGTTTACAAAGGATCTTCAACTTTACCAACGGGTTAAATTACATTTAAAGCTTTATTTTAATTCAAAAAATTTTGGCAACATCATAGACTGTTACTGTTAATTGATTTGTTAATATTTTTATCATTATATGTTTTGTGGTTGTAGGTAATTTTTACTATATATAATTGAATCAACAGATAATTACAGTTCAACGGGAGTTGTATAATTAGTATTAAACATTGCCGAAGATAGTTACTCCTTAATAATATCTTCTTAATAATTTAACGTATACCTTAATGTGTTAAGTGGTTGTTGATATTCAATGTAATTCCATTTTGAGATTGTGTCTGGTATTTCAGGAATTGAGGTTAGAAAAGGACGGGTTAAGTCAAGGATAAACCTTCAGTCAAGCTTAGCTATCTGTGGTGGTTGCTTCTCTTGGTAGTAATAATAGCAGTAGAAGCACCAGCTCCTTCTAACTGCGTTCAAATCTGATGTCAAGTAACCCGACCTACTCAAGAACAGTAAAGGCGTTACTCCGTACCACATTCCATCCTACTTGGAAATCTTTCATTACATAGCTTAGTAGCGCCAACCCTTTTCTCAGCACGTCGTGTTGGACTTGGTTTTTGTCGGTGAATTCTTCTTTTTGTATGTATACAACGAAAACACTATTAACACCATACCAACCGAACAAGAAGTATCTTAAAAGCAACGCCTTAAGAAATTTTTCGATAAATTCCATTAAATTATTGAGGAGAATTATCTTAAATTGTTACATGATTAAAAAAAGAAGAAAAATCTGAGTTTTAATACTATTTTTATCCGTTGATTTATTAGCAGATTTTTTAATAGTTCTATACTTTATGTTTTAAACAGTAACGTTTTCATCACATCAGAAATATTTTTTTAGCAAATACAAATATTATAGCTGATCAGTACAAAAGTTTCCATAATCCCTGTAACAATCTCATTTTAAATTTGACCTAATTTCCGATGTTTTGTGGGCGGATAGATTCCCTTTACCCCCTGTTTGCTACAATAGCGTTGAAGTTATATTTTTTGTAGAGTTGTTTATCTTACACTGCAATTTGTAATTAGATTTTTAATATTTTTTATTACATTTTATTTCCTTATCGTTTACCATTTTAAAGGTAGGTCTATAGTTGTAGATCAAGTTCATATAGATTCACGTTTAGTTTATCAGGGCATGTAAACCCAATAAAGGCTTGTTGTGGTCAGATGGATAATTACTGTTTACGGTCCTGTCTGTGATTTTATGCACTATATGTCTTTGGGCAAAAGTCTCTCATAATAATAAGCCGGGTGTTATACTTTCTCGTATTTATTTATATAATAAACCAACAATTGTAAAAGACAAAATATGTTGAAAAATTATTTAGGATTTAAAAAAAGATAAGTACTCGATTTTCGGCTCACTAGGAAAAAGGAAAAGAAAATTGGTTTATTCGTTAATTCCTTTACTGTAAGCTCAATATATTTTACTTATTAGAGAAGAAAAAGACAGTTAAATATAAAAATGAAAAAAAAATTGAAAATTTTATCACGCAATAATTACAGTTAGAGATGAGAAATTACAAAAATTAATGGAAATAATTAATATCATTTAAGTACTTATTACACATAATTACATTGAATGAAATTTATAATGGGATGGTAAGAAAAAGAATTTATAGTAAAAAAAAAAAAAAACATTTTAAGAATTTAAACATCCCTAAAACAGCGATAAAAATAAAGTACACGAAATAATTCGTTTAAATTGTAGTAATGTACTGAAGAAAAATATGGAGCATCAAGAGTTGGGGAAAAAAGAGCTTAAGTTTTGAAATGTGATTATGGCAAAAATGGAGGAAATAAAATGGAGTGACAAAGAAATGAAGAACAGCTTAAAATTATGACGAAAGAGATACATTTTTTGAAAGATATAGTAAAAAGAAAAATGTCACATTTATCGGAAAGGAACTGGTTTCAGAAAAGGTTCATAGAAGGGAAAAGAATAATTGTAAGATACAGGATTAGTATGTTTTTAGGCATGACGAGAGGAAGACGTTGTATTCTGCTGAAAATAGACGCACAGGATAGAGGCTGATATACCGATTTTAGGACAGCTTTACTGAAGCAAAGGAACTGGTATATCAAATTCACTGATCGATAATTTTCAACATTATAACCGATATTTTCTCGTTATACCTCAGACTCTGGTTTCACGATACACGTAAACATCTGCACTATCAGAAAAAGCAATTGTGACTGGTACTACAACTTTTACCTTAAAATTTTCATCACCCTTAAAGAAGTGTAAAGCTACAGATTAGTATTTACCTTTTTTCAGGAAATATTGCATCATATTCACTGTCTCCACCGAGTAAAGAAATTCTTCGCAACAGAAAAGTGAATACCGGATGAAAAATCAATATTTTTATATTATATACTGAATTCTATTTTACAGGTTTACACAGAATTCTTTCCGATACATTTTCTTATTAAATATAAGAATAAACGTATTACAGGTTTCAAACAATTTAAAAAATAATAAAGATAATATTACAGTTTGATATTTTTGAATATTTTTTTGGTTATTTTTTTTATTGCTTGAAAACAAACAGGAAAACAACCACTCTGAAATAATACATTTTAAAGAAAAGAAAACTAAAATTTATACAAATTATTATTAACCGAAAGGAAAAATATATATTACTATTATTTATTTCGTACCATTTACGAGACGATCGATTTATTCCTGAAAATAATTAATTGCAACCGATTCGGTATGAGAAACATATTTTTTTAAATTTTTATTATTTCTATGTACTGACTACTAAGTTATTTCTACATTACTTTTCTGTTACTTTTCTTATTGGGATATTCTTTGGCAAATTAAATAATTATTAAATATTTTGTTGAAAAAAGATAAAAAAAGTACTGAATTATTAATATTATGTGTAGATTAAAAATCAGGATGTACTAAAAAAAATGGCAGTCCGAACGTATTTTATATTTACAATTAAAAAATAATTTAAAAAAAAAATAAATAAAAATAAAACAGTAGGTCAGTTAGATTTTATGCTGAAAAGATATTTGCTGTATCTTTTCAGTATAAATTTTAGGAATAACAAAGAAATTTTAATATATGTACATTAAAAACCTTTGTAACACCAAAAATGAATAATAAATTATCCAGAAAGGCAAAGAATAGAGATTTTTATAATGCGGTGATGGTGTTGAGGGAAAATTTATAAATAGCTTTGTTGATTCAACTAGGTTGATAGACCGTGTATTAAGGAACTTTGGTTTAATTAATTTAATGAAAGATGGAAATGATAAAAAATTATAGAAGTATTACAGAAATGCAAAGGTTAGAATAAAGAATGAAAATATTTGTATGCAAATAATAGTAATTTATGTTTTAATGAAAAGATAAATACAGAATGGTAATGTACATTAACCACTCCTCCAAAAATGAAGAAAAAAATCCGCTCTCATTCATTTTTTAAAATTCATTTGTTTTAAATCAGAATATATACATATAATAAACAGAAAAAGAATATAGAAATTTCAAAATCAACATTTAAATACACTTTTGTCCCTATAGAGAGAGGTATAACTTCAACATCAGCTGACGTACTGCCTGATGGCAGGTCCCTTACCCAACCGCTGCTCCACCCATTTCTTTCCCAAGCCTTCTCCTTCGTCAGCTTGTAGTTTTCAATCTTCATCTTATCTATTAACTTCTTCTTCCTTGCTTTCTTTCTCCTTCAACTGATCTTTTCAATGCAGTTGTCAAAATTGTACTTCTTCTACCCGTCCTAACTAGTTTCCTTTTTCTTTTCTGTACTTCCGGCATAAATTCTCTTTCTTCTTTAACACTGTTTATTACTTCTTCATTCCTGACTTTATCTGCCCATCTCATTTTCTCCATTCTTCTCCATAAAAATATCTCAGAAACCTCAATCCAGTCCCTTTCCATTTTCCTTATCGTGCATGTTTCCGTACATAGACACTCCATACATTGCTCATCTCCTTCTTAACTCTAAGTCCAGACTTTTACTACGTAGTAATTTCCACTGCTTTCCGAAGGCTTCCTTTGCCATCGTTATCCTTCCTTTTATTTTCATAACGCTCTTCCAATCATCTTTCACCATAATACCCAGTATCTATAATTTTTTACCTTCTCTATTCTTCCTTCACTTGTCCTTACAGCTTAATCCTCTTTGTTATTTACTTCAATTAATTTATTTTTTCCAACATTTACTTTCATTCCATAAACTTTCATTCCTTCCTCCAGGGCTGTTATCAATCTTATGATAATTTATTTTGTATAAATAAATTAACTAAACGTAATATTTAAAGTAAAAAAAAAAAATAATTACAATCAAACGTTAGATATAAAAACAAGTAATAACAATAGGTTATTTTTAAAACGGAAAAACTGATATGACACAAAAATCAAAATATTTTAAGACATATTATAGTTTTATTTTTTAAGACATGACAGAATATTTATTTCCTTTGAAAACATTAAAATACGTAGTAATATAATTACTGCTGTAATAGAAAAATACATTGACTTTTTTCTTATTAAGTTTTATGTTCTAATCCTGTTATTTTAATCCAATAAAAAATTTGTACAATATATTGTAAAATAGATAATTAATATAAATAAGTTACTGATATATTGAGAAGGGAGTCAGTCATATTAGTTCACAATTCAATTAACATTATTCAACAGGATAAACTGAATTAGTTGTGAAATAATTATAATTAAAGTACAGTTAAAAACCACAGCCTCCTTGACCTTTTTAGCTCCACAGTTTATAGAAAATTTATTTGTTATTCTTGATTTTAGTTGTTCTTTTACTGTAACTTCCAGGTCTTGAATGATTTTCATATATATTTCTGTTTGATCTCAATCTGTAGCCGTTTTGCTTTCTTCTTGGATCTTAGATCCTACGTAAAATTCTTCTTTCTGTCATGAATAAATTTTTTAATTCCATTTCGATTTGTGGTTTTCACGCCGTAAAGGTGACTGGTCTTACAAACTGGTTTTAAATTTGCGTTTATTGTGAACTTTTTTTTTTGTTAAAGTCTAGTTGTTCTAATTCGTGTTTTTTAGTCTCAATCACTAGCTTATCTTTTCAGTTTCTACTGATTATTTCTCAGATATTTGAAATTATTCTGCCATATTTTTCCATTGTCTTATTGGGATATTTACTGGCATTTGTCATCATCACTTCTGTCTTTGAAAAGGAGATTTGCTGCAAGCCTACCTTTTCGACTACTTCTCTTAACTGGTTTATTTGGTTGGTTGCTTCTTGTTCTGATTCTGTAAAGAGCGTTAAATCATCGTCGGAACTAGACATTTAATTTTGACCATCTCGTTTTTTTCCAATTTTTTCACTAAGTTATTATTTTCCAAAAAACGTTTTTATGGCTTTATTTAGATAAATTCGTAGACAAAGTCAAGATCAAGTTGACTGTGTCTAAGCGTTGGTTAAAGACCTTGAGAAAGAGATCTTTGTCTTAGTTCTGTTTTTTTTAGGGGATGATTCTCTGATTTCACCTAGAAAACTGAATTTATACACAGTGTTTCTTGTTTTATTATACATTTTTTTAAAAGTTTTTTCCTCAGAAATTTATTATTCTTCGTAAGGCTTATACGTAAATGGTGTTTTCTTTATTGTTAAGAGTTTATCATTATATTTAAAACCGTTATCCATGATAAGTTTAGCAGCCCTAATTAAAGTAAAGAATTTAATTATACAGATAATTATAATTAGCTATTACCTCATATATTTAAAATACGGAAAATATCGTATATATAATATTAATAATTTGTCGCAATAATAATTATACCTAACTTATTAGGCTAGTTTAGTTTCAAATCAGCTGTGTAACAACTGATTTTTTAAGTAAAAAGGTGTGAAGTTAAAATCGTAGTTATGGTAATTTACTTTAATACGGATTTGAATACTGGACAGTGAATACCAGTGTAATTTGATGGTTGGGGATCAATAAATCACAAATCTCAAAAATGGTTGGCCTGTCTGTACTTGATTACGTATCATTTACGTGACATACATATCCTCATCTTTTTGGATCACAGGGTTGCTTATTGTTCACAAGTTAAACAGATTGCAACGTACACATTAGGAATAGAAAATAAAAAAAATGAATCAGAAAAAAAAAATAATAGTGCCCCGGATAAATCCAACGACATGGGACTTCGTTACCTGTACTTATATCGGCCAACGGGGAAATGGTCTTGCTCAGGAGCTTCCTGTGAAGTACGGGACTGGCGATTCCAAGCTGTACGAGTTGGTTGCGGTTGTGCTTCTCGGTTTCGCTGTTTGCAGCGTGGGTGGGAGGCATGACCGTGATCTGTTTGCCGACGCTGGGTGGAGTACGGACGGGGAGTGCCCATCCCTCTTCACAGTTGTGGAATCGATAAAGGGTGGGCTGCTGTGAGCTTGCTCTGCCGAGTCTTGCGTCATCCAGTGTGAATCAGTCGCTTCGGCCCCTGGCAGGGATTGTTCCATGGATAAGGATATCTGAGACCTTACTACTACGTGCGAGCCCAAGGATGTCGGTATCTTGGTTCGGGCAGTACCTGATTCCCCAACCCAGGTTAAATTTGTGGGAGGCGGAGTACTGGGAGAACCCAGGCAGGCATCTATGATCCGGGACACGCCCAACCATCTCTCCTCCCGCACCTTGTGACCTGTCGACTGACAAAAATGTAGGCTATGGATTTCTCAACTTCCATAACATCCGTGGCAGAGGATCCGCAAAAAACCCTCGTCCTGGACAGCCTTTGTCTTCGCAGGCTAAGAGGAGGAAGCGTGTCGAGTTTAGCGACAAAGAAGAGTTTTTGATAATCGAAAAGCCGGATTGAACCATGTTTCTATCGAAAGGCAAAACTGTAATACCGAAATATTTTGTAATTAAGAGAAGAGAAGGAAATTTTAGCAATCAAGTCCATTCGTGATAGCCCGAAGCATCAAGGAAACTGCTGGTGAATCGGTAAAGGATGTAAGGAAGACTGCAGTAGGACTGTTCGTTGAAACTGTCAATGACCTACAATCCTCACGGTTGTTAAAGGTAAAGATGAATGGACTATTGGGCGTTGAAGTATCACCACACGGAACAGTAAATACGTCGAAGGGTGTAGTTGTGTACAGGGACTTACTGAATTGTATCGAAGAGGAGATCGTCGAGGAACTCTGTGATAAGGGAGTGAGTTATAGCTTGTCGTCGATTGAACACCCGGGGTAGTAGAGAAGTACAACCCTCCACGTCGCACGTTTTGACTTTCAACAGGCCAAAGTGCAGGATAATATAAATACCGGCTTTCACATGGTAGACGTCCATCCTCTTGACCCAACATCATTGCGATTCTTTGGATGTCAGCGGTATGGACATACAGCGACACGTTGTACTAGGAAACAGATCTGTGTTTTTGTGAACCGCTCCATCCTAACGACCCATGCATGGATCCACCTCTCTGCGTTAATTGTCAGGGGAATAATTCAGCGCGTTCTAGAAATTGTCCAATATAAAACAAAGAGGTAGCGATCCAAAAGATCAAGACCACACTCACTCAAATGCTGAGCTAAGTAAATGCTAAGACGCAAATGCACGCAAATTAGCACTCAAATGCTAAGAAGCAAAGAGAACTGTGAAAATTTTAATCACCGAAGACAATTTCATATACACAAGCTGTGTCATTTCCTGCAGCTTCTTTCAATGCAAATGATGTGATTTCGGAACTGGCTCCAGCGTTAGTAAATATGGTTGAACGTTTCATCGACAACAAACTTAGAAATCGTCCAACCAGAGAAGAAACCACCAGCTGTTAAGCAAAAGAGTTCGTTTCCTTTGAGGAATGAACCTTTGAAGTAAAAGGACAGTGAATGCAGGTAAGAAAAGAAGCCTGAACCAAAAGTAGAAATCACCGAAATCCCCGTTCAAGAATGTGACAAAATAGTGGGGAAAATCCTAGAAAAATAAGATCTACAAAACACAAAAATGGAGCCCCAAAAATCACGGAGGCCTTTAGTAGGGAGGGCGAGGACTTTGGACATCCCACATGTTTTATCGGTGAGTGCATCCAGTTTGGAATGTGATGTACTACTACTCGCCGCACTACAGGAGTTGGTGTCGTCTGATGCCGGCAGCAGGAGATTCTACGCGATTTCCGTCGGAGGAACTGAAGGATCGATCTCGGATGCATCAGATACCGTAGAATTTAACATCGAGGGCTTCACGAAAATGAAGAAGAGGAACAAAAAAGGATGGCCGAAAGGGAAACCAAGGCGGTAGATTCTGAAGAAGATATAAATCGTATGTTCCTTTAGGGAATTTTACAATAGATGTATTTTTTAATGTTTCCTCTTAAGTGATCTTTGTTATGTTAAATGGCAAGGGCCTTTTACACCCTTATCATTTTGTAATTAAAGTTTTTTGAATGTGTGTTTTAATTTTTATCATACTGAGGTTTTGTTTGATAGTTTTGAACAAATTTCGTAAGAAATAGGTACAACGATTTTAAAATAACAAGGGCCGTTGTTACGTTTTGTTTTTGGGGTTTCAATAGTCATTGAAAACTCTATCTCTACATGATTTCTTTACAAGACTGGTCTCTGACTACGTCGCTTGTGTTCATTTCAGGGGAAGAAATGTATTTTTCTTTTTTTGATGTGGAAGGGGCTAATGGCCATAGCAGTCGATGCCCCTAAAACTTAAAAAAAAAAATAATAATAATAATTAACTGAACAAAGTTTCATTTGTTTCTTGCCATATACACGTGATGGATTTATATTTTATAACCATTTTCAATTCTTTTGGCGTATTCATGAACGTCCTACATTATACACCTGTGGATAAGCGCTGCCTGTATTAAGAACAACTGAATCTATTAACCTTGATTCTCTCTCTCTCTATTTGGTATTCAATCCTATGATTGGTTGGCAGCAAGTCTCCGAAGTCCTCTATCCTGAGCTTTCCTTTTCAGCTCGACATAGGTTTCAGAATTCACATCCCTCATAATCTGCTTGATATACTCCAGCCTCCTCTTCCCCGATGATTCTTCCCTTCAATTATTCCCTCAACAATTAAGAATGCAAAATTAATTTAATAGCTATTTTTTTATCCACGGAGATTAACTCTGGATTTAAAAACAGATAATGCGAATAGTATTTTTTAAGACAAAAACAAAAATAAAGAACTCCAGAATTCCTAGAATATATATATATATATTGTTTCTATAGAATAAATAGGAATTTTTTTTCTGTGGCAATGTCGTCGGATGAAAAGTATTTTATTTTAAACATTTTAAATTCTAGTCTTCAACAGAATGTTCTGTTTGATGAAAAAATATTATGTTTAGTTTTTTTATTGTATTCTATCTTGATAGAAACTACAGGTTTGGAGTTTATTTTTCGTGAATTTTACTTTGTCGTGAAATTTAGGAATAAATCCAACGGTTAGACTACAGTAAAATAACATTGTAAACTGAGTAAAATTCAATTTCCCCGTTTGCTTTAGGCGAAATATAATATATTTGAGGGCTGCCTAGAGCATTTGAAGGATTTCATAATAAAAGCTTAAGGCTGTTTCAAACTTTAACACTATGGTATTGTCATTGGTGATTGCTCTTCTAGTACCATGTAATTCTCTTTCTTTCTCCCTTTACCCACTCACTCATTCTGTCATTTCTCTCTCACTCTCTCTCTCTCTCTCTTTTCTGTGTACAGTATGATTGAAAAGACCTATATTATAATAGCTTCATTCAGCACTTTGTGTTAATTATAATTAAAACGATCTGAAAAGAATATTCAATTACTCATAACTATACTGAACAAATCAATTTTCAATGCCTATCTTGAGGGTATATTATATTATACTTCATATTAGTAAAACAAATCGATTATTTAATAACTGTTATGACAATAGAATGTGAAATTGTATATTCAAAAAGAGAATACCTCAAAATTTTAATTTAGTGTTTTTAATTTAAAATCAATTATGTTAAATATACGAAGTCCCAGATATTCAATAATGGTTTGTTTTTTTTTACATGACTTTCTTTTAGAAGAAACAAAATAGGCTACAAATTTTAATAATTTTAATTCACCATAGCGGCGGTTTATACTTAGCCTTACTATATATATAATAAAGTTTTTTAAAAATATTTTTGCCGGAGAAGTCACAGAATCCTAGTTCATAATAAAAATAATAAATAAAGAATTAAATTCTGGTTTCTTTTTTTGTTGTATTTTACTTAAGAATTTTTATTATTAAAAAGTAGTTTTGAAAATACATTTAGAACGATTAAATTGCGAAACAATCTTCATTAAAAATAAAAATACTAGCTAAATTTGCACGACTTTCCCGGCTACCCCAGTCAAGTAAAACTTGAAAAATTATTACTTTTATCAAATAAAGTAAAACGTTAATAAAAATAATGAAAAAATTGCTTCTCATTTTGGAATATAAATACCAAAGTTACTTTAATTGCAATAGCCCTTTAATTTATGAAGAAAATATATCAATAAAGTTTTTTTGATAATAAAACTTAAAAGAGTTAGAGCCAAAAAACAAAAATATTGAATATATATTTTTTAGAGGTAGAATATAAATTTTAATAATAACTAATATAAATCTAATACCCCTTTCAGTAGAGGCTAAAATAAGAAAAAGATTTTTGAAAAATCATTTTTCTGCATTTTAGGTCCTTGTCTATAAAAAAATCGTAGACATTTCTTGATAATTCTATATATGAAGTATAAACTTTCAAAACATTTTTTAAAAATATTTTAACAGAAGGTAGATAACGCAAAAGAACAAAAAAAATATATTCCAATTTTAAGAGAGGGACTTGACTTTTGGAAAAAAAAATGTAACTACCATTTTAACTGAAGAAAATCGAAGTGGGTTTTTTGCGATATCCCCCATCCCTTTAATAATTAGAAAATAATAGAATCAGTGCCCTATATATAGAAATTGTTGAGCCAAATTTGAAGAAAATCGGTTTGGTTAATCCTGAGATATAAGGGTAAAAGCATTTCGACACTATACAGATACACATTATATTAATATTTATTTTTTGGTCTAGATGAACTAAAGATGTGACAAAAACCCGATACCGAATTTTTGACATGATTACCATACTTTCTTCTTTAAAATAGCTATTCTAGCTGTATTTTTCGGGAAAGTAAATATGATATACTACTAATGTTATTAAAATATGTAATCCGATTTTTGTCATTATTTCCTGAGTGAATCCTGAGAAAGTAAAAGCAGAAAAAAATTTAAAAATATATGAAGTTAAGACAAAGTTAAGATTTCAATTAGGATAAATAACCGTAAAAGGTGAATTAAAATCTATTTTAACGTTTTAAAGAAAAACTATAGATAAATAATCATAAACAAGTCGCTGTTTTCTATGACGGCATGCGTAGAGAACGGTTCGAGTGTCAATCTAGGTAATGATCTAATTTGATTCAGATTTCTATTTAAATTAAATTTATCGAAAAATTATATATTTTTTTTGTGTTATTCAAAGAATCTTTTATATATTATTTATTAATTTCTAATCCTTTCAAAATTTCAAAATAATGATTTTTTTTAATAAAAATAGTTCACTTCCTCAGGTAGCAAATAATAAAACAAGTTTTCACAAAAAAAATAAGCAATCGCAAAGATCTAACTTGAATAAACTCTCAATACTGTTAGATATTTTCAGTATGTTTTCATAGGTACAAATAAAAAAAAAACCAGAAAGATTCAGTATTTTTTTCTGTTAGGCTCTAAAATTTACACATTTTTATCTGAAACCACTCCTGAATTTGGCAAATATTTTTATGGTAGGGATATTCAGAAAATTGAAGAACTGAAACTGAAGTACTGTTGTTTTTACCTGATGTTATTTCCGTTGATTTTTTGTTTGAATTAATTTTTCAATTAGGAATTCACGATGTGGCAGTCACAATTAGGCAGTCAAGAATGTGATTGAAAGGTGTGTTGGATTTGAAATTAGTCTGTTAATTTAAATTCCATTTGTGTGTGTATTTGTATGTTTATATATTTCATCATATTAAGGTGAATTAAAGTATGGCCCTGTTTTGTGTATATGTTGCATACTTATCAGCGTTTTCATAAATTTTCGAGTTAGAATCGCATGCTACACGATGTTGGTAAATGTTGAATGTGTTGTTGCGAATTGTTTTTCTATATGCTAATTGTATCTTTGAACCGGCGAAAAGTTCGACCAGTGTTGAGAAAATTGTGCTGTCTGAAAAATTTAGTCTATATATACATATTCCTGAGGAATTTTTCAATAAAAATATCTAAAAATTCATGTTTTAAAATTAATATCATTGCTGTTCATACAAAAACCATACTCATTAGAGCGCCTATATATCGTTGCATATCAGCACACTAAGCCCACCGAAATGCAGGTGATATTTAAACTATACACTTTTTCACTATACGTACTAGCTGTACGTATATGTAGTACGTATGGACACCAATTATTTTTGTTATTTTTAAATATTTTTAGTAATTAAAATTGTTATTTCATTAGTGCTACTGCTTCTCATTTTAATACCGTAACAAAAGGATCTATCCTCAGAATAAAAAATGGAAACTGGAACACTTTATGGTTAGTATGATCCAAGTAATTCTAACAACTCTCAGCTTATTTTATGCTTCCTACTTCCAAAAATGAACTAAGAGTAATTTTATTTTCATTTACAAATAATCAACTGAATTAAAAATCAGTATATAGAAACACAGGGAACTAGGGAGTATGATCTTGGAGAATTGGCATCAAAAAGAAAAAAATATAAATAATATCGCTAATTTTTTTCAAAGGCTGAAAACTAGTAATGTATTTATGAGGTACCTGTTACAGAAATTTAACTTGTAATATTTATGTTTATATAGGGCAGTAATTTGTTGTTTTATCAGCTTTTAAACAGAATATTTCCACAATATCAATTTAACCACATGCAGCATTTGCTTTTTATGGAATTTGTTGCCTCTTTTATTCTACATCCATTTGCATAAAATTCGATCCACGATTTATAATTTTTGCGGTACCTATTAAAAGATAAAAGTTTGTTTTATCGTTCTGTATTGAACTAAATTAAAAAAAAAAGTAATAATAAAATTATAAATCATACGATAAATTCGTACTATTTGTCCATTTTTTACTTTTCTGTATTATTTACAATATTTTTTAACTAATAAAAAAAAATTCTCTGAAAGAGACTTCCGAGAACTGTTAATGAAATTCAACAATTAAAAGTGAATACACATTTTTCTGTTGTAGATTGAACTTCATCAGATATTTGGAATTAATAATTTTTTTTTTTGTCTTCAGTCATTTGACTGGTTTGATGCAGCTCTCCAAGATTCCCTATCTAGTGCTAGTCGTTTCATTTCAGTATACCCTCTACATCCGACATCCCCAACAATTTGTTTTACATACTCCAAACGTGGCCTGCCTACACAATTTTTCCCTTCTACCTGTCCTTCCAATATTAAAGCGACTATTCCAGGATGCCTTAGTATGTGGCCTATAAGTCTGTCTCTTCTTTTAACTATATTTTTCCAAATGCTTCTTTCTTCATCTATTTGCCGCAATGAAGAGGTTCATTTGTCACTTTATCCACCCATCTGATTTTTAACATTCTCCTATAGCACCGCATTTCAAAAGCTTCTCATGTTTTCTTCTCAGATACTCTGATTGTCCAAGTTTCACTTCCATATAAAGCGACACTCCAAACATAACTTTCAAAAATCTTTTCCTGACATTTAAATTAATTTTTGATGTAAACAAATTATATTTCTTACTGAAGGCTCGTTTAGCTTGTGCTATTCGCCATTTTATATCGCTCCTGCTTCGTCCGTCTTTAGTAATTTTACTTCCCAAATAACAAAATTCTTCTACCTCCATAATCTTTTCTCCTCCTATTTTCACATTCGGTGGTCCATCTTTGTTATTTCTACTACATTTCATTACTTTTGTTTTGTTCTTGTTTATTTTCATGCGATAGTTCTTGCGTAGGACTTCATCTATGCCGTTCATTGTTTCTTCTAAATCCTTTTTACTCTCGGCTAGAATTACTATATCATCAGCAAATCGTAGCATCTTTATCTTTTCACCTTGTACTGTTACTCCGAATCTAAATTGTTCTTTAACATCATTAACTGCTAGTTCCATGTAAAGATTAAAAAGTAACGGAGATAGGGAACATCCTTGTCGGACTCCCTTTCTTATTAGGGCTTCTTTCTTATGTTCTTCAATTGTTATTGTTGCTGTTTGGTTCCTGTACATGTTAGCATTTGTTCTTCTATCTCTGTATTTGAACCCTAATTTTTTTTAAATGCTGAACATTTTATTCCAGTCTACGTTATCGAAAGCCTTTTCTAGGTCTGTAAACGCCAAGTATGTTAATTTGTTTTTCTTTAATCTTCCTTCTACTATTAATCTGAGGCCTAAAATTGCTTCCCTTGTCCCTATACTTTTCCTAAAACCAAATTGGTCTTCTCCAAACACTTCTTCCACTGTCCTCTCAATTCTTCTGTATAAAATTCTAGTTAAGATTTTTGATGCATGACTAGTTAAACTAATTGTTCTGTATTCTTCACATTTATCTGCCCCTGCTTTCTTTGGTATCATAACTATAACACTTTTTTTGAAATCTGATGGAAATTCCCCATTTTCATAAATATTACACACCAGTTTGTATAATCTATCAATCGCTTCCTTACCTGCACTGCGCAGTAATTCTACAGGTATTCCGTCTATTCCAGGAGCCTTTTTGCCATTTAAATCTTTTAATGCTCTCTTAAATTCAGATCTCAGTATTGTTTCTCCCATTTCATCCTCCTCAACTTCCTCTTCTTCCTCTATAACACCATTTTCTAATTCATTTCCTCCGTATAACTCTTCAATATATTCCACCCATCTATCGACTTTACCTTTCGTATTATATATTGGTGTACCATCTTTGTTTAACACATTATTAGATTTTAATTTATGTACCCCAAAATTTTCCTTAACTTTCCTGTATGCTCCGTCTATTTTACCAATGTTCATTTCTCTTTCCACTTCTGAACACTTTTCTTTAATCCACTCTTCTTTCGCCAGTTTGTACTTCCTGTTTATAGCATTTCTTAATTGCCGATAGTTCCTTTTACTTTCTTCATCACTAGCATTCTTATATTTTCTACGTTCATCCATCAACTGCAATATATCGTCTGAAACCCAAGGTTTTCTACCAGTTCTCTTTATTCCGCCTAAGTTTGCTTCTGCTGATTTAAGAATTTCCTTTTTAACATTCTCCCATTCTTCTTCTACATTTTCTACCGAATCTTTTTTACTCAGACCTCTTGCGATGTCCTCCTCAAAAATCTTCTTTACCTCCTCTTCCTCAAGCTTCTCTAAATTCCACCGATTCATCTGACACCTTTTCTTCAGGTTTTTAAACCCCAATCTACATTTCATTATCACCAAATTATGGTCGCTATCAATGTCTGCTCCAGGGTAAGTTTTGCAGTCAACGAGTTGATTTCTAAATCTTTGCTTAACCATGATATAATCTATCTGATACCTTGCAGTATCGCTTGGCTTTTTCCAAGTGTATATTCTTCTATTATGATTTTTAAATTGGGTGTTGGCAATTACTAAATTATACTTCGTGCAAAACTCTATAAGTCGGTCCCCTCTTTCATTCGTTTTGCCCAGCCCGTATTCACCCACTATATTTCCTTCCTTGCCTTTTCCAATGCTTGCATTCCAATCTCCAACTATTATTAAATTTTCATCTCCTTTTACGTGTTTAATTGCTTCATCAATCTCTTAGTATACACACTCTACCTCATCATCATCATGGGCGCTTGTAGGCATATAGACGTTAACAATCGTTGTCGGTTTAGGTTTTGATTTTATCCTTATTACAATGATTCTATCGCTATGCGTTTTGAAATACTCCACTCTCCTCCCTATCTTCTTGTTCATCACGAATCCTACTCCTGCCTGCCCATTATTTGACGCTGAGTTAATTACTCTAAAATCACCTGACCAAAAGTCGCCTTCCTCTTCCCACCGAACCTCACTAATTCCTACTATATCCACATTTGTCCTACCCATTTCCCTTTTTAAATTTTCTAGCCTACCAACCTTTTTTAAGCTTCTAACATTCCACGCTCTGACTCGTAGAATGTAATTTTTTAATTTTAATTTTCTGGTGACCCCTTCCTTAGTAGTCCCCACCCGGAGATCCGAACGGGGGACTATTTTACCTCCGGAATATTTTACCAAGGAAGGCGCCTCCATTATTGCTATGTGAAAATGCAGAGAGCCACATTTTCTTGGAAAAAAAGCAGCTGTAGTTTTCCATTGCTTTCAGCTGCGCAGTACTCAGAGGACTGAGTGATGTTGATACGGCCGTTTAAGTCATTGTGACTCACGCCCCTAACAACTACTGAAAGAGCTGCTGCCCTCTTTCAGGAATCATTCCTTAGTCTGGCTCTCAACAGATACCTCTCCGATATGGTTGCACCTTCGGTCCAGCTACTCTGTATCCCTGAGCACTCAAGCCCCCTCACCAACGGCAAGGTCTCATGATACATAGAGGAGGGAATTAATAAAAACAAACAAAATTAATTTAATATAAATAAATATTAATTAATTCTTACTACACCCTGACTAGGAATTTATTTCATTGGCTTAAAATATTTTAATTTTCACTTTCAGCGTGTACTATCGACAAGTATACTGAGCCATTTCCTAGTTAATAGTTGTTCATTTTATTAACAAATACAACTAGAAATGTAGAAAATTCTTGGTACTTACGTATTAACGCCACCGCAGCTACAGCTTTATTTAAACACAAAGTAGTCAATCGGATTTCGGTGGAAAATGGGCCGATATAGAGTTTAACATAGATTCAAAACAGTCTCTTTATTCATTTTAATAAATGCTTATTTATAATTATTTATTTTATAAATATAATTTAACCAAACTTAACCTACGCTCGCTTCGCTCGCTAACCTTGTCTAATTAACAGGAGTGTTTTGATTATTTAAATAATAAATAATTGCAATAATTATTGAATTTATTAAATAAATACTCAAAGAATTACGGTGTTAATTAGTCAAGGTTAGCGAGCGAAGCGAGCGTAGGTTAAGTTTGGTTAAATTATATTTATAAAATAAATAAATATAAATAACCATTTATTAAAATTAATAAAGAGACTGTTCGTTTTCCACCGAAATCCGATTGACTACTTTGTTTTTAAATTGTAGCTGCGGTGGCGTTAATACGTAAGTACCAAATTCTTGAAGACTTTTCATAAACTTCTATTTTTCTATATGTTCGATTTTTGCGATTAAATGGGGTGTCAACATTTCTTATTTTAAGAGGAAATTCTTTTGTTAATTTTGTAGTAAGTTTTTTCTAGGAGAAATTAGTAAAACGTTTTTAAAATAAGTATTACATAGAAATATTGACAATTTAATATATTTTTCATTTGTTTATCTTCTTCATTGCTTGCACACCCTAGAACTGCTTGTTATACTATAATGACATGATCATTTTGATCTGCAAATTATTTTAACTTGGAACCTGAAAAAAAAAATGAGGTAGAAACATTAATGTTTTTTACAGTCGAGGTGTTTTTAAAAAATACGATTATGATTAATTCACCACATAAATTTGTAGCTAGACATATAAATATGATGCGATTATTAGTGGTTTATTAAACACTGACATGCGAGGCCAGAATTCAAACCATCTTCTAGATTTAAGACTTTTATTTTTTCCTGTTTAGCCTCCGGGAATCACCGTCAGATATTACTTCAGAGGATGAATGAGGATGATGTGTATGAGTGTAAGTAATGTGTAGTCTTGTGCAGTCTCAGGGCGACCATTTCTGAGATGTGTGGTTAATTGAAGCCCAACCACCAAAGAACATCGGTATCCACGATCTAGTATTCAAATCCGTATAAAAGTAACTGCCTTTACTAGGATTTGAACGCCGAAACTCTTCAGTTCAAAATCGGATGTAAGACTTAGAAGCTATCAACTCCACGAAAGTTTGGTTGAACAATTTACTTAATTACACATTTAAACAGACTTTTTTCAAGCACTGTGGTTACTTAACACCGTTTCTTCACTTTCTTTTCACATTTTTAACAATACTAGAGTTTCTCTCCATTTCTGTTTTATTGTGAACGTCATTGCTCACACGGGCGGCGTTTTGTACAGGGCTAATTATCTAGCTATAAATATAGTTGTAATATATGTACGTGAAAATATATTTTTCCTGAAATTATCTATGAGTGTTAATGTCTATCAGATTAACTACTATTATTTTAAATTAAATAATATTATTTTATATTAAATCAAGAATCATAAAATCAACATTTAATAACAACTGATCAAGTACATTTTTGTATTATTTTATTTCTGTTGCAAAAAATAAGAATTTTACATAACAAAATAAAAATTAACAAGAAACATTTAAATCGCTTTGTTTGTACTTGAAGTTTATAAAACTAAAACTGTTTTTATTTTTAATTTTCATTTGTTCAAAAATAAAGTAGAAAATAAATAAAATAAGTATAGAAAAAATAATAATGTTTTGTGACAATGAAAACTACGGTTTCTTTTTAATTTAAATTATTTACTAAAATAATTGTTTTCAACTAACTTTTTAAATCAGTGTCGTTAGAATAAGAACCGTTACAACTTTTTTTCTGATTTGGAATATAAAGAAAAGTTATTAAAACGGAAAGGATAATTCTTTAGTTTTAGTTTTAACACACTAATGTAAAAAAATATAACTAAATTGTTTAGGGAGAGCTTTGTGGAGTTGATAGCTTGTAAGTCCAGAAGTTGTTGTGTTTGAATCTCGGCCACGCATATCAGTTTTACATAACTACTAATTATATCATATTTATATGTTCAGCTATGAATTTACGCGTTGAATTAATCATCGTTTTATAAAACACTACGAAAAAAATCGTATTAAATTTTACTTTTATTAAATTTCTTTTGTAAATGTATAAAAATCTAGATATATGGACGCTATTTTGAACATAATTTATTTATTAATATTATTTTTTTCACTTATATGTATAAAAAAAAATATATAAGAATTTTTGTGTAAAAAATATTATAATATGGATGTGTTAATAAGATTAAAAAAACTGAATAAAAAAGAACGAAGAGTCATTTATTTACCAGTATTTATTATTATGATGTCTGTAGATCGCATATTCTCATCCTGCATCAAAACGATGCGTAATATTCTATTAAGATTGTATTGATGAGCTACAATTTCGTCACCTTCTCACTACCTATAGATTTTCGGAAATTTATACTGGGGCCTTACAAAAGAAATCAGTCTGAAGGTCCACCAGTTGGGTAGTAGTTGTTACATGTACCGTTGATTCAATTTTTTTTTTCATATTTAAGTGAGAAACTTGCAAAGTCTAATTGATGAGATTAGTTATATTTTTCGCTTCTGTTAGTAAAATAAATAAAAATGCTTTGAAATTTAACATTTTTCCTCAATGTTTTTGTTAAAATATGTCATTCAGATATTTTTTGTCTGTAATAAATGAAGAGGAAAAATTTTTGTTAGTTTTCATTCACGATCAAACATTGTTTGCCTAAGTTGAATAATCTAAATCGTATGTAAATCGTACTTTCTCAAAACCTAACTGATTTTTTTTTTAATTGGCTTTAAATTTATCTATTATCATTCATCTGTGACAAATCGAACAGTTCAATATCTAGGGAATGCAGTGTTTATTTTTTAAAATATTTCTTTTTTATGTTTAGTATACGTTTATGTTGATGTATATTGTAAGCGAAGTGCAGGTTTTTAATATTTTCATATTTAGAACGTAATTCGATTATTACTTTTGCCTATTTCAATGTTGTTTTTACAAGATGTAAAAACCTGATGATACCATTTTATTAGTAAAACGGTAGTTACAATTTGGACAATAGATAATTATACAATTTAGAAAATATAGAAAGAGTAGTTGCTATATGGCTTCTTTTAATTATGTTTTTGTTAATTTTTTTTTAATTTCAAGAATAAGAGTTAATTTTAAATTAGTTGTGAAAATTCAAATATTTGGTAACCTACTGAGATTTATTTAACAAATGGTAATTTTTTCGATTTAGTCAGGTGTCAATTACAGAAGAAATTATTATATTTAAAAAGGTTTTTTAGCACCTGTAAACTCAATGAATAGTTTGAAAATATAAATGTAAAATATCTTTCTTATGGAAGTATGGTGTTTTATAAATCAAAATTATAAATGCTGAAACAAAAGTTGTATTCCTTGTTTTATAGAGAAAAGGCTTATCTATTCTTTTATATTATAAACATTGCTAAATTTAGTTAAACGTAAATTCTGTAACTCATTTGTTCATTTGTAACATTACTTATTCTTAGAGATATAGCTTCAAATCAAATAATTACAATAATAGTCATTAGATTTTTTTACTCGTAAATATGTTTCTATCATTTTTATTTTTATATGTAATAATCTCAAATAAAATTTCCTGGTTTATTGTGATCCCTATTATATCGGCGTAAATAAAATTACGTTGCGAGTATTGTAAAATCGATTATAAGGTGAGGTCAGTAAAATGGTGTGGTCAGTATAAAAAGATGTGTGGTGGATCTCTGTTTCATGATGAAAATATAGATTTTCAATTACCGTTTGGAAGAAAATAAAATAAAGTAAGTAGTCTCTCTTGATGCCTCTCTCACTTCATCCCTTTCTTTCTACCTAGCTCTTTCTTTTACTTTCCTCTCTTCTTCCATTTCCTTCTGTCTTCAGTCCGATTCATTCCTGTACTTTCTTCTTGCTACAACTTTCCAGGCGATACCTGTAATTGGATTTCTAGAGCGGTACCAAAAGAGCTTTCTTCTTCTTCTTCCTACCTTTCTTCCTCATCTTTCCTTTCGTCTAATATTTTTTTCTTTTCATCTCATCCATTTTTCGTCTTATGTAATGTACTCCGCCACCTTATCAAGGTATGAAAGAGCGACACTGCGTAGTATACGCCTCCTATTTCCAGCGTATGATTCTGTAATGTTTTACGGAATTTTATTGTTCCTATAATGTTATTATTATTATAAAATCAAAGTAGCTCTTCAGTTTTAATGCAAAGTATAGTGTACTTTTTGAAATGGCTTTGAACAACAATTCTCTACTTCGCTTTTCTCTGGGTTCGTACTTTTTTTTACGTATACGTTAGTATCTCTCTTTTTATATATTTATTCACAGCTAACTTCGCGATTTTTATTTATTACTTTTTTCTTTTAGGCTTTTCTTAAACTTTTCTGAGAATAAAAATCCTCTTTTTTTATATTAAAATGATTGTAAAAGATGGCATTTTAAAAAAAAATATTTTGATTATAGAAATATATTTCTTATTTCCATACACACACGCGCGTGCGCGAACACACACACACACACACACACATATATATATATATATATATATATATATAGAAATTTATATATATAGAAAGAGAGAGAGAGAGAGAGAGAGAGAGAGAGAGAGCGAGAGAGAAAGAGATGCACGTGAATAATCGCGCATCAGCACGCACACAAACGCGCTTTAATTATGAAAAAATGTTTATATATCCACATAAAACACATATAGGTACTAGTGCACAGACGCATACATATAGATTACGTATTTATTAATAAATCTATATACCATAAGAGCATAGCTCTTTCAACATGCAAACAATTTTAATTATAAAACATTATTTATTGAAATATATGAAATATTGTAATTTATAAATATATAAACCTATATATTAACTATTAAAAACGTTTTAACTATTTAAAACGTTTTACAGTATTAATTGTCATTTACTTGTTACTGATCGGAAGAAATTTATACTTATAAAATCTGGAATTATTATAAAAGTCTATTAAAAAAAAAAATGATCATTTTAAAGGTATTATTTTACTTGTACACTTGAGAAGGATTCGTCTTTAAAATTCTTCTTGAGCAGCAATTGTTTTTTAATTATATTAATTAAATTGAAGCATTTTTGAAAAAAATACAGTCATTATGGGTTTTGATTTCAAAGCTCTTATTTAACCTATAGATAATTCCGTACTTTTAAAGAAAATCTCCGCAAATGAGAAACATCAAACCTTTAGCAACATTCGAAATAGAAGTTTCCGTATTAAAAAATGCTGAGACGCTACAGTTTCACCATATAGCATAGTGGAAAGATGTTACTTTGTAAGGAGTAATTCTGTACCCTAGATAAAATATTTATATTCCACATTTTACAAGGATAAGGATCTTAATTATTTGTTATCCTTACTATAAAAATAATATAACAATGAAGAATAAATACTGTTGTAACATAAATAATTATAGCCGGTTGTTATAATTTTAAGTAATTGTGTATAATATCATTACACGAAACGTTCTTATAAATTAACCGTCCTAAAAACTAAAACAACTCTTGTTAAGTTTTTTATTTTGAAATTATGCAACTTTAAAAAGTGGAGATTTAAACTGAAATTAGAAAAAAAAATTAACTTTTTGGTGCGGTTTTATGTCAGTTTTAAAAAAATTTTTTACTTTATATTTTTCATTTTTATTTTTGTTTAAAGTAATTTATAAATATATTGTTATATAAAAGAAAAATATATAAAGAAAAATAAAATTCTAAATTACAAAAAATTGTTTGAAATAGACGCAATGGAATGAAAATGGAGCTTGATAAAAAAAGAAGGAATGTCGTAAATATAATTCAAGCCACTGTGCGTAAAGTTGGGTTCTAAGAAGCAATAGTAGTAAGTAAATTATTTATTTTACTTTTTCTCAAAAATCTTCTTTGCTTTACACCTAAACATATTTTAAATATTAGAATTACATCATTGTATATCATCATTCTACAAAAACGAAGTAATAAGTAATGATTAAGAAAGAAAAATAAAGATTATTTTAAACCATCTGTGTAGACAATAAAATTTGTTTGTTTAAAATATCATCTGTTTAAATACAATATTCGAAAGCGATATACAACACCACCAGCAGAGTAAATTTACTAGGAAATTCAGACAAAGAATTTTAGAAATCGTGAAACAAATCTTGGTAAGAATATATAACAAGATAATTATATGAATTAATTAAAAATTATCCTGAGATGCTGTTAGATTCGAGTGTTTTTAATTATTTATTAATGCTTTCTTTCAGGAGTTATGTTCTCTTATGCTGCATGTAAACTGATAAGTTTTAGATTTATATTTATTTACGTATTACAGTTAAATTTGTAATGAGTATGCCATCTCCACCTAAAATTGTTTCGTAATATAATTATTTTTGTATTTTATACAAAGACTAGTGACCTTTTAATTCTGTTATCTAATTAGGAAGTAACTATTTACATTTGCGTGGGCATATACACATACTTTAATTACTTTTTATTCTAAAAGGTAAAAATGTTTCAATGCACATCATATCGATATTTTGCAAATCACAACATATAGGATGTAGATATTTTGAAATGGAATTTTATTTTGATCATATAAAACTGGCTACGCTTTGTAAAAAGAAAACAAATTACTTATTTAAGATATGTACATCTGGAATTTTATTATTTCTTTACTAAACAGAATACTTCATAATATTAAAAATTTATTTTTAAACTTTAGTATAATTATATATAATCTTTTGCTTTTCCATCTAACGCTATAACTGTAGAAGGGAAAATATTGTAATCGGTCCAGTTTGGGCCTATGCGGTTTTCATCGAATCTTGACGTTTTGACACCTACGGAATCCAAAAAACCAAAAACCCGGATGGAAATTTTCCGGATGTTCGTATGTTTATGTGTTTTCGGTGTCTCCCACCTTATATCTGCACAACTACTGGACCGATTTTTAACAAAACTTGATCAGATTACTTCTGTGCATGGGGAAATGATGCCATTAAAATTTCAACTTTAAAGGGGAAGGGGTGAGGCTGTACACCAAGGTCACCCTCAGTGTCTCGAGATTTTGCCTAATTAAGGTATTTATTTACTTATATTTTTAGGCGTATTTGTAACAATTAAAAACTAATTTATAATATCTACAAAAATAATTTTTCAAAATCGAACCTCACCCTAAAAATTCCTCCAAACTAGCGGCTAAGTGGGTATAATGAGTCAATAGTACCCCTGTCACCAAAAGGAGCGCTAGTGTAGCACTAACGTACAGCTGTATAAATATTTTAAATTAAGATGTGTCTGTAAGCCGTGCATCAAAAAAAAACCGCGGGCCGGCAGTCCTACAACTGTGTGGTCAGCTTTTTTTTATTGTGACGGTAACTAAATATTATTTATTTTTAAAATACAAATAAAGCATAATTTAAATAATTTATATATTTTGTTAAATTCATAAAAAATAATTTCGATAAAATTTACGTAACTGTTAAAAATAATTAAAAATTTTCACAAAATTCGTAAGATTTAATTTGTTAAATTCTAACTTTATTATTCGTTGAAGAATTAATAATAATTAGTTTTTAGTAATTTATTTTTACTTGATTATCAAAAATTCGAAATTTAATGATAATTTGAAGTTTTATTTATTTACTTTTTCAGTTTTCTTTTAAATTATAATTCACTTTATGTGTTCATTTTACTTAAAAAATTGCTTTGTATTTTATTTTATTTTACATAAAATGTGGATAGATAAAAAAAAGTGACACAAAATTGGAAAATTATCCGTTTAAAGCAAACACATAATAGAAAATAGCGTCTTGGAAAAATTAAAGAAATAAATTTAACTCTTACTAAACTTGAGCTAAAATTGTCTGGAATATTCGAATTTGCTTCACCTGTTTCAACTAAATCCTTGAAATTTTGCCTGAAAATACTTCGTACATCAGAATGATTAAGAGGACAGATTATAGATCATCGGTTAATATGTACAAAAAAATAATATCGTGGTTTTAAAGTTATTTAATATCTTTTAATTTTTAATTTCAGTAATGAATCACAAAAAAAGTTACTTTTGCAGTTTTCCCCTAGAAGTGTTCAATGCGAACATTCTGACCCTGTACGGGAAGACACCGGCCTTGTGACGATCCCTGTTGCCGCACCACTTCCTTTCCTAATCCTGATATGGGCTTTACCGTAGGTCGTCTTTTAGACCTTCTAAATTTGATAACAGAACACAGTCATCAGTTTGGGCTCTTGTCAGGATTCCACCAATGCAAATGCCTCGGCAGACGTTTGCATGTGTGTATTTACTCAAATTACTATCGCCTTCGTATAGCCTCTTCCAACCACAATCACCTACCATAACTTACAACCCTCAACTCTCAAATTAACTAATTTTCATAAGCACGATCCCCACATCTTTCTCTAACGCAGAAGGTTTCACATAAAATCTCTTCCTATATCTAACTTGATCATTACCCGATTGAGCCTTTAAACATCAAAAATACTACCCTCATACCAACAAAACAAGTGATGATCGCTACATCCTCAGCCCCGTAGAGGAAGACACCCTGGAATCGTCACAAACCTTGTGACGATTCCAGTCGCCGTCTTCACTGATTACATATTACAGTCATCAGTTAGGCCTCTGTTGGAATGCCACTGAGGTTAAAGCCTCGGTATTCGTTTAAATCAGTGGTTCGTTTCTCAGCCTTTGCCTTCGCTGAAGGCTTCTTTCGGACATCTTGTTTCATCTTTCCTACTTCGTTGCCCTCACAAAAAGCTACCCTAGCTCGCAGAAACGCAAACCCCGCGCCTAGTCCAAATACTTTAGTTAACTAAGAAATATAAACTAATCAAATGACTGTAAAGATCATAACTTTATGAAACGAGTCTAATTCAACGCAAATCTCATGCAACACAAAATTGTTGATTCGCAACAACGGCAATTTAGATCTAATTCTGCTCTTAGCTTAAATAAATTACTACAGTGGAAATAAATTTAAATCAACTTTGAACTGGATTTCTGGTCTGGTTCGCCGGGAGCGAGGTCAATCCTTCCGCCTCACACATCGCAGAGTCCTGAGTTACCGTTACGAGATCCCTGGTCTGCTCTGTAACGGGACTGAGGTCAGAGACTTCACCCTCCCAGTTTACATCTCCATCACAGGGGTTACTACAATTTGCCAAAAAAACCGGTCCGTTCTCAGTAATGTGGTTATACCACTCTCCCGTGTTTATTGCAACAACGACAGTTTTGTCCTACAATTCAATTTGCTCAAAGTCCTCTTGATGTACTTAAAAATCAAGAAAGAGAAACAAATTTAATAAATCTCTAATGAAAATACACCCTATCTCTCTCTCTCTGTTGTGAACCGATTTCGGGAGCGAGGTCAATGCCTACATCCTCCCATACCGTAGGTCCTCACAGAGTTCTCCCCACATCAATTCTCATTCTAAGAGCGAATAGCGCAGCTAACCTGGATTCGATACCTATCACGTGGAACGCATCCAACCGATAGGAGAGTTTGTTTCATACATTAACCAGCATGTGTGGAGTAATAGATGCTATCAGATCCATCACTCCTGACATGTGTAGGTATGGAGGTACATAAACAAAATGTATAAAACACCAAAGGAAAAAATCACATGGGGTGACCTCGGGGGCAAAAGAAAAGAAAATCTGTCTTCGGATCGATATCTACTGATCCAGGGGTTGGGAAAGATATCATTCAACCAATCCCGTATAGAATTATGTCAGTGGTCAGGGGCTCCATCTTGTTTTCAAATATTTTTTTTCCATCTTGCAGTTGGAAAGAGAAAGAGCTATGTAAGCAGCATATACAAATAAGCAATTCTGTTCCTCTTGCTTCACCAAAAAAGAACGGTCCGTAAAGTATTCGTCGAAATATTGCGCACAAAACATTTAATTTTGCGGAATCCCTTTCGTATTTTAAAAGCTTATTAAGATTTTTTCCCTCCAGGTACCGACATTACGTGTGTTAACTATTCAACTAAAATGAAATGTTGAGTTATCACTGAACACAAGGACTTATCACTAATACGAATAAGAATATCATTATCTTCGTGCTTCAATATTTCGTTCGTGACGCCAGGACGCACAGAGTGTCGAAAGGCTTCAAAGCCTGTAACTGCTGTAAACGGTATGGATGCATATATAAGCATTTATTTAAAACACTCCCTACTATTATCGCCGGCATTATTAGTTCACATCTGGCCTTTCTAACAGATTGTTTTAGTACTACGCAGGAAAAACACCCTGAAACGTTCATAATCTCCTTCAGACACACTCGGTCATTTTGTAGTCATCCCTTTCTACAGTTAACCGTCTGTTTCAAACCAATTATGCCATCGATGAATATTATTATCACTTGGAGTATTACAATTAAAATCTCCAGGGAACGGATTTTGAACTGTAACTATAGGTACATACTTAGCAAACTGCAAAACACAGAAGGCTTTTTTTTCAGGAATCACCATCTTTGCTAGTGGCGCTGTGTTATCAATCTGCGGCCATGCGTGAAACTAAAAATTTATTTTTTCTCTTTGCTTCTGGCCTTAAATCACCAGTGTACACCACATCCTAGAAATATTATAATATTTTAATACCTTAATTTTCTTTGTGCACATCCGGTATAATCGAGATTCTATAATTACAATTCAACATACCGGTCAAGGTAATATGTAACTCAATGCTAAGTAACAATAAAGTCTACGAGACTGTATATATATTTTTTAATAAATTTTTACCGATGTTAAATTAGTGATTTGATCATGAGTAACGAATATACTTAAAAACATATAGGTTACATTATAAATCGCCTTCCTTTTTTAATTCTGTTAAAAATAATTAATATAAAAATTCCTCAAAATATTAAACCAGATTAATTATTTTTGATAACCAACAATTATAAAATATTTTTAGCCTCTTTACTTAACGATATATATATATATATATATATATATATATATATATATATATATAAATATAAATGGTTTTATATCCATAGCACATCTAGATGTTATATGAACATCAGTTTCTCCAACAAAATATCAAAGCTAATTCCCAATAAAACAAACCTAAATACCAACCTTACTTTTTTTTGTGTTTTAGCCTCCGGAACCGCCGTACGGTATTACTTCAAAGGATGAATGAGGATGATATGTATGAATGTAAATGAATTTTATTCTTCTATAGTCTGATTCTTAGTCGACCATTCCTGAGATGTGTGGTTAATTGCAACCCAACCACCAAAGAACACCGGTATCCCCGATCTAGTAATCAAATCCATATAAAAGTAACAGCCTATACTAGGATTTGAATCTTAGAGCTGTTGACTTCAAAATCAGCTGATTTGCGATGACGAGTTCACCACCAGACCAACACGGTGGGTTAAATACATAGCTTACAAGTGAAAATGAGAAGTGTAAAGATTTTATATTTACCATCATTAATTTCACCAAAAGTAATGATTCTAAGAGGGAACCTGACAGAAAAGACTGATTTTATGAATTTCAGGAAAAGGAAAACTGACTTATATCACTTGTACCTCCGATGCTTTACATTTTACTCAGTTATAAAAATACTTATATACGTAGTATAATGAAACAGATTTATATTTCACCTTTCTTGGGTAAGCGGCGTGTTGCATACACCGTCTTCACTCCGTAGGGAAATCCTTCAGTTAAGAAACAATTATAATTAAATTATTTGGCCTTTTCATTTGTAAAAAAAAATTCAATATTTTTAATATATGTTGAACGCATTTTGCTTTGCTAATTATAAATTGTTTTAATTATTCTCTAGTTAGATATCTCAAACTTAAATTAAAAAGTAAATCTTAATTTTTACAAAAGGTTTACCAAAAGATGGTTAAATATTTATATTTTATCTCGTGTTTGTTAATGGGGAATAGGTATCTAAATAGAGGTAAAAACGTTGAGCTTAACATCATTTTCTTAATTACGAATATAGTTATATCTATTAAATCCATATTTTCCCATTACTAATTTACAGTAAATCTAAGTTGTAACGATGTTATATTTACATTTTTTATTATATATGTAATCTTTAAAAGAGAAAACACAATTAATATTGCTTAAGCTTTATGGGAACACGGTAGAAATAAAATCCTACTATCATAAAGCGCTAAAAAAAAAAAAAATTATATCAACTAATCATAATAACTATTCTTTCATATTCTTTTAAAAAAATTTGGACACTATTTTTATAATTTAAATGTTTAAAATATCTAACATCTATATTTATCTAAAAGAATATAAAAAATTACCTTTCTACATATATTTATATTCTAAGGTCTTTATATTCAAAGGAGAATTTTTACATAGTTTTTAGAAAAAAAATTGATGTATGATCTTTTAAGTAATTAAATTCTCGGGTTAGATAACAAACAGCTGTTTTCGGAACGAAAAGTAATTTTACCAATATTTCCGCACCAGTCATAAAATATACTTAATTTCTTATAAACAAATACATGTCTAATTTGGAAGAATTTATAATTAGTAAACAAAGAAAATGTATGCTTGAAACCTTTTTTTTTTCCCCTACTCTCCCCGTTCGGATATCCATTTAAGTATACTCAGTCGGGGAGAGTGTCCTTCTACTCAAAGGGGGCGTCCCCCACCCACCGGCTTTACATCCGGCACGGCAGGTTGGCCCCCCCGGTCTTGGATCTTTTGTTTTATTTTTTGCCTGCCTCTAATTCCCCGCGTAAGGGCCAAGGTCCGGCGATGCCGTCCCCCAGCCCCTCCACAGGGAACCGGGTCTCGGTCTTTACGCCTATGCCTCTAACCGACGGTACCCACCCCACAAAGCGCCTAGACGCCCGCAGGGAGACACACCGCCGGCCGGGACTCGGTCTTTTCTTTTATTCCCATCTCCCCTGGAGTTCTCCCCCTTCGCAGGAACCCGCATACCAGGGCATACGGGCCCTCCACGGAGAGACTGTCCACCCTTCCCTAATTAACTTAATCACAGTCTACCGCCCTCTTCTTCCTTAGTTCTCAGGATCTCTCCAGCAAACCTTCTGAACCAGTCCCAGTTCTCTTGATTTTGTACCATGCAATTAATTAGATTATCCGGTGTTAATCGATTTGTTATAATTACCCTCCTGTTTTCAGCCCATCTAGGACATACAAATATAGTGTGCTCCGCATTATCTGTTTCCTCACAATAAACACATTGTGGTGTGTCCCTTTTTCCAATTCTGGCTAGGTACTGCCCGAAAGATCCATGCCCCGATAATAACTGTGTCATATAGAAGTCAACGTTTCCGCGTCTACTTCCATACCACCTAGCTATATCAGGGATTAGTCTTCTAGTCCAATCCCCGACTCTTGAGCGTGACCATTCCAACTGCCAGTCTTGCTCCAATTGAGCCGCTATCTCGTCTTGTGGTAGTCCCTCATATCTAAGCATACTACTTTTAATCTGCAGGTCTATTGGTAGAACCTCTGTTATTACGCAAAGCGCGTCATAGGACACCGTTCTGTAACTAGCGGCCACCCTCAACAGTGCAAATCTATGCGCGCTTCTCAATTTTCCTTTATTCCGTTTAATACTAATTGTATGTCCCCAAACTGGGGCCGCGTATAATATCATTGATGTTGTTGCAGCAGTTATTAATTTCCTAGTTTCTATTTTTGGTATTCCATGGTTCTGGAAGAGTCCTCTCAGAGCTTTGACCATTGGAGCGACCCTACTACATATCATATCGATGTGTCTGCTAAATCTCAAATTTTTATCGAGTATGACTCCCAGATATTTTGCCTCATTGACTTGCATAATTGGCTCTCCTCTGATATTCAAATTTATACCTCTAATAGGTCTTCTGCCGGAAAGGCCAATACAACTGGACTTCCCTGGGGCTATCTGTAGTTGGCTTCTTTGTAACCATTCATCTGTAATTCCTAATGCCATATTGGCTTTGCGTTCTAAGTTATCTACATCCCTATCCTCAACGAGGATTGCTATGTCATCAGCATAGCCAATTGCAGTAACTCCTTCAGGATAATTCAGTCTGAAGACTGCGTCATAAAAAATGTTCCACAAGGTTGGGCCCAGCACAGAACCTTGAGGAACGCCACCAAACATCTGGAAAACTGCCTTACCTTCCAAAGTTTTGATCTCAAGAAACCTTTGATGTAGATAGTGATTAACTTGATTTATTAGATATTCGCTTATTCGCATCTCATGCAATGCATCAATTATAGATGACCAGGGTACTGATCCGAACGCGTTCCTAATGTCCAGCATTAGCACTAGTGGGATTTTCTGGTCCTCCAGGTATCGCTCCTGCTATTTAAAGCCCAATTTTTAACTTTCTCTAAGGCATTTATGGTAGATCGGCCTTTTCTGAATCCATGTTGTTGTGGATGTAGACAGCCCTTTTCCTCAAGCTCTGCCCTAAGCCTGCCTTCTATCAGCCTCTCAAACACCTTTCCCATATTATTAATAAGAGTAATCGGCCTATATCCATTATTTACCCCCGCTTTGGGTATAAAAACCGTCCTGGCTGCTTTCCAGCAGCCAGGAAAATTACAGTTTTGTAGACCATAACTAGCCAGATCCACAATTTCCCTGGGTATTATTCCTGCTATAGTCTTGATGATGGCCGCAGGTATGCCATCCGGCCCTCGACTTTTCCAGTTTTTCAACTTTTTATTGGCCTCCATTACCTCTTGTTCTGTGAATCTGCCACCTTCACAAACAATTGTTTCCCTATTCAGATTTTCAGGTCTAGGGAAAAGAATCCTAACTTGTCGTTCCGCATCCTCCTTACTCGAACGTTGGCACCTGTCTACGTAGCCTTTTGGTAATTATCTTAAAAGCTTTCCCCCAAGGTGTCAAGTTTGTTACACAGCTCTTTGCATTTATTCCTCTTAGATTGCTTAATGAGAAAGTTAAGCTTTTTCCTGGCCTGTCTATAGTCTTGGGCAGCACTTCGACTTTCTTCATCGGTACTATTCCTTGCTCGCAACCTCTGAGCAGTTCTTTTGTGACGCTGCGTGATTTTCCTTTGGTCTTCGATTTCTCTGGTCCACCAGTACACCGGATGATATCTATTACCGGACTGCGGTATGTTAGCAATTTCCTCTTTGATTATTTCTTGAAATTTCTCCGGTTCTATGTTTTCACAGTTCCTAATCCTATTTGCCGCATTATTTGACACCCGGTATATCTGGAAATCCGTTTATCTAGAGATAATATTATCCTGCCTTACCCGCCTTGGACAATCTTAGTTAACCAATACGGCCTTGTGATCACTACCAGTTTCTTCGGTAAGGAGAGCAAACTCGACGCTATCTGCTCTAAACCTACTATCCACAATTACCAGGTCTATTGTTGATTGGTGACCTCTTGCGCTGGATGTAGGAGCCCCATAATTTATACAGCACGCACCCGTAACCTCCAACAAGTCCTCGAGAATTCTACCTCTAGCAATTGTAGAATTGGCACCCGCTACAGTAGTTTTACAATTAAAATCTCCAAGCAATACCACTCTTTTCCGCGATCTGGTCATGATCTGGTGTAGGTTAAATATCTGGTTTTGATAAAACTCTATAGTGCAATTGGGGCTGATGTATGTACCCACAATAATCGTGTCACTTAATTCAATAGCTATTATTCCGTCTTCTCTGCTGTACAAGTTATAATCCACTCTATCGAGTATTCTTCTGATGGCCACAGCCCCATTCCTGTCGGGTATCCATTGACCTCTGGCAGCCGAATACACATTACGCTCCGTAGACACCAGAAAGTCGACATTGTATCTTGTGGCTATTTCCAGCGTCAGGTCTCCTGATAGTAGGCTTCTATTATTATTACTTAATAATATTTTAATCATTATGTTTATTGCAGCTCACACTCCCGGTTCTGTGTTCTGTACTTCTGCAATCGAGACACTTCATTGCTTGCCTACAGTCTTTGATGAAATGCCCCGTATAACCACAGTTGAAACATAAGTTGGTGCGGTCAGGGCCCCTGCATTATCTTCTACCGTGCCCCATGCTCCAGCACCGGTAACATTTTTCGTTTTCGATGCGGATATATGCCCTACAGCAAACCCAGCCTACTCTCAGTCTTGCTGTTATTAACTTTGTTGCGCTGCGTTGAGTAGTAATTGCTGTAGCATTTTTGGTACTACGGTATGCGTCTCTCATAGATGTTATTTGAAATCTCTCACCCGTTCCTAGGACCTTCTCAATTGCTTCTTTTAGCTCACCTTCCGTAGTATCTCCAAGCATGTCCTTAATGTGTACAACTGTTCTACGGTTTTCCTTGTTACGTATATCGACCTGAAGATCCCCTGCTCTATCCTTCAGCATTGCAGAAAACTCCCCTGCCCTCTGTACTCCACTTACCCTAACTTCTAGCTGTTCATCTCTACCCTTTCTTATAGAAAGAATTTCTCCAGCCTCCTCTACTTTAATTTTCTCTTTCATAGTTTTTAATAGATCAGCGTATGTTTTCCCTTGTCTTTGTACAACAATGGTTTTACTCTCGGCGACCGGTGGGGTTCCTCGCCTTACAGACGCCGATCTGGATCTTGGTCTCATTGGATCATTGTCACTTGGATTGGGGAGGACCATCCTTGGTAAGGTCTTCCCCTTCCTTAAAATATATAATACTATTTTCCTAATCAAAATGCCTGGAGGGCCATTTGGTATCACGAAAACTGAAGACTCAGAGTTACCCACTACTTTTCTTAGTGCCTTAAGTAAGTGTGACGCCATTTCCTTATCCCCGCAACTGGAGTCATAGATGACTGTGTATCTTGTATCATTAGTTGTGACCTCTGTCTTCGAGTATCGTTGATTCCTGAAGAAACATTGCCCCAGGCGTTGCTCCTGTATATATGCTGTTTGGTCTTATGCCATTCAAGTCTACAAAGTGACAACTACCCTCTCGAGGTTTTGCTGCGTTAACTTTTTTTTCTTTTCTTTTTTTTTTTCTCTACTCCCCTGGGCCGGACCGACTTGATGGTATTACGGTACCAGGGGAGTGTCCGCTACTCTAATAGGCCCTCCCCGCCTACCGGCTATATACCGGCATCTCAGGTATATAGCCATGCCGGTGGCCTACCGGTGGCTCTTTTGAGATTTTTTATACTCTATTATGTCCTCTATGGAACCACATAATACCTACAAGTCGTGATGTGACCCCCGGATCTTTCATAATACTCTCTTGTCCCTACAGCACACCCCAAGGAGTCCTCAGTGGATCATTGAGACCAGTACATCATTGTTGACACTACGGTTGTCGCTAAAACTCTTCTTTTTGATGCCCGAGGAGCGCTCTGCTTTGACAAAATTATATTTAGGCATTTAGTCAGTTTCTCCGCACTCTGACATACACTTAGTACCTGCTCAGTAAATCTGCAGTTTTTCTGTAAGATGACTCCAAGATATTATAATACTGTTACTTCCTCAATATTATAGTCTCCAATTCGTATATCTACTGGCTGCAATACACGTTTTCTAGTGAATTTAATGTATTTACATTTTTCAATCGAAAGCTGCAATCCCCTATCAATGAGCCATCTACTAACTGTCTCTAATGCAGCGTTTGGCTTGTTTTTAACTTGATCGATCGTTCTGGCCTGCACAAGGATTGCAAGATCATCTGCGTATGCTATAATTTTTACACCCTCAGGAAATGTTAGCCGAAGCACACCATCAAAGGCAATGACCCATAAAAGTGGTCCAAGGACTGAGCCCTGCGGTACTCCGGCGCTCATACTAAAGGATATCTCTTGCTCTTGCGCCTTGACTTTACAGCTGCGACTTTTGAGGTATTCCTCTACTTGCCTTCTCAAGTACGGGATAATTCCCTTTTTAACCATGGCCGCATTAATATGTTTCCATGGAATCGACCCGAAAGCATTCTTCACGTCTAAAGAGACAAGCAAAGGAATATTATACGTCCGCCAAGTACCTCTTCTAGTTTCGTTAGCCCAACTAATCACCTTACTAATTGCCTGAACTGTTGACCTGCCTTTCCAAAAACCAAACTGATTAGCACTTATTTTCGCACCATCTTCCACCTCCTGCACTATGCGGCCAGCCAAGATTTTTTCAACCACTTTTCCCATCGTGTTGAGGAGGCTCAACGGTCTATATGTCAATTGTCCTGTATCATTTGTACCTTTAGGCAAAAACACAACTTTTGCCTCCTTCCAACACTCCGGGAAAGTCTTGTGAATCAGGCCGTAGCTGGCCATCTCGAGTATCTCCCAAGGTGCTTTCTTGATGAGATTCTTAATTAATGCAGCTGGCATTTGGTCCAGTCCGGGGCTATTCTTAGTCGCAAGCATGCTGCCAGCACATTGCATCTCGCATAAGGCAAATCTTCTGCTATCGCATTCAGTGGGGTTGCGCTCCTCAACAGTTATATGCGGGAAAAGACTAGATACTTGTGTTTCAGCCCAATCCTTGGAGAGTATCGGAAGCCTTCTGCCAAACCTCTTTGTAACAATTTGAAATGCTGCGTTAACCTGAGTGATCCTGTTCATCACCCGCCTTGACCATCTGGAGGGCAGTCTCTCTATCAATTGCTCGTCTGATAGATCAACATCCAAAATATCCGACATCTCGCTGTTATAATGACCTTCAGTCTGAGTGGTCTGATTACATGTCTCCGCTTTCCCTTCACACAGTCTTTGTAAGTCTTCATATATTTCTTTAAGTTCCCTTTCATGGGCTTTGATTGCAGTTTGACTCCCCTTGCCAGTCATGTGTCTCAGTTGTGTGGTTGCATTACCTAATTTGTAGGTAATTTCCTCAAGAGTAGGAGGGGTTTCTTCCTCCTCCGAAGAACCCGCCCTAGGTCTTTTGGCTACTCTACCCTCGGTTTCCCTCCATTTATTCTTTTCCTGGGTGCTCACCGTAGTATCCATACCTTCAGTGTCCACTGTGCCACTCTCTCTCCTTCCAGTTGCTCCCTTCGAGGGTCCAGTCCCTTGTGAGGCTGTATCCTCAGATGGGAGGGAGCTACGACGTCACATGTCTCGAAATTGTACTTAGGGGACAATTCCGCATCCGTTGATACCCAAAAAAAAAAAAAAAAAAAAAAAAAAAAAAAAAAAAAAAAAAAAAAAAATATATATATATATATATAAATGAATAAATATATATAAATAAATACATAAATGCTTGAAACCTGGTTTTTAAATACTAAACGATCGATTTTTTTTTAACCGGCAGTTTAAAGGTTTATTTTTTTAAAGTATATTGCCTTCACATGAAGTGTCATACTTATAGTCGTAATCTATTTATGTATGGTATAATATTTTTAAAAGATGTACTGGCACAGAAAACAACAAAAAATACAAATTTCTTATCTTCCTTTATATCTTTACAGTAAGTTCCCATATATGATTCCCACCGTTATAAACTTTGATCGATTATTAATATATTTCTATCTTCTCAATAAATATATGCAATATAATATCTCCAGCGCATTAAACTATTTCAATATAATATCTACACTTATATTGTAAAGTTATGTGAAGTAGAAATGTTATATCAAAGTTACCAGTTTTTTAATTCTTATAACTTTAAACCTAAAAAATTATATTGATGTCCAGTTAACATTTATCATATAAAATTAATCAAAAAAAATAATAATAATTCCATTGGTTTTTATATAATTTATTAACTTTTTGATTAGCATTTTATTATATTTTTTTTTTATTGTATGGTCTAAATATATTTATTTTTTGTTTTTTACTACAAACATAGATAATTTTTATTGTCGTCTTATCATATATTTGTCATAACAATATTTTTTCCTACTCGTGTTTCATTACATTAATTATATGTGTGTGTATATATATATATATATATATATATATTTATGCAAAGTGATATTTAAGTATGGAAAGAGTTTTATACTGCATATCTGAGAGATATTTGTAGGCGTAAGTAAATCTGCATTATGGTGGGTTTTAATTTTTGTCCTCCATCTTGTATCCGCCGTATTAAATCAAACTTAAATTTTTTAAACAGGAAGGTGGACGTATGACACATGATTTCGATTAAAGATTTTACAAGAAAAAGAATGCGACAAAAATTAAAAACACAAAAAACAAACAAGCTTCGAATATGCATTTTGTAAAAACAACTAAGCGTTGGGGCTTCTGTTTTAAGTTGAATCCCCTAAATAGAAACACATGCTATTTTATTATTGGTTTATAATTCATTCCATCAATTACATAAATCCCTGCAAACCGACAAGTAAGATTAGGAGTCTCTAAATAAGCAATGTTGCCAACCATGACAACTATCACATAAATAATTGTAGTAGTAATAAAAAGTTAATATCAGTATCATTTTTAAAATTGTTTGCTTCATTTAATTGATTTATATACTACGCATTCATACACTAATACTGATTATTTATTAAAAACTTTTTGCACTGGTATTATATCTCAGGATGTTGTACTTCATATAAATATTTCAAATCAGAATTACTATGTATAACCAAATAATCCCAACTTATATACGAACAAAAATATGGGAAATTATTTAATTAAAGTTAAAAATGTATATGTTACCGAAAAACAAAGCAAACAAAAATCGGAAAAGAACATAAAAGTAAAATGAACTGACGAGAATCTGCTTCTAAAATGAAAAAAGATGTTAAAGGCAGAGTAGTGTTGAAATAGAATTGAAAAGGCAACCAAGTAGATTGCTAAAGGGTGGTTGAATTAGAAATTGGGAGGTGAATGGGAGAATAGAGCAAGGTAGGATAATAATAACTTGAAGTTTTTGAATATGAAATATTCTCATTTTAACCGGTCTACTTTTGGTATAATACTGAATATTGAATCATAAAATATATTTTCCCAGTAAAATTTAGTTCTTTTATTTTACATTTTTCTTTGTAATAAAAATATTCATTTTATACGCATTTTAAAATTATTAATACTCTGTTTCTCTCTCTCCTGTCCTGTTTTCTGTCTCCCTCTTTTATATATATATATATGCGTGCGCATGTGTGTGAACCCATGCGCCTGTGTGCGCTTTTATTAACTAAATTTTTTTTTATTTTATTTTGTAGAAAATAATTTTATCGCTATGATGACTCACAATTATAATTTTCCTGTATACGTTTCAAATTAAATATTTTCAATGTTTTAAATCTAGTAATGTAAAAACGGTTTTTTGTTTGTAGTTTTTGGAGCATCGACTGCTGTGGTCATTAGCCCGTTTTCACATCAAAAAAAAAGAAAGAAAAAAGAAATAGTTCTTTCTCTCTCTCTGTTAAAAACACCAGTGACATAGTCCGTAGACGAGTCGTATCATAGTAGATCATCCAGAAACAGACTTGTAGAAGGACATTAAAACTCCCAAAAACATACGATGAGAAGGGTGTAAAGGGCCCTTGCTACTTAAAAACGCTAAAACTAACACTTAAAAAAAAAATAGCTCTAAACCCGTTAGAAAACAATTGTCTTAAGACACTCAAACCATTTATAATGAGATATTGTCTTAAAATATTAAATCAGAAAATTAGAATAAATCACTTAATTAACTTAACTTCTTAATTTTCATCGCCTAGGTTTGCCCTTAAGTTTACCTTTATTACCTAGGTTTAACCTTATTATTTTTATGTTTTTGGATTACCCACCGTCTCAGGAAATTTTATAATACAACATTGGATAAACTCTCGATTAATGAATTTATTGTTCAAACAATTTATTGTTTTCTTATTACTTTCTGTTAATACAAATACGGTATTGTTGAATAATTATTTAAATCATATATATATATGTATATACATAAATATAATATCAACAATATTATAAATCAATGCATATTAAAAAAAAAAATCTTTGTATGTTAAATTTTAGAAAAGCTATACAGTGAAAGAATAAGAGAGAAGTACTGTACAGAAAAAGAAATTGGACCTTTCTGCAAACAAAATTGGAAAAGTACAGAGCTAAAATAGAAATTCCTGCTGCTTTTATCAGAACATAGACCTATATTCTGATCGGATATTTGTAGTATTAGGCTTCCCTAAAATGGACAGATATTACTTTACTTTTTCATTTCTTTTAATATTTTTTAGTATCCACATTACTGAACAAAATAAATAAACCCTTTCTTTATAAATATAAGATAATAAAATCTTGTTAGATTTATTTTTTTTAATCTTGAATTATGAAATATATGTAATATAATAATATACCACTTTAATTTTGAAATATTACTCTTTTTCTCTAATTGAAAGTTTTAATTAGTTATTACTAGTAATAACGAACGCCTTGTCCGGTCACTATTAGATGCCTCCGCGTTGTAAAATATCTCCTCCTAACTTAGAATAAAATACAAAAATTGTAATATATACAACAGTTTCTTAGAAAAATAAGTAAATCTATTGAAAATATTGTGTTTTGAATGAAAAAACTCTACTTGTATTCTTCTAATGGTAATACATCATTGCATTGGTTGTGTAGTTGTTAACATAAGTAACAGGATGTAGTTGTTTCAGTCCATCTTGAATTTGACTGTTTCAAGTATGCTTATACTACTATTAACATGTACGTTACCGTGATTTTCTAGTTTTTTTTATCTTGATGCTGAATCAATTAATCGTGTATTCTTAGAACTTTGAAATATTTAAGCAGTTGGATCTGATTAAAATTTACCGATTAGAAAATAATATTATTTCACTTTGAAATTTAACCAATCATCAAAAATTAAAAGATAAAAAATTGTAGTAAACATCTTCATAGAAATACTTTAGAACTTTAGGTTTTCTTCTGTTCACATCTGTAGCAAAGGTTTCGTACTTTATTTTTGTAGTTAAAAAAATGTTTGATGTACTTATGAGTATATATATTTTGTTGAAACTTTTTTATCTCCGCGAAAATTATTAGTTTAACTTAAGATAAACATTTAAATATATTTATAAAAAAAGAAAACAATATTTTAACAAATTAACACGATTTAATATTTTTCTCAAAAATTATTTTTTTAAATACTTCATGAACAGAAAATAGTTATAATAAGTTTACTAAGCGTGGGGTAGTTTATATTCGTAACTATTTTGCGGTATACATTATTTCTGAACAACATTAAACAAATAAATAAATTCAGATTCCAAAATAATTATACGATCAACGGATTACGTCAGGTAAATAGAGGTCTGCTGTTCTATTTTAGACGAAAAAGAAAACTGTTGTAGAATTTATGTGGAAGGTTTAGGTTAATGTACAATATTAGTGCAGAAAAAAGAGACATTAATAATCTACATACATGTTAAAATATGAATAATAGTAGTAAAAATATTCCAGTGAAATTATAATGATTAAACTGTAACCCTTTCCTTCTGAAATTGCCACCCTACAGTGTACCAACCTATTTTGATTCTCGCTTCCGTCACCCTTACCGTCGCTCTATACGTTTGCGTTCTTAGTTTCATCATAAGCTGAACTGGACGTAATTCCAATAATTAAGCATGAACAGACGTAATTCTATAGTCAACAGTAGCCCCTATTACTTGAGCTAGCGAAGCGTTGACCTCCTCTTCCATCATCTGGGCATCCATATCCTTTATGTGCACTATGGTAGTCGGGTGGCCGTAGATTTAACATCAACTAGTAGGTCTGCAGTTTTGGTTCGGAGCTTCGTCTTCAGATCTTCTGCTTTTTGAGCACCCTTCACTCGTATGCACAATTCATCTCGCACTCCCTTCCGGAAGGACAATACTTCTCTTCTTGCTTTACGGTATCTTTAACAGCTCTTAAAAGGTCGGCATATGTTCTTCCGGTTGTTCAGATCGTGACTGTTCCACTGCTCTGAACAGCCGGGGTTGACCTCAGCACATCAGGCTTCTTTCCTTCGCTCGTTCCCAAACCCGTCGTCCTGAATAACGTACGAACCGGTTCTTCCTTCTGTCGGTATGTATGGGCCAACATCTTCTTTACCAGTATTCCCATTTTTTCACTTGACAACACAAAGATCGGTGAGAGCGAATCTTCACCGACCGTAGGACCGTACGGTATTTATCGACCGTACGATCGTTAACAACGTCCTCTCTTCTCCGTCTGCAGAATTGTAGTATGACATGTATCTTCTTTTTACAGTTGTTGGTGTATCGCGCCCCACAAAATTTGACTTCTTTTATGATATCTCCCACCTTGGCTTCTCTGTGCTTTGATATTTACCCGGCTAAAGCCCGCTCCTCCGAAAGGTCATAGAGTTTGACTATATCTTCTGTCGCATTAACCATTTGCACTAACTCTTGTTCAGTCATAGGTTCCATAAACTTAGCCTTCACGTCGTAATCTCAAGTCCAGGTAGTCTGCGACGCCTGTGTTACTTTCTCCAGTGGTGGCAATATTTCCATGAGTCCTCTGAACGCCTCAAAGATATTTGCTAACTCAGTCGAATGGTTGATTAAATGTTAAGCCAGTTTCGCTCCCATGTTTTGTCTGAGCGCAATCAGGCACTGCCCCAGCCTTGTAGTAAGGTCTCCTTAACTTCCTGGTAGGGATTCTTCTTCTTCACACGATGGTGGCGCTGTTTCGACCTCTTCATATCATTTTCTCCGGTTTTCCTCCTCCAGATTGAGAAGCCGCACTCGAGTTTCCTGGATTTTTCATTTCCGCAGCAGAAACTAGTTTTTCCCTCTCCATAGCTCAACCTATGGAGGGATCGACTTCTTTATATGCCTACTGAATCGGGGATCAAATTCAAAGTAATTTAATACCATTTCGACCTACCTTGCTGGAGGGGTCCAAGTTTTTTTTTGAAGGGTAGGTAATTTGTATGACTTGGAAAATGAGGTTAAAAATTTTGGGGTGGTCCCAAATATTTTGGAGAGTCCAACCATTTATCCCCCTAAAAGGGGCAAAAATTTAGGGTAAAGGGGATCGGGAGGGTCTCGGGACGCTAAGATCCCGGGGAGGCTTGGCTAGGAAGGATAGGGACGGAAATACAGCAGGAAAGGTTATCATCCCCCTAGTAAGTTGTACGAGGACTTAAAATTATTCTCGCTTACCTCTGCGAAGAAAATTGCTGAAAATTTTCTAATTCCTTGTTTACTATTCTGCTCTACTTGTCTGTTCTTGTACAGCTAAGAAATGCTTGACTATGGTCCCTATTGCTTGTAGCGATAAGATGTATTAGTGAAAAAACTCAATAAAAAATTTATCCGTCAACCAATACTCGCGAAAGCAACTTAAACACATCCAGCAAATTAACCACCGTCAGTTACAATCCTCCAATTCGTAATAAATACCAAAAACATCATTCAAAAAAGCAAAAAACTGCGGAGAGATTAACATACGTCCTAATAGCTCAGAAGTTCTTACTCAATCAATTAACCACACATGTTGGGAATGGTTGGCCTGACTCTGTACAAAATTACATTTCATGTACATGTCATACATATTACTTTATCTCATTCGTCCGGAGGGGAGGTTTTCTTATTGTTCATTAGTTGAACAGATTGTAAGATACATGTTGAGAATAAATTTATAGAATGTAAGATTAAATTAAAAGAATGTAAATTTACATGCGGTCTTCATAAACACATTTTTAACGTAATATACATATCCTAATCCCGTTCCAGCTTCCGCCGGGTCTGGGTATTTACCTCTCCATTTTCGTCTGTCTTCCCACCAACTGTCCTCTTCCACCTGCTGCCAATTATATCCTCTCTTTTCCGCTCTGTCTTTAATTCTATTCCTCCAACTTACACTGGGTCATCCGGTGGGCCTTTTTTCATTTATTTTCAGCTTATCCATTTTGATTGGTAGTCTCTCTCCAGTCGCCCTCTTTATGTTTCCATCCCATTGCAAGCTCATTTTTTCTACTCTTTCTCGCATAATTTCCAACCCCAATTCCTCTCTTATGTCCGAATTCCTCATTATCTCTTCTTGTTTTACCTTTTATTGCCTGAAGGAATTTCATCTCACCAGCCTGTAACCCATTCAGTTCCCTTTCTGTCATCTTCCGTGAATCTGCTCCATACAACACCATTAGCATATACCAGTTATCTTCCTGTTCCGTAATAGATGTTTCATACTCTGGTAACAATTTCCTCCCTTTTACAGCCGTTTTGATATTTCTGTCGAAATTTTCCCGTCATCACTTACTTCACTTCACAACTATTTGAACTGTACTCCAATTTCACCATTTTAACATAAGTGACCAAAATTCCTTTTGTACACAACATCAGAAAATAATTTACTATTAATATTACAGATGATTACCAGTTGTGGAGAATAATCAAGAGAAACGGCTGTTAACATTTTTTTTAACGAAATTACAAGAAACCGAAATTAGTCGAGTACTCATGGAAAACAACTGTTGCTTATTCGCTACATTGGAACATCCTACCATATAATATATATATAGTTTCAGACTAGACACATTTATTTAATTTAATAAAATGTATTAGAACTAAATTAATATATTTTCAAACACATTTATTGAAATCATTGTTAGTTAATTTGAATTTTAATCATATCTTTTGTTTATAATTTCAAACTAAATTAGTCGGCACTTTACTAAAATTTTAAAATTTGTAGAGTGCCTAAATCTCCCACAAGAATTTTTTTAAATACTAGGAAACTCTTTTTCATCATGATTTTTAACAGAATACCCTTTAAAATAAATTCTAAGTTAAAATAACTTAAAAAAGTTTGTAAATTTTTAAATTTTTTATTTCAATATTCTACGGTTTTTGTGCATTAACACATTTTATTGTAATTAATATCTTTTTGGTTATTCAAATGATTGCGGTAGAGAATATAATACGTGAGAAATTTTAAAATAAAACCTTATGGCTAAAATGGAATCAATTCTGCACTTATCTTGGTAATATCCATTTATAATAAATAAATAATAGTGTTTGTTCTTATTAAAATATTATTAAACGTATAAAAAGTAAAATTATATAGAATCCACCGTGTTAGTCTTGTGGTAAATCAGCTGATTTTGAAGTCGATGTTCTCAGGTTCAAATCCTAATAAAGGCAGAAGCTTTTATTCGAATTTAAATACTAGATCGTGAATAGCAGTGTTGTTTGGTTGTTGGGTTTCAATTAATCACACCTCTCAGGAGTAGTCGACTTGAGTATGTTCAAGACTGGAAATTAACCGGTTCAGTTATATTATACTTATAAGTCGCTAATGACTTTAATTGTTGATGCGACTATAAATAAAAGCATTACAAAAAAAATCAAATATTTTCTGATAGGATGTAAAGTGAAAGAGAAAAAAAATTATTTAAGTAAAGGAAGAGGTTGACACATCTCGGTGACATTCTAAATTTAACTTTTCGATAAAATAAAATATTATTCACTATTTAATCGAGGTTGAGATAAATTACTTTAAAGCTGTAGTTAAAATGGTTTCTCTGTGTTCAGCCAAGTTGAAAAGATCTACAAAATATAGAGATACAAATATCATTACTATAAATTATCAAACAAATTTCAGTTTGTTAATAAAACTAGAGATTTATTTTACTGTGGTGTTTTGCTATCCAAATTATTAGAAATTAGTAGAGCAGATGTAATATTCATCAATTTTTATCGAAGTATTAAACATAACGATACAATTATATGCTTGTAATCTAAGAGGCAAAAGATTATTTGAAAATACTTTTTACTTCTAGACTTTTTTTAATACATTTATCGATGTTACTATAATGTAAAAAAAAAGATTAAATAAATAAATAAATTCTGATTCGGGTTAAAAAGAAGTACATAGAAAATCAACATGAATAAACCACATAGTAGTTTTATTAGTTCATTCTTTTTAAGCTAAAAATAAGTACTCATCAAAGGTTTTCCTCTTCTTGGAATATAATTTTTTTCTTTGAAGTAAATTATATAATCTAAAAAAATTTCTCCAATTATTACTTTAAAGTTTACTTATTTTTCGTTTTCATTTGGATCTCATTTCTATCTTCATTGAAGTTTCTTATTTTGTAATAGGTAACTTTATGGAAAATCTTTGCTTTAAGCGGAATGTAATCCTTATTTAAAAATGGTTTTCATAAAAAAATTATTTCTAAAATCTTTTATTAAATACCCAGTGGAGTGAATAAAACAAATGTGTTCATGGACGACAGGAGATGGAATCCTTTTTTGAAATTTAGAAAATAGATTCTATAGAGATTGCTTAGAATTCTGTTTTAATTATATCCCTTCAAATTTTTCACCAAATTAAGAAGGTACCTGAAATACTCCAGCAAACCATTAAAAGATGTATTGCGATTTATCAGAATAATTTAGTGATGCGATTTATCATCACAATAGTCCTGTTTTGTTTTCAGATAAAATTTGTTTGCGCTTAATTGTTCAAAAGTAAACACTAATATGATTAATACAGTATTTATTTGATTGGGATATGGTGCATTCTGATTTATCAAAACCGTTCAGTACTATGAGTTACTATACTAATTGCATATTGTGATTGGTTCAAATTTATTCGACTCCGATTGGTAGATGGATAATTCATTCAAATGGTAAAAATACATTGTGATTGATTATAATGTTTAGTCTGGTTTTTGTAAAAATAATTTAGTACTGTAAACTGTAAAATAATTTTTTGTTAGGATGTGTGGTTATGCTGATATCTTATCAATCATATTTTTTTCAATCATGCGATTAGGTAGAAGGAATGATGAATTTAAAACGAGTCGGTTTTTCGATTATTTCAAACGAAACTGTATTATAAGTAAAAAAAGATTCCCACTTTTTCCAAAATAATTTCTTTATTATTTAGTAACTAGTCATGACAGTTCTCATAATTTATGTAAAAGGGATATATAAAAAGCTTCTTCTTTTTTTTTATAAAAAACTACAAAAAATATAATAATTTTGTAGGCGTTTTGGGGGTGTTATAGACATCGAAATTGAAACATTGTCTGATTTAAAAAAAATAATAATTATTGTATCACAATTTTTTTTTATCATTAGTTAAAACTTTTTGGGCTGATCCGAGTACTCGGTTTGTAACACGTTTTCAGCCTTAGTTCCAGGCTTAATCAACAGCCTGTTAATAATTCCAGAAGTGAACCAAACAGATATTAGTATGAAGAGGCGATTTTAGCACTATACTTTGGAAACAGCTTAGTGTCAATTTTTCTCTTTATAACTGCATCTTAAACATTTTATTAGTGAACAACCTTTGATAATTTCATTCTTTATTCTGTCGTTTACTACTTTACTCGTAATATTGAACCATTTTTTTACCAGTAGTGAGGGTTTTCTGCGAAGACTCTACCATTGCTAAAGCATTTTTCCTACTGTTTTTAATGTTTTTTCTCTTTTCAATTGAAGCAGTTTTATGAGCATTTTGGGGTCCCGTTTTATACAAATCTATGAAATTTTATTACAGAGTACTTCGTCGAAGGAAATACTGATCTATATATATATATATATATATATATATATATACAACTTTATCAACAGTCATTCATCTGTTCAACGGAACCATGTCACTTAACACCATCCAATGTATTGTCAGTTGTAAGCATGAATTCGCTTATTACATCATGCGCGGTACTTTTACGGTAATTTTTTAATTCTCCTACCCTTCTACTCCGTTTCGAAAAAACACAGTTCTAGAATTATACAAAATCTCTTAAGTTAGTTTTGGCAACTGAAACATATTCTGATCACAAGAAACGGATTAATAAAAATCAATCCTTTCTTTTAATGGAAGCATTAAGAAGGTTTGTTAGTTTCATAACAGGCTTAACTCAACTTACCTAATTATTTCTAAGCCTTGCAGTAGTAATCAACCGTATTATACCTAAGTAATTTCCAAATGCATTGTTGGTAACATAACTTAAAGTACAACTGATTTTCTTATAATATTTATTTATCTGCGTATATTTTTGAAAGTATTTTATCATACTAACGTAATAAAATTATTAGAGATTTCAAAATTTGATGATATATAATAAAAAAAATGTATTAAGTATGAGAATGTATTATATTAACGAAGATTGTTTTCATAAAAACTATTGCAGAAGAATGTATTAGAATGCGATCACAAATTTAGCAAACGCTTACCAATTTAAAATCTAATATAAGAGCACATTATTGAATCATATCTAGGTGCCAAATTCACCCTACTTTTTATTTTAAACGGTAATCTATAATAACATTTTTATTGTATTTCTACAAGGTTTTGGTTAAATTCAATGTATATTTCCCTACCAAAAAAAAAAACCGTTTATAATGTTCATTACAACTAACTTTTAGCAAATACTCAATTTTCGCTAACGAACCATACGTTTTCCGTTTACCAAGCTTTCAGGTACCTTCAGTAATGAATTTCATTCCAAATCCTTCCTTCTTTCAAAAGTCTGTAAACATTTTATAAAGTATATGTAAATATATATATATATTTCATATTTTTTTTTTTTTAATATTAAAAACTAGTTTCACAATATTTTGTCGAGTTGAATAATTGCAGTGTAATCATTATATTATACAACTAATATTTCAAAAAGTAAATTTAATTAATATTTAATAATTTAATATATGTAATAATAATGTTAATTAATTAATTTATGTGAAAAATTCAGGAAATTAACAAGACTGAATTTGAAAGTAGGTAAGTATGAAATTAGTTTTTTTCAGATGGCTTCCAAGATGTTTTACGGTAATTTATCTAATGCTGGTCTAGTGCTATATTATTCTGAAAAGATCATTCAAAGAATTTTTCCGTTCATGAAAAATTCGAAAAAACAGACGCAATCTGCAATAATTATTTACTCTGACAAAGAGCACAAATTGAAGTGATTAATCGCTGTTTTACTCTTAAATGGGTTGAAAATTAACGTGAAAACTAAACATTTTCCTAGAAATTGATGCACAAAACTTTAATTACAGAGATAGTTCATGATAAAAAATTTTTCGTGATTTACGAAATAATCAGTACTCAGTTTTTAATAAATCTCTAGTAGTTCAACAATTTTTTAATAGATTTTGATAAGAAAATCCCAAAGAAAAACTAAATCTACTTCTTAAATTTAATTATTAGGATCTGTGATACTTTCTTTTAATAGTCAACTTAATTTAGAGACTCAAAATATTTCTACGCAAAAATAATTATTTTGCATTACCGTATCATCTTGGTATAACGCTTTTTTACTTCCTTGTACGAAGTAAAGGAAGTAAAAAAGCTAAAGTTAAACCAAAATAATACGGACAATTTATTCTCTTGAATCCATTTTGACTAGTTTCGCTGTGACGTCTGTACACGTACGTATATGCATATGTATGTCGCATAACTCAAAAAACGATAGACCGTAGGATGTTGAAATTTTGTATTTAGGATTGTTGTAATATCTAGTGGTGCACCTTCCCTTTTGATCGCAATCGACTCGACCAAAAGTGTCCAAGAAAACTCAAAATAAAAGAAATTTGGATTTTGGACTTTTTGTTACCTGCAGTAATAAGCCCTCCTTGAGGGATATACCATAAGTGGTACTTATTTTCATTATTTCCAGAGTTATAGCCAAATAAAATTTTAATTAATGAAATAATTTTATCTTACAAGGGGAAAGCACATCGATTCAAATCCGACTTCATCTCCTTTTTTTAACCTTTTTTTCTTTAATTTAAATATATTGGTTTATTAATAATTATTAACCTCTCATTGTAAAAAAAATGTACAATAAATACTTATTCAATAATAACAATAAAAAAAATATGAGAAGTTATTAATGAAATAAAATTTTATGTACTTTTAAAAATGTGTATATGTACTGCCCAGGAATTCATTTAGTTCCCGTGAACTGAAGGTGTACGGTATTTAGGGATTCATCTAGATCGTCCCCTTGCATAGAACGTTCACATCAAGGAAAAAAGAAACAAGTAGATATAAAATTTAAGGATCTATATTGGTTATTAGGCAGGAAATCGCAACTATCCCTATCTAACAAGCTACTTCTGTACCAAATAATTCTAAAACCGTTTTGAACATACGGAGTCCAATTCTGAGTTACGGAAAGTACTAGCAATATAGAGATTATTTAGCAATTTAGGAATAAATTTGTGAGATGCATTATACAGGCGCCATGGTTCGTACGGAACAACGAAATTCATGAGTGCATTGGGTTACCGTGCGTTTGAGAGGAAGTCGATCGATCTGCATACAATTAAGTACAAAATATGAATTAACGACCACATAAACTATCTTGCTGTTAACCTGTTTAGATAATGGAAAAGATGCAAGTCGGTTAAAGCGGATTCATGCATTGGATCTTGGAACCTAATAGTGATACTCAGGATGAGGGCCTCTCTTTTTTAGTTGTGCGCCATCAAAGGGTTTATGCTCATGATCATTTATGTCTCTAATGTTATTTGTTTCTGTGTTCCACTGTTCATAAAATTATTATTTTCATAAAATTTACTTATGGCCTCTAATCTATGAAACGGATTATAAATATAAATTGAAATACAAAAAAAAATATTAAATTGACAAATAAATGTATATAATCGTTGATGACAAGCATGGAATCCTCAGTTCGATTTTTATAATCTACCCCTAAAACCGTTGCTCAAGTTCTACAGACCTTTGGGATATATTTTTGGGTATAAGTACAAAAGAAATAATCAAGTTAATTAAAATCATATGTAGTAATTTTTTTATTATAGAGATACAGTTACTAATGTATTTATTAAAATAAATGCTAACAACTTTTACTGAAGATGAAAAGTGGCTGATGGCATTTAATTGTTTTCTTTTTTTTACTTTATTCGTGGTTCTTTATATCGACTTCCTCTTACCACATCCTTTCATGATTCACATGAAAAGAAATAGTACAAGGAAGGGTTTGAATCGTACATAGCCTCCCTTGTGACCAAAAACGAGATCACGTCTCGAAAAGTTGGAAAGTTGCTTTTTAAAACTAATCTCACGCAGCCCTCTTCTTCTCCATTCGACCGCGTACTTTCCACATCCTATCCCTGATCTTAACCGCTCCCCTATTCCATACCAACGCTAACAGAAAAAAATAACGGGACGTTCTGTGGATTGCTTTCTTTGACAGACTATACTCATCCCTCCTTTTTACATCCCTTTTACACAAAACATAAAAGTTCTCATTTCAGTTCAGTTCGCCTTTCACATATGTTCGCTTATGTTATGCGGTTGCATGTTGTAGTAAGTTGGTTTGTTCGACTTTCTAAGGCTCGTGATTTGAATAACATAAACTTAACTAAATTCTTAGAAAATTTTAATAAAATTCTCTTCATTCAAAAACGAAAATAGAAAATTATTTTAACTCGTTTTTTATGATTTTTCTTTTTGTAAAGATCAAAGCTAGTATTTTGTAAAATCCTTGATTACTCATCGTTGTTTAACCTATTAAATTTTAATTGTTTTTTAATAAATATTTTTATTAAAACCCAAAATTAATTTGTTAATATCGCGCTTGAAATTTGAAGTGTGTTGGTTGTCTTCCTTATGCGTAGCTGTAAGAAATGTATATAACTTAATTTAAATAAACTAAATTAAATTAAAATTAAATCTTTCATAAAAATTAAACGATGAAGTTATGGCCAAAAATTATTTTTTCTACAAGAAAATGGACAAAATACTACAAAAAATAAAATCTATTAATCCTTTTTTAATCAATTTAATTCATCTTGTGCAATAGAATATTAAAACTTATAATTCATTAAAAATTGGATTTCTCCCACTTAAAAATCTTCTAAAAAATAATTATCGAAAAGAATTGACAATTAATTAATTAAAGTAACAAGCACATATATTACTTTTAAAATTGATGATGCATGAAAATCTTTTTTTAAACTATAAACCGACACAAAAGATAAAGTGGTAGAAGTTCAATCTTTTATCAATGGGTGGTCAATCTTGGTGTTTACAGCAGCTAAAAAATTTAACTGTATACTTCTTAATACAAGTTTTGAAGTTTATAATTATCAGTGGTAAATTAAATAGTAAAAAATAGCAATAATTAATTACTTTTACGTACACAGTGAGCTCTGGCTGGTCTACATAAAAATCTCTGTTAGAATTTGGGAATATTTTAAACTCGCAAAGCAATATTTCAAAATTCCGCTTTCCAGTGGTTTACGAAGTCAAGAGTCGACCAGTCATTTCAGCCGCTAATTCTAGAATGATTAAGAGAAGCCTAGGATCTCCTTACAATATTCACTCTCTAAACCACGTATTTCAAATATATTTGTAAAATAAGAAATAGAAAGGAATGTAACTGACTCGTATTTTTTACCAGATAGAAGAGGTAAAGGTAAATAAAGAAATAATATAAATTAAAAGAAATATTGAGAAATTTCTTATTGTATTATTTTCTAAATAATTTATTAAATTTTTGAATTTTAGATGAATTAATTGCTGTTGCTTACTTGCCGGTCAGGGTTCGCTTCGCTTGCTCTTCTCGTCTATTCGAGGGGGGCTCTGTCCCCTGGACCTCCGCTGTGTTCTTTTTCCTCAAGGTTGTGAGAATAATATTGTAAGCTGCAGTTCGAGATTGTGCGTAGCGCTGTTAGTCAGCAGTCTATGCGCTTCAGCTGTTTTTGAAAACTAAAATACTCTCCCTATTTAGTAGATTTTGAATAATAAGAATGGTTACTTCTCTTTCTTGAAGGCATATTTTTTTAACTTTTTACTATCCAATGTTGACAATTAAAACAAATAATCAGAGCCCATAAAAGTTTGCTAAATGCGCTGATTTAAGCTGATTATAATTATAATAATAATAATTCGAAATGAAAAGAGACGAGATCGTAAAATATGACGATGGTTAATAACCTTAGAAGTCGATACCCAAATAACTAGATTGAAAGAAAAGTTAAGTTAGTTGATTAGTAAATAGAACTGAACTCGGAGATTTTTTCTGTTATCCTGATAAGTGGAAGATAATGAAATAAAAGAATTTTTTTTTTTATTGAAAATTTTATTAAAAAGCATTAGGAATATATTTTATTATAATTCTAATTGGATAATTCTTAATGGGTTTTTTTTCCACCAACCCTCTAAGGTATAAATCTGTAAAGTTTTATTTAAATCTGTCCAGTAGTTTTTGCGTGATGCGTGCATAGAGACGGCCTAGTTATCATTTTATTATATGTATAGAAGAAAATCGAAGTTATTTTTTGTGTGTTTTACGTGCAACAATTCAAATAATTTTCTTTAGTTATATTTATTCCTAATTTTTTATAGTCAACTTATTACGCAGTTGGACAATCAACCTGAACTACAATTTGAATAAAATTTAACCGCTAAAAGGAAAATTATAAGGGTTCACATTAATTCTAATGTGTAAATAAAATTGATATTTATTTAGATTTATTTTATCTAAGGTATTTATGACTTAATATATAGTATATGGTGAACATAGTGGAGATGTTATTTGTAGATTTGAATATCCCATGAATTTGATGCATTTAGCATTCCGATGTAGAACAGCAGTATGTTCAGCAAAGTAAATAGACCAGTGGGTAATCAGTTAATCATTTTAATTCTCAGTTTTCCTAGTATTTATAGTATCTATTCCCTTTTTGTGTATTAGAACTTAAATTTTGTTTTGTTTTTATTAAAAACATTAGATATTATATTTTAGTTAAGATGATAGTTAACGAAAATAATTATGTATAAGGTAAGGAGATATTTCTGTGTCTAGTGTTTGCACTACCGCACGATCATTTCTGCTACTGGTATTTGTAGGCTACAATACTCAAATGATGCTGCAAATAATATTCAGCTTATAAATTAAATTATAATATTAATTTTATTTTTAAATAATTATTTCACTTAATATTACTAAATACTGTTTTTAAATAAAATCTTTATGCTACACTAATCTAAGTAAAGTACGTATAAACAATATTTTATTGTTTTTTTCAACCTACACATAAAGGAATGCCTCTATTTCTGTCGATCGCAGTAAATGTCTAAGTAATTTTAACGGTCTGTTACAGGACAGTGCATTTATTTACAAACACTGTAAACTTAACTAATCTCTACTGTTTCATGTTTTCTCGCCTCAAATAAGGACTATAAATTTACGAGTTCAAGCGAATAAATGTGGTTGATTTTAGTAGATGATTATTTATTACTTTTTTATTTAATTTTTCTTTTAATATTTAGATTATTGATTTATTGGTAGTTTTTTTTAGGCGTCTTCTTTTGAATATATATATATATATATATATATATACACATTGTACAACTCAATTATGTTGATATGAAGCGAAAGTCATTAAACAATCAATGAAAGCAGCTTAAGCTCTTTGTTCAACTTCACTAGATTTTCTCTAAACTTAATCTAGACTTTAAGCTATTAACGTGGAAAATACTACAACTTCAGCCAATCTACCTACGGAAGTTAAGTTTACGTCACCTAAAATATCTTATAAACCCTTCAATGAGTATACAATCAAAACTTTTACGTATTATGTCGATGATAGAGTACGGTATATGTTTAATGAGAATCTCATCAATCGATTATTATCTTATATATTTTGATTACATAAGCAGGAACTATAGGGACCGATAACTATAATTGTTTCGGAAGTGAGGGGTTTGGTATACCATAATTACGGTACAAATATATACATACATATACAATTTTTTTGTTTTAAAGAGTTATTGCTTGACTATATACTTAGTAAATGTTAAGATCAATGTAAATGTAATATATTATGTACAATAACAATGAAGTATTTTTTCACCTTTTATTTTTCTCTATTTAAACAAAAATTAATCATAACTTTAAAATAAATTTATTATTATTATTATTTTAATAACTTTTTTCTACTCAAAAATATTTCTGTTAAATTAACTTATCTAAAAATATGTTTTTATATATATATATATATATTTTTTTTTCTTTCCGTAGCGGAGGAAAAAGTTCTGCCAGCCACCGTCAGGCCCGTACTGACGGCAGTGCGGGGCTCTCACCCGCTAAAAAACCTGCCCTTCTACCATGCAGAGGCTGGATCTAAGACATATGGTATGTACAGCCGTTGCATGTTCACCCAGACACTCCACTATCCGAATCCGTGTGACCGGAAGGCCACCCCAGGGGGCGATCGACGAGCGACGACTCCGAGGAGCCCCCGCCGCCCACCGTCAGAAGCTGGCCTCCCTTGATCACCCGTCATCTAACTCCAAGCCTCCATAGATTCGCATCAACTCAGCTTGCCGTCGCCTCTCTTCATTGGCCTTCTCTCGTATCATTGATGCGATCGTAGTCGAGATACATTCCCACTTGTTGCCATTGCTCAGCATTACCTCGATTATATTGTTTGCCCCCTCCACACCCTGACCCTCGAGCACTACGCGGAAGTTGCGCCATCTAGGGCAAAAAAATACTACATGCTCTGCTGTATCCAGTCCGCCGCAATCGTGACAGCGACTTGTATGGCATCTGCCCATCCTGTACAGGTAGTCTCGAAAACATCCATCTCCAGACAGGAACTGGGTGAATTCGTAGCCTGTATTACCATGCTTTCGGTCCACCCAGTTCCTGACGTCTCGTATGAGCCCATAGGTCCACCTTCCTTTGTCTGACTCTCGCCATCTGTCACGCCAAGCCATGTAGAGACCGTCAATTGCCTCCTTTCTGTCCTCTCCATTTACTATTGCAGCTCTCATTTGCGCTTTAAGTCTATGGGCGGTACTCCAGCTATAACCGAAGCCGCCTCGGCGCTGATCGTTCGATACCCTGCGATGACACGTATGTTCAGCCTACGTTGTTGCATAACCAAACACCTCACGTTCCTTGCCCTCGACAACGCTCCCAGCCATACAGGAACTCCATATAACACCACAGAAGAGTACACACTGGCCAACAGTTTCCTCTTACCCGTCTGAGGACCGCCCTTATTTCTCATCATGTTGCTTAGCGCCTTCACCACATTTTCGCCCTTTCTCGCCGCCTCCTCAACATGTATAGTAAAGGATCGGTTCTTGTCCAGCCACACGCCTAAATACTTCGCGGTTGGACTAGGATGGACTATCGTGTGTCCCACTCTAAAACGCAATGGATACAGTCTGCGTCTTCCAGCCATAACAACCACTTTCACTTTGTCTTCAGCGAGCCGTAAACCATGAGCTATTAGCCACCTCTTAACCACATCACCTGCTTCTTCACCGGCCACCATCAGTTCTTCTTCCGGTTTGCACACAATTACAAGTGCCAAATCATCAGCAAACGCCACCGGGGTGACGCCCGCCGGATAGCGCTGCCTTAGAACATTATCGAAAGCAATGGTCCACAAGGCCGGACCCAACACCGAACCCTGAGGGACACCCCTCTCCACCGGAAATTTCGTTTCACCACTTTCCGACCTGCCCACCACGAATCTGTCCTTAAAATATTCGTGTAACCTCCTTCGCAGGTATGCCGGAATTCGTCTTACTTCTAGTTCACGAAATATGTAATAGCTCCCATGGTAGCTCATTAAACGCATTGCGTATATCTAACAGCATGACCACTCCTATCTCTCTTGACCTCCGTGTGCCCTCTGTAGCTGATCGAATAACATTCATCACTCGACCGATCGCAACAATCGCTGAGCGTCCAGGCCGGAAACCAAATTGGTCCTCATGAAGTCCCCCTGCCACCTCTACGCCCTCGTTGAGTCTTCGAAGAACAAGTCTTTCAAACAACTTCGCAAAGCAATTCAATAAACAAAGTGGTCGAAATGAAACCTGTTCCCCCTGTAGGACCAGCAGTCTTCCTTAGCATCACTAAACTTGCACCTATCCATTCCATCTCCAATATCATATTCATTGCATGCAATACCACACCAGGCACCGTCTCAGCCACAATGTTTACGACCTCCGGGGGGATTCCATCCGGCCCAGGACTCTTGCTGCCTTTAATCAACTAAGTCGCCTCACTCAGGTCTTGCAGCGAGAATGGAACCATTGATTCCACCACAATTTCTTCCCGTTGAAAGTCCACTCCTTTCGGAAACAGTTTATCATCGCCTTTCCTCAGCTCATCATCGGTGAGGAGTGGCAGCCGTCTTCCAAACTTTTTTGTGACTATACGATAGGCATCACCCCACGGATAAATATCCACAACATCACACAATTGCTGCCACTTGAAATTTTTGGACGCAGCAATTGTTCCACGAAAGTTCCGTCTAGCAAGCCGTAACCTTCCGAGCTCCTCTTCGATGTTCTCACCCCGCCTCTGCGTTCGCTTGAAGCAGCGCCTACTCACCACACATCTTCTTCTCAATTCGGCGAGTTAGGGAGTCCACCAATATACCCCTGCACGCCCTGCAGTCACTTCCTTAATTACACCCGTTTCCACTCCCAAATATTACACTACAAATATACACTAAACATCACCACCCTTGCCAGTTGCACCCATATATAGCCGGGTCCTGCGCCCTTATTATGTACTGCTGCTGTACCACAGGAGACCAGTATAGCCGCACCAGAATCAGCCGACACCACCCATCTGTCATCGACGATTGTTCTTCGGTCCGGCTCACTCAGTAATATAATCTCACAACCCCGGCGGACAGCTATTTCCCAGCTGGCATCCATAGCCCTGCTACTCCTGTTCGCATTAAATTGAAAAACTCATCTATCTTTCATTTTTGTATAATTGGACGATATTAAAAAATGAGAATACATTATTATAATTGTGTTATTATAACATGATAATTTTTATTCAGATAAGAATTATTTTCTGTTAGGTCATTGTTGTTTATTTTATTGTTTTATTTTAATGATTATTCTATTTTTATTTTTATTTTTTTTTTATTTTAATTATTTTGTTCAAAAAAGAGTATTACATTTTTATATACCGGGTTGGTGTAGTGGTAAACTCGTCGTCGTAAATCAGCTGACTTCGAATTCAAGAGTTCTAAGATTCAAATCCTAATAAAGGTACTTGGTTTTATTCGAATTTGAATACTAGATCGTGGATACCGGTGCTGTTTGGTGGTTGGGTTTCAATTAAACACACGCCTCACGGATGGTCAACCTGAGTTTGTTCACGACTACACATTTACCGGTACAGTTATATTACAGTGTTAAGTAGCTAATGATTTTAATTTTTGATGCGACTATAAATTAAAATATTAAAAAATAATTTATTTTTGTAAATACTTCTTTTTAGATTTATAATCTTTAGGGTTTATTTTATTATATTGTAAATAACGTGATTTTTTTTAACTTTTTCCTTCTGGTTAATTCTAAAGTATAGAAATTAAATAAGTTAATATATGCTATTTAAGTTTATATGATAATTTTGATAAAAACAATCTGAAAATTTAATTACTTTCCTGGCGAATACAGCTAGAACAACTTTATATTAAAGGCGAAAGTATAGTGATCATGTAAATAAAGGGTTAACAAAGGGATTTTGCAAATCTTTAGTTCATCTAAACAAAAAAGCTTATGCATGTGCCTAAGTATGTGTATGCACTGATTTTGGCCTTATATCACGAAAAAACCATTTTCGATTTTCATCAGAAACATTTTAGAAGAAACATTATTAAAGAAAATTTGTTTCCTATAATGCATATATAAATCATCCAGGAAAGGATTTTCAAATGATCAACCGTCATCTCTTAAATGTGGAGTGTTTTCTTCTTTTGTTCTATCTGTCTTCGGTTTAAATAATTCTCAAAAAATTGCTTTAATGTTTATTCTTCATACATAGAGCTATCAAGAATTGTATACGATATTTTTAGATTATAGACCTCGGACATAAACCGCAGAAAATGTTTTTGAAAATTGTGTTTTTCTTATTTTAGCCTGTATTGAATGGAGTGTTAGATTTAGAGAAAACTTTACTTAGGCAGATGTTTTTAGCTTAATGTATGTATGAATATTTTTAGAAATGTTTTATTTAAAATTTATTCCCCACCTCTAAAAAATATATATGCTTTTCTTTTTTTGGCTGTAACTCTTAATTTTTATTGTTAATGTTTTTTTTCTTTTGTTACTTTCTTTCTTTTCTTTTATCACAAAGATTATTAAAATTAAATTAACTTTGGTACATATATTATATATTCCGAATCCAAAATGATAGCAATTTTTTTCATTACTTTTATAAAATTTACACTTTATTTTGCCATATTTTTATCAATTCTCTTTTAAATTAACTTTTTTTTTGTTAAAGATCACATCGTTACAAATATATTTTTCCTAAATTTTCCCCATACAGTAAGAAAGCACCTAAAACCAAAAGTTTTTTATTAAAAATTTTGAAATTTTACTGCCTAAATCAATAATAATCAATAAAAAAGCTCCCTTGGTATTTGAACACCGAAATTTTTAAAATTCGGAAAATTTTGTTCAGTTTTTTCGATCCCATATTTGGTGATTATTAACGTTATTAAAGTAGTCTTGAAATACGAAAAAATTATGCAAGAACAAACAATTAGTGTTTACTGCTTTCATTTTATTTTCCAATTTCATAAAATATTTTACGATTTTACAATTCTATTTTTTTTTAAATTTGTGGAATTTTTTTTCAGAATTATTTACGATTTTAGAATACTACTTTTCAATAACCGGCGTTGTTGGGAAAATCACGCAATACTTTGTCAGATTTTTTTTACACGAATGCCAAAAAAAAGGAATGTTATGTATTTAGGGTTTATCTGCGTATATATATATGTTTGTTCCACCATAGCAGCTAATGGCTGAACCGATTTAGATGTATGACCTCGCGTTGGAATTCTTACATTACCGGGAGTGTCATATAGGCTAAATATATATATGTATATATAAATTTAACATATAAATATAATATAGCACATATATATATATACATATATACCTGTATATAATATATATACATATTATATATATGTTTTAATGAATTTAAAATATATGAAAAAATTATACTCTACAAAATTGTCATCCGCCCGCTCTTTAATTATCCTATATTAAAGAGCAGTGTTTTATTAGCAGTAATCTTTTTTTAATTTTTAATATTTATCTCTTAATCTGTTATTAAAGATATAAATGAGTAATTGACTCATACTGATACAGTGATGTTACATAATTCCATTTCTTTGATAATTGTATATATTAAAATAAATTTCATTTCAGTAATATAAACAGTTGTGTTCATGTTTTTTTTTTGTTGTTTGTGTTTATGTTTACGGAGTGATTTCTTCTTACGTTAAATTTTCTTTTACCTTGTAATTCATTCATATTACTGGACTTTTTATGAATTTTAGAGCCTTGTTTTCTAGACTTTATTGTTTCATACGGTTTATTTGATTTACTATTGATGTTTTATAGAATGTGTTTAAATAAGATGATACAAGGATGCTTATTGTGATGTAATTTACTTATGGTTTTTACCTATGATACATATTTCTGGTACAATTTGTGATGCAAAAAAAGATAAACTAGTATTACTGGACAATTTTTTCTAAAATCTGTTATAATTTTCTATTAGTTCATATTGCAGATAATGTCGTTGTAGATATTGGGCTAATAGAGTTACAATGTTAACATAGTAACAAGTTTAATTACATATTTAGTAACGATTTGTAAAGTTTGATTTAAGATCACTATGATTATTTTTTACAGCTTTGAGAATTTAATAAAAATATTAAAAATTTGTAGTCATTTTTTAATTAAAAATTTTTATTAAGTAAATATTAAATCTACTGTTAGAATATATTTAGGTTTTACGTAAACTATATTGTATGATTATTCAAATTTTATTCCAGTATTAAAATGCTCCTATTTATTAGACCAATCTGGTCTAAAGAGAATCTGGTTAATTCTAAATACTACCAGTGTTAGTCAAACAAAAAGATAAGAAAAATTTTCTTAAGAATTCTTTCTTATTTTCCTTTTCATTATTTCTTCTAGATTCTTCTTCTGTCTTCCTAGTCAATCTACGAATCATTATTTTCTGTTTTTCTTCTTCTAGCCAGTACGAGTAGACATCACATTCTTCTTTATTTGTTCCATTATTTTCTCCGATCCATCTTCATTCATTTAATTGTGCAAATCTTCTTTTCAACTTTATCTTCGTTTTATTTCTTCCTATTTTCATTTCTAATCATTTACTCCTCTATCCACTTCATCATTTTCTCCTATTAATCCTCCTTGTTCTAATTCTATCCTCATCTAGAATAGGATTTTTTATTCCTCCTTCTTATTTTTCTTCTCTCTCTCTGTTTTTATTTTACTGTTTCTTCTTCTCTGCCTTAATTTTATTTCTTGTTTCTTAGCTTCTCCTTTTTTTATTAATCTCAAATTCAACATTTTCTTCACCATTAACATTTTATCTCTTCCTCATTTAATATTTTTTAATTTACCTTTTATATAGCTTAAGTTTCATTATTTTATTATTTCTTTTAAGCTTTTACATATTTTGAAGCGAAAATATTTTTGATTTCTAAAATCGTTCTTTAACTTTTTCTACATAACGAAATTATTTTACTCTTTCCAATTATTTATTTTTTTCTGTTGAGATAATTGTGCTTCTAATAATATGAATTAAAAAAACACAAACGAATAATTTATGTTTGCATTGAGAATCATATAATAGCGAATACAAAAAATGAAGTGGTAAAATAAGCTCGATTTTTGTATTAATGTATTTTTCTTTCAAAAAAAATTCCTATAATAGTTTAACGAATTTTGAAATTATTACAAAAATAATCTTAAATTTTAAAAGTAAAGTACTTTTAAGAAAACAATTTTTGAGCATTTTCTGTTTACGATTAAATTTTAATAATCGTTCATAAGATTAATTTTAATTCAAAATAATCAAATCATAAGATGTACTTATTTATTCATTCATATTTTTAGCAGTGAGATGATGCTATTGATGATGATATTGAATCAAGTACGATAAGAAAGACGTATCAAATGGCCTAATCCATTTGCTGTTACTTGAAAGCAGGGCAGATAAATGAGCTGCTGGTGTCTTAAAAGGAAAAAAAATTGCCTCACTAAAGCAACCATTAACTTATGTATAAAATTTATAAGTACGTTAAGTTTAAGATAAGTGAGAGTTTTCCTAAGTAAATGTAGTAATAAAATATGTAGACTACACAGCAAGAGATGAAGCACTTATATTTAACACGTGTGATACCACTGTAAATTTCGTAAAGGTAATAAGTTAAGTTTATATTACAAAGTTTTGTAGCCTCATTATTTTATCTAGGAAAACTGGTATACAAAATTAAAGATAACTAAACTAATAACATAGGGTAAAATATTGTTTTTTGAAAAATGAACTTCTACTTTAATTAAGTTATGGAATTATTACAAAAATAATCTTAAATTTAAAAAGTAAATTACATTTAAGGAAACAGCTTTTGAGCATTTTCTGTTTACGATTAAATTTTAATAATGGTACAACGTAACTATGTTTTTGAGGAAGAAATTTATTGGCTAAAATAATTTAAAGTATTATAAAATAACCAAAACATAAGATGTTCTTGTTTTATTTATTCATAGTTTTAGCAGCAAGATGATGCCCAATTAAAATTAGATTACATTTTACGATGAGAAATGGAACTTTAATATGTAAAAATGTACTAATAGCCGGACTTCAAACCCATAACCTTTTGGATTAAAGGGAGAGGTAGCAATTACGTAATTATATTACTTAAAATATTTTAAATATACAGTTTGAAAATAAATATTAATTGTAAATAATATTTTATAATGAACAGTTTTTGTGTAAAATTTACATTAATAATAATATCAGAAAAACAAAAGGATCTTATAATAATGTATAAACGAGTAATATACTTTTACATGTGACTAAAAGTTTACAAAAGGAATTTAGGGAAGGAAGGAAATACTGTTGATTGCGACAAAACATGAGAAAGTACTTCTGTAAAGGAAAACCGACCTACATTTGAAATGTATATATCTTTGTTCTTTAATGCCGAGTTAATTAAGTTTGACTATTTGATTTCTAGAACACTGTTTCAAATTAATTTTTCAAAGAAACTAGTTTTAAAGTCTTTAAATTATCACATACCGTAAAGAGTAAAATTGTTGTATGCATTAAAGAATAAATTTAAGTTGTACTACATATTTAAATTATAAGAAATAAAAATTAATAAAGTAATTTTAATAAGAATATGACATTATATAATATGAATTTTTTATTATATCATTTCCGTTAACTTTTTTATAATTTATAGTATATATTTGTAAACTTTTTAAATTAACGCTGAGTGAAAAGAAGCAAAGGATTAAACATAAAAGAATTAACATTTACTTAAATGTTTCCTTTAGATAATATGAGAAATAAATATATCTTATTTGATATTTGAACCATGTATGAGATAAAACTTTTTGTTCTTTAGTTATGTTAGAATCGGGTCAGTAATAAAAGTTCATAACAGGATCTATAGAAATGTAGTTAGTATCAGTTTTGAAGAGACAAGAGCTGTAGTATATTATTAACAAAGAAAGATATTCTTTATTTATTTAATATTAATTACTTTGTAATAAAACAGTATTTTTCTAAAAACAGTTTGCAAAATAAAATACCTATAAAATCATATTAATTAATGAAAGAAGGCTTATAATTAACCTGGAAGTATTCAATAAATAAACAAGATTATCTAGAAAATAATATTTATCGATAAACAAGTAACATAAAAATATTGAATTGTCATATATTTTATCACTAAAACAAACTTTTGATGTTTCTATAAAAGAAGAGTTACATCCCATATCATTAACAATTTGTTTCATATACTGAAGTCTTGGTCTTCTTCCTCTTTTCCCTTAAACATAACCTTCTATTTTTGTCTTTAATTAGGTGGTTGCTTTTATTTGGATTTGAATATTAGATCATGGATACCGGTGTTCTTTAGTGGTTGGGGTTCAATTAACTACACATCTCATACATGGTCGGTCTGAGTCTGTATAAGGCTCAGGTTCATTCACACGTCACGAATGAGGAACGCGTCTGCCTAAGGGCCCCGAATTTAGAAAGTTGCATGGGATATCTGGCCAACAAGTTCATCCCTTCTCTTCACAATATTTTGTCAAAAACTTCTTTTATTCCAAATCTCTCCAAGAGTTCTTCATTACTGACCCTATCAATCCATCTCACTTTCAATAACCTCCTATAACACCAGAGTTTCCAATCTTTCCTCACCACTGCTCCCATAGTTTATGCATTGCTAAAAATACCGTATTACATAAAAATTTCAATGGTCAGTTTAGAATTTTTAAAAAATGTTACTTCCTAGTAACTAAAAGAATCTTTCTTTTGGGTCTAAATTTTATATTAAACAATAATATTACTTTATCAAATAAATTTCTTAATTTCATTTAAGTAGAGGGCGAACAAATTCGTATAGAAAGAACTTTCATTAGAATAGAGAAAAGTATTGGCCTTCACTACAAACGCTTCAAACTGTTAAAAAAAAAAAATATATATATATATATATTTTGGATTTTATTAGGCTTTAACTGTATTATACGCTAAGTTACGGGACTGTTGTTATTTCTAACAGATACCAGAGGTATCATCATTCCAGTATATCAAAATAAAGATGAATAAAACTGTTTAAATACGGCAAAAAGTAAACATTTTCCATTAGTTGTTGGTAAGAAATTACTTAGATACAAGGATTTGCTTTAATAATGCATACTTATTGGTAAAAGTTAAATAATTTTTAGTTCTTTTGGACTAGTTCAATAAAATTGCTAGGATATCACTTGAATAAATTTTGAACTGGGTTAGGGTTAAATGATTGATCTACTATCCGTATAAATGGTCTTAAGAATTTCTGTTTTACCCCTACCGTTGAGTACGAATGAATATTTCTTGAATTTTAGTTTTAATCCAAACTACTGACTATTACAAAATCCCGTAAGCATATTTTTGTGCGTGTGTTAATTTTTGGTCTTTATATCTGTCTGAGGAAAGGCTCTATTGAAAGTCAAGTAATTATTTGAGGTAACTTTCACATCATGAAATTGAATCTATTAAACGTCTGAAAATATTGTTTAAGGGGTGAATAGATCACAAAGAGGGTGTTATATATTGTAGGGGTGGAAATTTATGATAAATTTCCTAATATTTCTTTTTACTTTACCAAAAAATATCATCGGAAATAGAATTAGAAATAAAAACTATTGAACAATTTTGTTGGTTATTTCTCTTTTTTTTTAAAAAATACCCCAATTTTCAATCATGTAATCTTTAAGAATCGTTCGAAAACTATTTCAACCTATTTACTTCAGTTTTTTTTTTCTTTAGGTAGGAAATTTTGGTTGTGTATTTTTCAAACGTTAAAAATATTTAAGTCCTATCAATTCAGTCAATCGATCTCCGTACGGAAATGGTATTCTTTCATTCGGAAGTTCAAGCATGGCATTTTTCACACGCAGTTCATTATCATTCATCATATAGTATATAGATTAAATAGACAAAGTTTTTTCCTTAAATTCATCAATACCTTTACCAGTTTGGTGCTATTCTTCATTTCTTTCAGTTCTCTGTTGATATTTTTGCTTCAACATGATTACTACATTCAAACACCTAACTAATCTATTTTAAAGTTTTCGATATTTATTTTCCTCTACAACGTTTAATTTTTACACATTCTTCTATTAGTAAATTAATTTAATTTAGTTGTCTTTAAATGTGACTCACCAACCTAGTTAACCTCTTTCCTTGACTATGTGACAAACTTGTTCCCTGTTCTAATCTTTTTATGATCTCACCTATTCATCGACCGTCCTAATTTCCGGCATCCTTGCGTATTATAACTTCTCCAAAGTCTTTAATATCTAATTATTTTATCTTTGTTAAATTTTAGGAATGTTACATCTCAAGAATGGTTGGCCTGAGTCTGTACAAAACTGTACCTCATTTACATGTCACACAAATCATTCTCATTTCATTGAGTTATGGGATGTTGCTAGCCCCCCTACAGCCCACTATGGTTTCTGAGCTGCACAGTCCAGTAGGTCACTAGGTGAACAGATTGAACGTAACGTTAGGGAAAAAATGTTAGGAAATGTTTTTTTTATAAAGTTTCTCCTCCCTCGGTTCAATTTAGGTTTTATCTCGATGGACCTTTGTCCATCGTTTGTAAATTTTACTCCCCCCTAAATAGCGAAATCAAAACCTTTTGTACATCATCTTAGTTTACTTAATTACTAATTACAACTTTTCTGCTATTTTTAATTTATGCAAAAATAAAGGCAATGTTCATTACTGTTAACAAATATTAGCACTAAACACTGCCCTTAATTGCTAATTTCTTTCATAGCAATATGTGATTAAAATACATTACATTAGAATACACATAATTTCTCTCATAGCAATACAAAATTGTTACTAGTTGATAATATTCGATTGTAAATATGAAGTGATTTTAATAATGTTCGTTATCAAATTCATTTTACGTGACCACTCCTGTAATTGAACTTTGGTATAATTTTCAATGACGTATTTATTTTTAAAGTTAAGTGTTATGACAATTTACTCATATGAAAATTATATTTCATGTTAGTTATACTTGTTATTAAAAAAAAAATCAATAACATATTATTTTAAAAAAATTAAAATTTTAATAATGCGAAAAAATGTTGAAAATGAAATAATTTAAATAAAAAATTTAGTGATTAAGTTTATAATTTAGTAATTAGATAAGATGTACAATTAAATTTAAAAAAATGAATAATGACGAGATCGATAAAACAATGGTCGTAAAAAATACTGGCAAAGAATTGTAAGATACTCCCGGTTATTAATAATGAAAATTATGAAATAAAACAAAAAAAAAAACAAAAAAAACAGATTATTATAATAAAGTTTTATTTAAATCAAATCTTCAATAAAGGCTAAAATAAGAAAAACAAAATTTTCAAAACAAAACATTCTACACTTCAATATCAATAATCAATAATTAAAAAAAGAAAATGTAGGCAGTTCATGATAGCTCTATGCATGAAATATAACGCTTTTGAAAAGTATTTAAACCGAAGGGAGATAGACCAAGAGAATAAAAAAATAATTTAATTTTTAAGGCTAGGGGGATTGATTTTTTGAAAAACCTTTTTTGTGGGTTATTTATACATGCAATATAGGTAATAAATTTGCTTTAATAAAGTTTTCTCCAAAATTCACCTGAGGAAAATTGAAATTGGGTTTTTCGGAATATTCCGCTCTTAATGAATTTTGAAAAAAAAATCAGTGTCCCATATATAGAAATATTTGAACTAAATTTTAAAAAAAATGGTTCAATCCTGAGATAACAGACCAAAAGCAGTGCGACACATACATGCATACGTACTCATATACAATTTTTTTTCCTCTAGATGACTTAGTTGAACCCTACATTATAAAGATTTGCAAAAAAACTCGATATCCCATTTTTGACATGATCACCATACTTTCTCCTTTAATATAGCTCTTCAACCTATATTCGCCGGGAAAGTAATTACAATATAGTAAATGGTAATTTTAATAATTATGTTATCTGAAATAGGTGTATTTATACTCAAAAATACAACACTTATTTCTCAATTGGTTTTATTCACGTATACTACTAATATACGATATGTGAATTTTTAAGATTAATAATTCTAAAATAAAATATTAAAAATTTCTATATAAATATTGTTTAGAAAAATTCCCTCGGTTCTTTTTCAAAATAAATAATATAATAAAATAAAATAAAACAAAACAGAATATAAAACACCTAAATAATTATATATTACTTAATTTCAAATTAATAATAAAACAAATCCATTTTATAATATTTTTTTATCAACTTTATCAACTTATCTTTATAAACAAAACAATATAATAAAAATATTTAATTTAAATAGTTACACTTTTGATGTTGAACTTCAATTAGCAAATAGTAAAGGGTTCAATCGGAAATTTAATTTGTATATGAATTGCTTAACGCTAACCGACACAGTTATTTGTTTACTGCGTTTTCAAACGTTTTCTGTTTCTTCATAATTGTCAGTATTTTGTAAAATGAAATCAGAAGCATTAAGTCGGTATGACCACAAAAAGCTGGATCAGGGAACGGTTAGAAAAAGAGAGAGAGTGAAAAAGATAGAATGAGAAGAGATGATTTTAGGAACAGGTTTAGCGAGAACTAGTCCGAGAGAGAAATATCTGACCGCTGCCAAACTTGAACCTCAAACTCTAAGAGAGTTTCTAAAACATATCTGCATTGGAAGTGAACTAATTTGCAAGGGTTGAAAGCAAACCCTTGTAATGCTTCGCCTGTCACCTCCGGACTGCTGGGCTATAAGACACGTTTAACCACTGTTCGAACCTCTAGCGGACTACTATTTACTGTTGTAATAGAAGGAAAAGTCAGAGTCTTGGTGTCTCACAAGTACAACTTCTAATGTTATATTTGATAAAAGTTATTATATAAGAGAAGTTTTTGAGTGTAGTACTGTTAATCAGTTTTACGAACTTTTCATTAACTACCGAAAACTAATTAAAGAAAGAAAAAACATTAACAAATATAAGTATTTAATAACGATGAAAAAATTATTAAAAAGTTTAATTTACTAATTTAGGAACTTATGAACTAATTATTAGACATTTAAAAAAAATATATGTATCCGGAAATATTTTTAAAAAAATCTTTAACGTTTTATGTTACAAACTACATATCAAAAAACTATTGCATTTTTATTAATAGATTTCAAACAATAAGTAAGGTTACAATTTTAATCGTTTTTCTTTTTTTATTTGTTTCATGCCTCCCTCTTTATCAAGTGAACCAATTTCAATGACTCATTCAGTTTAATTTTTAGAGGAGGTTTAATCTTTTGATTATTTCAACGTAATTATGTGTATAGATTTACAACTTATTTTAAATGCACGAACAAATAATATTTTCAAAATTTCTTCTTTCTTTTGAAATATATCAGCAACTGAAAATCTTCATAAACCCTCATCCAACTTTTTCCAATAAATTTTGTACAATTAATTTCTTAATCAACATTTTCACTGAATTTAATGATTTTAATAAAATGCGTGTTGAAAAATAACCAGAAAACATATACGCGTACACTTACTTAGCAAAACTTTTAAAAAATCTACTAAAGTTTAATTTTTTTTTAAATCTTTTTCAGCAACTTGAAAATGTTGAGAATTGCAAAAATTCAAGAGATGACAACAATACTTTCCATTAGTTTAACTTTTATAATAAAGTAATCAGAAAAATAATTTTTAAATTAGTTTATTAAATTATATCACTATTCCACAGTAATAATGTGTCTTAAAATGATAACAAATAAATTTGTTGGAAAAATTATACTGAAAAGTAAAGTGATACTTTTTCAATTCCCTTTAAATTTTGTTTTTGAAATCGGCTTCAGGTTAAAAATATTTAATAATAATTTAATAATTCCTAACTTTGCGCCAGCTTCATAAAGTTGAAATTTAAAAAAAATGGAAAAGAATTGTTATGTTTCTTTTAGGGGAGTTTATTGTCAGATTTACAATTATACGTTTCAAGTTTGTTTTATATAACATTATTACTTTCTTCACCCAAATAAAAAGCTATGCTATAGTGTTATTGAAATAAATTTAAAAAAAATAAAAATACAACCTGAATTAGGCTTAGTGGTTTCGATGTTCTTAAACTATGTTTATGCTTTCTATTGGGGTGCTAAAACAAGTTTATCTTATTTTTACTTCAATTTTTCACTATTTTTCTAAAAAACAATATTGCTAAAAATAGTTTTTGTATAATAATTCACACGTACTATTTTTTTATCGATTAATTGTTATGTATTATTATTATGATTCTTTTTCCATTTATTTTTTCTAATTATACTTTTTCCATAGTGTCTGCTGATGATGATTACTTAACTATTGAAATGCCTAATCTAATTTTAGGTTTTTAAAGTATCTGTGAACATTTTTTGAGCAAATTCTTTACCAATTTATATATTTAGTCTGATTTTATGTTTAAAATACGGGTAGGCTTACGAAACATTCCATCAGTGTAAAAAAATAAGTTTTTAAGAAACAGAAAGGTGAGCAATTAAAAAATGTACGTACGAAAACATGACGTAATTAACTGCTGACTAGGTTTGACCTAGGCTGAGATCGTTACTCTAAAACGATAAAAGTAATAAAGAATTAAAAAAAAACGAAAAATCAAATATGCTGAGGAAACAATAATTGGCTCAGATAATATACTAATTTATAAAAATCCTAGAGATAAATGAAAACAAGAAAATTGGTAAATAAAACAACATATCTATGTGTGTGTGTGTGTGTGTGTGTGTGTGTGTGTGTGTGTGTGTGTCTGAAGATGACTAAAGTGAAAAAAAATCATATGATTAAATTAAAATAAGAAATTCTTTAGAAATACGAGAATGAAAAGCGTAAAACCATGAAGGAGGAGTAAAAAATAAGTATCGAAAGAAAGCAGTTCAGAAATAAAATATTAAGTAATGAAAAAGGATAACATAGAAAAGAAGATAAATTATGAAGGTAAATAGAAACGTGACAAGAGATAAATGAATGAGTAAAAGGATTAAAGAAAGACAAAATATTAACTTTAACTAAATATTAACAATAAATAGTAATGAATTACCGCAGTTAATAATCAGAAGAAAAAAGAAGAACATGATTACAAGAAAGTTCAGATGAAATGTAAATAAAAAATAAAAGGATAAATGAAAAAAAAGTAGAAGTTTAAAATCAAATGAAAGAAGAGAAACTAAACAGGGAAAGTGAAAAAAAATTGCTAGAGAGAAAAATTAAATACTAGCTGAAATCAGAGAGAAGAAAAAACAAGCAAAAAAATATTTTATGTGTGGATATAACGTGTTATATTTTATTTACTATAACGTGTTTTTCATTTTTATAAAAGTTTTTATTTGAAATTTAATTAACGTAGTAAGTAAATCTAAAAGTAAGTTATTGAAGTAAAAAAAACAATAAAGTGAGTGAAAAAAGTAAGAATTCAATAAATACTATTAAAATTAATAATTTTTTTTTGAAGATATAATTGAAAATAAAATACAAAGAAATGGTGTCCGTTGTTAATTTATTTCAAATAACTTGTGTCAAAAATGTAAAGATAATATTCTAGAGAAAGAAAATTTTTATATTCAACTTTTTTTAAATTAAGGTTATTTACATTACATATCATATTACATTGTATATAAAGTCAGTATAAAAAGTATAAAGAAATAAAGAAAAGTATAAAGCCAGTATAAAGAAATTATTAACTTAAATACGTATATACACAATTTTCCTTTATTATGAATTTTTAATGATGTAATTTTAAATGAGAAAATGGTTTACATGTAAATAATCTTTATAGAAGATTATATAATTATTCATAAAGAGACATTAGCAGAAAAAACTTTATCAAATGTATTAACGTTTAGTTTTTTCTTCATTTTCATTTCGTCTTTTTCCTCATTTTATTTTTAATTTTCTTCAAGTATTCCTGTTCCGTTTTATATTAGTAAATTAATTTTTATTTTTTATTCGTTATATTTAAAGACAAATATTCTTAGTTGCTTAAAAGATAAACTTAATTGAAATTTACTTCTAAGTGTAATAATAAGTAATTATACCGTCTTTTTATTCCTACAACCTTCCGTTATACCTATTCACGCAGTTAAAGCCAGATAATGATGGAAATGATGGAAATCCATAGAACGATGTAACAAAATAGTAGTTAAACTTTATATATTGCATTTGGTATTTAATATACAACGGCATTAATGTTATCAGTTAATAAATAACTTATAAATAAATAATAATGTAAAGCATATAAAGCTTAGAATTTATATTTATATTTTCTGTATAAATAGATAACATACATAAAAACGCGTAGAAATTTAAATGACATTTAACATATAACGCAATATTTATTTATATAATATAAATGAACTAACTAATCTGTAATCAGTTTTCCCCTGATCAGGTATACAAATATGTTTCGTAGTTTTAACAGATTCTCAAAATATAACTTTATTCTTCCATTGTTGGTATAAATCTTGCGATAGGAAAAAATACGGAAGGTTCTTTGTAAAAACAAATGTACTAGTAAAATTTTATGTCCGTTCAAAGAAATAGTATCATATGAAGCCATTTATACATTTGAAAAAGTACAATGATCTACGCATCTTCAACGATTAGTGAGAATTTAAATACGCCTCCTAGTCGATATAATCAAAAACTCCTCTCTAATTGCGGTAATAAACTTTTTCTAAACATACATTACCATATCAGTATGGGAATTTATTTTACTAATGTAAATATTGTCACGTGTTCGCGGCTCGACCAGGATATTGAGAGACTATAACGAACAAAAAATTTCTACGTAAATACAATTTTTTACTCTAAAAACATAGAAAATATAATAAATAATAACAATAATAATAAAAGTGAATATATGACATAAAAAAATACTAATTCAAATAAGGACAAAATTTGTTTAAGGATAGTTAAATTATAAAAACCTGAATACGGTACAATATACAAAAAAAAAATAAAAACTTTATGAATACTGCTAATATTAATATCCAATATTGCATTAACAACAAAATAAGTTTAGACAAGTATGTTCATACAGTTTCATTGTCTGCAAATATTATTACTTTAGCAGTTTAAAATAGAACTACCCTACACTTTATGAATGAATTTAATACTGTCACTTTCACTACTGTTTACTAGTTACTCACCAAACAACTTCCTGCATTCAACAACTATCCACATTGGAATGCTTACGATGTACTTTTTATTCGTTACCAACTGCTTACTGATAACCCCGTCACGCAATCGCATCGTCTTGCAAAACTACTCGCTGTTATCGCGACTACGCCGAACACGGCCTCACAGAGCTAGTCGCAGCATTCGGTTAACAACGGACCGTTCCCGCTGATCCTGGTAGTGTTTATATTCCTTGGTCTGCAGAACAAGTACCCGTCTCATTCTTTAACGTATGAAGCGTGACAACTTTCGTCGTCCGCGTCCTTACGTTTTGCCCTAAATTCCTATTCCGGTAACCCTTCTCGTCAAACAACAGCTGTTGAAGGTCCCATTTTCTGTACTACAAAGAACAGACAGACTTGTTAGCCTGAGGAAAGGATATTTTTTAGTTCCTGGATTCCTTTCATTATTATTTTCCCGTACTTTATTCTTAATCGGAAGGAATCCGTTAACTTGGTCCGTTATATTGGTCCTGGTACAATATATAAAGTGTAGAAGCAATATCCCAGTATAGGTGTCACTAATATTTTATACAGGATTATAGTTGTCATTATCTTAAACGTCTCGTTCACCCATTGTAATAGAAGAAAATTCCTTCATATTCCAGATTCCCTCAGATATTCATGAAACAAAATCTTGGTATTTAACAAAATGTTGAAATCCTTTGTCATAATGGACTGAATTCTATATTCTAATGCTCACAACTGATTTATTACAACTGATCACAACTGTTTTATTACATTCAACCTCATGTGATCATCAACTGTCCACTGATTTTCCTTTCCAGTCTCAATTTAATAACAACAAATAATAATAAAAATTATTACTGATAGCGTACATATAATATTAATATTACATAATATATATTTAATATAAAAATGTAATACCATTTATTTCAGATTTTATGCATTAATAACAAAGTATGGAACGTTGGTTTTCTTTTTATACATAAACTTGTAAGTAAATAAACATCTAAAATAAACTAAAAGTTATCACAGATTCTTAATTAAATCTATATAAGAGTATATCTTAATGTTTTTAATTTCAGAAAAAAAAAATCGTATAGAATAACAAGTCACAACGAAGCCAGCTGCAGTCAACACCGCAGCAACCACAACTTTAAAATGTGGTTGAAAACTGTGAAAGGAAAATAAAAGAGTTTATTTTTTAAATTGTCTAAATGAACAATGCTGCAATCTGTTACTTAAGAATAAATAAAATAGTAGTTGAAATTTACCTTTGTAGGTTTTAAATTAAAAATAGTAATAAACATTCAAAATTAGAAAACCTACATAAGTTCTTAAAAAAAATTATTGTTCATTTTTAATAATACAATTAGGTTAATTATAGATTTATAAAAAAAAACATTTTTTCTAACTAATAATATTGATATTAAACTAACTATAGTTTGCTAAGAATTTTTTTTACTAATTCTCTTAAAAATTAGACTCTTTCAGATATTTTATTATATTCAAACTCCTTATATTTATTTATTCGTTACTTTCTAAGATATAAAAAAATTAAATCATTTCATTATTTTTTTTTTGGAAAAAAAGAAACTGTATTATTATTTCGGTATAAAAACAGTTACGTTGTTTTATAATTTTTTAAGTTCCATTTTAATTCACAATCCTCAGTAATTAAGTTTTTAATTTTATTTCATAAACTGAAAAAATTATAAAATGTAGGAAAACCATTACATATTTGTATATGAATATACATATAAATATATTTACATTTTTTTATATATAAAAATGAAAAATAAAAACAAAAGACGAGGAAGTTTTCTTGTTATTTTTATATTAAATATATAAAAAATAACGAGTAACTAAAGATAATTCAGGAAAAATTTATTTCAGTTCTTTTTAAAAAAAAAAAATCTTGGCTCTTGCCTTATTATTTTTTTCCTTAAAAGTGTAGTAAAAGAGTATTAGAGTATACGCTTTTCAAGGTAAATCCGTAAGAAGTATATAAGGAACAGAATACCTTTTCTTCGATAGAAGAAAAATAAAGGAGAAAAAACGTATTTTTTTTTTTATGTGTTGGGAAATTGCAAAATTTTAAAACATTACATAATATTTAATGTTACGTTTTTCATAAACCTTTGTAAACTTTATTAGATTTGGTTTAACTGGCTTACGGTATCACATGAAGAACTAACTCTAAACAAGTTATTTAAATGTGGATAATCGAGAAACATTTTTCAGTAATCTTCAGAATTTTATCGATTATAAAATATACTCATTTTATCGTTTTTAATATTTCACATATTTTCAATATTTAAAAAGAAAAATTTTTACAAGATTTTTTTTTGACTATTCTCCTGGAATGGGAAGCAGAAATTTCGCCAAATAGCTTTAGAATTATTTACATGTTGCTCTGATTCACAGCAATATACTACTCTCAGATTGTTCTCTATGACAAATGCTGCTCGATCACAGCATTTATTAACTTATTTTCAGATATACTTGACGGAATTCAAAGAATTGCATATTTATATGCAAAGAACGTAGTTATTGAATTTGCGAGATAGAACAGGGTTGTACTACTTATACCAAAGTACATCGATAGTCAAAATCCGGTAAGTCTATAAAAAAATCCGGTAAAGTAAAATCCGGATAGTCTAATCCGGTAAGATTAAGAGTAAAACTACCGTCGCTGGGAGATATTCAGCGGTATTGCGGATAGCCGTCGTCTTACGATCTGAATGTCATTGATTAAGGGGGAGAATACCGTTTGCTTTAAAAAGTTTTTATCACGCAGGAAGATTTCCCGTTGAGGCTTCCACACGGATCATAATTCTCAATTGATTTGGTTATGTCATGAAAAGAAGGATCAGAATCACTGGTTTGATAAATTAGTACTTATTGCGTAGTAATTAAAGTGGACATGATTTGCTCCTTCGGCCAAACAAAAATGTGGACTTGTGGAAGTCTTTTTTGCCATTCTGTTTATAGATCCAAACATACAATCGTTTGAAGAAACTGTGTTAATTATTTTTACTTTTAAACAAAATCAATCGCTATAGTGTGTCAAAGTTGAGACATTTGATGAATAAATAAACTATCTTTAATCTCACACCGCTTTCAGTTACATGTTAAATCTACAAAGACTTTCGAAACTATCGGACCGGTCATGGCGTCTTACTTCCTGTCACACATGTAACAAAGTCCACAGGTAAAACTGGAAGTTAGTCCAACTGCCTTATCAATTTTTTATAAATCATGGTCAGATGTTTTAGTCAAATTTAGCATACGAATTTAATTTTTACTTCTTAACTTCTTCTGGCTGTGTCTAATGAATAAAAATTCTTCGGTTTTTATTTTGGCAACATATTTATCAAAAACTGGTTGAATTCATTACGATAAAACAGAATTAAATGTGCTTTTTTCTTATTTTCAAATGAAACATATGTACAATACATAATATGTACAAATGAATTTTATTTCTTGACGCCGACTATTACGAACGTAACAATTTTTATTTTAAATATGATTATACATTTGAATTTGAATTAACATCTTATCGGAAATCCCTGATGATGGAGTAACGGCTCCGAAAGTACTCGGATATATATTTATAAAATTGTTGGTAAGTGGAACTTTAATTTATACAATCTTATTTTATAATGTAATCGTTAATTGTACTAAACATAAAATCAACTGGTTATAGGAACTGACTTTAGAATAACAACGTTTCCTTTCAAAAAACAATACATTTTAGAGAATGTCATGACTAAACTATTGAACTTCGTTGAAGTAGAACAACACTGAATTTGGGTAGGAAAACACAACTATAGCTTAACAATGGGTGTGAAACCAAACTCACAAAACTTTGCGTAGCGTGGCATAAGCTTAGCTTACTTTGTCATTCTGTGTGAATTGGTATTAAACGTGTTGTCTGAAGATTTTTAATTTTTTTAATACTGTTAAAGATAATTATAGATCTATAATAACTTAAAATTTAATTAGTTCAGGAAATACAAAATAACGTCATCTGCAAAGTGTATTTCAAATTATTACCTTTCTTTTTCCTTCTTACATCAGACTACTTCACGAATTGGGTTGTATATTTGGAGTAAGTTCGGATTATGTATCCTTTATTCCTAAACTGTTATCTAACAGTTGAAATGTTTTACTTTATATATCCATTTGATCTGGGAACAAATTGACAAACAAAAAACAACCCAAAAAGTGTAAATGCGCTCGAAATTTTAATTTTGGAAAAAGTATTTTACAGAGAACGATATTATTCTTGGGAATGAATCTTTTGATACTGTACTCTTGATGAGCTATTGTTAAAAAAAAAATAAAATAAGATATATATTAAAATAATAGAAGTAATTCAAAATTAATTACCAAAAGTAATCGTTAAATAAGTCAAAATTTCCACTATACCTTAAAATTTTAAATCTATTATATCATCAGATTTTATTCCATTCCTGTTTGTAAAGAATAGTACTACCATGCAATCGACATTGTGGCTTGTAGTGGTGCGGGTAACACACATTCTTATCTATGATTTCACAAATGAAAATTATAGCGGAAAGAAATTTTAGAACTACGTTTGAAAATCAACTTCAAGAAAATAAACAACAATTATTGTATGAAAGATCCTTCGAGGTAGGCTGTATGAAATATCTAGAACGAGAGACCGTACACATACATTAACAGATCATGATGATATTGGAAGAACGAGGAAGATTTGTAAACAAAGATCAGAGTGTTTAGAATACATTTAGAGTGAAATTGGAACTCGTATTCCATAATATATTGTATAAAGATTTTACGCAGTAAAACTGGTATAAGTTACAACTGCTTAAGGCATTCAGTAATGCTAATATTCAACGAGGAAAAAAAGCGAATTACACATACCTTGATGAGAATGGAAAATTGAGATGACATTTTTAATTAACATGTTTATTAAAGATAGCATTTCGCCTTATAGTTACAATTACCTGTCGTAATTTGAGTATATGGATCAATTAAAGCCAACAGATAATGTATTTTATCTTTTAACATATCATATGTTTTCACATGCAAAACTTATGTGAAGTCTTTATTAATCTAATCTCTTTGAAAGTTAATAAATTCTTCTTCTTTAATATTCTGATAACTTTTATTAAATATGCTGTAAAACTACCTAATACCATAATTACAGTAAGATGTAAGGGGAAGTTTGATATTCCTACAAGATGAAACGTTACATGACATCACGGTAAGATTATTTAGCATCGGTGGCATCCTGATAGAGGCCAAACTGATGACTGTTTTGTGTTATCAGGTTTAGAGGGTCTAAAAGATGATCTACGGTAAAGCCCATCTGTGCTAGGTACGGAGGGAGTGGTGTGGCAACCGGGATCGTCATAAGGCGGGTGTCTTCCCCTAAGGGGGTAAGGATGCAAGGTTATCCTACACCTATCTAACATAATTCCTATTTGATTTGGTTATTGAGAATGATAGACCATGAGCATGTGATTATCTAACGATTAAGTTTTTTCTACGTAAATGTTATGTAAACGAAAAGGATTGTATCTCATCAATTCAATACCTCTCGATGAGCTATGTAACTAGGGTTACAGGTACATTAGTGCAACACGCTTTCATATAACTGAAGTGAAATTTCTTATAAATGAGATATCCTTTGAATGACAAGAGGAACTAAAATAAACATTTGCAGAACACGTACCTGATATTCTGGATTTTAAAATGTTTAAATACTGGGAATAAATTACAAGAGAGTAATATATATTTTGATTTATTTTTCGGAATGTTAAGGAGACTATTTTATGGCAATATAATAAACATTTTTTGAATCATTTTCAATTAACAGAAAATAAACATTTATATGTTGTTTCTAAAAATATTAAATATGTTCCATAAAGACTTACAAAATATTGATCTCATTAATGTTTTAAGGGGAACTTGAATCATGATTTTGAATCAAAATTAAATATTTTGTTTCTGTTAGTTACTAGCATTACAAAGTGCTTTACATAATAACGATTCTATGACTCATAGTTGACAGCAATTTTGTACACGGTTTTCTTAATTTTCAACTTTTGACTGAATAATTGATTAAAATATTTTTTTTATTAATTATTTTTTGAATAGTAGAGGTGCTTACAGCCATATGAATACCAGAAGTTTAATGCAGTAAAAAAAAAATCAGTTTTCAGAAATACTTCGAGAAATGAACTACTTAGCTAGGATGTTCCTGGAAAATTATAAAACCAAACGAATATCTCTGTTCTGTAATTTTGAGTCGCGTTCCAAACCTGTTTTTGTAACTGAACTATAATTATAGTTACGTTTGCATAATACAGTGATTATTATTTTACATGTTAAAATTAAAATTTACACAGTTTATTAAATGATACTTTCGTTAATTTATTAATACATATAAATAAATAAATAAATGCCATCATCATTGGAAGAATTCTTGTTCATTAGTGGGAGTAGCAACAAATTGTTTTATCAAAGACATGGAATTGTGTGTTGTTTGAACTATTCAAATTTTGATTACGTAATTAAAGATTATAAAAAATAACAATAAATGAATATGAAATATTACAACTGGGTAACAACGTAAAAATATCAGAAATATTTACAAAAATTAGTAATTTAAAAATTAGTAGAAAAGTAATATTTTCTACTACATCGTTAGCTCTACCAAGCTATACTAATAAATTACAATTGGGAAAACAAAATCATAAACCTTAAATATTAGTTTTAATGACGGTATTACTGGAGGAATCAATTTGTTCGAAATATTGGGAATTTTCTTTCAGCACCAAGGGTTAAAACGATGAATTGAAGGTAAAGAAAAAAGTATAAATCAGAAATGATACTACAGGGAAACAAATAATAGAAAAATGCAATAAAAAAGGTTAGAACTGAAGTAGATGATGCTGATTATGTTGAATATAAAAAAGGTTAAACAAATTTTAATTTTATAGTAAATTACTATAGTAGTTTAATTTTCGATGTAATTACCAAAATTTTAAAATTTCAAAAACTATGTATGTTTGTTAAAAATGATATGAGTTTGGATGTTAAGATTTTTGAAGAAAACCAATGACATCTAAGCTTTGTATTGATGAAAATTTGAAAATTTGGTAGAATAAGCTGGCCAAGTACTGCATGACTTTTCCGACTATGCTGGTCAAGTTATGATTAATATGTTTTTTTAATAATAATAATATTATTATTATTAAAATGTTTTTGATGATGATACTTTCTTTGATACTTTATCTACAGAATAATGCTTTCTTTGTTAGATATTTAATTATTGTATTTTCTTTTTTTCGGAGCGCAAATGTTATTGTCCTGTTTTAATAATAAATGTTTTTGTGTAACTGTTCTGTTGCACAAACAAAGCAAATAAAAAAAAAAAAAAAAAATTATTATTGAAAGAGAGGAAAAAAACAAATATATTTTTTTTAGAATTGGAGGATAAATTTCAAGAAAAATGTTTTCTTAATATATTCATATAAAGGTTAAGCTAAAACATCTGTATAAGTAAAGGTTTTCTTAAATATAGTGATAAAATAAGAAAATTTTCAAAAAAAATTTCGGCATTTTAGTTCCGCGATCAATATTTTTTTTTTTAAATTGTAGACATTTATTGATAGCTCTATATGTGAAGTATAAACTTAAAAAACAAAGTTTGAAAAATATTTAAACTAAAGAGAGATAGAGGAAAGGAAAAAAAAGAAAAAACATACATTCAATTTTAAGAGATGGGTTGATTTTTGAAAAAACCTTTTTTTAATTTATTTATTTATCCATTGTAACAGATTTACATAAAATTTTCTCTAAAATGCCTCTGAAAAATGGGAAATGGTTTTTCGCGGTATTTTCCACCCCTTAAAAAATTTCGAAAAAAAGATTTATATGATTAATAGAAATATTTGAGCCAAATTTGAAGAAAATCGGTTTGGTCAATTCTGAGATAAAGCCAAAAGCACTCCGACATACAAACGTATATATGCGCGCACAAATATTCCTGTGTGTCTCTTGTGTTTTTTTTGTCTAAATGTACTTGTTGGACAGAAAACCTTAAATATTTGCAAAGAACCCGATACCTTTTTTTGTCACGAACAGCATACATTCCCCTTTAATATGCACATAGCTATTCTAGCTAAAATCGCCGGGATAGTAAAATTGTTTCAAATTTTAAAACTTCCAATTTTTTTACAAAAGTATAGTAAAGAACGTATTGTATAAGAAACTCATTTGCGATGCAGTACACACACACACGCACGCACACACACACACACATATATATATATATATATATATATATATATATATGGAAAATTGTGTGAAAAATTTTAATGATTCTATGAATACTGTTTTTTTAAAGAATGTAATAAATGTTCTGTTCCCATATTTAATATACCGGATACATTGTAAAGGATCATCTTAAATGTGATAATTTTTGTTTTTATTTCATTATTATTATTTTTTTTTTGTAGTCTTTTAAGATAAACATTATCATAATTATGAATTATTATTTGCAAAATGCATAATAAATTTTTCAGTAATTTTGCCATAAGTATTTAATCATTTAAAGTTAATAATGTTTTGATAAAACTAAAGGAAATTAGTAAGAGGCTTTTGAAGTAGGAAGAGGATAATTTATATATATATATATATATATACGCTTATATACCCTTATTTTTATTTATAAAATTTAAGCACAGCATACATAATCTATAATTGTCGTAATGACGAACCAAGTTTTATTATGTTTAGTATATCCCTTTTCTACATTTCTAACCTAGTGTGTTTATAAACGTCTTTATATATAAATACAGTATAAACTTAATGTGTATGTGAGTGCTGTGTATATGTCGTGCATAATTGCGGGTACGTGCCGGGAACAGCAAAGTGTTTAGTACGGCAGTTTATCAAGGGAACTGAGACATGCAAAGTGTGCAACTTCCTACAACACACTAGGAGTTGTACAACTTTACATCCAAACAGTAAATCATAACCCATCCTTCTAACCAGAAATAGTAAACACACATATACTGATACAAATACAAGTGTGTTCTACAAACAAATAGACACAAATAGTAACCTCCTCGAGATTGTTCACACGTCCTTTATGATGATACATTATATATAATGCTTTCTTTGTTAGATATTTAATTATTGTATTTTCTTTTTTACGGAGCGCAAATGTTATTGTCCTATTTTATTGTAAGTTAATTTAATCGCTGTTTTACTTTATTTATTTATTTTTTCTTAATTATTAAAATACATGAAATTTTACCTATTATATTTATTGCAAAAAAAGATACGTTAATTAAATGAGCTGTATTTCTCAGAAAACTTATGAATAAATTAAGTGAAAAGGAAAAGTCTTTCTCTACAGAGTATAACGTACAACAAATGTGATCCTGGCCACTGAAGTACGAGAGAAGTGAAACAGTCACAGAGAATCCTTGAAAGTAACCAGATGACATCACATTCTGTACAAGGATTGTTTGTGTTTCCTCTTTACCACACTAACGTTTGCGGTTGGTAGGAGGAATGAACATTTTTGTTAATATTCTTTTACTTTTGCTTATTTCCTGAGGAGTAAACCTGCATGAAATCGCCATCAGGTATGTCACCTGCTCGAATGAAATACGTCACCAAACCTCTTTCCTTCATTTGATCAATGAGTACCTTGATAATTTAAATACATTTACACAATCATCTGATTTCTAATTTTTCTTGTAAACTAATATTTTTTTTATCCTAATTCTATATTATTATTACGTGAAATTAAGAGAAAAAGCAATATTTTCTTTTTATTTTCATCTGACTTTTTTCCTCTTTAAATGAGGTGAGTTAATATATATTCCGCTTGAGGTAGAATTTTATGAACTAATGAAATATTAAATTTCAAAACATATTAGATTATAAATATGTTATTTAACAATTTTTGAGGGGCCGTGAAAATCTGTACGACTTTACTAGTTGTGTGTAATTACATTCCATGAATCAAATCAAATGTGAGGATCTCTATATTATTGTCCATAGTGGAATTATAGTATATAGTATCATGATGTACACGATCGCACTGTAGTAGCGTTATTTAATGCAAAATACTATTTCAATTGTGAATTTATATCTATTTATTATGAAAAATTAGCAAGCGTAGATTTTTCCGATAAGAATATTTGCTACAAATTGGGTTTTATTAGGGCTGCCTCAAATGAAATCAAGCTGGAAGATAGCCCACTGGTAAACATCCCTACCGAATCACACGGATATCAAACATACAGTAATTTTATGAGTTTCTTCATCCACACCACAAATCTAATCAATATCTAGTTCATAATAACAGAAAACCTTATAGAATTAAACTAAGAGAAAGGAAAAAAGCAGGATGGATCTGTTAAAATGATGATCTGCCCACATAAAGACCGGAAAGTAAGAAACTATAAACTTATCTTAAGAGTGACTACAGAACTCTTCGGGTATTAAGTGAATTTACCTTAGATTCAATCCCTCGGAAAATCCATATGTCCGACTAAAATGAAATCTTATTTCATTACAATAAATTATGGTTCAGCGTTCTTATATTTGCATATTTTTTTAAAATGGTTAAATATTTATTGTACATAATTTGACAAAAAAAATAAATAAAGTTCATATTTTATGTTTTTGTTTTATCATTCTCTTTTCATAAATGAAATCTTCTTTAAAACTGGGAAACTGACGTAAATGTAAACAGAAAATTTTTCATCGGTTTAATTTTTTGTTTACTTGATTGAAAAAATAAATAAAGAAAAACTGATTGATGTAGATGCGTTGGCTGTAAAACTGTACAGATTTTATTACAAAATTTTTCTTTTATTTTAATAATGAATTTGTTTTTTTAAGGAATTAATGTACACATAGCTTTTTCAACACATTGCTCGATTCCTGTTATAAACTGTTCGTATTTACCGAAGCATACTAAGAGAGATTTAATAAAACAAATGTATGTATTGATATATTTGATCTACTTAATAAACGTTAAAGATTAGTAAGTTAATAAAACATAATAATGTTCAAAATATAATGTATAGATATACGTATACGTATTTGTATAAATTCTACGAAAAGAAATAATAAAGAAAAATTCTTATGTACTCGTGGAACAGCAGTAACTACAATTTCTGGAAAAACTCTAATAAAAATTAATAGCAAATATAATTGTATTGTATGCAGAATTACCTTTAAATTTAAAATTTAATATAAGCTAATTTACTATTTCAAGAGTTGATATAAATTTCAGTATGGATTTATATTAATAATTTTTTCTACTATTATATTTCCTTTAGAATGAAAATTCGCTTTGGTAAATTGAATTGAAAATCCTGTAATAATATTAGTCTTACACTGTTGTTTTTTCTCTCTTATCTGATCGAAACATTATATTTAAGTATAACGTATCCATTATTTTTTTAAACAAGTAATTTTTTATAAATCATTTTAATATTGGATGATAATTGAATGATATATGAGTATGCATAACGTATTAACGTATTTCTTAGACTGGAATCCTTGTAATTGTGACGTATAAAAAATCGTTTTATATTTAATCTCCGTTATCTATCTACTTTATTGAAATTTAGAGAACAATTATATAAACGTGTGCAGAATATATTTAGAATGAAAGAAAAACACTTCTCTTGGAAGAGATTTGTAGGACAATTTGTAAATAACTGAATTAATATTTAAATTAAAAAATTCTAACAAGTAAAATAACAGTTAAAAACTCGTCTTAAATTAATCGTCCTTAAAAAACCTCAAAAATTCATGAACTTAATATAGAAAAACAAATACAAACAATAACTATGTTATAAAGTGAATGTGAAAAAACTTGTACGTTAATTATTAGGTATAATGTAAAATTACACACAAAACATGTTTAAACAATTTACTATAAAGTTTACAAAAAAATAATAAAACATGATCTGTAGGTTACAGGTAGATTTTTGTTAAAATATATAAAAGAATGCTATTTATTTTACTTTCTTATAAATATTCCTGAAGTCTCCAGACATCTCATGCAGCTTTCTGCAATCGGGGCCCGTAGGCAGGTGTAGTCCTGTACAAAATGAGACCGAATATGTCTAAGACGTGCAGTTAATTGAAACCCAACCACAAAAGAAAACCGGTATCCACGATCTTTTCGAATAAAACAAATACCATTATTAGAATTCGAGCCTGAGTACTCTCAATTTCGTAATCAGTTTATTTACTACGATGAATTCTACCATTAGACCAGGCCGACGGATTTAGATAAAAAAACGCTAAAGTATACTAATGACTGTAGTCAGGAACAAACTTTAAAAGTATCACATTTATTTATAAACTTTATAATTACATTAATAATCTTGCTCTTTGCTATTCTTATGCAATTAATTTATCGTAACTTCAATTAATATAGATTTATTAATGTTAAATTTATTACGTACATTTCAATTCGTGAATTGCTTAAAAAGTAAAGAATTAAATAAGAAAAACTAAGCTCAATTTGATTAGATTACACATTTTATTAACTTTTTATAATTTTATAATATTTGTTTTATAGTATCCACATGAGCAGCACGTAAGGTGAGTTTCTTAGAGAGATCATTATGTAAACAATTATATCTATGTACCCACTTTGGTTTCTGGGTTTATATACAATTGCACAATTCTCTCTTGCACAAAACTCTTTTGCTAATTTTCCACTTCAAACGTGAAAATTTAAATACATTTCTTTCTAAAAATTTAATTTGTGAACATGTAATTCTTTTATACATTACCAATACGAGAAAATAAATAAATAGATAAAATTTAGTTACTAATATATCTGTAAAACGCTCCAGTTATTAAAATAACTAAAAAAACTGAATTCATAGAATTACTTCAGAGTGGTTATGCTCCTTTTTTTAAAATGTTTTTTGTTGTATTACCTCATTAAAAAATAATTATTAAATTTACATATGAGAAATAATGAATTTTCAAGATTGAAACTCGTAGTATTGGAAGTAAAGCATAAACTTTCAAACAAATAAATAAAACTTATTTTAAAAATGCACAAATGAAAGTTTAGGGCCAATATAATTATTATTTAAACAAATGAAAATAATAATACTTTTTTAATACATATTATGATTAATTTAATACATATGATCTTTCATATCACTTTTGTTTTAAAAATAATCTTTTGAACGTGTTTCGCTTAGAAAAACTTTTTCTAAAGAGAATAATACTTTTTTGTAAACATTTGTCAATAATGCAGAATCACCAAGAATATAACATTAATAATTATATGAAAAAATATGTCTGTTTTAACGCCGAGTCATATAAAAATTTCATTAGACTTCAATAACAATATTTAAATAAAAGTTGAATTATTTAAATATAGTATTAAATATGTTATCGTTATTAACTAATCAGTTTTGTTGGTAACATTTTTATTTTTTATAAACAATATTGTGATCGAGCAAAACGAGGTACTCTTTTAACTCAACCATTTTGGATTTCAATTCTTTGTGAAACAGTTACAGCCAAAAGTACTCTCTGATTAATATGAGATTTTTTAACATCCTTGCTACAAATGGAATTATATATAAAAGCGGGTCGTTCGGTAATTAAAGAGACATATATCTGTAGAAAAATGATTATTTATTCAATGACAATAAAATTAACGTTACTTTTTAACGAATTCAACACATTTAATTACTTTCCCCATTTTTCTAAAAGTTCACATCGGTGTCTGAGCCACTCTTGTCCCGCTGATTGCTGCCGAACTATGACTACGTCAAAACTCTTTGAGAGGATAAAAAAAGAATCATGAGAATGCGAGATAGGGACTGTAAACCAGATATGGCATCACCTCCTTCTCCGACTTTTGAATAGAGCCATCCCTTTTGAGCAGTCTAGGGGCTAGCATTATCATGCAAAAGAATTAAGCCTTTTAAGAGAAAAATAAGATATTTCTTCTTTATGCCGAGTTTCAAATCTGGCGGTTGGTTGTTTTTCCAAATAATTGTAATAATGTGGGTTTTTGTAATCCCAAAACACCGCTAACATTACTTTACTGGCTAATTATTTTGAATTGACTTTTAGAATTTTTTCTAGCGAGCCATCTGGGATTTATACGCTGACCTTTGCATTCCGGCTCAAAATGATATATGTAAGTATCATTACAACTTATGATTCGATCTAAAAAAGCTTCACGTTCTACAAACAACCGTTGTTTAAGTTGCATACAAATTCACATTTAGGGTTTCTGTGATTTTGTTTCAACCGTTTCGGAGTCCATATTTGGACATATTTTGTGGTAACTCAGCTTATCATCGAGCTGATTTAGTTTATCAATTCAGCATACACTACAAATTTCACCAATACCCTGAATTTTTATGCAGTATAACTAGTAATACGATTTTGCAAAGCGTCAGTCCAAACTTCCACCAATTTACGATACTCCCATCGCCGTTACGATGGGTGACACTTGTTCTGCCCGATTTAAGCTGTTTGATCCTTTAATAAAAATTTGTAAGATTATTAAATTTTTTACCATGCTTTTTTAACATTTTCGAGTGAATTTCAGCCGGTTATAAACCTTCAAAAAATTGAAATCTTAGCAGCTGTTCTTCCACGGTACACGTTTCCAGCGGAGCCGTCATCTTGCAAATAAATGAATCTCTTTAATTTATTACAAGATTTTTTATTACAAGGTTATTATTTTTGTAATAATAACCACTGGAGCTGATGGAAATTCTTTTCTAACAATAGAAGTTTTCTATGTCCGGATCCCAACTTGAACCTCAGAGAGTTTCAGTTTATTCTACTGAATAATTTTTCCAGTACGCAATTTTCTCTTCTTTAATCGTTGAACGGCTGTCGTAGATATAAAACAAATTTTTTAAATCTTTTTTTAACAGGTCGTGGATGGAATTTCGTGGTAGAGGGTAGACGGACTGAACATTTATTTGCTTTCCTTCCTCTTCTGAATTACTATTCGTTACTTATTTTTGTTCGTTACATTACTTTCTGTTCGTTATGTCTCCCAACGTCTCCCATCTATCTTTTAGCTGTTAGGAATTAGATACATTAATTTTAAACTTTTACTCCTTCTTTATGCTAAAATCTGTCTTTGAAGATGTTTTTCTATTATTGTATTTCAATTCCTGTCTTAGTACATTATAAATACTTAATTTTATGCTGATTTTTTACAAGAAAAAAATTGGATGTACTGTAACTCCTTGAAATTTGCATCATCTGTTATGTTCGGTTTTTCTGGTAACAGTGCTTTCTATTTTATTAAAATAATCAATTTTATTTTGTCATTGAACTTTGTATTTTATTTTAATTATTCTCTTAATCTAGTTTCGTTATAAACCTCAATTTGTTAGATTCAGTACAAATAGCAAGATTTAATCTTTACAGAATTATCGGTATAAAAAACTTTTAATGGTATTCATTTTAAATTCTCTTTCTTAAGTTTATTTTAATATTCATCTGGATCTACAGAACAAATCTGGGATTAATATAAAAACGTGTTGTTTATATTTATCATATTAGCAACATTAAAAATATTATACGTTTTATTTCACCATGTGTTTGTACATTTTTATTTTTTTAAGAATTATACTTTAATTTTTAATTTCGAGACATCTCCTAGAATACAATCATTATTTATCATGGATAGTTGATAGAAAAATTTTTAAAGAAATATTTTGTCCACCCCCTTTCTCTGGATTGAATTTTTGAAAATTGATGAAATACGTCCCATTTTGTTTGCAAAGAAAAGTTTAAATATCAATTTTCTTGACTAACACCTTTGGCTTAATTATTTTCACGAAAAAAGTTTTCCCCTCTTTTTTCCGCTCCCATATTGGATTTTTCAATAATGGTGAAACACGAGTCAATCTGTTTTTAAAGAAATGTCGAAATCCCAATTTTTATAATTGTAACGCCTTCAGTTCCTTAGATATATAGGATTCTCATTAAAAAAAACTTGCTTCCCCTTTTCAACAGCATTATAGACGGAGTTTTCCAAAACTTTTCCTTGGTGGGTGTTTACGTTATAAAAACATACATCTAACTGGGTTTAACGATTTGAGCTATGCGTTGGTGAATCAATCAGGAGATTTTGTTTATTTGTATAAATTAATTTCTTTAATTCTGCACTCATTGTTAAGTACCAGATGATATTTATTTTAATCCTCTTTGGTATTTATTCTTTAACAGATGTAAATGCTGTAACTTCATCTTTCATAAAATAAAATTCAGTTTTATTTTACTGAGGAAGTTATATTGTACGTGTATATTGTACACAATTTTCATGTAAACAGATGTAGAGTTATTAAAATAAGCAAAGCGTAGTTTTATAATTGTTTAAAGGAATACTTAACGAATTCTTTACATTACTGTCAAAAAACTTAACGTAATAAAACAAAATAAAAATCTAAATTCAATTTTTGTTAATACTTAACAATATTTTAATACTTTATGTTCCAAATCTCTGTTTATTTATATTATTTTTTATTTTATTCAATATCAAATCTTAAAAAATCAATTATAAAAAATATAATAATTGTTTATCTGTGAAAAAATGACGTTTTAAATAAAATACACCAATTGCAAATAAAATTTCACTGGAAAAAATAATATTTACCGAATTATTTATTAAATAAAAAAAATATATACAAAAGTAGTAAAATAACTACATATAGAAAGCTATCTACGTTATTAGTGTAAATGTACTAATAACGACCACATATAAGTGTTACGGCATGGAGTAGACACCTTTCAAAATTATTTCTTCAGTAAGAAAGATTGTACTAACATTTTTATTTGTTTTGTGTATTATTAATCAATGTGCTCTTTTAAATGAATTACAACAGGTGTTTAAGAGAGTAATACTTGATGATACAGAGGTTGAGATTAAGTTTTTATTACTTCCTTTTTTATTTAATATAGATTTTTAACACAAGAATTTCTAAACGTTAAATTACAAAAATTAGTTTCATAACATTGTGATTTAATAATTTATTTAAGTTAACTTCGATTAAATTTTAATAAATATTTTATCATTTTAAAATACAGCTTGTTCTGAATTTTTCGAATTAAAGCATTAATTTTAGACTAAAGATGAAACATTTCTTTAAAATGTTTAGCATTCTGATAAAAAGTTTTTTTTTTTTTTTTAATAATTTGGATGGAATCCATTAGATTAAAATAATGTTTATTATAAATTTTATACTACACCATTATTCAAAATAATTCAAAGCTTTATTTAAAAAAAATATATATAATAATATAAAACAGAAAGAGCCTAAATTCTGCAGAATCAGATAGAACGACAAGCTTGTTTATGTTTAGCGAATTAATGATTTTTTTTATAATTATTTAACTATATAGACACACGTGCTTACGCACATAAAACCGGTGAAATATGTACATAAAAATATACATATAAAATGTAGGTATTTCTTGTTAAATAGATTTATATAAAAGTAAAAAAAAATAAAAATTTATAAGTGTCAAACAATGTTTATGTCAATGAAAAATTTATAGTTTTGCTTTATATATTTTTCGAGTCATTTAAGAAATTACAGTCGGGCATTGGTTTTTATTGCTACCGTCCCCCTTTTCTCGGGAGTATTTATTGTGTCGACCTGTTCTTCGTAAGGACCAACCTTTGTTAGAGTTTACGGCACGGTGGTTCGGTTGGCGTTGGGTACACAAAATGGTGGGGTACGAAGGTAGAGGTTTTATCATTGGCTCTGTGCCAACTAACACAAACAAATACTTACACAAACACACACACTTACACATAGACTGTATATTATATACTACAGTGTACTGCTTTCCCCCTACCATCCTATATCTGTTCATCCGTTCACCCACATCAGGTTAGCCTACATATTCTACTAAAACCATGTACCTTAATTTCCATTTACTAACGCTTTCAATATTTGAATTATTTATTTTAGACATTATTTTATGAAAGAAATTATTCCTATATAGGTTTACTCAAATTGAAAACTAGGTTTTAAATTTTAATACCACTCTTACTAGAATATTTGTTTGTGATTTTATAGTCCCATAATATGGGTGGATAATACAATATGTTATGAATTAAATGCCTGAAAATAATATCGATTCTAAGTTGTATTAATTAATTGTATAAAAATCAAATAATTATACTGTTAATTGATTTTTTTGTTTTTTTTTTTTAAAAAAAGAATGAATCACTGTCAGATAATTTTTTAAACACATTCCAGATAATTAATATATATATATACGTGAAGCTTTAGAAAAAGCTACATTATTTTGTAAAAATGCTATTTTTCTTAATGTCTGAAAATAAGTATCTTACCACATTGTATTATAAGCTTTAATTCAATATTTATTGAATTAAGCGCCTTTTTAAGGCGCTAAACATTAGCCCTTACCCTACTTGAAAGGATTGGATTTGCTGGATTGGATAAATTTTATCCCGGTGATTTCCATTGAATTTATTGTTGTCATTACATAAGCACCAATTTTGCTTCGAGCCACGCAGAAAATTTGCCAGCAATTTTCGTATTTCATAGACTCGGTGATCAAAGACCTGATATGTTCCTTGTGAAAAAACTGTCATTGGTAATAAATGCAGTTTACCGTCTTACCCGTGACCAATATATGTTTTAAGAAACTAAAAACATGCATGAAAAATTACAAGGAATGTTTATATTAAGCAGAAAAATTATATTCTAAAACATTAGATTTTAATTAAGTAAAGTTATAATTAAAATAACTTTAGATAAGTTATTGTTATATATTATTAAGGAATAATTATAATAATGATTAGAAAAGCTGCTTTGAAAGTTGCTGCTAACCAGTCTTTGCACTGATAACTACAGAAGAAGATTTACTTCTGGATCATACAGACGAAAAACAACGTCACACCGTTTACAAATGATATGCACAAAATAGATGAATTCACCTCCTTCAAGGCTTAAAACATTTTTCAGAACCGCCTTAAAAAAATTTAAGATAGGTGTAAAAGTTAGAAATCAATAAAAATAAATCAAAACGATGTTATATTTATTTTAAGGAAGAAAACATTTGATCAAATACTTTTCAGCAATAGACACCCAATCTGTTGAAGTTAGGACTTCATTTTCATCAGTTTTTTTAATTTTTTCAAATTCATTAAGGCGTCCAATCGTCATGGAGTAATGGAGTAAAGATTTTTTTTTAATTTCGTCGGAGAAAAAAGCCTTCTCTAGGCACCATGTGATCTCCACACGAACCCTATGGTAATGTAGAACTCTCTCTTGAGAGCCAACCTACTAAAGCTCCTCCCCCTCTACAACATGGTATGCTGGGCCCACTAAGTCACTATTACAGCACTCATGTACCGTCTCCATTCACACCCCCATTGCTAGTCTCACGCTTCTAATCCAAGGGGTCCTGTGGGTTTTTTTAGAGGGCGTAAACATATCTAGGATTTATGAAAGTGATCTCAATTACAATAGAGATCTATATTGAATGATGACCAAAAGATATCACATTTTCCATTCCTTCCATTTCCATCAAAATTCTTGCTAATTATCAGTAACGCCTTTGGTAAAAATTAAACACCACACACAAAATTTCATGTAAAAACGATTAAGGAAGAAATTTGATGTTTCGACATGAGATTGGAAACCATCCAAACTTTTTAACGCTCACTTCAATAGACAACAGTTGACTAGTCAAGGTTGTAGAGAATTAATTTACTTGACCTTCTGTTTAGACACAAAGGATATTTCATCTCATTTATTTTCTTTAATTCTAGTAAATCTCATTTTTACAGTTTAATTTTTTTTTCGGCGAGGGGAAATTTTATCCGAATTTTAAGTAATTATTACCACTATTAATTTTCCATAATTATTGTTATCATGAATTATCGTAAATTTTTTATTTTATCTTATGATTATTTACCATTTTTTAGTTCTTATTGTTTATTATTCGTTTACTCATTCTTGAAATTTTACAAGGTTTTGAAATAGATTTTTTTACTGGAAGCAATACTTCTGGGTATTATTTTCTGCAGTTATATATTCTCATATTCATTTAAGGTTTTGAAATAAATTTAATGTAAAAAACAATTAGATTAAGTATATGTATATATATTTAAGGAAGAGAATAATCTCTAGTTTATAATAGTTTTAATTACTAATCGATTTTTCATAATCGATGTGATATAATTTTCGCTTTCATATTCGTAGTAATCAGTTTCGTTTGTTTCTTTCGTACGATCATATCTAATTGATAAGTTTTGTTTTACCAAAATGATTAAAATTTCTAACTGCTCGTCACATTATTCAATTATATATATACATACACACACACACATAGGTATTATTCAAGTATATTTGGGTAATATATTCTCTAAATATATTATCCAATCAGGAGATATTAAAAGTGAGAATAAATTTTTATTTTCTCGTAAGAAAAAGTAAGATTTATTAAAACTTGTTCAATTTTTATTATTATTATTTTTTGTAATATCTCCGTTAAATAAAAAATTTATTAAATAAAAATGTATATTAATTTCATAATTTAACATGAAAATCACATCAAAAATTGTATATGTTTAACTTTAGACGTAAAAAGAGTTACTCTTCCAATATTTTCCTGGAAGAATGAAAGAAAACCACGTAAAATCTTTCACCAGAATAGTGTTAAAAAATAAAAAAAGAAGGTATTAAAAAATAAAGAAGTTATAATTCATTTTATATAAATAAAAATAATTTTCTGAAATAGTAATGAATAACGTATAAATATAATTATATATTATACAAAGAATACATAGAAAGAACAAAATTTTCAATTTTTGACTATTTAGAGATCTTTTTATTGAAAGTATAAAAACAGCAACTGAAAAAATAAAATAAATATTACGAAAAACTAGTATGAGAAATCCAAATTTATAACCGATATAAAAACTTCACCAAAAGTTTTAAACACAAAATATTGAAAGACCAGTATAGAAGAAAAATTTAAATATCTATTAGAAATAATCTAGAAAAATAAGCTGGTCAAAGAAGCTTATAAAATTAGATCTAGAAGTTTAAAACTAGCATTTAAGTCGGCGAAAAATGTATATCACAAAAAAACAACGTCTACAAAAATTACTATTATCAAAGCAGAATGTCATTATATAAGGTAATGTTTATTCTTAACGAGAAATGGAGAAATTAGAAAATAAAGAAAGAAGGATTCTGAGAACGATCTTAGGATATCAAAAAGATAGATAGAAATATAATTAACAGAGAAATTGAAAATGAGCTCTCATACTCGATAAGAAAAAGAATAGTAATACTTTATGAACATTTAATCCGAATTCATAAGGATAGGTTACATACAAAGATCTTAGGATATCAAAGATAGATATAGAAATATGATTAACAGAGAAATTGAAAATGAGCTCTCATACTCGATTAGAAAAAGAATAGTAATACTTTATCAACATTTAATCCGAATGCATAAGGATAGATTACATACAAAACATAAGAAAGAAGCCGTAATAAGAAAGGGAGTCCGACAAGGATGTTCCCTATCTCCGTTACTTTTTAATCTAGCAGTTAATGATGTTAAAGAACAATTTAGATTCGGAGTAAGAGTACAAGGTGAAAAGATAAAGATGCTACGATTTGCTAATGATATAGTAATTCTAGCCGAGAGTAAAAAGGATTTAGAAGAAACAATGAACGGCATAGATGAAGTCCTACGCAAGAACTATCGCATGAAAATAAACAAGAACAAAACAAAAGTAATGAAATGTATTAGAAATAACAAAGATGGACCACTGAATGTGAAAATAGGAGGAGAAAAGATTATGGAGGTAGAAGAATTTTCTTATTTGGGAAGTAGAATTACTAAAGATGGACGAAGCAGGAGCGATATAAAATGCCGAATAGCACAAGCGAAACGAGCCTTCAGTAAGAAATATAATTTGTTTACATCAAAAATGAATTTAAATGTCAGGAAAAGATTTTTGAAAGTATATGTTTGGAGTGTCACTTTATATGGAAGTGAAACTTGGACGATCGGAGTATCTGAGAAGAAAAGATTAGAAGTTTTGAAATGCGGTGATATAGGAGAATGTTAAAAATCAGATGGGTGGATAAAGTGACAAATGAAGAGGTATTGCAACAAATAGATGAAGAAAGAAGCATTTGGAAAAATATAGTTAAAAGAAGAGACAGATTTATAGGCCACATACTAAGGCATCCTGGAATAGTCGCTTTAATATTGGAAGGACAGGTAGAAGGGAAAAATTGTGTAGGGAGGCCACGTTTGGAGTATGTAAAACAAATTGTTGGGGATGTAGGATGTAGAGGGTATACTGAAATGAAACGACTAGCACTAGATAGGGAATCTTGGAGAGCTGCATCAAACCAGTCAAATGACTGAAGACAAAAAAAAAAAAAACATACAAAATACTTCACTTCAACATTTCAATCGTAACCCCCAAAAAGTTAAAAATTGGATAAAATAAAATAAAAATGACATAAAAGAAATGGGCATGAAAATGAAAGACATTATATAAAGAAACAATTATAAAAGAATGATTAAAAAGTTTAAGAGTTTCCAGAAGGTATAAAAAAATAACAAAAACACCAGGTCAAAAGAATGAAAGGAACAATTTAGTAAAAGAATGAAAAAATATTGGTGGAAGAGAAAAGGAGAGAAGAAGAAATTACAGTTAAGTCATGAGATCCAAGATGGTCAGAGTCGACGATAATAGAAAGTTTAATAATAAAGTAATGATGAAAATATTTAAATTTTAATAAAAATAGCAATGCATCTAGAATACCTGCGGCACCTGCGTTCCATTTGAATTTGAAAAAACTATATTTTTTATTTCTTATCTTAAAGAGAGATTAACTTTTAACCATATGTTTACGTTTTGTATTTTACGACCTTAACTAGCAGTAAGATGATATCAGCTCTTCTGATATAATTTTAACTTTAGAAAGATTAGAAATAAGAGAAGTTTGTTTTTTATAAGATTAGAAAGAGAAGTGTGAAACTTATTATTATTCAAATCATGTTTAATAATTTAATTCGTAACATGTAGGTTTTTCCTTTTTTATTTCTTTTTGTACTAATTTGACACTATTCTGTAAACAATTTTCTGTGATTAAGTTAAGTATTCGCGTTAAATTTTATATTTTCTAAGTATTTTAGTGATTTTAATATTTTTAATTATCATTATTATTTTATTGTAATGTATTTTAACTTGCTGAACATTTTTTAAAATTATGTTATAACGGAATCAGAAGTAAAATATTTGTCTGCTTATGAAACATTCTTATTTGACATCAAATTTGTTGATATTTTAATCATTTTAATTTTTCGGTTTAAAACAATTGATTTTTTCTTAAGAATTTTATATTCTTATAATTTTTACATAATTCTGTCAAGTTTTCATTTTAGATAAATTGTTGAATATATATTTCATGGAAAATCGATATAAACGTTCTATAGATGTAGGAGGACAAATAAATTAACACATATCCTTCTCTTGACTTGTGGATGAAAAAATTGTTTTAAAAAATAAAAATAATTTTTTTACGTCCTGCATTAAAATAAGATATAATGTTCGAAAAATGTAGAGAAAGAAAACTAAAAAAAGGTATCAGTGTTCATTATATATTACCTTCTTTTTAATATATCATTGAAATTTTTTTATTATTTTTGTAAACAATCAGTAAAAAAATTAATAATATTTTAACAGATCCCAATAGCTATCGTCCTATTTCCTTGACGTGCGCTATGGGAAAACTATTCGAAAAAATGATTAATAATCGACTCGTCTGGGTTTTGGAAAAAGAAAACCTGATATCACCGTATTAAGCAGGTTTTCGGCAATACTATTCTACCACTGATCAAATGATCAACTTAGAGAACGTTATATATAACAGCTTTATGACAAGAAAGCATTGCGTCGGAGTCTTCTTTGATCTTCAGAAGGCTTTCGATATGACCTGGCGTCATGGTATAATGCTCCAGATACATGAATGGGGCAATCGTGGCAATCTCCCAGTCTTACTGAGCAACTATATGAATGACCGTACTTTACAAGTACGAGTCAATAATGAATATTCATCTGTAAGAAATTTTGAAAATGGCATACCACAAGGTTCGCCGTTGAGCGGCAACTTGTTTACCATTGTCATTAATAAATTGATATTAGCCATTCCAGTAGAAATCAGCAAAAGCGTCTAAGTTGATGATTTGGCAATTGTGTATGCCAGCAAGACATGCTGGCATAAAAAATTTTTTTTTTTTTTTAAAACATCGCTATGAAAGTGATTGGTACAAAATCACGGCAGTTATCGTGTCCTCAAGAAAGTGAAATATATATATACACATATATTAATGTATATATAAACCTTTGAGTTGACGGTGGTTTTGTGGTCTGGGGGATGTAAAATGCGAAGATATATCAAAATTTTCCGGAAGTCGAACCATGGTATCCATTACAATTGGTAGCTTTCTTATGAAATCTACGAAAAATCTGACATAAAGTTTTATCATCGAAATAAAAAATATTAAAAAGTTAGGAGTAAGCTGGTAGTTTTCCAGGGTAAATCTTATAACAAATACTGATAGATAAAAAAAGGTCATGTCAGCTAATCCTCTATTGAAATAACAAGAGGTTAATATGATTTCTGATTTATGAGGTGACTTATGATTTCCTATTAATTTTCTGATCCTTATCTTGAAGCCTATAAATAATCATATAGAACAGGCTACTTTATAATTATATATTCTACCTCCTCGGTCAACAAAACATAAAAAATTTGGATTTAATCTATAGAATTATTAGATTAGGACTTAAAAGCTTAATATTCATTTTTTTTTTTATAGTTGATAAAAATATTGTGTTCCAAAGTAGTCATTAAAATATAAAATCTCAATCTCATTTGTTCTGTATTTGTAACCTCTAAGCGAAATAAATTAATTGATCAGTATTGCTTCTTTGGAAACGTAGCAGTTATTCCTGAATTTTAATAAATTTTTGGATAGTTAAAAAATTGTATATTTAAACACTTAATATCATAACTAAACATATGTTCGAGTATATTGTACAAAAACAATATGAATTCAAAACAGTAATATATTAATCAATATTAAACAGTTTATATTTATCAAAATATGAGTCACAATTAATTATGTTATTGAATAAAAAAATATATTTAAGGAGGAAACATGTGTTTCAAACGACAATGCATCAAGATTTAATAATAATAGTATTTTTATAATACGTTTGTTTTAGTTACAAAGAAAAAAAAACACTTGTGTTTTTAGTCTAACATCATAAATGTTTCGAAAGGTTTAAGAGACACGAACTCACAGTTTAAGTTTGCTAGAGAATTGTAACATATAGCTGGAATACGGTTTTAAAATTCTATCGAAGAAATTTAGAGAGGCTTCTTTGCATGGAATGAAATGCTAGTAGATGCTCGAACGTGGTTTGAATATAAAGTAAAATTTTTGCTATTATGTGTGAGTACAAATGTGTTTGTGTGTGTGTGTGTGTGTGTGTGTGTGGTGTTTATATACATATAAACACCGACATATAGAATGAAAACACACTCATGTAGGATGGTTTTACATACACTATATGTGCATAAACTAACGCATGCGTAACCTTTTCTTGTATTCTAAAAAATAAATTTGTTATAGTCCTTCGTAAGAGCTCTCCGTAAATTACATTATATCAATTTTCACAATTTTTAAATCTTCTGTCTTTTTACTGGTAAATTATAACCCCCTCCCAAATTTTTCTACTTTCTGAAAACTTTCCCAAAACTACATTCTCTTTCTCTCTCACTAAACATCTTATGCGAGTAGGTTTTCTGAAAATAAGAAATTATTATTTATAATTTCTTTCTTTCATGGAGTCATGGGAATTTGACTAGTTTGATGCTGTTCTCTATCGCTAATTTTTCGCCAATATTTTAATTTCAAGATATTTCAAATATATTTTGTTCATTTTATTTATCGTAAGATTTTTCATGGAATCTTAACGTTTCCACAGATATAAATAGCCAGGTAATCCATAAAATTAAAAATAAAATAATTGCAACCTTATAAGCATATATATTTAAACACAGTTCATTGGTATAAAATTATTTTGATCATTTACTTAATTCCAAAATCACATAATCATGTAAGCATATAAAATCATAGATTGAATTTATGACTTATTTATTTGGATTATATATGGAAACAATAATTTTGGAATTATCCATTTCCATTAAGCTTCTGAATATATGTTTACGTATATACATTCTAAACATACGTGTATCCATATTACTGATTCAACTGAAAGCTTAATACGTCCATATTGTTACAAAAGGAAATTGTCTGTTTCTGCTGCATACTAAACGCAGATTAAATTTGCGTACTATGTATCTTTATTGTAATACTCACGAATAATTATTCATAAACTTCTGTATTTATATTTATATTTGTAGAGATAAATGTGATATATAGATTATATATATTAAGAAGAAATAATAGGAAAACACGTTTTCTTGTACCATGTAAAAGCAATGTATATATATATATATATATATATAAAATGTGTGTTAATCCTTGCCCTGACAGAAAGAGCATATTAATTTATTACTAATTTAACACTATTTGTTCAATCTTCTCCATAATTTAAATAGGCATAAAAATATATCTAATGTATAATAGTATACACAGGTCTTTAAAGAAGGCAAGGGAAAACCACTTCACTTCTAAATCTCTTTCGTATGATTAGTATAAAATGTTTGTTATTCTTGAGAATGACTGTACCATTTTTGGAAATGATTTCTGTACCAAGTTACCTTGTTGGTTAAGATGTCTAAAAAAATTAATCTATTAATAGCCACAAAATTAAACAATAAAAATATGTCAAATATTAATTTGAGATTTTTAATAGCGAGAGAATTTTTAACAATATTTAAAACATATTGTTTTTTCAATACTTTAGTAAATATTTTACTAAAATTTTTAGTTCAGAATTACATGTTTTTATATATATATATATATATATATATATATATATATATATATATCGATAAGTCTTTAACGAAGGATTTTTTACATGCATAAATTTAATAATCCTTTTACTAGCTAAAGAAATACATTTAGAAAGTATCTTATTGTTTTTCATTTGATGAAGAAATAAATTAATAAGATCGTCGATACAAAAACGTTTCAACTCGGACTTCCTGAAGGGGTTTAATATAAAATATAAACCGAATTGAAAGTGATATGAGCTATGCGTATCGTATGCACAAGCGTTTTAAAAATAAATTCCCTTATAACACAACATATTAAAATATGTCTTAAGGCAAATATTTTGACATAATGTATCCTATTATCAAATAATGAGATAAACAATATTTTTACAATTTTTCGTTTTACATCAGTCACATGTCGCCTAAGTCCTTTCAAGGCTTATTAAAAATATGTTTATTGTTTTATTTTTGTGGCTGTTAACAATAAATATGCTTTTAGATTTAAAGAGCAATTTACTTTTGCTGTAATGCTTTATTTGCAATCGGTTCCTCCTAGTGAAAACATAAGTAAATCACACAATGAACATGAAGGAGGAGCATCGAGTGATATTGCTAGAAGAATACAGTTAGGTATTAGTATGCATTACATGTCTGAAAAATACAATATAACAATTGAACAAAGGTTAAATAAATTACAATAAAATAACTGCAAATACAATAAAACAATAGATAAATAAAATTATAAGTTTAAAAAAACTATAAAACAATATGTACTTGTAAATGAGGTAATAACTAAATTAAATAATATCATCAATAAACAAATTATGTTATCATAATTATCACGATATTATCCTAATTGAGAGACTGAACTTAACCATTAGGTTTCATTATTTCATTAACACGTGGAGTCTTTTAATTCATCTAACATCCACGCTATTGTCTAACAAACTTAGAGTAAGATGATTCACGTGGGTATATAGCTTAGATATATAATTCGAACTCAGTCGTTCAATCTCCTCAAATATAGGGGATCTCCAGATACACGTGGATATTGTTATTCCTCACAAACCACGGCGGTTCCATTATGTTCCTGAGTATTTTATTCTTGAACTTACCAGCCTGTTTTAGAACAGGTTTGTGGTCAAACGTGAAATTATAGTTATTCCTCACATCAACGTATAATGAGGAAACTCCCAAGCTGACATAAAAGTCCAACAAGCCAGGAACTTTTATTGGATCTGATTGCAAATAATTTGGTTGTAGTCCAAAGATAAAGTTGTGCTGCATCTTTTTGATGTACTCCATTAAGACCTTTCCACGAGTCTGAAAAAATATGACTGCATAAGAAAGGGGTTAGTAGATTGTTGATAGCCTTAGAGTTGCAAGCCAGTCCAATATCTCAATTGAAGTTACTAGAATGTGGATGGTGTTATCCGGAGGAAGCTGATTATGCCATAATACTTAATTACTTATCATAATCCCACTATCTCAATGCTCCCTACCGTCTGGATGGCTAGTACACTGAATAACCTCAAACTCTGAAATAGTTGCGGTCAGTAAGATGAGTTCCCGTTCGGAGACAAGGATAACATCTTAATAGTTCGATAAAGATTAATATATCCAGTTCACTTCAGTTCATAGTACCATTGATGTTCCGTGTCGCAATTTTAAAATATTTTCTCATTAACAAATCTTAGAAAACACTTTCATGAGCAAACCTATTAGGTTCCCGATCTGTTGCACTAAGAATTCAATGTTACACGTCAGCTTACGAAATTTATCAGTAATAGAATCACCACAGTTGTTACACGTTACCGCCTCAACAAACAACCGGGGGTGATTGTTGGAACAAATATTCAAATGCTTATTGAAATGATCATTCATATTCCTAGGTGTCCTCTGACCCAGTGAGGAGAAATTAATATTACCTAGGTCAAAAGACCTGTCATGGACCTTGAGACTCTCAAGAAGGATTAATTTTCGGTGCATAATTTATTATGTGTTTGAAGAATTTCTTTATTTACCTTACACGCTTTGTAGTTAGCAGAGTGGTCCAAATAGCATGACGCATATGTAGTCAGATTGCATCTGTCTGTCTTTTGATAATTTGCTCTTCTGTAGCCACCCGTACTTTTCACGCCGCGTGCAGTTGGTAACACAAGACCTTCTTTTAATAAATATTAGTACTCTAACTTTTATTATATAAATGCTTATACACCAGTTAAATACTGAATAAACATACTATTTCTTTTATAGACCTGTCAAAAATATATATGGGTATTTGAAAAGTCCCAAATTATCTAATATATATATAGTGTCTCTCTCTCTCTCTCTCTCTCTCTCTCTGTGTGTGTGCGTGCGTGTGTGTGTGTTCCTTTGCGAGGAATAAAATTTAAAAAGAATTGACGAAGCAAGTTAAGGATCAAAAAAAGATAGGTAATGAAGGAAAGCTTTTATGTAGAAAATAATTCTACTAGTGTTAAATTTAAATTAAAAATTTCTTAAAATATATTTGTTAAATTAGAGTAAGACTTTAAAGTAGAAACACCTAGACAATACGAGATAACGAAAGGAAAATTATAAATATTTTGAAATGTGGTTTTTCACAAAGGTAAATGTAATTAGGAGTTCAATGGAATACTAAATGAAAACTTCTTTAGTTGAATGGAAGAGCTAAGTAATTTGTGGCGGAATCTCGTAATGAGCTGAACAAGACTGGTGGGTTATACATTAAGATAAGCAAATTCCATTAATTTATAAACACAGGAATATACAGAAGGCAAAAACAGCAGAGAAAGAAGAGATTTAAATATATATAAAACAGAAGAGATAAGAGGTAGTAATTTGTAATAAATCATTTAGTTTCATTTAAAATTATGTTATTATTTTTATGATTATTATTATTATTATCATTATCATTTTGATACTTTTCAATTAAATATTTAATTATTTGTATTAATATGTTATAAACTTTGCCCTTACCATAGTGCTAAATTAAAATATTTCTAGTCGTAGTTAATCTTAATTTTGATATTGAATATTGAAGGATATATACCATAACTTTTCATGATAACCTGATTGGACTGACTTGAACATCAAAGGACGAGTGAACTATTATTGTTAATGTATATTACTATCCAAAAATATAAAGCTGCAAAAAAAACTGAAATTTTCAATAGTTGTTTACTATAGACAAAGGAGATACAGTTACATAAATTCTGACTGCAACAATTCTTGATGAAAAGGAAAGTCTTTCATGAATATATATATATATATATATATATATATATATATATATATATTTAAAAAAAATCAATTTTATTTATTAATTTCATTTTTATTTTTTCAAAATAATTACATACAACGCTACTGCCACTATTGTGAACTTACATAATCTATATGGAAGCATACTCCACCCGAAGAACTAAATTTTTGCAACTCACGCATATGGCAAATCGAGAATTACTTGTACTTGGTGATCTGTTTCTTTATTGTAATAAAGACTAAATGTTACCAATTCTGTCAACGGAGTCTACCCTGATTAATAAAAAGGCTTTAGTTTTGTCAGAACATAATATTCCAATCATTGTGTTATATTTGTTGCTTTTAATTAATTTTTTTTTTTATAGTTTTTACTTAACTCACATCTGAGTTTATCAGTACCGTTTCTGAAAATTACTTTAATAATATATTAGATATGGATATAAATATGTAGTACTTTTTTATTTTTTAACATACTTCTTGAAACTAATACAATAAATAAATATTGATAATCACAATATTGTGATTACTAGTCACATTGTGATACTAATGGTAAATGGATTTTAAAAACGTTAACTTATTTATTTAAAATTATAATACAATAGAGTAGTATTATTTTTATCTGCCAAAATCTCCTTTTTAAATATAAATTTCTTAACAAGTTTCCTTTTCCAATTTTCGTATTATACACTTTCATTTGTTATGTTTAAAAAAAAATTATTGTGGTTGTCCTTTTTTAAAAATTAATTCATTAATATTCAAATTCTATTGTAAATTAACAATACAATTATACAGCTGATTAATAATTATATTGCATTAATTTCTAAATTGTCTGAAATTTAAAATAATTATTCTTTCTTAAGATCAGACGCTAGCGCGTTAAAAATTATGTTGAGGTGAAAAAATTGGCAGAGAAGAGAAAGGAATGAAAAATAGAATCAAATCAGACTAGTCAAATAAAAGATTAATCCAGAAAAAATAATTAATAATAAAAGAAAATTAGATGTTTTATATTATATGAAGTAATTTTTTATTTATTTATTTAAAATAAAAATGTACAAAATTATGTTTAAAAATTTATTAAAAAAAGTTTTATTTTAAAACTTCCCTTACTGTTTCAATTTAAATAATATAACAGCCGCAGGTGGTTTGTTCACGGCTTTCTACTATGGCTACTTACATCCTAGCTAGCTCTCTACCTTGTCCAGGGTCCAAGCATTGAACTACCGCCATATATTTCATATTCGTTGGTGGTGGAAGCTTTACCGTCCAACCAGGTCAGCGTCGTATTGACCACACCACTTCCTCTACCTACCTACACAGTCATCTACCTTGCTTAATTAATGAGATATATATTTTTTCAATATCATGATTCTCATATTTCATGAAATCCATTTTACTTCGGCGACCAATTATTATCTGCATTACCAACTGTCCTTTCTGTAACACCTATTCTTTAATTTATTACTATTACTCTTTTATTTAAAAAAAAAAATATATATATATTTGTATAACCCTTTTTTCATCGATTCAGAGATTAAATTTTAGCTCTTTTTTCTTAGTATTGTCGAATAATTTTTTTTGTTGATGGATGAATCATTCACCAAATGATTTCAAGTTTATGTATAGCAATATGAACTGGCATTTTTAAGCTTCTGAGAAACGCCATGCCTTACCGGGATTCTAACATGGGTTCTTCGGATGAAAGTCGAGATGCTACCGCTCCTCTACGGAGATGGGTAAGAACGGCCGCTAACAAATAAATTTAAATATTTGAAACCTAACTGGTGTATGAGGTTACTGGTGAGATAAGATCAACTGTGTGAGAATAGATTGTGTTTGTTTAATCTGATTCCAATCCTTCAATATCCTTAAGAGCTGTATCAGAATTTTATAGTTCTTTATTTTTGTTTACCACTGGCTTATAATTAGCGAAAGAATTAAAAAAAAAGAATAAATATTTAAACTACTTAAAGACTAAATAGTTAAAACAAAAAAGCGAAGGTGTGATACCCGACAATTTGGCTATAAAGTTGGTAATGCAACTATAAAACAAACCCACAGCCACTAGTGTTATCTTCAGGTGTCTAAAAGAGAAAAGGTATTGCTCGGCAGTCATTTTGGAAGTGCAGGAAGCATTTGACAGTTTTAAAATGCTTTTTGATTTGACAAATTAAAATCGTGCCTTTCACAACTTTTCTGGGTTGTCGCTTCTCACGAGTTACTTACAATCAAGAGATGTCTAAGTTTTTCGAGAATAACAGGTGTTCCAGGGACCTCAGTTCTGGGATCGATTCTATTCTTGGTCTACACTGCTGACCTACCCAATCCAGTCTATGTTACAGTTGAGTCATTTGAAGATGACACGACAGTCTTGGTGGTTGACGGTAGTTCGAATATAGCCTCGGAGAAATTACAATCTTTACTAGATGCGTTAGCGTTTGGCTACGTAACGGGAATAATGGTAAATTCGGCAAAGTCTAGTCACATAACGTTCACGATAGAAGAAAAGATTGCTCTGAAGTTCATTTAAACTGTATCAAAATACCGTGTGCCAGTTAGGTAAGGTGTCTGGGCTTTATACCTTAATCGCCGTTTAACTTGGAGAGATCATGTAAGGGGGAAAAGGAGTGCAGCATGACATTAAGTTTAAAAGGATGTACTGGTAAGGGATCTAAACTCTCTTTCTCCAACAAGGTTATGATATAGAAGGCTTTCTTGAGCCGGTATGAACTTACGGAATTGAACTCTGGGGTACAACCAGTAACAGCAATGTGGAGATCATTCAACGGTTCCAGAAAATACTATGGAACAAAACACAAGCGCCGTGGTTCGCGAGGAATACTAAGAAACACGATTACATACATTCGAGAAGTTGAACGCCTAGTTACGAGATATGTGTGTAGGCTGGAGAAGCATGTTAATCATCTAGCTTTGAATTTAATTTATAACAGTGAGGCTGTCAAAAGGCTGAAAGGCTCCATATGCTTAATCTGGTTGTTAGACCATTATGAAAATGGGATTTGTTGGGAGATACACGTCTTATAATTGTGTTCGTTTTATTTTCGTTTATTCAAATTTATTGATGCTTACGTTTATTATTTCTCTATCATTTTCTTAAAATTAATGTTTAATTTATTTTTGTTGTATTTAAGTATCCGAACTGACTAGTATCTAACTTAAGTATCATACTTAATAATTTTCTTGTATTTATTCATATTGTTTTTCGTTGAGGATTATCATTGGATGAATCTATTTCAAGTGATGTCAAGTCTGTCATACAGCTTACTTTTAGCTTCAGTATGAAAGCTTATTGTAAATAAACGAAGAAATAAAAGTAAAAAAAAAGAATAAAATTATATAAATGGAGAATATTAATCGATGTATCGATATGATGTAGGGTTTTCCATCGTAATATAAGGATAAGATGATTTGTTAATAGTTCAGTCATTGTTCCCACAAACGATTGTTATAAAAAATAATTTGTTTTTGTCAACAATTATTTTAATTAAGCAAATTGATTATTTTTTATTAAAATAATATTTTTGTAATTTAAATAATAATAAATTTGTTTGTTCAGCGATAAAATTTTAAATAATTTTATTATTATTAAGACATAAAATAAAATAATGTATAGCAAATAATTTTGACAGTAAAGGTCTTTATTAAAAGAAATCAATATGTATTTTAAAATTTTTTTTTTCGTTTACATATACAACACCTCCAGTGATTTTTAACTCTAGACGAAAACAGTATCTATGTTGATAAAAAAAAAAAATATATATATATATATACATATTACATACCGTAACATCCTGTCTCTTAACATTCTAATAGTTAACTGCTTAACGTGGCAACAACTATTGCTCGTAAAACCGATATCTAACCCAACAGAGAATGATAAGGTAACACCCGCTTACCCAACGTTACACGTTTACTCATACCCATCGCGTTTAACTCAGTAAACCTAAATATCCTAGCTTGCTATCCTTTCTGACCTAATACTAGTATACTGTTTATCGTGTTTTTATTGCAGAACATTAATAAAGAAACACGTTCACAGTTTACTGCCTGAACTAATAATAATGAAAAAAAGAAAAAACTCGCACAAGAAAATTTATCACTTTTTTACTCTCAAAATTAGTTTACATTTGAAAAAAACACAAACTAAAATAAAATAGTAAGGAAGTTGTTTTGTTTGATACAAAATACTACTAGAATTTAATAAAATTGACGTAGTATAAATAAAAAAACTTACATAACGAATATTGGAAAAAAAATTGAGTAGCATAGAAATATAGGGTCATGAAATATCTACGAAAATATCGAAGGTTGAATTTTTTTTCTTACTGGTAAAATTTTTTCATCATTCTGGTTCATATTACAAAAAAAAACCCTTTACACAGATCCTATGTGTTTGAAATTTTTCCTTGAAATATAAGTTGGTTTTTACCGAAGAACACAGACAAATATTAAAACAGATCAAACAAATTATTCAATAAAACAAACTCTTATTTAAAAACCTGAGGATATTGATAAGTCCTTGTTTATATAGATGTTTTCCGCTTGATACGTTTATGCTACTATTTACTTAAAAATTATTTAACATGTTAATAAATTTCAATTTCTCAGAAATGTTTAGGTGATCAATTTATGTAACTTTTTCCTTTGTTCATTTTTGCTTTCTTACTATATTATTTTATTTTTGTTACTGTTATATCTTGTTTTAGCTTCCGGGACCACCGTTAGGTATTGCTTTAGAGGATGAGATGAAATGACAATTTTGTAGCGTGTGAAAATGCCATGCCTGACCAGGATTCGAATTCGACACCTCTGGATGAAAGGCCGAAATGCTACCACTTGCGCCACAGATGCCGGTTTGTTACACATATATATATTTTAAGAATTACACTAAAAAATATATATCTTTTTAGTTTGCTGTCAAAATACAATTGAAGCTTGTGTGAGAGTGTGTATGTGTATAATTTTTAAGATTGATCTATTTTAGAATATTTCTAGGTTTAAAGTTTACTTGAAGTACTACATAGATTACCAAATTTCATTTTAATAATCTTACCCTATGTAAATAGCCTAATGATAATACGCTCCGGTAAGCTAGATGTGTGGTCATGATTCGGAATATACCAAGTGATAGTAGCATTTTTTTTTTGTCTTCAGTCATTGCACTGGTTTTATGCAGCTCTCCAAGATTCCCTATCTAGTGTTAGACGTTTGTCTGTCTCTTTTGAGCTATATTTTTCCAAATGCTTCTTTCTTCATCTTTTTGCCGCAACACCTCTTCATTTGTCACTTTATCCACCCATGTGATTTTTAACGTTTTCCTATAGCACCGCATTTCAAATGCTTCTAATCTTTTCTTCTCAGATACTCCGATCGTCCAAGTTTCACTTCCATATAAAGCGACACTCCAAACATATACTTTCAAAAATTTCTTCCTGGCATTTAAATTAATTTTTGATGTAAACAAATTATATTTCTGACTGAAGGCTCGTTTCGCCTGTGCTATTCGGCATTTTATGTCGCTCCTGCTTCGTCCATCTAGTAATTCTACTTCCCACATAAGAAAATTCTTCTACCTCCATAATCTTTTCTTCTCCTATTTTCACATTCAGTGGTCCATCTTTGTTATTTGTACTACATTTCATTACTTTTGTTTTGTTCTTGTTTATTTTCATGCGGTAGTTTTTGCGTAGGACTTCATCTATGCCATTCATTGTTTCTTCTAAATCCTTTTTACTCTCAGCTAGAATTACTACATCATCAGTATCTTTATCTTTTCATCTTGTACTGTTACTCCGAATCTAAATTGTACTTTAACATCATTAACTGCTAGTTCTATGTAAAGATTAAAAAGTAACAGTGATAGGGAACATCCTTGTCGGACTTCCTTTCTTATTACGGCTTTTTTCTTATGTTCTTCAATTATTACTCTTGCCGTTTGGTTTCTGTAAATGTTAGCAATTGTTCTTCTATCTCTGTATTTGAACCCTAATTTTTTTTAAAATGCTGAAAATTTGATTCCAGTCTATGTTATCGAAAGCCTTTTCTACGTCTATAAATGCCAAGTATGTTGGTTTTTTCTTTAATCTTCCTTTACTATTAATTTGACGCTTAAAATTGCTTCCCTTGTCCCTATACTTTTCCTGAAACCAAATTGGTCTTCTCCAAACACTTCTTCCACTTTCCCTTCCCAATTCTTCTGTACAGAATTCTAGTTAAGATTTTTGATGCATGACTAGTTAAGCTAATTGTTCTGTATTCTTCACATTTATGTGCTCCAACTTTCTTTGGTATAATGGCTATAACACTTTTTTTGAAGTCTGACAGAACTTCCCCTTCTTCATAAATATTGCACACCAGTTTGTATAGTCTATCAATCGCTTCCTCGCCTGCACTGAGCAGTAATTCTACAGGTATTCCGTCTAATCCAGGAGACTTTCTGCCATTCAAATCTTTTAATGCTCTCTTAAATTCAGATCTCAGTATTTTTTCTCCCATTTCATCCTCTTCAACTTCCTCTTCTTCCTCTATAACACCATTTTCTAATTCATTTCCTCTGTATAACTCTTCAGTATATTCCATGTAACGGAGTACCATCTTAGTTTAACACATTATTGGATTTTAATTTATGTATCCCAAAATTTTCTTTAACTTTCCTGTATGCTCCGTCTATTTTACCAATGTTCATTTCTCTTCCCACTTCTGAACACTTTTCTTTAATCCACTCTTCTTTCGCTAGTTTGCACTTCCTGTTTATAGTATTTCTTAATTGCCGATAGTTCCTTTTTCTTTCTTCATTACTAGCATTCTTATATTTTCTACGTTCATTCATCAGCTGCAATATATCGTCTGAAATCCAAGGTTTTCTACCAGTTCTCTTTGTTCCGCCTAAGTTTGCTTCTGCTGATTTAAGAATTTCCTTTTTAACATTCTCCCATTCTTCTTCTACATTTTCTACCTTATATTTTTTTACTCAGACCTCTTGCGATGTCCTCCTCAAAAATCTTCTTTACCTCCTCTTCCTCAAGCTGTTCTAAATTCCACCGATTCATCTGACACCTTTCCTTCAGGTTTTTAAACCCCAATCTAAATTTCATTATCACTAAATTATGGTCGCTATCAATGTCTCCTCCAGGGTAAGTTTTGCAGTCAACGAGTTGATTTCAAATCTTTGCTTAACCATGATATAATCTATCTATACCTATACCTACCTATACCTATCTATACCTTGCAGTATCGCCTGGATTTTTCCATGTGTATATTCTTCTATTAAGATTGTTAAACTGCGTTTTGGCAATTACTAAATTATACTTCGTGCATAACTATATAAGTCGGTCCCCTCTTTCATTCCTTTTGCCCAGCCCGTATTCACCCACTATATTTCCTACCTTGCCTTTTCCAATGCTTGCATTTCAATCTCCAACTATTCTTAAATTTTCATCTCCTTTTATGTGTTTAATTGCTTCGTCAATTTCTTCGTATACACACTCTACCTCATCATGGGCGCTTGTAGGCATATACACTTTAATAATCGTTGTCGGTTTAGGTTTTGATTTTATCCTTATTCCAATGATTCTATCGCTATACGTTTTGAAATACTCCACTCTCCTCCCTATCTTCTTGTTCATTACGTGAAGCTGAGTTAATTATTCTAAAATCACCTGACCAAAAGTAGTTTTCCTCTTCCCACCAAACCTCGCTAATTCCTACTACATCTATATTTATCCTATCCATTTCCTTTTTAAATTTTCTAACCTACCAACCTTTTTTAAACTTCTAACATTCCACTCTCCGAATGTAGAATGTTATTTTTTAATTTTCTGGTGACCCCTTCCTTAGTAGTCCCCACCCGGAGATCCGAACGGGGGACTAGTTTACCTCCGGAATATTTTACCAAGGAAGGCGCCTCCATCATTGCTGTATGAAAATGCAGAGAGCTACATTTTCTTGGAAAAAGTAGCTGTAGTTTGCCATTGCTTTCAGCTGCGCAGTACTCAGAGGACTGAATGATGTTGATATAGCCGTTTAAGTCGTCCTGACCTACTCTCTTAACAACTACTGAAAGAGCTGCTGCCCTCTTTTAGGATTCATTCCTTAGTCTGTTTCTCAACAGTCACCTCTCCCATATGGTTGCACCTTCGGTCCAGCTGCTCTGTATCACTGAGCACTCAAACCCTCTTACCAACGGTAAGGTCTCATTATTCATAGAGGGAGGATAGTAGCATAAGTAAATAAAATACGGGTAAAGCTTATGGTATACAAGACCTAATTTCACGTAAAAAATATGATAATCTAGCATATACTAATTACCGGTGAGATAAGATAAACTGTGTGAGAATAGATTTTGTTTGTTTAATCTGATTCCAATTCTTCAATATCCTTAAGAGCTTTATCAGAATTTTACAGTTCTTTATTTTTGCTTACCAAAATTACATTTGCATCGGTTGATTATTTTCTTCGACAACTAATTTTTTTTCAATTTTGAAAGGCTGGAATTTTAAAATTAAAATGAATAATTTTGAAAAGATAACGGTGATAAAGTATTTGATGAAAAGTCATTTCCATCAGTTTGTGTTTTCGGTGACTTAAAGTTTTGTAATTATAACCTAATTTTGTAAATTGATTAATCTTGTAAAAAGATAAAAATTTTTTTTCAAACTTCAAACATTCTCCTCCTGCACTCTATAATTGACTAATCCCTGTAATTTGTTTTACTTGAATACATTGTGGTAGTAATCGTTGTACTTTTCTAGTTGCAGCGATATATGCTGTGTTATAGCAATAACGAGAAAGTATACAGATCGGTCAAAAAAAGTCTTAAAAGATCGGTCTTTTTTTTTTAATTTTGTGCCTTAAAGACATTTTAAAAAAATTTTGACAAAAACAATTAAATAAATTGTAAATATTCTTGAGAAATTTTTTTTTTATTCCCAACTCCAAAAAATCTGTTTTTGTCAGACGGACATTTGTGCATATGTACGTATTCATGTCTAAAGGTTGGTTTCATGTCATTCTAAAAGGTTGTTTTTGAAATCTATTATCACCACTTACTGATTATTTTCTTAAAAAATTAATTTTACTAAATGCTTCCCTTTTAGTATGGGAGCCTCCAGAATGAAAAAATATTTTTTCGCAATATTAAATTTTTAATGCTCAAAATGTATTTTTTTAAACAATAAAGTTACTAAAATAGCTTAATAACCGACAAGGAGAGTTGTAAAAGAACTTGTAAAATTGTAAAAGGACTTGTTAATTTATTTAAAATAAATTTTAGTAAATATTTTAATCATTAAAAAATCTCCCTAACGCAAGAGCTCCAAATTTTCAAAAAGTGAAAACATATTTATGGAAATTGTGATGCTAATATAATATTAATAATTTTGGTTTTTGCTTTATTTTGTTAAGCATTTGGCTCAAAAATATTAATATTAAAAGATTTAAATATAATCAAACAAGTAATCTTATATTTAATAATAAAAAAAAAAATTGTAATCAATTACATGAAAATCTATTTATTACCATACATGTATTTTTTAATATGTCGTTGAAGAAAAAACTGAAGCTGGAGTTGAATATTTTTGGTTGATACTTATTCGTACGTTGTAAAAAGAATTCAAAATTTTCGTTATTTTTTTTTTTTAATAAGAAGGGACTGTTTTATCATAAAAACGTAAGTAGAAATTAAAATGATTGGATTTTGTGGCTTTAGCAAGAGCGTTTTCATCAAAAATGATTTGCATAACTTGACCGGCGTAGCCGGTTGCAATTCATTTCCGCCCTTTTTAAGATTTACTTTTGATGTAGTGATATTTTACGGTTTATTAATTAAAAATGTAAAGTGAAGCTGTATTTTTATCCAATAATATCTTTAAAAGATAAATACTACAAGTTTACAAAGTTTTATTTTAGAAAGAAACACGAAATTTAGTATTTCTTAATAGTGAACAAAATGATGTACGTTATTCCATAAAATGTTATTTTTAAATTCCTTTAATCCTCTTTCTAACGTATCGATTGTTTTAAAGTACCATAACTGTAATGATGGTAACACTTGTCAGATAAGTGACAAGTAATTTTTTTTTTTTTTTTTAATGATAACAGTATCTTATGTCATCATGCTTACTAAGGAAAGAAAGAATAGATATAGTTTTTCATTTCCTTCATTATGTAGCCAAATATACTATTGCACATCAGCAACTAAGCCTGTAATTGAAATCAGCTGATATTCGGTGATACTAGTTACACCTTCTCTCTATTCACCGCAGGTATTGATTGTTAGCTGAACATCTGTATTCTCAGGTAAAGCAAATATGACTTGGGTCTGTTTTATGTTAAGTGTTTTATACGCAGTAAACTAATAATAATTATTATTATTATACGAATAATTAAAAACTAGTACAAGATTCTATACAGATATTTAACTTTGTTTTATGAAGCTGTCTTTTTTCTCGTTTAACTGATTTATTGCACCTGTGAAAATAAACTTTTAGTTAAAAGTACACTCGTGCAGGTATCTTCATGTTGGTTTAAGTAGTTATTAAAAATAGAATACTGAAAGTTTAATGTCCAAACTTTCTAGCAAAATAATTTTTTGTTGTATTTAGTAAAATACGCAGAAAATTATTTATAACAGTAGACTAAATTTTCAAACTTCGTATTGAAATATGTTCGTGTAGCTGCAGAATGAAGCTATTATAAGAAAAGGTACAATAACTGTTTTTTAGAAGTGGTTGCTAGGCTTTGTTATTTACATTGTAATCAAATTGCTTTGTGGACAAAATAATGGCTCTAAGTTAATATCCATTTTGTTATAAATATTTTTAAATGTCAAACAAACTGTAAGAAACCTATATAAATACACAGTTTTTTTTTAACCGATCCGAGTTTTTAAAATCTACAATTTTTGTTTTTTATCGTTAGACGTATTTTTCATTTTTAGAATTTTACTAAAAGAAATTTTACTTATCCATTACAAATGTATATTACAACAGTTTTAAAAGAATAAAATCACATTTAAGAGGTTTTTTCAGTTTTTCACTACAAACAATTTTTACAGTGTATCGAAAGGTAATCCTGTGGTTTTTGCTGCATCAGATATCGGGAGCCGCCCCTGGTGATGGTGTATGCTCGCCAACCTTGGTTGGAGGGTACTGGGGAAATAAAATACCCAGGTGAACAAAAAAAAGTGAAGATGGTCAACGGCTCTGAAAGCGGAAGAAATACTCGGCCTTCAGGGAAGAGTACCCGCCCATTCCGTCGCTGGGACTTCCCAGCGACGGAAGGGGCGGATGAGCATACGGAGATAACCTATATAAAATCCGGGTTAGAGTTCTGTAGGCTGGAGGAGAATTCTACAGTTTGTCCAGGAAAATGGGAGTCTTAGAAGAAAATCCACTGTTCCAGTAGATTGCGGGTTGGGTGTGGTGTTAGCAACTTCACCCTTGAAAAAAAAAACTGCTTCGAAATTAAACGATTAAACGATAAGTTTCGGATCAGGATTGCATTATGAATAACGAAACTGGACATGTCAAAACAGACAAGATTGGAAATCTGACAGTGATGGGGGTGAGAAGATTTTGAGTGGGGGGAAGGGATAGGGAGAATTGGCGGCGAATCGTGGAGGAGGCCAAAGCTCACGTCGGACTGTAGCGACAAGACACATACATACATTGAAAGGTAATAACTGTAACTGCTACCTGAAATTATTATTAGAACGTAAAATTCCAGTGTAAAATCATACTGGAAACAAATAATAACATAATATGGTAACAGATTTACTGAACAGATCTTTGGCTTGTTAAGAAGTTACAAATCCAACCCCGCTTGGTTTGCGAAATATAGGAATATATGAAAAAGATTAGAATAAATACAGACACAAAAAAAACAGGACACATTTTATACAGGATATTCAGAAAGCAGGTTTTCAAAAAAGAAAAATCAACCAGTGGTAGGAGGTTGACACAAGAAGAGCAGCAACGACTTTCTCGAAGGATGAAAGAAGTGTGGGCACAAAGGGAGCATAATCAAAGTTGATCTTACTTCAACCGTAAAATGAAACATAATATTCAATACAAAAATGACCAAAAGTTTGCTTTTTGTTTCTCAAAAGTTTTCCACGTCATCTTTCTAATATTTTATTAAGCATACCATAAATATAATTTGTTAAAAATAGAGCGATGTCGATAATAGAAACTATAGATGTAATATTAGAATAATGAAAAAAAAAGAAGAGATTGTAGTGTAGTAAATATTCTAATCATAATCATAATTATCATAAAAAACGATTATCAGAGAATAGCTAAATTGAGAATAGGAACAAATCAGTCTAGTCTAACAATTTCAAAAACAATAGCAAAATTAATAAAACAAATACTAAAATAAAATTCAACCTACCAATAACAACATTAAGATGTAATTCATCATTTTTTGGTTGTTATATTATTTTTATGTCATACTGTATTAAAAATGATAATGTGCTGAACAAAGTCAACGACAAATAAAACATTTGATACTCATAACAAAAGAAATAAATTACTTTGCGAATATGTAGTTATATTAACTATATTAAAGGAAAAAGTATGGAGACCATGTCAAAAAATGGGGTATGAAATTTTTTTTTGCAAATCTTTACGTGTTAGGTCCCAATTAGTATATTTAAATTTAAAGAAAAATACATGTATGTATACAGGAATACATTTGGAACCGGAGTTCAAATATTGATGAAAATCGTTCTATTTATCATATCACTTTTCCAATTCAGTTTGTGCCTTTTGTTTCTAAAACTAACAATTTTTTTTTTTAAATTTGGAAAATATTTTTACTTATATTACACGTTTATTATGTACATAAAAATGACTTTCCAGTTTTTTTTTTTCAATTAAAAAGCTGTGTATGTATTCTAAAAAGCAGCGTATTCTTTACATTGCCAGCTTAATTTTCATTTTGAAAGTATTATTTAATCAACTAATAGACTTTCTTTTTCTTGTATTTAACTCCGAGGTTGGTTTGCAGAAACTCTCCATTTGTCTCTTTGGACTGCTTTTTCTTTTATTTATAACTTTTACATGTCATATCGTTCATAATCTGTTGATATTTATCTTCCTCGGCCTTCCTCTACATCTCTTTCCTTCTACATAGCCTTCTATTATCATTTTCACAATGTTTTCATGGCGAAGTATACATCCAATTAGTTCCACTTTCCTTTTTTTTTAATATTCTCCACAGCGTTCTTTCTTCTCCTACTTTTTTTAAAACCTCTTCATTGGTAACTCTGTCGATGTAGATTTTAGGTAGTAATTTTTTAATAATTTTGTTGGTTAGAGAATAAATTTTGCTATATTTTTTTTCACGTGAAGTTTTTTCCTGTCATCTTACTTAGACTTTAAATATTCTCAAAAATTTGGTCTTCGTCTAAAATGTGTTTAAAAAAGTCCAAATTTAAACATATTAATTTTCCAGTGTAACATTTATTTGTATTAGAAACTGTATAAATTGCGTAAGTTCATATTCTTTTTAGTTCCTTGTACGAAGTAAAGGAAGTATTTTAATCGCGAAAAATCTCGGTTTTCAGATTTCAACGAAAATATTAATTTTGACCTTCCCTGAATCCATTTTGACTAGTTTCATACGTATGTACGTATGTATCTCGTATAACTCAAAAACGATTAGCTGTAGAATGTTTAAATTTTGTATTTAGGACTGCTGTAACATCTAATTGGTTACCTCCCCTTTTGATTGCCATCGACTAGGCAAATGTGTATACAATCAGACATCTAAATAAATTTGGATTTTGGACTTTTTCTTAAGTGCAGTAAAAAGCATTCGTTGAGAGTTTCAACGATATATCGTAAATGGTACTTATTTTCATTTGTTCCGGAGTTATAGCCAAATGAAATTCTAATTAATGAAATATTTGGATCTTATAAGGGAAAGGTACATCGGTTCGATGTGCCTTTCAACTTTAACACCGACTTCGCATACATTTTTTATAACTTTTTTAATTTAAATATATAGATTTATTAATAATTACTCGTATGTAAAACAGCTTTTAACAATCAACAATAATACAAAAAAATAAAAAATAAAATATGAAAAACTCAGAAGTTATTAGTGAAATAGAATTTTATGTACTTGTCATTTTAATTCAAACATTTTTACAATCTCAGGTTAATTATTATTAATAAATCAATATATTTAAATTAAAGAAATAAAAATAATAATATGTACATAAAGTCGGATTCGGACAGATGTGTGCACGGTTACGGAACTGACACGTTCTCACTTACACCACAAAAATTAATATGTAAACTAATATAAAATACTGATAACGGACACCGCAAAAAATTTGATGCAGTGTGGTGTTCACCACAATGCAGTCTTGTATCTGTCCACTTTATTATGAATTGGAGGATCGTATCTCACTTTCAAATGAAATAAGTTTAAATGAAGTGCAACAAAAATGTGTATATGTAATTTAATAGGCGTACAAGTCATCCGGTGTCTACATCAGATTTTTTGCAATAAAGATTGTACAATTTTGTAAGCCAATAGCTAAACCTGGTACCTCTTTAGGTATAACCAATATTTATCCACTAAAAGAAAAAAAATTATCTTAATTTTTCAAAACGTTTTATATGATTTTTAATGTTAATTACTTTATTTTTGTACATGTTTTATATAGCTACAAGCAGTTTATTTCCACAGATTTATAATTTTATTTCTTAAAAACCTAACATTATTTCAGTTTAAAGTACTTTAATTATTGGATATCTTTCAGAAATATTCATCGGAAAGACAAAATATTAATGTAATACTGAGTTTTAAAAAAAACATCTTTTAGAAATAAAATTATCCTTTTTAAATCGGTCTAAAGTAACTTCTATGTGGTTGCGCGCACGCACACACACACACACACAGAGAGAGAGAGAGAGAGAGTGAGTGAGTATACATTGTTCGACAATATTTTGTTTATTTTACTTTTACTTATTTCAAGCTTTCAGCGCATTCCTGATGGTTTACAAAAATCTTAAAACTGGTTACAAATTACAGGAATTTAAACTCTTTCATATCTGTGATAAAATTAGAGAATTTGAAAGTTTAATTTATTAAAACAATTACAGTTTTCATCGGATACAAAAATTAAAATTAATTTAGTACCTCTGCATTTTTATAGAAAACCACATACGTTTTTAATACCTCCAAGCAATGAAAATAAACTATTAAAAAAAATTATAAATAATTAAAAAATAAATGTTCCTTGTAATAACTAGATTCCGAACACACCTTTTCAATATTTTATAACATGTTGTTTCTTTAAGATATGTTGCATAATAAAACTTATTCTTCCTTTTCTACTTGTTTCTTTAACATTTCCTCCTGTATCATTCTTTTCTGTGAACAACTGTTCACAGAAAATTTTTTTTTTCTTTTTACTCTTTGTCATTCTTACCGGGATTCTCTATTTTCTCAACATCCTTAAAATCTCCTTCTCCTTCTTCTTATTGTACTATACAAACAAATTTTGAAATATTTTTATTGAAATAATCCTATTTTTATTTTTAAATCCGTGCCCGTATTCTATATGTATAATACCCGTATAATACTATATGTATAATACCTGTATAATACCCGTATTCTATAAGTAAACTTTTACGTAACATTTTTTTTTTTTTTTAGTACTATCAAAAAACTGTTGTACTATAAGTAATACAACCATAGTAACTGTGAAATGCTATGGAGTGTAATATAAACTGCTCAGTGCACAAGAATGGAATAGAAGTCTAGCGATGATTGTGATGATGATGATGAGTGTTTTGTCGTTTGGCAGGTCATAGTATATAATTCAATCCAATCAATTCTCCACCAATTTCTTTTTCTCCCTTACATCTCTTTCACTTAGATATCATCAGTTATTTGAACCCTTCCCCTTCCTCTTCTTCTTTTTCATTTCATTATACCGCCTACATCTACCATTAGCATACACTTTTTTCTTAGCTAGTGTCTCAGTTTCTTTTTCTCTTCTAATTATTTTCTCTTCTCCAAATCATTCATCACTTCTTCATTTCGTAATTTATCCGTACATTTTATTCTCTTATTCTTACCCGTATTCTAATTTTTAGAGCTTATGTAGTTGAATGTTCATTTTATCCTCTGAGTTCATAGGTTTGCTAAACATAGTTTCATGCTTCAGAAAAAGTAATTTTCCAATATTTTTTTCTTAAAGTTCCCACATGCAGTCCTTTTTTCATATTAAAAATTAATTATGTTCTTTCAGTTTTTGCTTTAATTGCCTAGATGTAGTACAAATCGCTAAACGTTTTGCTTAGATATTTTAAATCCTTTTACATGATGTTTTAAACCTATTTATTATTGAAAATTTAAATTTAAAGATTTGAGTAACGGTATAGATTATATTCTTCTTAAATATTAAATTTACATATATATTCAATTTATTATCGATTTTCTATTGGTTAACTTAACAATTTAACTGTCTTATTTTTACAAAATATGATATAATAGTCATGTTGCAAGAAACCTGCTTTAATTTTATTTCCAGCAAAATGTTGAAATGCAGAGATTGTTTTAGTTCCCATTAGATTGTCTATAATTTCACTGTTTTCCTATCACTTATTCTACCTTAACTGATCCTTATAACAGTAATAGAGCCCATTAGTGTTATCTCTTAATAAACCCTTCCCCACTGATAGTACGTCTCAGCCAGTTACAGTTCCTGTTCTGCATTCTTCTGATTAAGTTCCTATTCCGGTGAACTCTTCTTATTACTTTGTTTTTCACCCTTTCTGTCCATTTAATTTTCTCCAATCCCTTCTAAACGTATATTTTAAATGCCTTCGGTCTTTCCTTTTTTATTATTTCTTAATGTCAGTGCTACGTATCCACGTAGATCACGTCACGAGATGATCTTACTACTTAATAAATGGTTATTTATGATAAATGAATGATTCCTTTTAAAAACTATTCATTTTTTCATTTCATTTTCAATTTTATAATCTTTTGTTAACATCATACCTACGTACGTGTACTGTTTTACTTGTTCAATTGTTTGTTTTTTATGCAAATATTTATGAGCTTATTGTGTCCTTTCCTCATTACTTTTTTTCTTTACATTCACATCAGTTACAATGTTCTTTAACTTTAAAATCAACGGTTTCTTATTCTGTGCTTATTTATTTTTCTTCTTCGTACACTGATCCTGTCATCTTCTTCTAAAAAGATTTTTTTAAATATCTTTTACCCAAAAAATAAACAAGCATGGAGATAAAATATAATTATGCATCTGCTACTTTAGATGTTTTCTATTTCGCTTACATTTTAGATAGGTAATAACTTTTTTTTTTTATTCCCATATAGATGTTATATTTTATATATTATAATCAGATTATATTCGAATGTTTATTTAAACACAAAATTAAATTATTTTTAGGAAATTGGATGTATTAACTTTATTTTATAGTTTTAAAGTATAAATAAAGGAACAAAACAGATTGTACAATATAACAAGTACTAACTGCTTGAAGAAAATACATAATATATCATCCAGATTTACTTACAGAGAAATTAAAATTAAATTACTATTTTTATTTATTTTAGTAAAAAAGAAACATAAACTCGATTATTTGTAAACGGTAATCTTATTTAATTCATTACTAATAAAACATTTTGATTTTATAAAATGACCTGCTTTTTTTAAAAGAATTTTTAGCTCGTTATATTTACTTTTTGTTATATGCATGATTTGTCTTTCATTCTGATGTACTCAGCTTAACTTATTATCAGCAGTAAAAAATATTACATTGTTTATTCTAACAGAATTTTGCATATACGTAATCCTTATATCATATTTCATTGTTTGTTTTTTGTTGTTGTAATCAAAATGGACGAATAATATATGATAACTATTGTGGATTATTTAGTTTTGTTTTCAATTTTAAATGATTAATCCTACGTTCTTTTACCTGACAAATTGAAATTTTCTGTAAAATTTGATTGTTCAATCCAAATGTTCTCGTGATATCGTATATATTAAAAACAATAAAAAATATCCAAAGGAAGATATACGTAAAAGTAATATCACTGTGTAAGCGACACTTTAATTTAACGCCAACTAAAAGGAAATTTATTACTATGAAAGAAAAAGAATTTCAATAAGGCAAAAGGTGGAAATATTAAATATCTCGGCAGTTCAAACTGAAAGACGAGAGAAATTAAATCTACTTAGAAGTTTTCAATATTAACATCCATTACCTTATCAGAATCTCTTTTTCTTTATCGGGTTTGGAAATTCTTCTTTCAGTTTCATCCAGTCATCCACGTAGATGGGTCATTAAATTTTCCGCTAAAGTAAAGGGGAGCTCTTTTTATAAAAATAAAAAGAAAACTATTCCCACTAAATTTCTGTAAAACCACCTAGCGTCTTGGTATAGTCTAAGCTTTTCATCCGGAGGTTCGGGTTTGAATCCCGATCAGGCATGGCATTTTTTATACGCTACAAAAATTCGTTTCCGTGTTCCAAACACAAGCTTCAAGCCTATATGATGATATCAAGAAGTAAAAAAATTATACGATTTTACTTTTATAATTTTTTTAAGTGCAATAAATTCAGAAAATTAAAAAAATAATTATTAATAGAGAAAATTAATTGATTTAATTCTTTATTTAGCCTTTAAATATGCTTTGTAAACTTAAGAATTAAATGTCCTCTATTTTCCTTACCAGGATACACAATTCTACACTAGTTACAACATAAATACAAAGAACACAGCTTTAAAAAATAGAAGTTAAAAAATACCATTGACAGAGAAAATGAGTAAAAGAAATTACACAGTAAAATAATAATAGAAAATACACAAAAAAAGTATGTTGAAATCAAATGAATCTGTACAAACGTCCTTTAAAATTAAATTTGTGATATTTAAAATTTTAAAATGCTATAAATTTTCATTAAACGTTTTAGTTTCTTCTCAATTTTAATTGTATTTTATTATTTTAACAGAAATGATAATAACGAAATATCGAGAAAATACGAACTAAAATAATAGAAGAGAAGTATAATAAAATAAATTAACTACTTTTCATAAAAAATAATAAACAAAAATTCATATAAAAACAGTAATTATACAAAATTATTCTTGTCATAAAAGTACAATGTAACGAAATATTAATGTCAGTCTAAGCATTTTTCTTTTGATTTTGCAAAATCGTATGTATGTTGCATAACTCAAAAACGGCCGAAGGATGTTTGAATTTTAGATTTAGGATTGTTGTAACATCTAGTTGTGCACCTCCCCTTTTGATTGCAATCAACTGAACCAGTGTCCAAAAAAGACCAAAATCAAAAAAAAAAGGATTTTGGACTTTTTCTTAACTGTAATAATAAGCCCTCACTGAGAGCTTTTTTAACGATATATCGTTAGTGGTACTTATTGTCATTGGTCCCAGAGTTATAGCCAAATAAAATTTTTATTAATGCAATATTTGGATCTTACAAGGGGAAGGTACATCGGTTTGAATCCGACTTCATCTCCTTTTTTTAACTTTTTTTTTTTTTTTAATTTAAATATATTGATTTATTAATAGTTACTAACCTCGACTGTAAAAAAAAAATTACGATGAATAATAATTCAATAACAAAAAAATATTTAAAATATGAAAAGATATCAGAAGTTATTAGTAAAATAAAATTTTATGTACTTTTAATTTTAAAAGAAATGTGAATATTTAATTTAATCGGCGTACGTCATGTGGTATCCACATCCGATCTTTTAACTTCCTTTTTAGTTTTATAGGCACAACAGTATCAGTAGAATTTTAAAATTTGTATAAATTTTTAATGTGGTTCTTATGTTAATTTGAAAATTAATACACAAGTCAACATTTTGGAACTTTTTAAAAGAATACCTAAATTATTTCTATTTAGTTTTCAGGCTAATTAAATGTATAACTAAGAATCAAATCTTAGGCGTTCTTACAACGTACAAATCAGTTTTACTTTCCATTAACACCTACAATCCTGCCTCCTAATGGATGACTACTCAAAATTTTTTATTTTCATAAAAAAAGCAACAGCTCTTTTTCATTTAATTAACGTGTTTCGAGGACCAGAAAATTTTACGACGTACTTTAACTACGACGGTTGACATTACCCGTTGGTTTGTGTATAAATTCGCCAGCTAGCTTCTTTGTCAGTCAGAATTCTCTTTGAGGAATAACTCTGCTTCTAATGGCTTAAAAAAGAACAAATTAAAATAGAAATTTAAAGCTATTTTTGGAATTTCTATGAATGGTAATTTTTTTTGTCATTAAAAAAATTTAAATGTTTTATCGTTAATTATACTGGATGTCTGTGAATTATCTGAATAAATTTGATGTCTTCTTAGAAAAAAGTAATTGTTCTATTAATCAGTGGTTGGGCTCTCTTTAACAGGTAACTAATAGTTTCCTTCAGCAAAAGTCTCGATCGCACTCTAATTTCATACGTAACCGCATACATAGAGGAGGCTGCATTTCCCGCGTCTGGAAAAGTGAACACTCAGAACGTTCAAAAATGGAGATAAGAAAACCTAGATGTTACACTTTGGCCGTATAGCCCAAAAAATTAATGTTTGGTGCGGACTGCTTAGCGATCGTGTGAATGGACCTTTTTTCTTTGCAAAAACGGCAGCTAACGCGAATATCTATCTGGAACTGTTAGAAGGATCTGTTTACTCTCGAAGAGTTAAAATCATATGCCAACTACATGGAGAGCCGCCACATTAGAATTTATTCGCGCATGAATTCCTCAACACATTACCAAATCGCTGATTTGGACGTGATGGAACAATCGCTTGGCCACCTCAATCACCGGTTATTATTCCATGTGATTACTCCTGTTTGGTTTCATCAAGAATAATGTAGTGAATGTTGATGATCTTATAGAGAGGATTGTTAACGCATTCGAACTCATAGATGTGGATATGTTGCAACGAACGGTGCATGAAATTGATTACCGGTTGGATGTATTGCGAATATCAATATTCAATGTGTGCAATGGTGCATAAAAATTTCAGTTTTAATGTTTTTAAATTCATACAATCAGTATGTCTTTTATTATTTACTCACTATCAAATTTTTTCACATAATTATTCGTATATATTTATTTATTCCATTATGTGAAGTTAACACGTTTAATTTATTTAAATGCTAAACCTGATTAACCTTAAACCTGATTAACCTTCGTTTGACTCACTTTGTTTTAAAATAAGTTTAAAGTTTTATTATATCACTACAATGCCAAAAATATTTTTAGTAAGACATAGTAAGATATTCTTTTAATTACATCTCATTGATATATGTTTCAGTAATCTAATTACTATTTAAGCAGCTTAAATTGGTTTTCTGAGCTTGTAACTATTATTTTTATTTTTCCTGAATATTTTATTATAAAAATCATTAATTGTTTTATAGCAGTATTAAATTTATTTTTTTCAAAAAAAGTATTATTTCTTTAGACTTGTAGTAAATTATTTATTCCATCTACAATTTTCTTTTCATTAGATCATGGTATATCCAATGTCACATTCACAGTTGAATAGAAAAAAAAATTGTTTTTTCTCATCATTTTCTTAATACATACTTTTTTTAAGTTGTTTTACTATATTTCCTTTCTGTTACATTTTAAAAATTTATTTATTATAATAACCTTTTGCTGGCCTTATTACTAACCTTTTTTTGTTATTTTAACTAAAATTTTCAATCATTGTTTTTACTGCAAAATAATTATTTTATAAAATTTGCGTGTAAAACTCTGGAATTAATAAGTATAAAAAAACGTAAAAAGTACAAGAAAACAATCATTAATTCTAATAAATTACCTTAAGGTTGCGTGTTTTAAATATCGTGAAACCCGTGTTCTTTGTGTTTAATTATACCTTGTGGAATAGAATTTTATACTAAAGAATGTTTCTGTTAGGTTAATGCAATGTCATTTTTATAAATAAATATTTATTATCTGCAGAACTTAAAAAACAAATCTAATGTGTACACCACATGCCTTCCTCGTACGTCTATTAAATTACATATACACATTTTTGTTGCACTTCATTTAAACTTATTTCATTTGAAAGTGAGATAATATCCTCCAATTCTTTAATAAAAGTGGAAAATTACACAATTGCTAAACTATTAGTTTTTATTAACATTTATACAATTATTAATTCAAAAATCTTACTTGCAATATTAGGTTAGAGTAAAAGTCCCTTGATTACTCTTTAAATAAATTGTTTACCAAATAATTCAATAATTAGAACTAATTGTTCTACACCGTAAGGTGAAAATAATTATTTGTAACCAGTGTAGGGTTCACTAAACGGAATATTTTAATTATTATTAACTTTATTTTTGTATGACACACCAGAAATTTGAAATACACATCAGAAATCTTGTGCATATTTTGTGAAAATTTTTTATTTTCGACAATCACTTTAAATTGAATACGATTCAAAAATGTTTTTTATTTTTCTGTCAAATAATTAAAATTATTTTATTTTAAAAACAATTTTTAGAAGAATTTGCTATGAAAATCCAAAAATAATACGATTCTAAATTATAATTTTCAATTAGTATTAAATAATATGTTTCACCAAATCTATTACATATACACATTTTTAAAAGTACATAAAATTTTGTATCACTAATAATTTTTATTCATTTTTTTATTATCATTGAATTATTATTTATTGTAAAACTTTTTTACAATCACGGATTAATAACAATTAAATCAGTATATTTAAATAAAACTAAAAGAAAAGTTAAAAAAAATTAATTAAAGTTAAAAGAAATCTTCCCTTTAAGATCTAAATATTTCATTAATTAACATTTTAATTTTAATTTCGGTGACAATAAAAAAGTCTTTTTTATTGTCACCGAAGATGCACAACACCGAAGGTGCACAACTAGATGTTACAACAGTCCTAAATCCAAATTTTCAACTTCCTACGGCTAATCGTTTTTGAGTTATGCGAGATACTTACATCTGTACGTACAGACATCACACCAAAACTAATCAAAATGGATTCAGGGATAGTCAAAATGGATATTTCCGTTGAAATATGAAAATCAAAATATTTCGCGATCACAATACTTCCTTTACTTTAATATTTTTAAATTAAATTTAAAGAATATATATATATATATATATATATATATATATATTATTTTCTTTCATTTTCTATATTCAATTAATTTTTTTATTAAGCATTCAAAATGCTATTATCTTTTTTAAAAAATATTATTAATTTACGAACTTAATTAATTTAATATCCAAATAGCTTGTGTGCTTCTGATTGATTAGTCAGGCAGTAGAGGCGAGTTTGTAGATTTATTAATTTTGTTGATACACGGTTATACTATCGATTACTTATAGTTTCCGATAGAGCTATTATAAATAGGTGGTTGGTCGTTCTAATGGTATCCACATACGAAAATTTACTGCTATTATTTCCCATCATTTAAAGTATTATTATTATTATTCACTCTTTAATAACTTAAATTTAAAAGATAAAAACTGAAAAAATCGCAGAAAAACATATTTTTCAATTGTTTTTTAACGTTTATTTTTAGAAGTAGGCAGAAGATTGGAAAGATAAATTAACAATTTTTAGGAGATTAAAAAGTCAAAATTTATACAAGAATTTAAAAAACTATATTTTTTTGTTTTTAGAAAAGTTATTTTGTCAAATTTTTTACTTTTACTTAAAATAATTTATTTAATTTTACTCAAAGCAAAAAAAGAAAATTACGCCTTTTTGTAGTATTTTTTCCTATACTTCTTTTCTTACATCCGGATTTTTATCTTTTTTTATAATTCTTTTTCATAAAAAAAATTATTTAAATTTGACCTTTCCCCTATTTCAATGAAAATAATAATTGTAAAATAGAATTAACTTCAAAAAATAAATACCGTAACGGACTTTAAATTATTACTGTGTTGATATTATTATATTTTCTAATGTGATATCTACATCTGTTAGTAGATATTAAGAAATCTGTTGGTATTAAGCAATGAAAATATATTTTTTTTAATAAAAATGTTTTTCTGAAGTTAGAATTTTTTTAACTTCAATTTTATAAAAATTAATATTTAGCTACTCTTTAAGAAATAACTTTGGATTAAGAAAATTTAATTACACTACTTGCTGAAATTTGTTTATAAAAATTTTAACAGAAGTAAATATCACCGTATATACATATATAGTGAGAGAGAGAGAGTTTGCCAATCTGTATATACGTATCAATTGTTTATTGACTTATGAACAATATTTCGAAGACTCTTCTACAATGTTATAAATGCACGTCTCAGAGAAAAATACAATACAGCCGTTAATTACTACTATACTTTCAGTATTTTTAAAACACTTGGCATGGAATGATTATTATTAAACGGCTGTCATTTTAATTTTATTACAAAAGAACTTGCATTTAGGATGTGGCAATTAATGGGTATACTTAATGTGTCCGAGTGCATACTCTAATTAAAGCTAGATATATGAAGAGTTTTTACTTTCGGCGTTAGTGGAAGGGGTTGGTGCGGGGATCGTGCTTTCGCGAATCTGTCAATCTGATAGTTGAGGATTGCAAGTTATGGTAGATAGTCATGGTTGGAAGAGGCCATACGAAGGACGGTAGTATGTTGTGTAAATACACTGATGGAAATGTCTGCCGAGGCATTTACATCGGTGGAATTCTGTCAGAGGCAAAACTGATGACTTTGTTGTTATCAACTTTAGAGGGTCTAAAAGACGAACACCGGTAAAGCTCATCATGGCTAGAAATGGGGGAGGGGTGTGGCGTCCAGAATCATCACAAGGCGAGGTCTTCCCTTAACGGGGGTCAGGATTACTATTACAATTTACGAAAATCTTGGTATTAAAAGAAAGAAACTTGAATTAAATTATTTTGTTATATTTTAAATTTTAATTTAATTATTATTTAGAAGTTAAGCATCTAATGATAATTTGAATTCAAAGATTTGTCCGGATATTAAGATAAATCTTTTTTTTTAACTTGTATTTCTCTGTTTAAATATGTTATGGTATACGAAAAATGTTCTAAACTATAAGGTAAAATGCCTTTTTACGTTGTGAATTTCTTGGTTTTAAAAGTTTGGGAAGTCTTTTAGTTTAAAGAAGTTTTATTCAACAATTATTTGTATTTTTTATTCAATTTTATAATATTATGCGTGATGTCTATTTTAGAAGATAAATAATTTCTTTGGTAAACAGTTTATTTGTCAAATAAGTCTTCGATTGTATTGGTAATTTTTTCATAATATGATGATGATATTTCATAAAAAAATTGAGTAATGCTCCTTAACGATTGAGTTGCTGAAACCTTTCGCCGTAGCTGGAAGTAAGATTTTGCAATGAAATAGGTGTTGCTTGACTTGACCGTTGCGAAGAAAGTCACCTTTTTTTTTTTTGAATTTTGTAATGTATAACTTTCCAAATGTTTATGCATTACTATTATTATTATATTTTTTAAAAGTATTGTTTATTACGTTAACAAAAATTTATTCAAACAGAGCAACAATTAATATATTATTCTACAATGTATATAGATAAAAGTTTGCAATGATTTATTTAATTTTCCTTTGTACGTATAATGTGATGTTATATGATAATGAAATTGAATATGTTTTCTGAAATACTAAAGTGTTTTCGTTTGGAATATAGAGAAGAGCAATAATACAGTATTTTGTTTAAACGAATTTCCTTTCTGAATGAAAATATATTCAAGCGAATGAGGGCTACGAGTTAAGGCTAGCTAGTACGTGAGTAAAAGCAAAGTTAAGTGTTAGCCAAACATGACATTAGCAACCACAGCTGTAGTAATTAAATTAGGTTGGAAGGATTCAAAACAAATAGACTGAGCCGAACTCTATCCGATATGAGTAGAACGAGAGTTTATGGAGAGTGAGTAAGTGAACGAATCAGCGAGCGTACGAGTGAATGAGAAAGCCAGCTTAAATACTGCGAGTTGTAATAACAAGGTCGTACAGTACATCAAACCGTTCGCGTCCCCCTTTACCCTACTGTAGTTGCGTAGTTGCGTATTCAAGCTCGATCAGCAACAATGTTATAGTTACAGTACCATCCCACACACATTTTATATGTCCGTCCGACAAGAGAGAGTAAAGCAGCAGTTGGCAATCGTTGCTTTACTTTAGATAGACTACTATTATACCAACCAATTGACCAACGAGCTCGAGCTTACTTTCCACCGAAAACCTTTCCTTCCACTTCAGTGTTACCATAACAATGTGTAAATACTACTCTGCTGAGTGTATAGATAGCCAAACGTTTGTCTATTCTTTCTAAACAAACATCAGAGCATATTTTCAGTACAATTTACTACTTTGTAAGGACAATAACGTTGTCTGGTTAGAATTTTTTCTCATTTATTTTAACATAACTTATGTTCCTTTTTATATTATTTTCTTAATAAAATTATACATAAGTAAATATACGCATACAAACAACATACTGTATAATTTGCAATATTTTTAATTAAAAAATACTTTTAGCATCCTTTTTAATCTAAAGTACAGATTAATAATATATATTATAGATTGTATACCGTATTATTAGCCATTTAGGATCGATATTGTTCTTAATATACGCAGATAAAGTTGCTTTTTTTTATTGAGGTGAGGAATCCTATTATGGACATTCCGATAGAGCGTGTCGGACTCGCAACAGGTTCCTCTTGATGTTACTTAGTGCGTATATGTGCCTGTGCATACCGACTAAACCATCACCCCGCCATCATCCTTCCCGGAACCGCCGCAAGGCATTTCTTCGGGAGAGCAACGGCGTTCTCTTCGTGAGGTGTGACTACCTACAGATGTCAACATTGGAGATGTCATCACCGGGAGTGCTACCTATTTCATCATTCCGGGACGATCCCAGTGGCCCGGGACCTTTCAGATCTGCGGACCTCCGCAGGCAGCCTGTCCCCAGACCTTAGCGCCAAGGCGTCACTGTCACTCTTTCTTTCCTAGCGTTTTCTTGGGCTCGCAGCTTCAACATTACAGTACCGGGCTAGTTCGGCACAGTTTGCCAGCTCTTGACCGTTATCTCTTCGATATCCTTAGGCGGAAACAATCTGTCTATTTTCAGCTTGGCCACCAGCGTGTTCCTCTCCGAGACGAATTTCAGGCATTCGAAAAACGCATGGTACGCCGTTTTCTCGATACCCTCGCAACAGGGGCAAACGTAGATAGTCTACCGCGAACTAAAATACTGTAATCTTCGTGTAATCTCATGTCATACTAATATTGGCTGCTCATAAGTTGTTTGAAACAGCTTAATCACGTCTTCAGATAGATTTTAATTATTTTATTTTAAAACTTACCTTCAGAAATACTTTATTCTCATGAAAGCCAAATTTTCCTAAATAAAGATAAAACGGTTGTGGTTTACTTCAGAAACTTCACCAGCTTACTAATAAGCTTCCGGTTATCAAAGCTCATGATCATAATTTGTTTAAGAAATGGCTTGTCTCTGAAACTGGAAATATCTAAAAAATCTGCTAATCTTAAAGCAACAAACAGTTAAATATTTTAATATTTTGTTACGATTGAAATATATATTTTTACCGGCAACCACTTTATGACGCCACTAAATAATTTTCATAATTAATAGTATTTTTATTATAAACTTAGTATTACACTGCTTTTAGTACGAGTAATACACAATTTTTTTTTGTTTGTTTTATAGTAAACCTAGCAGTAGATATTTTTTTTAACTTTCTTTTTTGATGTAATTATTAATGTATTTTTTCTGTATTTATATTTTTCATTGTTAACGTATTTGTATTGTATTGAACGGGCACTTGCCGATAAGGCTTAGAGCCTTGGCGAGACCGAAATACGTGGAATGAGTAATATTTTTTCTAAGAATGTTTTTGTCTAAGAAATCTTGAATATACCAAGAAGCAGCAGTTAAACTATTTATCCGTAGATAATCACACTCACAAAACTTGATTCATGAAACTGAAACTAAATTTTGAATATTTCCCATGAAACTGAACATCGTCTATACTTGGTTATATATTCTCCATTGGGCATATTCAAATGAAATTCTATATTGGTAATAATAAGGGAATTATAGACAATGATTAAGATATAATAATGCATTAATATTAAATACAAGGGAAGAGATTCTTTAATTTTCTCTATTAGAATTAATTAAAGCGAGTGATGTCATACGCAACTCTATGAGTTTAATTCATTTAAAAAAATATATTTTCGAGAAACAATTTCTGTTTAATTATCATTTATAGTACTAAGATTTTAGGGAAAATATTATCAAAAGTAGATAAAAATATTTAGTTTTACAATTAACATAGTTTTAATGCTTGAATAGTTACAAATAACTACTATTAGAAGATTATAAAAAGGAAGTTGCAGTGAGAAAGAAGTGACATTTGTTTCCAATTTCAATTATTTGTTACATGGAAGAAGTAATAAAAATCTTTGAAAAGAGTAAAATATTAAAGTACTATTTTAGTCTATGTCGATTTTATTTTTAAGCGATGATACCTAATAGTGAATTACTGCCCAAAAATTGAAAAGGAATAAAAAGTTTCAGATCAGTTAAAATGATTATTTATTATAACCATTAAACACTAAAAACAGCATAAATTATAAAAAGAAAATTCTTGCACAGTTCTGTGCAACAAGACCGACCTTTCATTAGTTTATTCTGTACATTTTTTAAAATAATTATTTTATATAATCTTTTCACAAAAAATTTTAAAAATATAAATTAAATTATAAAACTAATAAGGCGTGTATATTTTTTATTTAATATTAAAATATACTTTTTCTTTATAAGAAAATTAAATTATTATACCCGTAACTTGAAATAATTGAAAATAACGAGTAAACTATACGCAAACATCAGTATAAACTCACTCATCACTGCGACTCGATGCATTAACGCGTATGAAAAATACCAAAACAATGTTAATATAACTCCGCCACGGAGATTTGCCTTAAATTGAGCGTAACTGTTGAACGACTCAACCAATCTTCATAAAATTTTTACAAGTACAACTTCAGATATCCTACTATAGTATATGCAAATTTCAGTGAAATTTATGTAGTAGTTTTGGAGATTCTTGAGCCACAAATTTTATACATCGACCTATAAATGTATATATATAAATAAACATTTATTTTATTACATTTTAAGTGAATGGTATTTTCCATATTATTCATACCTCAAAACGTATAGAATTTCATCCCCCAATGTCACCGAGCGACCGATAAAAATACCGTATTTTTCTTTAAAAAAACGGTAAAAAGTACAAATGATATCAGAAAAGTATTTTTAAATTGGGTTATGCAGATCATTAACAAAATACTTATTCGGAAAAAATTGAAAATGGATTTAATATTGCTGTTCTGCATAAACGGGAAACGATAATCAATTTTAACTATAGTTCATGAAAAAAAAAGCCCTAATTTTACAATTTAAATCTTAAAAAATGAATGCTTGTTTGTTTGTCCCGTATGCGTTCCTATACCAGTCATCCGATTAGGATGAAACTTTCTTGAATTGTTGTGCACACGCCCGCAAAGATTTTTCAATTAGTTTGGATCCGCTAGGTGGCGCTGGAGTTGAGATATTTTGAAAAATGTATTTATGGTCCGATTTGGCTCATATTCATTTCATATATTAGTTACGTGAAAATAAATATTTTTGCGAAAAAGTAAAGAAGGAAAAGGAAAATGGGTAAAAGGAAAGAGGGGAAGAGGGAAAAAGGGAAAAGTTAAATTTTGTGATGCTCCATAATTTTCAGTTTTTTAATGTTTTATCAAACTTTCATTTGTCTTTATTTAATATATATATATATATATATATATATATATATATATATATACACTCAGATCTAGCAATAGAGAAGCATTGCTTGGTCAGCTAGTAGATAATAAACAAAGAACCTTAATGCTTTTTCACTTTCACCGTAAATAGGAAAGATCTGCTACAAAACCTGGCTTGTTTTGCAGCATACTCATATATGAAGTAAAAAAGTATTATGATGGAAATAATTTTTAGTGTACAAGTCGGCCAAATAAAAGTTAGCGAGTTATCCATGTGTTCAACTATGTGGTTCAGTAGTAGAAAGTATATGACGATCCCTTTTTTGACTAATATTCCTAAATATAAATTCAATAGATTATATTTGAGTTGCAACAATTTTCTATGGACACCAGACAACCGAGGTTACCATATTCCGAAAAATAAAATTATATCCGATGATGCATAAAGCACATACAATCGGAATTGTCCTCATGATCTTATGAATGTTAGGTGAAACATGGTTCTTTATCGGCATAAAACACGATCAAGTATTGACCTAAGGTATCGTGATTATTTAATGTGAATTTTGAAGAACGTTTAGGCAGTAAAAATAAAATTTAAAAATTAATATTGGAATTTATAAATTAAATATTTGAAGATTTACTATTTTATGGGATTTCTGAAGATAAAATGTTAATTATTAGACGACTTTGTTTTAATTAAGCCATTCTCAAAAAAAGGCACAAAAATTGTACTTCAGGGTTAAGGAAAGCGAGCATTAATGTAGTTTCCCTTTGCATTCTTTGTTCTTAATACGAGAGGTGTATCAAAAAGTAAGTTAAACTCTTGCCGTGTTCTTGAACTGAAAGGGATATATTAATGTCTTGTGGTGGCAGCACTGGTTGTGTTGCTGTCTCTACGCTACACCAGTAGTAATTCTGTAAGAAATTCAGTACGTGTGTAGTATCTTTGTCAATATGGCGTGTCTTGTATAGAAGTGCGTTCAGTAGTCCCATTTTGTGGGCAAAAAATTACAATTGTGAAATTGTTGAGGTATGCGGTGAGAATCATCAGATCACGTCTGATGATCACAAAATGGTGCCAAACGTTCAGAAACGGAAGAACAAATGTGAAAGACGAAATGCGTGCTGGGCGTACGTCAACTGCAAACATGACGGGTAACGCGGAACGCGCGAATTAAATGATCTTGAGTAACCGGCTCATTAAAATAGAGATTGCAAGTGAACTTATCATACGGTAGTGTGTTTGCGATTATTCACAATCAGCTTGATCATCGTAAGATGTGTGAACACATCACAGTTCACAGATGTGTGATCACAGATGGGTGCCATATCTGTTGACCGATCCACAATCATCAAAGTTTTTCGTCTGCTCTTTCTTTTCTTCAACGTTATTCCAAGACTGCTCCACAGTTTTTGATACAAATCATCACAAAGGATGAGAGCTGGATGCTTCATTACACTCCTGAGACTAAACGAGCATCACAACATAAAAATTTTCCGAAGCCAATGTAATGAAAACCCCCCCACATGTTCGAAAGGTTATGCTGACAGTCTTTTTCGATTCTGAGAGAGCTGTTTACAGTGAATTTACGCCCCGAGGAGTAACAATCAATGCCGAATCTTACTGTGAGACTTTAAAAAAATTGCGTAAAGCCATTTAAGATCGAAGACCCGGAAGAGTGAGAGATGGGATCGTTTTTCTTCACGACTACGCTACTCCTAATTTAGCTCCATGTGACAAAGGAGTTACTGCAAAAATTCAACTGGTAAGTGTGGTCTCATCCGCCTTACAGCGCTGACCTTGCACCCTGCGACTAACACCTGTTTGGTCCTCTCAAACAAGACATTGGAGAGGAGCGTTTTGCAAATGATAATGAACTTAAAGAGGCGGTCCTTAAGTGGTTGAAGGAAATTGGCCGAAATTTTTATGAGATTAAAATTCAAAAACTTGTCACAAGGTATGAAAAGTGTTTAGAAAAACTTGGTGATTATGTCGAAAAATAAATAAAATAAGTAGTTTTTGTTCATTAAAAAAAAAAAATTGTCATAGATATATGCTTGTTTCATTGAGGGGGTGTAACTTAGTTTCTGATCGTCCCTCGTCCGTTATTATTGCATATCAATTACTCTAAAAATGCAAGTGATATTTAATCCTACGAATGAAATTTTTACACCGGTAACACGTCCACTGGCTGGACATTAAATACATCATTATGTTAAGAGAAAGTAACAGTGATATTATTGCAGAATAAAAAAAAAAATGAAATAATACTTTCTAAATTTTAATTTCTCACAATAAATTAAAGTCACTGCAATTTGTTTTCTGGTGAGCATGATAAATTTTCATGTAACTATATTAAGAAATAAAAAATATGCTACCAAACAATGGAAAGAAAATTTGCTGATAAAAAGAGAGGGAAAATAGTTTCCCTTACTTTTCACCAATTAATGTCTGCTGGGCTTCAAGCCAAACACAACTTGCTGTAAACACCAATAGTAAGCTTCTTTTGTTTGCCACTAGACTACAGTAGCTACGCTAACTTCTTGATGGTAATTGCTATTTACCAAGCTCCAGTTCATGTTAGCGGCAAAAGGAATAGAAACGTTGCTATGTAGTTAAACTCTGTTTATCGTATGTTTAGATTGTTCAGCATGTTACCTAAGTATTCATTTTTCTTCTTTACTCTGTTTACAATTAGTTAGATTTCCAGTAATTTCTGTTAAAATTCTTTTTTGTTATTTTAATTAGAGCAACATTTTATAAATACCACCAAACCTTTATTAATGGGTGTGAATGAGTGCGCCAGAATATGTTGCCGTTTCATAATTTTTAATAATAAAAACCCTTTATTACAATTAACTAAATAAATTTCTTACATAGTAGAAAACTAGATGTCCTGTTTAAAGAATAATAAATATTCTAACATTGTACAAAGTTTTCAAAATATATTTAAAAAAGCCGATTTAACGTAAGTTTTACAAATAAAATATGCACATTTATTTTTTGTGAAGTTTTTAAAAATTTATTTCGGTTTTATTAAAAGATTAGAAAGAGAGGTTTTCGTTTGGTTTATAAATGAAACTGCCTGATAGTTTATTTGTGTTTCATTATAGTGTTGTCAATAAGATGGTACTTATACACGCACATTCTAAAAAAACACGCACATGCAAGTCCGATTGTATTAAGTCCTCAACAAAATACATTTAAAGAGAAAAAAACAGGTGATTTATTCGAATAATATTCAAAGGCTCGTAAAACACTGTTAAACCTTTACAAAATTTAAGTAGAGCTTAAAATTTAACTGTTCCCTTATAATAAAAACCAAAATAATTATTACCCTATCGAAATTACTTTTTTTAAGGATAATTTGTATTTTTCCTCATAATTAGCTAATGTTTCTCATGAAATAATAACCAGAGATATAAGCAATATTTTTTGGTAACTTGAACGAAAAATCACTTAATTTTAAACTTGCCAAAAATGTATAAAATTGAAAATTATAAAAACTAAAAATTTAGTACAGGAAAATTTTGAATAATACATACAATAACATTTTCATTTATCTAAAATTATATCAACTTAAATACGCGTACATAAGCCTACAGACAAGTGAGTGTGTGAGTTGATTTTTAAACGCGCACAATACATATTTACTTATATACAGCCCAATACGTCTGTTTATTGAAGAAAGAAGTCTTACTAACGTACATGTTTCCTCGAGAAACATGTATATAGTTTTAATACGCACCAGTAGACGAAATTTTACACCTTCAAACAATCAAATTGGATTTGACATCCGGGAAATTCAATACAATTAAATTAGAAAAATATTTACAATATATGGACAAACAATAGGGGAAAACGTACTTTCTGTTCATCAATATAACTGTAAGAAAACATTTTATTTTTTCCCCTTTTTATTGTTTTATATATATACGTATCCTAAAAAGTCCTACAAACATTTATTTGTTTTTGTTTCTTTTTTATTTGTATAGTGTTATGTCAATACGTTAACAATTTATATACTACGTAACAATATATGTGTATGTGTTCTGACATTTTTTTTGTTGAGAATTTTTCTTTACTTAAATAAATAGACAACAGATGTATTGATAATTTATTTTATAACTTTTTACATAGTGCTCAACAATAAAATAAATTTTTTACCTTAAAATATATTATGAAATAACAATTTTTGAAAAACTATTTGAGATAAAAAACAGACCTGTCAGTGGAAACGTTTACTTATTCATTTTATTTTGTTAATGAGAATTTTTGGTAAAATCTATTCTTGGAAAAATCACATAAATCAACTTAACAAAAACAGTTGATGAAACTAAAAGAAAACATTGATTTAACACGCAGAGGATGACATCTCAACGTTTAAGTTTCTCCTTTGGATTAAATTTTAACGCATGAAAAATTATTTAATGATATAAACATTTTGCAAGTAAGAAATTTAGATTTACGAAGGATATGAATTTATTCTGTTAGACCATCTAAGATAATTTTATTATATTATGTTAAATATTAGCTATCAAAATGAGTGGAGTTGATATTACTGTTATTTGAACAAAAATCTGTAGCATGTAATCGGAAGAAATACTTACGAAAATCAAATAATACATCATCATACATTGGTTAAAATAATACTTTGCGCAATAAACTTAAAAAGATAAATAAAATGCTGCTTTTTGAAACGAGAATACGTAAAAAACGTGATCTAAAACGCTCGGGTACTTCAGGGAAGTATCTTCCTTACTCCTCTTAATATTTATAAGTGGTCTCTTCAAAATCTCAGACTATTAATTGTTCCCTTCTGAATTAGACTTCTATATCAACACTAGAAAAAGAATAGTAAATACGCAGTAGAATTCTACGTCAGCTGTTATTAATTTATTTTAAATATATTTTAAATAACATTTTAACGTCTGCATTTTACGTACTTCTAAAAACATTTTTTAAATTAATTTCTCCAATTTTTTCTTTGCAATCGATTTACTGTTAGTTAATGTAATTATTATGGTAAATGTTTTAATATTTAGTGCAACATTTTGCTTTTATTTATTATATGTTTTGTGACGTTGCTATGACTAATCTTTATTTACCTTTGGTTTTCATAGATTCTTCTAGGCAAAAAGGAGAAGTTTCTTTCCTTTATCTGTGAAGTGGCATATTTACATATTTACTATTTTTGTCTCGATTTCTGCAGTGTATAATTTTGACTTGAATATTTTGATATATATTATTATAAGCTTGGTTAATTTTTATTATACTATAAATTTCTTTTTTGCACACCCTCCTAGACGCTTTAAGTTCATGTGAGATAAAGATTAAAAAAAAAACAAATGTTTTTATATATTTCTAACTTACTATTAATATTACACATTAACAATATGAAAAACAAGGAAAACAAAAAAAAAATTCTGAAAAGTAATATGCATAAATTATTTACAATTAATAAATTTTTTTATATTAATCCATAGGTTCTATTATATACTGTATAATTTCTCTAGTTTCTACATTTATTTATACATTATTGTGCAGGTGTATCAAAAATCTCTCCCGGATTTTCATAACCTCTTTTACTCAAGAAAATAATGGAAAATGTTCACATAACTGTATTTCCTAAAATACTTCGTTTGCGAGTTACAACTAGTTAAAGAATTTGCTCAGATTTCAGCTACCCCGGTGAAACGAGGTGATTTTGACATTTTTACGACGTTAATTAAGGAGCAGGATTAGTAATTTCTTTTAACCTCAAAAATCGAATAAAATTGGTCCCAGAATCATATGTGTAATAAGTTTTGAGAAATCTGAGGTGAAAACTAATAAATTAGGATAAAAATTACTTTTTTTTTTTAAGTTTGATGTACAATAAATTTGTTAAATGGGTAATAAAAACTCAAAAATTTTAAACAAACTTGTAGAGAATTTAATTCTAAACAGAATGGTTTAAGATAAGTTGAATAAAACAAACAAAATTTTGTTATCTAGAAAAAGTAAATTTTATCTAGAAAAAGTACATTACTACAGTTGCACGTTTACCAGAAAGGATCAAGGAAAATATATTTCATTAAAAAAAAAGATTATTTACATCATTGGATTAAACGTTTCTAAAGCTAAATCTCTCTATGTAAATGACATATGCTTTGCCTTTTGGTAAATACGGAATGAAACAGCCCATAAGTGTTTGAAAGTATTTTGAAAATATAAAATACTATTAAAATAATATTAAAAGCAATTAAAATATATATACATTAAACACAAAAATTAACTAATTCTTAACATTTAGTTTCTTTTCATCTCTGACAATCACTCCCGTCAACGGTGAGAAATTTGAAACAATTTTTATTAAAATTATAATTTATTATTACCTGTTTATAATAAATAAACAGTTTCATTACTGGTTGGTCTGTTTTCATAATTGACGCATATTATTTTTTGTTAATCCATTTTCAGCTCATTTATAAATTGTGTTATATTATTTTACGGAATATAATATACATATGCACAGTATTCGAAAAAATCCTTTATATACTTAAGCAGAAATTTAACTAATAAATTTTATGTTCGTTATTTATGCTAATAACGAAAAAGAAAGAAACAACAAATATTATAGAATGGCATTTTTCCATAACAAATAATTGAGAATTTTTATCAATATTTTCATATTTTACAGTAATAATAATTTTAATTATATATATATATATATATATATAATTTTAGAACAAGAAGAAAGAGTAAATGATAAATTATTAATTGATATATATATCTAATTATTATTCATAATTTAATTTCCTTTGTTATAATTAAATTAAAAGAAAATTAATTAGAAATTATTATTAAACATCGTTTGTTAAACTGGTATATAGTCTATTATATACACAGAAGATAATTAATTGTTTACGTTGAAATGTTGTAGATATAAAATGTTTTAATTTAAAGTAAAAAAAAAAAAAAACACACAAGATAGAAGGTAATATTAAAATTTAAATTAAGTTAAGACCGATAGATAGGCCAATGTTCTTGTATATGAACTGGATGCAGCGAGATAATGTACTTAGTCTGTTCAGAGTGCTGTCAGCGCCACCTGCCGGCAGTAGCGATAAACTATGCTTAATGGAAGAACCTAGCAGAAAATATTGGATCCTATTCAATATCGCAACATTGGTGGGTTTAGGGAAAAGTCAATCTAGAAATGATAGTCCTCCGGTTCTTTTCCCTTCTCCTTCTTCTTCTTCTTCTTCTTCTTCCCATATTTTCCCTCCATTACCGGATATTTTTACCTACCTCCACTCTTTTATCATAGTCAATTTTTAATATTTTTCGATGAAACGAATATATCAAGTAACACGTTTTCTTCTTTTTTTTTAATTAGGATATTGATTAATTATGTTATTCATCATTTATTAATATAAATTAAATCTTCATATTCCTTTAATATATTTTCTATTCCTAGGTAATAATATTTTAAATAATAATAATAGTTAACTACGTGGATAAGAAATTTAAAGATGAGTAAAAATACCTATTTTTAATTTAGAGCTGTGTATTGTTTTATTTGAAAAACGATCATCTTAGAAGTGAAACCTTACTAATTCTGAGCCATCGCTACCCACCTTCATATGTTTTTTTTTTTTTGTTGAATATATAACTCTCAAATTATTCAAATAATATACAGAAACTCGTGTGGTAAAATAAATCAAACTCAAAAAAACTTTCTCTTGTTACAGATCTTTTCCTGTTTATAAAATAGATTTATCTTCATAATTGTGATAAAAGAGCCTTTTAAATATGAACTCTGTTGAACGGCCAGTCTGAAAATATTTCGGGTTTTTTGTTTCTTTACTTCCATGTCGAGACCTACAAACTGTTCTAATGATTTCTATTAATTGAAAGTAATTTTTAACATGCAGACAGGTATATTCTTATATTCACTGATTACTGTTGTTCCCGAAGTCATAAATTTGTTTATTTATTCATAATAATGACGATAAACATTCATTTACTGAAAATTTAATTTTTGTTAGGATTTGAACAAATTTCAAGGTTACCTGGAATTTGAACGCAGAGCCTTACGGAGGAAAGAAAGAGACTGTGCCAAAGTGGTCGGTAGAGTTTATCACTTTATCTTAATTACCAAGAGCTTTCTTTAAGTTTGACTAATTTTTTATTTATTTTTATTATTATTTTATTTTTTTTATTATGATTGGAAGTTGCAATGCTTAGTTTTGTTTATTTTTTTTAAATTATCGTTAAACAGCTTTATTTTCAACTGATAAAAGAACCTATTATTTTAATAAATATCTTTGGTGTTATTTTGATTACTGGACAATTCCTTAAATATTGCTGGTTGTGACAATTATACGTAATCAGATTGGTCTACATATGGAAAAGTGAGAGGTTTGATTATGTTAATTAATTTAAATACGTAAACTAGAGTTTACATATAATATAATAACTTTTTTCTTTTTCACCCTACTCCCTTGAGCCGGACATACAGTGAAGTATAGCCTCAACAACTTTTCTTTTTCCTGTTTAGCCTCCAGTAATTACCTTTCAGATAATACTTCAGAGAATGAATGAGGATGATATGTATGAGTGTAAATGAAGTCTTGTACAGTCTCAGTTCGACCATTCCTGAGATGTGTGGATAATTGAAACCCATCCCCCAAAGAACACCGGTATCAACGATCTAGTATTCAAATCCGTGTAAAAATAACTGACTTTATGTGGGAAGACGCGTTCACCACTAGACCAACCGGGTGGGTTCTGTCTCAATAAACTGGGTGGTGAAAATCCCTTAAAATTTTTCAATTTTTGAATTTAAATATACGTAAAGGAAATTTCATTTTAATTAAATTTCGACCCTTAGAAATTATTTTCGACTAATTGTAGAATGTAACGTTATTCAAACATCTTCCCAGCTTCAGTTTAACAGAATCGTGCCATTTCTAGGCTGTGCTATATAACAGCTTGCAATTTTTGTTGGTTCTATAAGTATAATTTTCAAAAGAATATTATTTTTCAGCTTCTGGAATGTTTAAAGTTTATATATATATTTCCCTTAACATAATCCTGAATGAAAAAATAAAAAATGTCGTATAAGTGGCGTCTAGTTGACTTTCGATCCACGTTAAATTATTTACCACTGAATATTTGCCAGAATGTTCTATTATTGCCACATCCTCATGAAAGTATGCGTCATGTCTTCTACATTTCACTGAGAGAAAAATTTTCACTTGTATATTTCGATATCATTTTTCTTTTACCTTAATGTTACATTTACAATTTAAAAAAAAAATAGGAACCCGCAACTCATTCTGTTTTGATTCCGCACCACTCGTTCTAAAAGGTTTTATAACATATTTTTTTCAAAATGAGCTCCACCGATCTGTAGAAAATGGTCCGCTGCCTAGACTGTTAATCAATGTTTTCTATCCTTTTTCAGTACCTTCACATTCACTTTCAACAGTTTCCTCTTTTCTCTCAGATGGTGGACATCCAGACAGTGGCCTGTTAATACGAATACACTTCAAACATTGAATTCAAAATGGGGAATGCTTTCGAGACATTAATTCAGATATTAAATTAGTATCTATTACGGATATTCAGATATTAAAAGCAAAATATAACGGTAATTTAAAAAATAAAATTGAAAAATTGTTGTCCTTTGCTCCGTTTTATTATCCTACAATAAAAATATTCTAAATATTTCTTAAATGTCTGAAATAGATAAATTTAAAAAAAGTTAATCTTTAGCTGATGAAATTTTTGCATTATAAATTATATTTTTGTTAAGATAATGAAAATCAAAAATTTGTGCCAAAAAAAAAAACTAAAAGAATTAATTAATACGCTTGGTACTTGTTAAAGGAAATAGGTTAGACATAGATAATTCTACATTGTGGCTGTTTTGTAATTTTTTAAATCATAATTCTCACGATAACAGGTAATATTTTATTAATATAATAAAGTAATAGTGATAATTTTTAAAAGTAAAAATAGTCAAAGTATATATAGTTTTTTATAAATGGTCCCCACTAATTCTAAATAAATAACTAACAAAAAAATCTCTTTATACATCAACAACTTCTCTTCAAGGTAAATTTTCCTAGAAAGATTACGTCTTTATTTAATTATACTGTATAAATACTGGTATATTGGACTTCACCTCGATCGACGTTTGACCTGGAAGTGTCACGTGAGGATGAAGAGGAAACAGCTAAACGCAGGGTATCCCATCGGGTTGGTCTAGTGGTTAACGCGTCTTCCCAAATCAGCTGCTTTGGAAAGTCCAGAGTTACAGCTTTCAAGTCCTAGTAAAGCCAGTTATTTTTACACGGATTTGAATAGTAGATCGTGGATACCGGTGTTCTTTGGTGGTTGGGTTTCAATTAACCACACATCTCAGGAACGGTCGAACTGAGAACATTCTCAGTACAAGTACTACAAGATTACACTTGTGTAATACACAAGATGTAATGTTACATCTTGTGTAATACAAGATTACACTTCATTTACACTTATACATATCATCCTCATTCATTCTCTGAAGAATTATCTAAACGGTAGTTACCGGAGGCTAAACAGGAAAAAAGAGAGAGCTAAACGCAGGGTACAGGGAACTTCATTGGCTGCTACGGAGGAACTCAGGCCTTACGTTATCCAACAGGATCTTAATTTACAAGACTATCCTGTGCCCAATCTGGGCTACGGTGTAAAATTGTGGGGAACGGCTAGTACTAGTAATGTTGAATTATACAACGATTTCAGAAATAAGTAGCGAGGGTAATTGCCGAAGCTCCGTGGTTCACGCGGAATGATGAGATTCAGGATTATCTGGAACTCCCATCGGTTCGTGAGATTGCACAACAGTGCAATGTCAAATACCTGCAGAGGCTTGAGAATCATGTAAACCACTTTGCAATTAATCTACCCGATAACAGCAGAGACGTCCGACGGTTGAAACGAGCCCATGTACTCGACTTAGGGTCTGCGTAACAGTTTGGAATTTAGCACCGTCAAGTTTAGTGGTTTCGTATCTAAATTTCTTGTTACTTCTCCTTCTTTTTCTTTTTTATTTGTTATTAATATTTGTTTTGTGGACTATATGGTGCTGAAATTAATGGTTTATGATTTATGACTGAGCTTGAAATTTCATACTTGACTTTAAGTTTGCTTGCAACTGTTTATTGGGTATTATTAATTTGAGGTTCCTTAAGAACCTTCTTATCACGTGCTTTTGAGAGGAAACTTACTTATGGCTCCGCAGAAGAGCCGATTGTTATTAAAATTGTTATTGAGCAAAAAAAAAAAATTATTTATACTTTTTTTTTGCTGTAGTTATTTATTTATAATCAGTTTCCTTAATAAACTATAAGTAAATTGTCTCTTAGAGTATCACATGAAAGAGGAGCATCCAACTGTAATTCTCAACTAGTACAAAAATCATAAGTATGATGAAAAAAGTGAAAATAAGTAAGATCCTATCAATTAACTGGAAAATAAATTAGATAACTGGAGAAAGTAATAAACAGTAGACCAACAGTAAATAACAATCTTAAAACTATAAAATTTTTGAGAATTGAACAATTTGAATGCCAAATATTAAATAATAACTCGGATGAATTCAAAGATATGTTACACTTGTGTATTATCAATGTAATAAGGAAATCTCACATAATATTTTAGGCACACATGAAGGTAAACTTGAAAATATCAAATTCGAGAGATAGATAGAGGTAGATCCACTATCTAGGTCCAGCTACACTCAAGGAGAAGCTTTCAATAAATTTCCGCCGGTAATAACTAAAGTCGTGATTAATTAAGCATTAAAAGTAATTCATATTAAAGTCAATTGAGTACAAAATGTAAAATAGCGAATAATTAACAAAATAAATAATACATCAGCGCAATAAACAACATAAACAATAACATAATATACATATAAGTATCACATAATCATTATCATCATTTAATGATGATTTATCATCATAAGTATCATTTTAGTTATCATTACATATGATAACTATAGACACATAAGATAATAAAGTATGATATATAAATATAGATAAACAATAGTGGTCTTTTCCTTTTTTTTTTAATTTTTAAGAGTAAAAAGTATCGTGCCAGCATTATCGGTTAAAACATTAAGTTCAAATTATTTTTTTTAGATTTTAGTTCTCAAGTATAAACTCAAATAAACGATAAGAAAATAGTAGTCATAAAGGTAAAATAAACTCAAATATAACAAATTTACACCTTGACTATAAGGGACCACCAACTAGATCTAGCAAATAGACCTTTACAGCCGTCCAATATCTTCACTGTTATCTAATAATTTTAAAGCAAGATGCAGTTAACATGCATATCCAGTCTAGACACATATTCCGAAATCAGCCGCCAATCTCCCTTCAAATGTATGAAAGGTACGTATTTGTAGATTTCAGTATTCCTCACGAAACGCGGTGACTGTGTTATGCTTCTTAGTATTTTATTTTAGAACTTCTGGATGACCTTTTTACAGTCTTTATTTTTTAGTAATTCATTTCTTTATTATTTTTTAATTTTATTAGCACGCGCGCGCGTGTCTGTATTATATGAATAATAAATTTTACTCAAAGCAATAAATTATATTCCTTAGAAACTTTAAAATTATAAGCCCATAATCTGAAATGAAAAAAACTCTTTTTTATTGTAAAATATTTTTAACAATAGTAAATTTCAGATACGTAACAAAACTTTCTATTAAATCCGGAAACCCAAACTTTCCAGTTATGTGTAAATACACTAATTCTAACTTTGATTATACCACATTACTTTTTTAAATCTGTTAGAAAAATTATGTAACATTCCAGAAATAGTAAACCATTTATTAAATTTTTAAAACTTACAATCTCTGAACCTACGTGTTCATATGTTATGAAGTTTGTAAAATTTAGATGTTTTAACTAAAAAAATTGGGTCATCCCGAGTCTGAAGTGCATCCAGATCGTGGTAAAATAATATTTTTTGTTTTATAGAGAGAAAGACCATTTATAATATTTTAAGTGAAGTAAATATTCAAACTCTTACTTTCGTATTTTAGGTTAAAATAATTACATGTTTTAAGATTTCTTAAAACAGTATCAATCAATTAAACAACCAGAAAAATAGACATTAATTGATTTTTTTATGAAAACAAATTTGTTGTTTCTTTTTCATATACGAGTTTACATAGCACTTGCTTCGAAAGATTATATCCCCAACTATATTAAAAAATTAAAAACAATCAAAAAGAATTTTTTAAATCTCTGATACATGGATAACAATTTAAAAAAAAATCTTTATAAATGGTATTCGAAATGAATCCAGAACGTTTCTAAGTTTAATTTAGACTAAATTTAAACTACAAATTTATGTTTTGGAAGGAATTTTAGTCAGCGACTCAAAATATTACTGTAGAAAAAAAAACGTGTAAAATATGCCGCGAATTTTGATTAAGGTCTATTATTCAAGTTCATAAGAACCTAAAGATTTTTTAACGTTATATTTGTAGGAAAAAATGCGAAGAAATCCAAAAGTAGATCTTTAGATTTGTGTACGGGGCCATCGGTCTAGTCTACCGTGTAACCAAATACAATTTTTATATTTTGAGTAACACTTTCTTAAAAGCTTAATGACTTTTTTAAATTTTACGTAGCCAATATTTGAGGGAAAATTATTATGTCGTTACGACTGAAATTAGATAAAAAATAACAATTCCGAGCTGTACACGAAATGGATCAAAGTTTTCTAGGTTTATTGCTTTTCATTCATAATCCATGTACATAAAAATATTATTAGCGTTAAATTTTACAGTTTGGGTCTCAAAACTTGGAACGGATTAAATACTGAACCCAACATTTTCATCAAACTTTACATATCCATGTGATAATAGTTAAAACACACAAATCTTTTTACTATTCAGTATATAAATCGTTTTCCTTTGATTATCATCCATAAAAGTAATCAATTTATAAATATATCATGGTGAAATTATATTTAATTGGATGTTATTGAAACCACTGTAAAATTCCCTTGTTTGATTTGCATAGAGTTTTGCAACGTTCTATTTGATTAGTCCAAGTTGATTCGAGAACGGTTTTCTACCTCAGAATTTTGTTTTGAGGTAAGAGGTGCGATGTTTTCTCTACTTTAGTAGAGTCGTTAAATATATAATTTCATTTCCTTACTTCTAGCTTTTCCGTTTATAAATTTTCCAAACTCGTCGTCTGTAAAGATGTAGTCTGCGGTATGATTTTTAATCCGATATTGCAAGTTCTTTACTATCGAACACCAAAAGTAAGGTTCCCTATCAATCATAGAGGAAGATTTTTTATTTTGTTCACATATTTCGCGGTAAAAATATTCAAACGAAATAAAATATATGATATTATAAAATAAAATTTCGTTCACATATTATATCTGGCTAAAATAATATGAAAATATTTAAAAGTTACTATTTCAGTCCATCAGGATCAGGGAGACAAATTTACAGAATTTATTTTCAAGTAAATTAACAAATTATAATTATCAAAGAAATGTATATATATTAATAACGAAAATTAACTATAACTGATGAAAAATTCACAAAAGTTTTATTAACTTACGATAAGACCATTTACGATAAGATTACAGTTAGTTGAAAGATATACAACATTCATAAATAAATAACTTTCTATTTATTTATTAAGATAAAAAGTTCATTCGATTGCAACGGAACTGTTTTGTGTTATATTAATCTATTACTTCAAATTACGCTCTTTTTACATCTATCTTTTTTCAAGTAATTATACCATTATTTGATTTACTCAGAGAATAAGTGTAAAAGAAACCTTAAACTATTTTACAAAGAAATTAAATTGATTTTCTAAAATTGTTTTTGGCTTTAAAACTGTAATTTGGCGATAGTAATTTTTTTCTAGCGAATGAAAATATAGAAATTGGATATTATGTGCAAGATAGAATTTTTTACCTATCAGAATTTCTATATTCTATACTTCCAAATATATTTTGTTCAGTGAGTTTTATTTCATATTGACGTATCGAAATCTAGCACTAAAAATTTATAATTTTGGAAAAGGCACGTTCACATTTCTGTTAGGTACTCAAAATACATTGTCGAATTTTATTTTTTCTGATACATGTTATTAATTCTTATTTAGACTTAAATAGATATAAAATTTAACAATAAAATATAGAATTACCACAGAAAAACTGAAAAAAAAATTATATATATATGATTTTTTTTTTGGGGGGGGGGATTGAGTCTTATGTAAATAGTATTACAGATTAAATCCAGCAAACAGAGGAATTTTACTTTTTTAACTTTAAGAAATTTTTCGAAAAATGTCATAATCTGATGATGGAACTTACTATCAGTACCAACGTGGTTAGTAAACTGTTACAATGAGGAAAAGTGGCGAGAGAAGTGAAAATATAATTAGAGGTAGTGGTGTTCGACCAATCAATCCTGAAGTAATTAAGCCTCATCGCATGATTGATTGTAGTGAGGTAACTATTCATGTTTCTACTTCCAAAGTCCCTACGTGTGAAGCCAGTGATATTTCAAATGAAGAGCCAAAGCCAGGTCCACAAATTCCGATGTAACAGTAAGAACTTCAGAAGGGTTCAGGTCAGACCCACTGGGTTGGTTTAGTGGTGAATTCGTCATCGCAAATCACCTGATTTCGAAGTCGAGAGTTCTAGTGTTCAAATCGAAATAAAGGCAGCTACTTTTATACGGATTTGAATTCTAGATCTTGGATACCGGTGTTCTTTGGCGGTTCGGTTTCAATTAACCACACATCTAAGGAATGGTCGACTGTCGACAAGACAACACTTCATTTGTATTCATAAATATCATCCTCATTCATCCTCTGACGTTAATACCTTACGGTGGTTCCGTAGGCTAAACAGAAACAAGGTGTTCAGATCATAAAAGAGATGTTGAAACCTGATTTACAACTCACAAAGCGCTCTAGTTGCATTACAACAACCCAATGTGTTACTTCTAACGAGTTTCTAAAAGATATGGAAGAAATAGAAAAAGGAATAGACAAATCAAAAAAGAAGAAAGTGCCTGAGGGAAAAATTTCCAGCTCAGATAGTAACGCTAGCTTAGAAATAAAGAATACATCTGTGGTTAACGCAAAAGAAAATACAAGGATGAATACCATGAGGAAAAATGGACTCAGAGTTACAAATCCGAACATTGGTGTTATGAAACGTTCCAAAAATTGAAAAACCAAGTGCGCCCCAACAAATTTGCTTGCTTGAAATGTAGGTAAAAAAATAAAAAAAGGAAACGGATATTCTAGGCTAAATATTTCTTGAGACTTTTTGTAGTCACAAAAATTTTATTTTATTTTTTATATTTTGTTTCAACTTTTTTAAATTTTTATCTTAGTTTTCTTGTGTTTATCATGTAGCCAATTGAATTTTATTGCAGTTTTATTCATAATTGTTTATTATAATCTTACTTTTGTTTATTAAATGTAATAAATCGTTTTAGCCTGTAACTTCTTCAACAAATGAAAATTAATAATTATTTAAAAATGGATGAATATCTTAAATAATATTTAAAAATAAAAAACGAATTTGATCGGAAATTATTCTCGGTCACTAATTGTTGATCACCCAATCACTTTCTTTTGTTCGGCTGTATTGCTACTACCGCAATTTTTCTTTCATAATTGCAAGCTCTGTACGTGTACCAAACGCAAACCGAGAACAATTTTTCTCCAAGAGCTCCACAGCTAGTTCCAGGAGTCTAATTTCGGATCTGAAGTAGTGTGTAAGATTATGCAAGAATAAGGATTTTGTATGTAAAATATTTGTTTGATGTCAACCTAATTCTAATAAATAGAAAACAAAATAATAATGATAGAAATGGAATTATTTGACATCAATCACAAAATGATCCGATATGAGTTCTTTTCCCTATGTATGTTAAGAAGAAAAATATTTTGCTTTAGATTTTCCTAGTTTTTAATGAGAGTTTATAAAAAAAAAACCAACTCGAATAATGGAAAGTTTGTTGTAGTTTATAATTTCCTTTTTCACTTATTCATTGGGGCAGAAATTTTCAACGATTTGGAGGTAGTTTTGGTTTCATGTATCGATCGATAAAGGTAGTGTCTATGTAATAATTTACTTTAGTTAATTGCAGTTCTATTAACAATTTAGTAGAAGATAGGAAAGCGGTATCTACAAATTTAAGCTTCTTAGGAACGGTTGAGATATTGTAGTCTCGTATACAACATAAACTTAGTGAGATAAGAACTTAAAAGAAATCTTAATTGCTTCACTTTCCTCTTTTCTTTTGTAAGTTTAAGTAAGGTTGCAGAATTATTTTTTAATAATATCTAACCTGAATAAGTTAAATAAAAGCGCGTTTAAATTTAAAAAATAATAATTCACGAATTTGCATATAAATTCTTGTAATAACAAACAAATAAAGAATAACATTTTTTAATATTTTTTTAAAGTCTTGCACGATGAAATTTTTCTTAATAACGGAAACTTTAGCTTATTTAACGATCAATGAGTTGCATTTTTAGTAACACATAGATTGCTATTATTGTCATTTATGTATAAAGGTATATTATGTGGGTTGATAAATTACTAAATGAAATAGTTCTGAGACAGATTCCAAAAGAAAAATATTCCAAAAAAAGACAATATTCTAAAAGAAAAATTAACTTCATATTTTGAGACTTTTACCTTAATTAGATTGATTATTGAAATTGTAGAAGATAATCGTAATATTTTTGTAGAGAAAGAATTATTATAAACATATGTCAGGCTGATAATCAATTAAAGATATAAAATGAAATAGGTATTTTTAAACTGAAAAATTAGCACTTAAAAAAAGAAATTAAGATTAGCATCAAACCAGTCTCATGAAATTTGACAAAGAAAAGAACGCTTCAAATGTAAATTTCCATATTTCATTTAATAAGACTTCATAAATTATTATATCGTATCTATTAAAAATTAAAAAAACTTTTCTTACAAACTTTTAAATTTAAATAGCCAGTTATTTTATTAAAAATACTCACTATCCTTAGTAATAATACCATTCTATTTAAGTTTATTACAAAAATGAAATATAGATAAAAGATTTAGCCGTCATCCTTGGCTTAGTAGGTAACGTCCCAGGATGGTACCGGGTTTGAATCCTGGTCAGGCATGGCATCGATTCAACCGCTAAAAATTTCCTCCGGGCTGACGTCCGCTTTCTAAATAAATACATGAAATACATCCATGTATTAAATATTAAAAAAAAAACTTTTTTGGAGATATTTTGCGGATCCTTGGTCACTAAATGACGACCTTAGTAAAATTGAGTTGTATAATAAACAATTTCTTTTTCATTGCAGTCATATTTACATGCAACTGGAATCCATGATAATTATCACAACTCATCAAATAATTACGAAGATTCACCCGTTTATATTTACTCTCGAAGCAGAAACAGATCGTAACAAAACCTGATAGTTTTTGCTAAGTTCCAAGATATATACGAATTTTTAGTAATGAAAGAACCGATATAATGGTTATATTCACTGAGCAGAATTTCTTTTCGTGTTATCGATTCTAATTAGACTAGACAACAAGCGAAAATGTTATTTACAAAAAAATATGTTTCACTGAACTCTGTTAATTATATGAAACGAAGACAGCGATGCAGGATCAATGGTTAACAGTTGTCGACAATATATTAAAGCTATTATATTATGATTGATGCACGCCGTGAAGAAATTGTCTCTTTCGAATGCATTTATGCTACATAACTTTAACGTATGAATTCCTCATTCGTCTTTTCTTCAAGGTCATATTCTCCATGATTATGTGTGGTGGGAATTGTATGTTGGAAATTTTTATGAACATACAGTGTTAGTTGTATTTTATTTTATGATGAGGACAAAACATTTAAACTTCTGATTAGTTTCTGATATTACTTTAATATAGTTTTCAAATGTTTTCAATTGGTTAGATTCCTCTACACTTTAAATAACACATACACACACACACACACACACCCTCAAAGCTAGATTCTTGACACTTACACCTTAAACTAGCATTAAAAACGTGTAATTTGAAACTGCTTAAAATACGCTTGAATGTAAAATATTCAACTAGAATACCTGGAGCTAAATATAAAAGTGTTTTGGTTTTCATTACGTTTAATTCATTTCTGTTTACGGCTATCAGTATATCAGATAATTTAATAACGTGTATGATAATCTTCTGTAAATAAAAATACTGGCATATATATAATAATTGTAGATATACTTGTGCACACACGTAAAACGAAATTCCTGACATTATGTCGATTGAAAACTTTGATATATACTCTTGTATATATATAGAGAGAGAGATTGGTAGCCATATATTATAAACGCAGTTCAGTGATGTTCAAAATTTCCCCCATTCTCTTACGTTAAGCCAGACAGCAACTGATACAGGTTTCATTAGAATCCCATTGTTTTGTCAGTTTTCTAAACTGTACGCATTGCTATCTAAACATCTGTTTATAGACTGTAACTAACTCGTAGAACTGACTAGATTATATTTTAAATATTTAGTAAAACTATTAAAATGATTAAACCAATATCTTTATAATCGAATTAATTATTTATATAAATAAGCGCTTAAATAATTTATTATAAAACTCATAACATGCTTTGTTGTGCAAAAAATTTTACAAACTAAAAATTTTATTTACAAAATATAAAAATTAACAAAATTTATTTATATGTAAATAATATCATGAAAAGGAAAATTTTATGATTTATCTATTATTAAGATGCAAACCATCAAATGCTACTTATCAAATGTGTACAATTAACATGATTTTTTTAAATGATTTATTAAATAATAATTTACAAAAAAAATAGTTTTCTTATTAAAAAAAAAGAGTTTTTAGTGCAATTTACTCTACGTTTCAATAACCTAAGGGAAAATCATTAAATTAGTATGTGTTAAATGCAGGATACATTTTAAACAAATATCTAACAATAAGATTTTATATGCACCCTTTAATTTCGTTCTCGCAAAAAACCTACCTCCGTGGAGGCAAATAATCTAATTCGTTTACATGAAACGGAAGGTATAAAAGAAATTTTCTTTTATCGATTATTCTAACTAAATAAGAATATATTTGCATTCTTATTTAGTTTTGTATAATTATTGTCCTCTCAGATTGTTAAATATATTTTTTAACTGTTTTCTTAAAATAATTTTTTATATGTCCTAAAAAGGGAACTTTTTATAAATTAAAACTAAAAAACAAACAATTAAAGTTTACGCAACCAACCCTCAAACCACCCGCGCACGCACTTGCTTACAAGAAAACTTGTTTTTAATATGTGAATAGTTCTACGAATTTGATGTTACTCTTTATGATAGAAAATGATAGCGTATTATTTACGTCATTAATTTTCTGACATTTGGAAAGGACAATTTACAAATTGCATGATATTTGATTCTTAAAACTAGTTTTAATATCTTGCAATAGAAATTTTCTTTCCTGGAATGTATGCCATTATATGATTTTTATGGTATGCGGAGTCTATAATATCTAAGAAAGTAATACATTTTAAGTACAGCAGCTTAAAACTGCTGTAAATTCTATAAATATTTCGTAATTAATATAATTTCAATTACCGAATATAACTCAAAAGAAAAAAGTGTCTAAAAGAAAAACGAGAATTTTCGTGTTTTTCATAAAAATAACCTAAAAAACATAAAATAAACTAAAAAAATTAAGTTAGCTTAAAAATCCGACAACTAAATGGATAAATTAAATGGAAGATTTAAAACATAATTATCATTTTGTCTCCGTTTTAAAAACGAAATTCCAAAAAAACCGAAACTGGTTTTGAGATATTAGTCTGAAGACAAACCCACATATTTTGAGTATATCGATTAGTACAGTAGCAAATAGGAAAATTTGCAATCATTCTTCAAAATTTGTTCGCATTTCTTTACCACTTTCAAGGTCTAATTTCAAAACATTTACAGTTTGTATTTAAATATTCACATGAAGATTACACACACCAAAGATCAAGTAAATATCTTTATTTGTTACTGAGAAATTTAAAAAAAATAGTCGGGTTTCAAAAAAAAAATTAAATTCATTTTAACCTTTTAAACTCGGAATTTAAAAAAAATGTAAAAATTAGTTTTTAGATATTTACACACATCAAAAATCAAGTTGATATCAACATTCGTTAGCGGATAAATTTAAAAAAAGTAAATTCTATTGTTACTCCATTTTAACTCATCAAACTCGAAATTTCAAAAACTCTTTTTTTAGTGTACACTTCACCATTAAGAAGATCGTGTTTACAAATTTTCTTCAATTTATCTTAAGCAGTTTTGCTGGGCGTTGATTAGAAATCACTCACGACAAGTTGTTTTATATATAGATATAACCTATATACAGCAAGACTATTACATATAATGAATTACATATAATATATGTAATTCAGAATTACTTCTGTGTACTTTATTTGTAGGTGGCTTTTTTTATACAGGTGATTTTACTTTCCCGGCGAATATAGCTAGAATAGCTACATTAAAGGGGAATGCAAATGATCATATTAAAAATGTTGTATCGGGATTTTGAAAATCTTTTTGTTTTAGCTCCAACTACTTCGTCTTTTTTTTTTTGTCTTCAGTCATTTGACTGGTTTGATGTAGCTCTCCAAGATTCCCTATCTAGTGCTAGTCGTTTCATTTCAGTATACCCTCTACATCCTACATCCGTAACAATTTGTTTTACATATTCCAAACGTGGCCTGCCTACACAATTTTTTCCTTCTACCTGTCCTTCCAATATTAAAGCGACTATTCCACGATGCCTTAGTATGTGGCCTATAAATCTGTCTCTTCTTTTAACTATATTTTTCCAAATGCTTCTTTCTTCATCTATTTACCGCAATACCTCTTCATTTGTCACTTTATCCACCCATCTAATTTTTAACATTCTCCTATAGCACCGCATTTCAAAAGCTTCTAATCTTTTCTTCTCAGATACTCCGATTGTCCAAGTTTCACTTCCATATAAAGCGACACTCCAAACATACACTTTCAAAAATCTTTTCCTGACATTTAAATTAATTTTTGATGTAAACAAATTATATTTCTTACTGAAGGCTCGTTTAGCTTGTGCTATTCGGCATTTTATATCGCTCCTGCTTCGTCCATCTTTAGTAATTTTACTTCCCAAATAACAAAATTCTTCTACCTCCATAATCTTTTCTCCTCCTATTTTCACATTCAGTGGTCCATCTTTGTTATTTCTAATACATTTCATTACTTTTGTTTTGTTCTTGTTTATTTTCATGCGATAGTTCTTGCGTAGGACTTCATCTATGCTGTTCATCGTTTCTTCTAAATCTTTTTTACTCTCGGCTAGAATTACTATATCATCAGCAAATCGTAGCATCTTTATCTTTTCACCTTTTACTGTTACTCCGAATCTAAATTGGTCTTTAACATCATTAACTACTAGGTCCATGTAAGGATAAAAAAATAACGGAGATAGTGAACATCCTTGTCGGACTCCCTTTCTTATTACGGCTTTTTTCTTATGTTCTTCAATTATTACTCTTGCCGTTTGGTTTCTGTAAATGTTAGCAATTGTTCTTCTATCTCTGTATTTGAACCCTAATTTTTTTAAAATGCTGAACATTTGATTCCAGTCTACGTTATCGAATGCCTTTTCTAGGTCTATAAATGCCAAGTATTTGGTTTTTTCTTTAATCTTCCTTTACTATTAATTTGACGCTTAAAATTGCTTCCCTTGTCCCTATACTTTTCCTGAAACCAAATTGGTCTTCTCCTAACACTTCCTCCACTCTCCTCTCAATTCTTCTGTATAGAATTCTAGTTAAGATTTTTGATGCATGACTAGTTAAACTAATTGTTCTGTATTCTTCACATTTATCTGCCCCTGCTTTCTTTGGTATCATTACTATAACACTTTTTTTGAAGTCTGACGGAAATTCCCCTTTTTCATAAATATTACACACCAGTTTACACTACTTCGTCTAGACCAGAAAAACATATGTGTGCATGAATGTACGTAAATGTGTCGCATTGCTTTAGGCCAAACCGATTTTCTTCAAATTTGTCTTAAAAAGTTCTATATATATGGGGTATTGATTATATTAATTTGTTTTTCAAAATTCATTAAGCGGGGGGGGGGGGGGGAATGATGCGAAAATCTAGCTTTAGTTTTCTTGAAACACATTACAGAAAATTTTATTAAAGCAAATTTGTTTCCTACCACAGGTATATAAATAATAGACAAAACCTATTTCAAAACATTAAGCACCTTTTCTTAAAACTGAAATATATTTATCTTCTTTTGGTTTAAATGTTTTTCAAGCATTCTTACCTGTGTGTATGTTTTTCAAGTTTATACCTCATATACAGAGCTACCAAGACATGTCTGGAATTTTTTTAAATTACTGTCTAAGGACCGAAAATGCAGAAGTTTTTGTGAATTTTAGTTATTGTTTTCTTAATTTACTTAATTGTACATCATAAGTAACAAATCTAAATTTTCAACTCCTAATTTGTATATATATATTCCTAAAACTTTTTTATAATATCACGAATAGGCCGAGAGTTTAAACGTTAATTTATTATTAGCATCTGCTATTAGGAATCTCTATTGGGAGGAAATTCAATTGAATTTTTAATAAACTTAATTGAAGGTAGGAAACATATTCATAAATAATACATTGTTTAATTAATTATTTTAGGAATATTAAACCAAAAGCATTTATTACTTCCTTTTTGAACTAATTAACATGTACGTTTTAAACAGATCATGATTTTCAAATTACATCATTATTTACTATTTAAGTTTAGCAAAAATCTAAATATATACATATTGTTTTTTCTTTATTCTTACGGGAAAATAAAATATTAATGTGTTGTCTTTATTCAATTTATTGTCTTTATTCAAAAGTATGTATTGAACAAGAATATAGTGGATGGTAAGTAGCGTTAATTACAAACAGAAAAAATAATATGTAGATTAAAATCTACTTAAAAAATGCACTAAAAAGTGAAAAAAAAGAATACGATCCAATTATTTTTACTCATATTTTAAAAACTGCCAACTAACTATGCGTATTTTGATGCTGACTTTGAAATTTAAATACATTTAATAAAGCGATGAAAGGGTGGGAAAGGTATCAATCACCACTGCTAGACATCGCAATTTGTTTAGCCTATTTCTCTGGATTAAATCATCTTTTTTTAATTAAAAACTGGTATTTTTCATAGGCTACAAATTTCCATTTTCATATTCCCATGCACAAGCTTCTTTGTAAGCTTCTGTGGTGAATTAATTCATAACTAAAAAAAATAAATTGAAATTAAAAGAATAAATGTCTTAGTCTTAAAATGAGAGCTTAAATTTATGAAAATCAGTAATGAATAGCAGGTTCAATATCAATAATAAATGGTTGAAATATGTCGAGTTAAAGATTCTGGACGATTTTTATATGCAATTTTGAAAAATTAATAGCAAAGTACTAATCTCCAAATTGCTTTTATGATCACTTATACAATATTAGCTTGTTATACACTAATTTTCATTAATTATAATTCCAATTTTCTGCCTGTTAACCAGTAAAACTCCTAATTTTATATCTACGTTCTTTCTTTTTTCTTTAATATGAACCTTTCATGTTAGACTAAGATCTAGGTAAACACGCAAATACCGTAAAATCTCAGATTGGGGGATGTAATTCCCATCTAAATAGATTCCTGGGCAGTCACCCATTCACATCAAGGAATTCATAATAAATCGACTTCGATTGATTCGCCTGTATTTTCCATTTCCTCAACAACTCAGCTGCAAGGTCTAATCCCAAATACAACGTTGCTGAGGCTTGAGCTGGTCATCATCGATGACCACGATTGCCTTATCAATAAATACCACTATTGAAAACGATGCAATAGCAGTATCGCCCGTAATAGGATCTTCACTGTAATGACGGTGAAGGGGAAATCCCCAACACTGATCCCTGGAGAATTCCTGAGGTAATGTCAAAGAAAACAGTTAACACCTTATTTTATCTGGGAAAATCATCCTCCAAGTAACTACGCAATATCAGATAGAATGGTTGAGGTAGACTCGTTTTTAGCTAGTATAGCAAACAAATAACGAGTTCGATAAGGGAGCCAGATTTTATCAAACCCTTTCAGATTTATCGAACCCCTCCATCTAGAAAGGCAGCAGAACAAATTGTTTTCTCCTCTACCCAAATGGTGAGCATAAAAATGATCCTGTGTATCTGTCCAATGGTGGAATGATCACTGAGGAAACTGAGGAAACACTGAGGCGGTGAGGAATAAATTGTCCTTGCTCTAAAACTGGCCACAGTCTCCAAAGGAACAGCCTTTTAAATACCTTGGACATAAGTACACCTCATGCGCTGACTTTCCCAGATTAGGGACCATTACTATTTAGGATACCTTTTATTCTGACGGATAGTACATTGTTTGAAGGATACCATTAAACTACTGAGCCTTAGATGGGAGCACAGCTTGTATTTTGTTGGTAATCAATACAGAGTAAGGTGCTTTACGTGATCTGGGCTCCTTCTCAGCTTTAGCACCGGCCAAGATGAGATGGACTTAATCAGAAGACTCACTGGAATTAGGCTCTCTAAGAAGTTCATACTATCCTCCTTACAGGCGCTGTGGATTTTAATTGGTTGAAAGACCGGCCGCATGTGCCTAGCAAACAATTTGGTTTCCTTATTGTCACTTCTAGCCCATGATCCATCTATTTCTTCAGTGGAGGCAATCGAGGCAACGGTCATTAAAATTTCCACAACGAGTGGCTTCCCTAGAGAGTAGTCATCCCTTTTTGAAGGTGAAAGATTAGTATGGTAATTTTTAAAATTCTTTTCCTTGAAGACTTTAGCACTTTTGACCTTCGACCAGCCTGTTTAAAGACATCTTGTCAGGAGGAGAATCATATCCTCCTGAGATGGTTCAGTTGAAATGAGATCAATTACCTCCCACGGATAATCCGCTTTACCTTACCTTACCTTGCATTCTTGTCTTCAGGTGTTGAGCGCCAGGCTGCAGTACTGAAGTCAAGTGTTCAGTTGCATAGTCTATATCAATCGAATATTTCAACTCAATGGGTACTACTAGTTCATCCTGGATCCAGCTCCTGAAAGACTCCCAATTCGTCCTATTATTTTATGAATCGGGGATTTCTTCCTCAATATCACCATGTTTATAATGAGTAGGACAGGCGAGTGATTAGACGTTGAATCCGTAGCAATTCCTCACAGAAGTGTATGCAGATGATACACCGGAAGCTACATAAAAATCTAATAGATTCGGTTCATTATTCAGATACGATGGCCAATATGTTGGTTGTTCCAGAATTTGTAACTCTGTACCTCTGTAACTGATAACTCGGAGATCACATCGAGCTGCACGTCCACAATGTAACCCCTTAAAACATGCCTCGGGATGTTGTAAGTCGTAATCCCCATTGAACATGTTTAGAATCTCTGTCCCTACCCGCAATGAAACGTGGACCCAGTGTTACAAAAAACTCAGAAAATAATTCACTCAAGACCATATGACTAGGAGGATAGTAGAGCATTGATAATTTAGAGACCCGAACCAGTCTACAATCTCAACTGTGATCGCTTGAATATGATTACTGCTGAAATCTGGTAATTGATGATGTCTAATTGAATTCCTTATAAACAGCGTTGTGCCTCCATGCGCTCTACTGTCCAGATGGTTAGTCATACTTATAGAGTTACCTTAAGACGAAGATAGTTTCGGTTGTTGAAGTAGTTTCGCAGAATAGGAAAATATTTTGCGATTCCGTGAAGATAAACATCTCTAATTCTTGTATGTTTGTTTGTAATTCTATGTTTGAGGTCAATTTCTATAATCTATCCTAAGGATCTTAATAGGAATTCCGTCCTACAATTGCTGCAAAAAATGTAAGATTATTATCTGAGTAGCTGCATGGATTCCTAGATCTATCTTGGCCTAAAGAAGGGAAATTGGTGGTGCTCAGATTAAATTAAGTCGACTGTTTGTTCCAGGCTCCATACGGGCTAGCATTTCCCTTGAAGCGTAGCACTTTCTGCCTTTGCTTCTTATTCTTCAGAATCTCGTTATATACTCTTTAAAATTTCTATAATTTTCCGGGTGATCTGAATGACAAAGTGAGCAAAAAGTAGAAGTATTACGGTCTCTTCTAGGACAGTCAGCAGTCCGGTGTTTCTGTGCACCGTCGCGTATAATTATTCTTTGTATCTCCGTATTGTTGACACCTCATGCATTTTACTAGGCTTGGAGCTCGAATTTGGGTGTCTCAAATGTGATGCTACAGTTCTCAATATCTCATAAATTGAATATCTCCGTCTTGTTCTCATTAGACACAAAGTTCACGAAGTATGTAGAGAACTTATCTTTAGTGATGCGAAGACGGGCGTTTATAATACTTCATAATTTATCTCCTCGTTAATCAGTTTTATTTTTGATGACGTCAATTGGGATTGAGTAATGGAAATTTCTCAATATCACTCGAAAGGTATGCACAACTATTTCATTCATTTTTATATTCGAAGTAGTTTTACATAATAATTTGGGAAAATTATTTGGAAGAAACATCCTGAAAGTATATAGGTAAAGTATAATACATATTCGTGTCACAGTTCTTTAGTTCACATTTCATGTTAGCAATCTCATGTTGTTTCTCTACAATTTTATTTTATTTTACTAATTCTTATTTCTCGATTTTGCTTGCTTGCAAGTGGCTTTTCATTATACAGGTATGATTTCTTAGTGAACTAAATTTTAAATAAATAGGAATATAATTAAAATAAAAGAGCGTACATAGCATAAAAAATTAAAAAGATATTGAAAATAAAATACAGCGCACTAAAAAGTCGATTATAAAATTATTTTTAAAATTCTTTAAATGGCAAATTTTTTAGGTTAATTCTAAAAATGTTAGTAAGTTGTTGGTAATTCGAGTTGCGTGTTGTTAATTTGGCGCCGATTTTAATAAATAAAATTTAATCTAAAGAGAATCGTTTAAATGTTATATTCTACTAGTATTTTTAAAAAAATATGTTTTTATTTATTTTAAAGGCAATCTTTTTTTGTTAATTTTATATCCTATTTGTTTGTAATATTTTTATAAACAAATAAATAATGTTTTCCCTACTTTTAAATGATTAAATAGCTTCTCTTTTAGTTGTGCTTTTAAAAACTGCAGGCTGAAGTCTAACTAGCTAACTTTTTTTAATACTGATGGGGAGAGAAAGGGATTCCGTAGCTAATTTATGTAAACGAAGTTAAAAAAAATTTAACATTACTGTCACAATTATGTATATTTTCTCAATTCCCAAAGGATGAAAAGTATAATATGATACATTTATTTTACAGAACATTTTCAATGTTATTTTACATTATAAATTTTAGTAAAATGAGATAAGAATGTTTAGCCACATCATACGAGAGTAAACAGGCACAGTTAAGCCAAATAGTAATCCTTCTCAAGGGAGAACAATGGCACAGCTCACCATTCAGAATACGTTTTCTTTCTTTTCTTCTTTACTTTTCTTTATTTTGGTTTACTTTGTTGAATTTTATCCCTTTTTATTCTTTTTTTGTTGTTGTTCTTCTTCTTATTCCTCTTTATTCATGTTTCACTAGATCTTTTTTATAAAACCAAGAAAACAACATAAAAATAACGGGGTGAAAGAAAAAAAGTGTTAGGAAGTGCTCCAGTTCATACTGTTGGGGATTAGACCAAACTCAAAGGATTCAGCTCGCTATTAACTATGAAATGTTCTCAGACTTCAGTAACATTGGTCGTCTGTTACCACTTCTCCTTCACCTACTTACACTTCCAGCAATGCTTTCTACTTCTCCTACAGCACCTTTTCATCCCTTTTCCATTCCTACCACTTATCATTCCAGCCTCGAATATTAAATTATGTAAAAAATTTTTATCCTTTACTCTTTTACTTACTTAATGGTAAAACTGTCCTTCAAATTTATTCCTTGAATTTATTACAGTAATTTTTTTTTTTAATTCTCAATAATAATTCAAAAGGTGTATCCTTTACTTAGTCTTTTTTCCTGATCTTTTATCCCGGTTTTCTTTAGTAATTTATTTATTTTGGGACTATTTCTTTAGAGAAAAAAATTAATATTAATTTACCTGTCTTTTGAAATGATAATCGTTGTAGAATTTTAAGTATTGTATTATCCAAGTTTATTTAATTTAAACATTTTTATTTAAATGAAAATAACATTATATGTATATATATATATATATATACATACATGTACATATTAATATATATCAAATAAATATATATTAATTCCTTGATTTTTGCCCATTTAAAAAAGTATATTGATATATTATATGCATACCAAACTTTACTTAATTGAATTTGTCTTTCCATTCATTTGATTGGTTTATATTACATAGAAAAAAAAATCACTAATACTACTTATTCCCTAACATTAATAATAATCACCGGCTATAGAAAGCCTAACTTTATAACTTTATAGAGAAATTTAAAAGAGATTATGGCGTGATAGACAGTTATTTTATCAGCACAAGAGATTAATAATCACTGCATTAACAATGATTACGTGACATAATTTTAATAGCGTCTTTGATCTTTAGCCTGAAGATTCTACGTTCAATGCCGGTCAGATCTGGTATTTTAAAAGTGCTACTAAATCCATTACTCATAAGATAATATAAAGACCACTATTAACACCCAATTAATAGTGGTCTATTAATTGGGTGTTAACTTTAATATAATTTGAAACGAGTTAGAAAGCCGGTGATTTACTTTAGGAGTGTTCTTGAATCAGAATTTAACACAGTTTGACAACCAAGACTCCATTCAAAGGCTAAAATAAACTTACAATGTAGTTGTTATAAAATCATATCATTTTAATAAATTCTTCCAAATTAAATTTGATTATGATTTTATTACCTTTTTAATATAAATTCTTCTCTTTTCAAAAAAGAATAATTAATTATATTAAAAAAAAAATACATGTATTACCAAACTCTCCGAAAATGAACCAATAACGACGGAAAATTTTACGCATGGTACTGGAATTCTCTTTGTATCTGAAGCTTATATTTTTATCTTTATGTCTATATATTTTTTTATCTTGATTTATATATTTATCTTTATATTTATATATGTTTATATTATCTGAAGCCTTTTATAAACGTTGCTTATCATAATAATATTCAAGTATCGTCCTCATAAATAGAAAGTTAGAAGATAAGTATGCAAATTTAAACTTTGACTTTAAGGAGAAGAACTTGTCTAGTTCTAATTTAAATCTCAAAGAACTTCCAATTTGAGGAAGTGAAATTATTCGAAATTTAATAGATGGGTAATATATTTTAAATCGTTTTACCAGAAGTTGCAGTATTAATTATAATACACAATTATTTTTACCTTGAATTTCTCGTACATCGCTGTCGTTGAATGTAATGAGGTCATGTTTACTTTTGTGAATTTTTTTTTAAAATTTAGCTCGTAATTATGTATTTATCATCTGTCATTTTCATAACTTGAGATAAATCGTAACAAAACGGATGTATGGCAAATGTATCTAAAAACAGATTTTGGTTCAGTTATTTATTTAAAATAATCTAATTCACTGTTTAATTTATTAGAATATAATAGGTTTTTTTTTTAGGAAAAAAGTAACTTTTTTTATTTGATTCATTTTAAGTTAGTTGATTATTCTGTGAAAGATAATTAAATTTTGTTAAAACAATTTTTAGTACCTTCTGTATCAGAATAAACAAATTTATTTTTCCACGATTAGAAAATATTTACTATACTTCTATTATACTGTTGAAATATTATTTGTAAATTTAGCGTCATTTTGAAATGACATTCCTTATATATTTTTTTTTTGTATATGAGGTTTCCTAAGAAATTAACTGAATTAAAAATTTTTGTTTATTTATTTTTTATATTTTGAATAAGCCCTATTTAAAAATAGAATTTTAATAATTTTTTTTTTTTTTTTTTAGATTATTACCTTTTATCTTATAAACAGTATGGGGATTAAAACAAAATTAATTTTCGAGCTATTTTGATTTTAAACTATTTTTTCATTTTATCTTGCCTAAACGATATTTAATTATAAAAATAATTATTGTCATTAAATATTCCGCCCAACGGGGCTGGTCGAGTAGTGGTTAACTTGTTATCGCAAATCAAAGTTGAAGATCCTGAGCTTCAAATCCTAGTAAAGGTTACTTATTTTTATTCGAATTTGAATACTAGATCGTGAACAGCGATGTTCGTTGGTGGTTGGGGTTCGATTAACCACACGTCTCAGGAATGGTCGGCCTGAGTTTGTTCAAGACTACAGGTTTACCTATTCATTTAGTTACACTCCAGTCCCTAATAATTTTAATTGTTGATGCTTCAAATAAAAAGATATTAAAATAAATCTTAATAACCTAAAAAAAAAAATAATTAAAACGTGATTAATTAGTTCGTTTGATGACATTCTCAGTATCAAAATCTTGCAGCAATTTTGCATAGCGTTTTTATTTTTTACTGCTTACTATTTCATAAATTTCAGAATTCATACAATTTTTCGTTATTTTTGAAGGGAGTTCGTTGCTATAAAGGTGAAAATAATTTTATTTTGAGATCAGCGAAAATAATACATCATTTTTTATCAGATTAAATAAATAAGGGCATAATTTTTTTACAGTACTAATTTTATTGGTACTATTGTTTATTTTTAATTAATAAATTGGAAAAAAAACGTAAAGTAACTTTATTTTTTGTTAAAATCTTGTTTTTTTTTAAACATTTTATGTATCAGTGAATGGGTAAAGGTTGATGGGATATTACTCAGACATTGAAATGGAATGAAGCCAGACATCTTATTCTGTTAACTATGGATGAATGATTGCGCCTGTACTTACTCTTATAATATGGATGGAGAGGGGATGGAAAAGTTAGGAAATGGATGTTGAAGAAAGGAATAGGGATAATGGGAAGGGAAACCAGTTGAGTATTTCACTCTATCCGTAACGGTAAAGCTTCTCTATGGCAGCTGTACCTCCAACAAGACTGTATTCAGTCGACACTTTTGGTCCCTCTTCACTCTTCCGCCCGACATCCTTGGAAAGTTTTAATTAATTGACTTGTCATTAATATGAATAGCGCCTTCTCATAGAAGCGAAGAGAGAGTCAGCAAGCTGCAGCTAGTTTCTCATTTCTCCTTTCTATACTTAACTCACTTCTTCAACGAGGTCACTCTGTTTTGTTAGATACCCAGCCGCGCGCCGTTCTAAAAACCTCCTTCAATATCTTTTAACTAATCCTCTTCCCCTAAAAAATAAACCCCTTATAAAACATCTCTTTCCTTCCTTTTTCTTTCTTTCTTAAAAAATAAATTCTTTTTTCTTATTCTACACTCTTTAACAAAATTCTTACAGCGAGATTCATTCACTCGAACCAACAGCATGTTACAGCATTATTTCTTCGTTCTATATCATTAAATTAACACTCTTTATACTTTTTTCAACATCTCTGTTTTTGCATTTATCATTCACAAATTTACTAACATTATAATATGATATCTGTATGAAGATACTGAGAGGAAATATTATTTTATTATGATAAACCGAACCAACATTACTGTAATGCAAAGTTTTAGGAATGCACATCATACTTTCATAAGCTTTCTTCATTAATTAGTCTTATCTGTTTTCCACCCCAGCTGATATTAGTTTAATGATATTAAATTAAATAACTGTGTATTTAAAATGTCATCGAAAAGAATATTACATAGGAATTATTTTAGTTAAGATTATATCTAGACTTATCCTTAAGCTCAAATATTCTGCAACCCACGGAAATATATAGATTGAAGAATCATACAACGATGTCTACCAAGGTGAAAATTATCAATACTATCGCTAGATATGGTACTACGGAAGGTTGCAGGTGGTAGCAATAATGGTGACTTCACCTTTACTTTTGCATTCCAGGTGATGTATTAAGCTACGTCATCTGGTACGCTAGGTAAATATTTCTTTCGGTTATTCCTTTGCTATGCTACAATCCACTCAGGGAAATCCACAAGGGCAACCCTTCTGTTCATTTGCTATATTTTATTGGATTAGCGTATTTTAATGTGTTTTTATTTTTTTTATATGTGATATGTGACGTCAGAGGTTGTTTTTAATGTTGGTGAGTTGTTTGATTTGTGTCTATGGGAATGGTTCTCAAATGTGTACACAATTTTGCCTACGCAGTGTTTTTATTTATTCATTCGGTAATTGAATTTTTATTTGAGGCAATTTTTTCATATATAATTCACTCGGAGAAGTTGAGTTTATATATGCTTTAGGCACTGTCTTTGGTAACCAATTTTATGTTACAGTAATATATCTTAAAAATATTTTATGATTCAAGCCGTTGTACTTTTTTTTCTATACATCAGAGTCTCAGATAATGAAATTCAGAGTAATGAAAAACATATGAATTTGGTAAAGTAGATCAAAGGTTATAATTCCCAAAAAATTGATAAATCTCGAAATCATAAATTTTCGAAAAACGATAATTAAAAATTACATATAGTTATAAATTTTTAATTTATATTACAATGATATATAGGATAGCTAAACATTTTCCAGTACTTTTTGGAGTTTCTTGAATCTCAAAATTATTTCCATAATTTTTCGGTGGATCTTTTCTTATTAATAAATAAATCTTACGAATAAGATAATAATTTTTTGTCATAATTTAGCAATGATGTATTATTTTAATAATTTTTATTTTTATTCGTCTTAAAAATTTATTCAGTATGCATTTGATTAAATACCGTAGCTGTAAGATAATATTTTATGACAGTTATAAGAAGTAGTATCATTAATTATTAAAATACCCACTCTTATTATGGTTTATTTTCTTCCTGAAACAAACTAATTTTTTTATGTATATATAAATAACTTGTGATATTTTTTATGTATACCCATCTCCGTAGAAAAATTAAATATAACATTTTTAAAAAATAGTACTTCTGGATACTAAAACGCCGCAAGATAATAAACAAACATAAGAAGAAGAAGAACAAGCAGAAGAAGAAAAAAGTTAAGTAAATGTAAGATAAATAAGTTAAAAGAGAATGAAGTTTGTTGCAAGTAAAACCAGTAAAAGCGAGCATAAGAAGAGATAGAAAGAGAAAACAAATGTGAGCAATAAATAATAAAGGACACAGCTTTTTATACACCGAATAGTAGTAATATGAAGCGGCCATATTTTAGGTACAAAGCTTGTAGCCTCGGGAACCTAATATATCAAATCAAATATAGTTCCATCTCTTATAAACCTCGGCATTTTTCAACTGGACCTAGTCTGTTCTTTTTTCTAAAATACTTTAAGGTTTAGGTAAGGTTTTTGTTGATATCAACCAACTTTGAGTGATTTTATCATAATTTAAGAAATTAATTTCGATTTTATAGAAATGTAATATTTTTACCTTGCAGTATATGCGATTTATTGTTATATAATTACATAAATTTTACTCATCAATTAGATTTAAAAGTAGATTTTTTTTAATATTTAATAATTAAATGGTGCAATTAAACTTTTTAAAATTTACTTCAGTTAAAAAGTACGAATAGAATGCATATACAGTTTTTTCCAGATCGAAATTTAACTCAAATACGTATAACAATTAAATCTTTAAACATTTCATATTTCATAATATCATTGATGTGAATTACATAAAATTAGAACAAGTAGATAAGTTTTATAAAAAAAATATCATCATTATTTTTTAAAGTTTGATGCTGAAATTTTCTTTATTTGTTATTTGTAGTTTTTCTTTATATATATAAAATATAAATCTTTGTGACTCAACTGAAATTAGGAATACGGAAACCGAGTTGTTTGACTAGGTAGCAAGAGAAGCAAATCAAGGGTGTTACTTTCTCTCTACCTTGATTTTCTTGTAAGTATGATCAGATTTGTAGGATGTACTAATACCAATAACAGGATTTTAATCTGTTGTGATATATCTTGGAAAGGTGAGGTGCACAATGTTGATGTAAGTCTAGAATCAAAGAGCAAACATGACAGCTTTAGAAGCTCCCTATATTTTTACTTGACCAGCAAAAATGGCAACTCCTGAAGAAGAAGCTATCGTGTTTTGCGGTTGTCTAAATGTAAATTTATTGTTACAGTTCAACGTTCGTTCCCAAAAACTTTAATTGATTCCCGAAATGACAATAACATTTGTCGATGGCTTAATCAATTTGAAATGAACTAGTGTTTGTGTAAAGGGAAAAGTACGGAATGATGCAGAGTGTCTGAAGAAAATATGGAACGTGTCAGAAATCTTTTCGTACGTAGTCCTAAAATATTTGTTAGGAAAGTCAGCTGCGAACTAGTAATGCCGGTGATGAAAGTGTGAAATGTTTTAAGGAAACGTCACGTATGCGTCAATACCGTTTATAATAGTTACAGACTTTGAAGCCTATCGATTACGCTGTGTATGCTGACTTCGCTACTCAAATGTAATACCGTGAAGATGACAACTTTTTGATCGTATTGTGTTTACTAATGTCTTAGTGAAACATTACCGCACATAATGACGTATCTAGGATCAGAAAATCCCCATGGGAAAGGGATTCAACAAAATTAAATATTTTCTGTGGAATATCCCGACGAGAAATTTACGAGCTCTTCTTTTTTATGAAGCAAGCAAACTTTCATGACAACATGAAGACGATGATGACAGTTTTATTTTTTTTATTATCAAGGCATGGTTCATCACGAGTATGCTCCTCAAGAGTGAACTGTTAATAAAACGTACTACATAACTGTTCTTCGTCGGCTAACAGTTGCTGTTCAGCACAAGAGATCTTTGTTCTCAAGAGAGGTTTGGGAAAATGGCAATTAGAAAATTTTATCACGATAACTCTCCAACCAATGCTTTGCAATGCAACTTATTCAGAGATTCTTGGAAAATTACGGGAAACAACTTTATCAGGCTCATTAGTCAACAGATATATCTTTCTGAAATTTTTAGCTTACCTTAAAATTTCGCTAATAGATTTGAAGACAGAAAACAGATCAAAAGAAATGCGATCTAAAACTTTATGGTGTTCACTAAAAATGAGTTTGAAAAATGCTTTCTGCATAAGGGTGTTAAATCAGAACGAGACTACTTTGAAGGGGATAAGTCATTGAACTATATAGGTTAAGTACTTTTGTTTTTATGAGCCAAGGTGGGATATTTTTTGATCACACCTCGTATAATTTAATATTGTATAAAAATGGGATATCTGTAACTTTTTATTTCATCAAATATTAATAATATATAATTTTTTTATTTTTAATACGGAAAAAACAGGAAATACTACTAATTTTAACTAAATTAACTTCATATTTTTCAATTACTTAAAAATAATTATATTTTTGTTGGTTAATAATAGAATACTTAAACGCATAAAATATAATATATAATTGAGTTGTTCCAGCTTTAGGAAATTTTATACATATATATATATATATATATATATATATATATATATATATATACTATATATATATATATATATATATATATATATATATATATATATGTATAAATGTGTATATGTATATATATATATATATATATATATATATATACACACACACATTTATAATCATCTTAGCTGCATCAGTAGTAACAGTAATAAACTATTCGATAGTAAGGAGAAGTAAATAAAATTGAAGTGAAGAATAAAGTGTGGTTAAATTGATGGTTGAAAGAGAAAGATAGACAGGGAATAGGAAAAGATGAGTGAAAGAAAACTAGCAGACTTTACATCGTTCAGTTATGATGATGATAAGCACGATTATGACCGTCTAGAGACGAGGTGAGAAATATAAAATGCATTGAAGCTCCTCTGAGTGTCCCCTTGGGTCAGATAGCGCTACTAGCGATAGTTCATCAAATGAACGATAACATTTACTACTGTTTGATGACAGTTTGTATATGTAAATATATATACTTGTAATTCATCATGACATTAATAAAATTCCAATTATTATAATAATAATAGAAATAAGTAAAAAAAACAAAAAAAAAAAAAAAACTAGTAACGCAATATTAATAATTGAAAGAAATTATAAAATATTTTATCCAATAAATTAACCTTTGGTTATTTAAATGTATATTCCTCCTTTTTTAGAATAAAATTAAGTAAATAAGAATTAAAATAAACTATTAATATTAGCAACATTATACTAATTTTATACAATTTTTTAAAATGTTAATGTAACATGCAAGTTGCAAACAGAAGATGAGTATGGGCAAATTAACTATAGAATACGAGTAATTTCTCATATTTACTTCATTTACTTCCAAAATAGTTTTAAAAGATTTGAATAATTTAACAGATTACAAACACAGGTATTCGGTCAATTAAAATGTACAGTATTATACACTTATTTATTTAAAATGATAGTTTATTCGTACAAAAAATTGGAGTAATACTTTTTTACAGAATCCCGTTCTGTAATTTCTCCAGAATAATAACTAATAGATCTACGAACAGTGGCTTTCAATAAATTTTAAAAAGGATCAGCGGTACAGTAAAATCTAATCGATAAGGTGAAATATATCTATAGAGGAACTAAGCAAAATAGAACATTTGTAACACTAGCAGTGGCAGTTAGCTAGGCACTACCTTCATCATATGGTTATTGAAACTAGAACAAGAGTACCTTGTCACTTGCCGTACCAGCATTGAACAGATTCAAAACTGCAAAGAAATGTGGTAAAATACCCGAGGTTGCTTTAGGAAGAAAGAGGACAACGTGTTCAATTTTTATGTAGCGATGGCTTTCTGACGGTAACTTATTCACTCCTCTAACGCTACATTTCTTTAATTTTTTTCTTTTTAAAGATTTCAGCCAAATGACAAACTTAATATATATTTTTAAACTGATATTCAGTATTTAGAATTATTTTTTTCTTCAAAATATTTTGTGCGCATCGTTTCTAACTTCGTTATAAAATTCATTCTGTATAAAGGAATAGGCTTCAAAAGTTTACTAAACCAGTGATTTTGTGTAAACAAGGGTTCCATTAGAGCTACTACTTATATAGTTTCGAAGATAATTTACTTCTCTGGACTAGTTTCATATTTTTTTTGAACACTTTTTAAATCATTATATTTCAAAATAAAATATCTTCAAAAGGAAATACTTCAAAATTTACTTTGTTTTACGCTTTTGTTCGTAACTACTCCATAAACAGACAAAATGGGAAAACATCAGAATCTCTTTTATTCAATCAATACTACTAATTTTTATAATGAGAAAAAACGGGGAAAAATACAGTTGAAAATAAAGAATTTACCGATTAATTTTGACAGGTTATTTTGAATGGCCCAAATTTCATCATTTATTATAAAATATATACATTTTCATATTTTTTTAGTTTTATCCGAATCTTTGTTGTTTTATTGCAGTGCAATAAATTAGCGGTTCAGTTCTAGTTTTCTGGAATTCAGATTTATGTTTCTGCAGATGTAAATATACAGGAAATGTTAGGAGAAAAAGTCGCTAAAGGATAATAATTTCAGTTAAAAAATAATTAATTCAAATCATTATTATAGTTAATTGAGTCCAGGTCTGCAGTGGCTAGAAGAAACTAATTTTAATAGCTCTATTCGTGATAAATGTCAACTACTGAAAATTTTATTTGATAAACCTTGCGTTTATTACAGTTTTTTTTATAACTGTTATAAAAAGTTAGGAATTTATTTTATTATAGAATGAAAAATAGGAAATATTAGAGTACAGGAAAAGGAGTTACTTCTTTTTATTTAATAAAATAAATTTAAGGAAAAAATAAATAAAATGGTTTAAATAGTAATTCGTGATAAAAAGTAAAAACATATTTACAATTTTTTTTATTTTAATTTTCTACTTGCTATTGGGGATCTGGTAAGGGTTAATTATTGCTAGTATTTCTTTTTAATTTGAAGCGACTTCAACAGTTAAGAATTTTAATCTAAAAGTAATTATTATCATTTGTTTTTGTAAGGTTTATTTTTGAAGTCGTTTGTAATTTTTTAATTTATCTTTTATTTACTTTTTTAATCTGAAATAGTGATAAAAAAATTAAAATAAAATTTACATTTGGAACTATTAATAAGAAATGGTTCGATGTAAAAAAAGGAAAGAGTTTAATAAAAAGAGAAAAGTAATCCAAAGAAACGAGAAACGACATAAAATCTACTGCTGAGCTTTAGCAAAGGCTTATCCGAATCTGAAATATACATATTTTTACTCTAATTTTACCTGCTTGTAATAAAGACCTATTATAATCACGTTATAACAATCCGAAAATAAACAATGAAAAGTTATTTTCTTCTCGTCCACGTGAACAACGTAAATATTTTTACTTGTTATGGAAAAAAGTTACAAGAGGACCATCAGACGTATTTCCCCTTCGTTATAGGAAAAAAAACACGAAACCGGTCTATTTGTTAAAGAGCAAAGTACACTATTAAAGAAAACTAATTAAGGCCTTTTTCTACTAAATGGTTACTTGGAGTACCACAGAAAAAGACACATTATTTATTTATTTTGTTTTTTTTTGACTAATTTTCATAGCCTTTCTTACAATGGTGGCGGATGTAAATCATCTTAGATACAAACAGCACTAATCAGAATAACTTCTTTTTTTAAGATGATCATTAAACAATCTGTTTCTGTGGTGAAAGTGTAATCTTTTAGGTCCCTGAAAGAGGTAATTATGACTTGCACTACAGTGGCTATGTAAACTTGATATGTAATAGTATATTCAGGTAAAGCAGGAAGATAACAGGACATCATGTCATTCCTCACTCTCATTAGAAAGCCTAGAATGGAGTGTTATTCTCTGAAATAGCAGCATTTATCAAATTGAATTTTCTCGTCTTAAATTGCCTACAATCTGTGGTTACAGAACTTTAAATATTTGTGTAGTACATAGGGTTTAATTGAGAAACCCTTCCTTATTTCTTTACATTGAAATAAGGTAAAAAAGGCCCTTATTGAAGTTTAATAAGTAGTAATTTATTAAAGTTAAGGTATAATTTTTTTTTAATAGAAATTTTATCACATTTAAAATTAAAAATTATACGAATTAGGTTAACTTAAAGCGGTAATTATAATTATTGAATTGTTAGAGGGATCATTTATTTTATATTAATTTAAGGTACAAATTTAAGACAACCTCAAAACAAAATCAGTAAAATCCGTTGTTAATAATGCAGTTCAACGTGTATTATATATAGGATGAAAGAATTTTTAACAAATTAATGCATAGACCAACCAAGAATCCCTTCAAGTTATTGAGTCCAGGCTAGTTACAAATAACAAGGTTATATAAAGAAGCCACTGAAACTTTGTAAAGATGATAATTATATTGGGTTCATAGCCCTCGACTGATTTCGAACTTTATTGACTTGAGAGTCAATAAACGTTATTTCGTTTTATTAACTACAGCTAATTATTTTATATAACAATTTATTTCTAATGATGTATTTCTTGTATTTTTGATAACATTATAAATTTTGTATAATAAAGAACTGTAAAAAAATAATTGAAATAAATTTTTTTAATTACGTTCCGTACCATGAGGTTTATAATTAGTTCTTTCTTTTTTAAGTCAGGATGTTTTCCAAGAGCCTCATATACGAAGTAATTTTTCCCTTTATTCACCATTTTTCCTCTGTACACTTCCTTTTAGAATTACACTAGCTCTGGATGCTTTAAATATGATATCCAACAATATTTATTTTTCTAAGTATCTATCAGAAACCTCACTCTTTTCCCGTTGGTTTTAAAACATCTTTATTTCATATTTTCCCAAGTCAACAAAATTTAACATTCTCCTGTTTTACAACAAAGCTCTATCATTGTTTATCTAACTTCACCATGGCCTTGTTTTGCTGACGTAAAGATCTCTCACACACGTATTTCAAAATGATTTATTTATATTCATAGGATATACATTTGTTTGCTGTTCTCTTTATTAGTTTTCGTGTTTTTCAAATCTGATTTTGTTCTTTCTTTATAATTTTTATATTTTAGTTAAAACAAAATAGTCTGTATTTCTACGAAATTACATTTCATACTTTAGTATGAAATACTAAAGTATGAAATGTAATTCATTATCATACTTCATTCATTTCATTTCATTTTCATTATCATACTTTCTCTGTTTCTCTTTCGCTTTATTTATTTTAAAGTCGAAGTTTTTACCTTTCTTTGAATCCATATCGTTTGTTTCTTATTAAATCCGTTCTTGATTTCAGCTAAAACCACAATATCACCAATACACATTTGTCTTTGTCATAATGTTTATTTTTATAACTTTCGAGTTTCATTCCTCTCTGTCGTTTTCATTATATTTTCTCCTAATTATAGAAACCTAAGAAAGGCAATTCTAACATTAGATTAATTTCATACGGTAGAATTAAAAAGAATAATGAATAATAACCTACACTGCTTTTGTAGATCTGAATAAAGCATTTTACGTCGTAGAATTGAAAATAAAATTTAATTATATTAAATGAGGGATTTAAATACAGGGAGAAAAAGTGTTTTACTATTTGTACAAAACACTAATTGAAGACGATGGGATTTCATTTACAAAGCAGTGAGTCATGGATTTATTCTAACTCAGCTGCTATTCAATTTGTATATAGAAGTAGTACTGAAATTCAAAGAAAACAATTGTAAACTGAAGTAACTATCTAACGAGAAAAATGAAGATTTTAAGATTACGTTTTTATTGTAGTAGAATATTTTGAAATAAGAAACTGAATTGTATGTATTTAAACTAGGAGAGAACTTCAGATTGAAAAAAAGGTAATGAAACATGACAGATAGGGGAAAAAGAAGAATTAAATATTAATACATAATACATCAAAATTTCCTTAATTTTTTTTTCTAGATGGCAGCAATGAAAGGATGGATGAAGAGATCAAAATCGGAATTTCACATCCAAGGAGAGATTTCATGCAGGTAAGAAATTTAAGGTATTAGATATTTAGTATCAACAATGACTTTGTTAAATGCGAGTCAATAACTGATTCTTATAGTATTTTTCACGCTGGTTTCGAATATGCGATCACAATTCTTCTGTCAGGCTTAGTTGTTTTGTATATTCGGGTAGTCAGGCATGAATTCCATAAGCATAGCATTCTGTGAACGTAAATATATTCGCAAATATTCCTCCTCTGCCATGGGCCAGTGCCACATAGCCAAGAGCTTCCAATCCCAGTACCACAAGATACATAGAAATTAGATAAAGATGAAAATGTCGAATCTTGTCCTTAGATATCAGGCGATGGTGAAAGAGATCCAAAATTTCTAGAAAATAGATATACTGAACTCCATTAATCAGAATTAAAGGATCTGGTTCGTGATCTAAATTTATCAAAGAATCAAGCAAAAATACTGGAATCAACACTGAAAGGGAATTTTTTTACAAACACTAAAATAAGTGCTTTTCGTGACAGACAGTCAGAATTTGAACATTTCTTCTCTCAGTATGAAAACTTAGTATACTGTAATGATATGAACTTTTTACTGGAACCTTTGGGACATATGCACCATCCTAACAAATAGCGACTTTTTATTGACTCGCCAAAGCTTAGTTTGAAAGCTGGTCTACTTCACATTGGAAATAAATACTCATTAATACCGTTAGCATACGCTGTTCACATGAAGAAGTCTTATGAAAATATGAAATTTGTATTGAACAGGATTCAGTATGGAAAATATTTATGACATATATGTGGATATATGGAAGTAATAGCGCTTTTACTTGGACTGCAACCTGGATATAGTAGGTTCTGTTGCTTTTTGTGCGAGTGGGACAGCAGGGATAAGAAAAATTATTATATAAAAGAGCTGTGGTTAAAGAGAGAGGTACTGACTGTAGACTGGCTACAGGAGAGAAGAATATTCTTAGTCAGGCATTAGTAAAACCAGAAAAAGTTTATCTTCCACCTGTACACATTAAGCTAGGTTTATTTAAAGATTTTGTTAAAGCAATGGAGGTGCAGGGTTTCAGTTTCTAAAAAAAAAGTCCCTAATATAAGCAATGCTAAAACAAAGGAAGGTTAATTTGGTGGACCACAAATAATAAAACTAATGAGCGATCCGGCGTTTGAAGAATGTTTGAATAACATAGAGGTTACTGCATGGAAATCATTTCAAAATGTGGTAAACAACTTCCTTGGAAACCATAAGGCCAATAACTACAGAGAACTTGTGAGTGAGAACTTCTTCAAAACTACAAAGGAAATGGGTGTAACATGTCACTTAAAATCCATTTATTACATTCACATTTGGATTTTCTTCCAATTTCGGTTTTCAACAATTCCGGTCCTATCAGTGATGAACATACAGAACGCATTCACCAGAAGATATTTACAATGGAAACACAATACCAAAGGAAATGGAACCCAAAAATGTTAGCTGATAACTGTCGGATTCTAAAGAGGTATCTACTTACAGCAAATTACATCAGAAAATCCAAAAGAAATAGATTTTAGGTGAGTACAAAATGCATGCAATATATTGTCATATTACGTTCACCATAAATTTATTTGCTTCAAAAGAAATTTCAAATTCAAAAAAATTGAGCCCGACAGAAAAAATCTGTTAACATATATTAAATCAACATAAAAAATACTATAAGAATCAGCCATTCACTTTCCTTTAACAAACAAAAAATTAAATTTTGTTGATCAGTGTAATTAAAAACAAACTTTTGGAAATTTTTTTTTTTTCTGAATTTTTATGGGCATCGACTGCTAAGGTCATTAGCCCTCGTCACAATCTTTAAAAGAAACTACTATCACCATCTGGATCGTCATATGTAAAGGTGTAAAGGGCCCTTATATTTTATTTAAAAGCACAAACTACACAAAACATTTAAGACATAAAGACAAGGACAATCACAAACACTTATGGGGTGTAAAGGGCCCCAATATTAAAATTTGAGATAAGTTCCCAAAAGACCATTAAATTAAAATTAAAATTAAAACTTATCCTACCATATCTTTCTTTCTTTCTTCTACGAGTCTCATTTATAGTTTGTTTAAGCACCCTCGGGGCGACCAGAACCGCCGTTGAGCAGTATATCAGTAGCGCCAGGGTGCCGTGGCAGTTGAATCCTTCTTATAAACAGGCTATAGGCATGGACAGCGTACACCCACAGCCTCGCGCCCTCAATCCACCCTTGAGGGTCCCCCATGTCATCATCGGACACACCCCGACTCACTGCTCTTGAATGCAGGTGAGCCGAAATGGCCTAGGCAAGAGGGCTACCTCCCGTCACTATACGTGCCACGTTTCAAGACTCCCTTATGTATATATGCATACATTTAAAATTAAAATTAAACTTATCAATACCATTTTTTCTTTATATATATATAAACTACCGCTTAGAGTTTCTTTTGTCACAGCATTAAACTTTCATTTTTATAGACTTTTAAGAAGTCCACTGGCGTGTAAAAATGCAACTATATTTTCTTCATTTCCATTATCCAGATCAGCAGTAATATTATTTTTAAAACGGAACCTCTTTCTGAGGTCCTCATATATGGTACACACTTCTATAAGATGCTTGATTGTCAGTGTTTTATTACAAACACCGCACATTGGTTTCACTTCGCCGGTTAACAAATATAAATTTGTTAATCGCGTATGACCGATTCTAAGTCTGGTCACCGCTAGGAGAAGCTTTTACTGTGTTTAATTTTGTATTTAATCTCCTCCATTCAGCATTCCACTTGTTTTTTACTATGTTGTTTTAGTACGTATAAAATGGACAGGATGTTTGCAATTAGGACTTCCTTAATGTTCTTGTTCCGAATTGCGACGAGTGCACTTAATGAATCGGAACATATTAGCACTCTCTCTTCGCAATAGTGTTCAGTGTAGCGAAGAGCTTGCTTAATTGCAGTGCGTTCTGCCGTGTAGACACTGGCCACATCTGGCAGTCTCCAAAAGTGGGCTTTTCATTTACATATATCGAGCATCCAACACCATGTTCGGTTTTAGAACCGTCAGTATAAATTCTAATATGCTCTTCGTAATTACTGACGGTTGCCAAAAATTCCTGCTGGATGATCACTGCTGGTTTCTTTTTTATTTCTCCTTGAGAGAGATCCAAACTTGTATTTACCGCTGGCAAGACCCATGGCGGTATTTCTCTAGTAGAAATTGCTAGAGTCTCTGGTATAGCAATTTCATATTTTCTTCTTAATTCGTGGTACCTAATTCCGGCTGGTCTGGAATAGGTAGCACGACGTTCGTATAATGCAGCCATGGGATGATTCGTAAACAATTTATTATTTATATGAGCAGGGAAAGCCCATATATTTGCTGCATATCTTAACAAGAGGATCTCTCTTCTATAATGTAGTGGCATTATTCCGGCTTCAGACATCAGACTAGCCGCCGGACTTGTGCGGAAAGCGCCTGTTGCATATCTTATTCCGCTATTATGAACTACGTCTAACTTTCTTAAGAGCGACTTTCTAGCGGATGAATATACGATACATCCGTAGTCTAGTTTAGATTGAACCAAGGCTTTATACAATCTCAATAATGTCTCTTTGTCTGAGCCCCAATTTAAGTTCGATAAACATTTTATAATGTTTAGGGCTCTTTTGCATCTATCACTCAAGTCCTGTATATGTAATCCCCATGTAAGGGATTTATCCAATACTAATCCTAAATATCTTACATTATCTTTATATTGTATTGGATTATCATCAATTGTAAACGCAGGACTTTGATGAGGAATTCTCTTCCTACAAAAGTGTACACAGCACGTTTTTTCTGGTGAGAATTGGAATCCGTTATTCCTTGCAACTTATTTTTAGAGCATTGATCGTTCGTTGCAATTTGTACCTGACCATAGCAGTCTTGTTGCTGCATACACAATTGCCAGATCATCAACATAGACGCTTTTGCTGATTTCTGCTGGAATGGCTAGTATCAATTTATTATTGGCAATGGTAAACAAGGTACCGCTCAACGGCGAGCCTTGTGGTATGCCATTTTCCAAGATTCTTTCCTATGAATATTCATTGTTGACGCGTACTTGGAAGGTACGGTCATTCATGTAGTTGCTGAGCAGTATAGGCAGATTGCCACGAATGCCCCATTCATGTATCTGAAGCATTATACCATGACGCCAGGTCATATCAAAAGCCTTCTGAAGATCAAAGAAGACTCCGACACAATGTTTCCTTTTAATAAAGCTGTGATATATGATGTCCTCTAAGCTGATCATTTGATCAGTGGTAGAATGGTATTGCCGAAAACCTGCTTGATACGGTGATATCAGGTTTTCTTTTTCCAAAACCCAGACGAGTCGATTATTAATCATTTTTTCCAATATTTTCCCCATAGCACACGTCAGAGAAATAGGACGGTAGCTATTGGGGTCTGTTAAATTTTTCTTTTTCTTTGGTACTGGAACAACATGAGCTTTTTTCCACTGCTGCGGGTACGTTCCATCCCGCCATATTTTATTATAAAGTTCTAATAATCTACACTTTGCAGTGGTATTCAGCTGCCTGATCATGTTATATTGGATTTCATCCGGCCCAGCAGCTGTGTTACCTGCTTTTTCCAACGCTTTCGCAATTCTTCCATTTTAAATGGTACATTATATGAGTAATTATACTCAGTTCTAAAATTTAGTAGACCTTCGAGTTCTTCTTTTTTGGTTCGAAAACCTTCCTCGTAGTTGGCCGTTTTGCTGGCCTTTTCGAAGTGATTGGATAACAGCTCTGCAATTTCATATGAAGTATCTTTTATTTCATCTTCATCTTGAAGGCTAGTTATGGGAGCAAAATCATTACGCCCACAAATCGCCTTCACTTTCCTCCAGACATCTGATGCAGTAGTAGTTTTTTCGATGGATGACACGTATTGCTGCCAGGATCGTTTTTTCGAATCTATCATAAGACGTTTTGCATACGCCCTGTATTTCTTAAAGGCAACAAGATTTTCTATACTAGGACGCTTCTTAAAGGCGTTATACGCCCTTTTCTTCCTTTTTATAGCTTCACTTATTTCATCGTTCCACCATGGAACGGGTTTCTTTGTAAGTTTCCCAGATGTTTTGGGAATATATCTCGATGCCGACTGAATTATTGCATTTGTTATGGCGTCGACATCGTCTCCGATAACTCCAGTTGTTTCTGGGAGTATCGTTCTAGCTGTGAAGCTCGTCCTGTCTGCCTTATCAAATAACCATCTTTTAGAGACGGGATATGTTTTTCTTGTAACATCAGTTACAATTTGCACCGGGAAATGATCGCTTCCATGCAGATCGTCTATGACATGGAAGCTGTACCTCGGTGCTATCGATCCGCTTATAAGTGCAAGATCTATACAGGACGTCGATCCATCTCTGGCATTGAAAAAGGTTCCCGATCCGTCGTTTAAAATAATAAGTTCTGAATTCATCAGGAACCCTTCCAGTTCCCTTCCACGGGGATCTACTCGATCCGATCCCCAGAGAGAATTATGAGCGTTAAAGTCACCCACCAGTAAAACAGGTGGGGGAAGCTCGGAAATTAGTCTTTCTATGTCATCCTTATTCCAATCGTAATTCGGTAAGTATATGCTGCACACAGTGATCTGGAGCGGTCGCTTCATTCTAACGCCGACCGCTTGTAGGTTGGTGTTTAGAACAACCGCTTCGGTGGTAGCTCTAGTCGATGTTAATATAGCTATTCCACCACTACCTCTTACATTTGGCGGTTGATCTCGCCGAAATATATCGAAACTTTTTAGTTTTTATAATTTTCATTTCGGCGGAAATGCGTTTCTTGCAGACATATACAAATCGGGTCTACATCATATACCAAGCGTTGGAGCTCATGGATGTTTGAAAAACATCCATTGATGTTCCATTGTACAATCGACTCGCTAATTTTTAATTAAATTATGATCTTGGTTTTCCTTTCGGCCATCCTTTTTTTCTCTTCTTCTCCATATTGCGAACGGCATCATGTTCGCGGAGAACGTCGTCGCCGGTGTAGCTTCCGGTCTCCGAATCGGAGACCACCGAAGCCGCCGACAACGACGGGCATGGATCGGCGCCGGTTTCAGGCGCCAATTGAGAGGCGGCAACCTGGCCGCTCCACGACACGGGGGGCGCACCGGTCTCCGCCAGTGGAAGGGGGGACACTCGTCCCCCCTGTGAAATTTTTTGTGGCCTCTGAGGCTTAGAGGCCACTTCAGTTACAGGAGGCTTGGGAGCCACCATAACAGACTCTGTAGCTTTCACTTTCTTATCTTCAACTAAAATCTTGCTAAGACGGACTTGGATATCAGGTTTAGTGTCCGTTTTCTTCTGTGTTAGAGCGACTTTTTGTTTTGCAGATGTGTCTTCAGGAGGCTGTACAATTATTCTTGGCTTAACAGGTTCTTTAGTGCTGAGAGGTTTCATTTTGTTTTCGATTATCCTCTCAATTAAGCCAGCCAAGGTAGGTGCGAGTTTGTTGATGATTACACTCTCATCAACAGCAACTGAAGCAGGAGCAGGAACAGCAGCCGCAGCCTGAGCATATGTTGTTGTTGCTCTAGTTCTGCTTGCGTTTACGATCTTTTTTGCTTCAAAGTAGCTGACTTTTTGCAGGGTTTTTACTTCCTGCACAGCTACCTCGTCTTTGTAAACAGGACAGTTCCTGGATCTACAGGAATGCTGTCCTCTGCAGTTTATACAGGTAGGAGGCTCCTTACACGGCTCTCCTTCATGAACTGCATCACAGCACACGCATATTTGCGGCCTCTCACACCTAACAGCGGTGTGTCCAAAGCGTTGGCATTTAAAACACTGCATTGGTTGCGGGACAAATGCCCGCACATCCAACCGATGAATGCCCGCTCTTATCTTCTCCGGTAAAGTAGGCCGGTTAAATGTAAGAACATGGGATGCAGAAGGAAGGACTTCGCCATTCCTTCTCATGTTCAACCTCCGACATTCCAATACTCCTTGCGGCACTAATTCTTCTACAATTTCCTGCTCCGTACAGTTAAGAAGATCCCGACAGACCACAACACCCCTTGAGGTGTTGAGCGTGCCGTGGGGATCAACACGTACAGCTAATTCTCCAATTTTCTTCATTCCTAGAATCTTCTAAGACTGTATATCATTAACAGTCTCTACATGAAGTCCCGTGAAAGTTTTTCTTATTTCTTTAACAGGGCCTCCAGCACATTTGTTTATTTCCCAAGCGATGAGGAAAGGACTCACCCTCGAGAAATTACCTTCTTCCTTCGTAATAATCAAATACTTAGGTTTTGGGATGCAGCTCTTCAAAAAAGCTTTCTGCAAGCTTTTCCTAGCCTCAATCTCAATCCTCTTAATCTCCGTACTCTTTCGGCGTTTCGCGTCAGGCGAAACAGCCGGTTCTAAACGAGGGTGTTTGCGTGAACCCTCTGCCACGTTTAATTATTCAGTTTCCATGAACAAATAATCCCTTCTGTAGTAAGGCTAGCCTCCGGGGTACACCCCCACTCCAGGGCTACCAACCCTGGAGGTGCGTACCGGTACTCCGGTGGAACCGGCATATGTCCTGGCAGAGAGCGGATGCGCAGTCTCTGCACTGACTCCAGGCCCCTACACACCGAAGCTTTCAGGGCTCCCATGCTCCGAACATGGGCACCTTAACTACATGCTTGCCATCGCGATGGGCATGTGGACGACGAAAGGTCTCCGTTACACCTGCAAATAACTTTGACCGTGGCCGCCACATCGCCAGCTCTAAAGACGGTATTAATCCATTTCCGTAATCGTTAATAATGTCGTATCTGCAGGTGGCCGTAAAGTCCAGTCCTGTAATTCGGCCTATAGATTAAATCGACCGAAAAAAGCATATCCGAGGAACAACACTCGGAACTCCGTTAGCCAGCTATATGTAATGTACTTGAGTACAGCTCTTGCCGCCCTGGACGTGGAACGTAGATGTTGTGTTCCGGACGTGGGGAATATCTACCTCAGGGCTTGGAAATGTTTGTTTGGGAATTAGCCTTTTATGATCATGAAATATTGACAATAGCGAAAAGAGAAAAAAATAAAGGGATTTGAAACGTTCCACGTAAGATAATGTTAAAAATTATTTTGTTAATAAAATTAGAAATGAAGAAATCTTTGACGAACAAGAGAGAAGATAGATTTATGGCAGTCTTGTGGAGATGTACTAGGTAGGCAATTTATTAAAATATTCGGTTTATTTAATTAGTTAATGGAGGGACATCTATAATATAAAAGAAAATTCCATTTCGTTGTCTTAACGAAAAATAAAAGTTTTATTAGTAATGCATTCTTCCAAGAACATAAAATAATAAAAAGCATCTTAGCTTAAGGTGTTTAAAGCAAAAAACGTCGGCTTTTTTACATTACGACTTTGTAATATTTTGCATTTGGTGAATTTATACTTTAAAACTATTTGATAATGTGAAATAAAAGTATTTAAAATTTAAAAAAAAGAAATATACAGAAAAAAATGATTTGTTATTTTCTAAACGTGAAATACATAATTAAAGCTGATATAAATATGTCGAAGTTAAAAAATTAGCACAGAACCGAAAGGAAAGGAAAATGGCAAAAAAGTAGTTCGAATAGCAGAAGTAATAGCGTAAGTTTATTGGTCCTGAGTATATCTAACAAAAAAATATATATATAGTAACTAGATTAGTGTAAAAATGACAAACAATCATCTTTGTCTGTATATTTCCTTTTTTAAAATTTAAAATACTTTTATTTCACATTATCAAATAATTTTAATGTATAAATTCTTTGACTATGCAGAATATTGTAGAGCAGTAAAGTAAAAAGCCAATTTTTTTTACTTTAAACACCTTTAGTTAAGATGTTTCTTGATTATTCTATGCTTTTCGTAGAATGTACTGTTGTTATTAAAATATTTTATCTTCGGCTAAGATAAAATCTAGGACGGACTATAATTGTACGAGTATTATCAAGAAATATGTAACCGAAAATATGATATTTTTACTTTATCTTGATATTATTAAAGTAAAAATTAATTGTTACCTTTTATTTATTAAAATTAATAAAAAATTCTTCTTAATAAGTAGAATGAGTATAAAATGTATATAAACTTTTACATTCCCTGAAATTTTTCACAGATAGATAAGAAAATGAAACTAAAGTATTTTATTCGGTTGAACAAATCAAAGATATTTGATGTGAACACATTTTTCAAACCAAATATTTTTATTTTATAAATGTTGAAAATTTTCTTTCAGAAATATTTTTGGTACCTAAAATTTAACACAATATATATTCGAAAAAATAATAAGGGACCTAGAGTGTGTAATATTAAACAACCAGCCCTGAACACGATATAAGTGCTACGGCTGTTTACTTTCATGATTTGGATATTTTGAAAATAGTACTATCAACGTCAAAGCATAGCCTCATACATTCCCTCCATTTCAGCATTACCAATAGTTATTCTGTCTTATCTAAGGAAGCGTTTGATGAATGTGCAATGTCTGATAATATATGAGTAACATTATTGGAGGATTGATGTGGGTGAAAAAGAGGTGCAGAGGGATTACGTAAGCATGAACTGATAGTCTGACAGATCTCATTGGTGAATAATTCAAGGAAATACAGAAAAGACTTCCCTTCGCTATTTAGCATATAACGTTTGTAATCTTGATTATTAAAAAAAAAATCTGCATGATAAATAGCATTATAGCATACTATACTTCAGATATATCAGTGAAATATTATTCTGTCAATAGTTTATGCAGATGTTAAAAACATAAAGTTTGTAGGTAATGACTGGCAGCAATTTACAAGAGTAATCAGTACCCATACTATTGTTATAATGGACAAAATACTTGAACCAAAGTTGTATCATTGCGTTCATGATAAGGGTTGGTTTTATAGTGAACATCATTCATTACTTATAGTGAGAGAAATTCTGACATGTTCTTCTTGTATTTCAGGTACTTTACAAACGTTATATATATATATATATATATATATATATATATATATATATATATATATTTCTCTTATACTTCACGTATGTTAAAAACTGTAAGAAAATTTGCAATTAAATAGTTTATTTACGAGTGCGTAGGGTTATTTCAGAAGCGTAAATTAATAGTATTTTTTATAATTATGTAATCTATTCGCTACAATTTTTTCCAACAAATTGTACATAAAAGATATGTTTTTATTAAACTACAAAATTTGAAATAATTGAAACTTTTTATACAAAATGGGATGAATCATACAAAACTTATTTTTCATTTACTTGAGTTTAATAAGATTACAGCTTGGTGGCAAAGAAAAAATTAAATGCAGAGAAATTAGCCAGCTGTGTATCACTGTTACTTAAAGAATATCATAGTGATACGAAATGTGGGAATATTTATTTACATGGTATCGTTTTTCCACATCAACTTCTGCTGTCTCATACACACAATATCGTACAGACAATATTAAAATTAAGAAATACAAAGGACTCTTATCATCCGAAGAAAATAATTTATCCTGTGCTTAAATTATTTTATTACTTTTACAAAGTGAGACACAAAAACCTGAACAAAATATATTTTTCAATTACACAAACGATATGAAACAAAATCAATTTTAAGTTTTAAATATGACATCATCTAAATGACGTAAATTTTACACGAGACTCTTTAAGCCATTCAGCGGCTCTGATAAACATGATTTAACATCATAATTTTATTAATAGATATATAAAGTTCCACTCTCTGGAATACTTAGAGGAACATAAAAGCTGTAGTGCCAAAGGTAATAATACATAAATTAGTCTTAAAATATAGCTAATCTAAATATAATTAATTTAAAGTTTGTGACATCTAGTCTAGTTCAAATTATTAATCTTTTCATATAAGGCGGTGTGCGGTTTGATTCACAACAGTAGTACAAATACTTGATCCTATTGTAAATTTTGAACACTCTATTTTAATCTTATTCGTTCTATGATAATTTTATTCATTCTAATTTAGGAAACAAAACACTAGAGTCCTGAATACTGGAACCATTTCTTCACCTCTTTAATGAAGGTACTTTCAATAGTTATACGCTTTATTCTATTGTATGACATGTTATAAATGTTAGGTCCTAAATAGTAAAATGATTTGCAAAACCGTTCTTTAAATACAGCCGGGATTTTTGTATTTTTTGCATCCATACTTCTTGTATTGTATATATTTTTTATTTTATGATCTTTACAACTACTGAAAAATACTCAAAATGTATAAACTGTTTACGGGTAAACAAGATTTTCAGTTTCTTGAAAACCTCAAGAGATGGGTTGAAACTGTTTTTGAAATCCATAATTCTAATTATTCTTTTTTGTGCTATTTCCACACTTTAGTGAGATTTATAAGTGCCCAACATTCAATTCCAAATTGAAGTCTAAATTTAATAAGTGCATTGTTTATATAAACCAACTGTTTTTGATTGCAATAATGTCGTAACTTGTAAAATTTATATGAGTACAATAATAATAATACTTTCCTTAATTTCAATATGTCAGGCTTGGAGTTTTTTTAAGCATTTAGCAGGAGATTTATCGATTTTTATTTGTTGTACATAATGAATAATTATAAAACAAACTTAATTAAATATTTAATTACTTTATATACTAAATTGGTACTTACATTAAGAAGTATTAAAAACACATGCTCAGCATTCTCACAAAATAATAGTAAAAACTAATGAATTTTTCAATTATAATTGTAGTTGATTTGCAATTAGGATAATTTTTAATTAATTTAATAATAATTAGGATAATTATTTCATTTACTTTAGGTAAAATATTCAATCACTCCAGTTAACAAAAAGGTAGAAGTTAAAATAAATATAGGCTATACATATTTCTTTTTCTTATACATGTATTTTTAAATTAATCTATTTTACAATTGCTTTTATAGTTATCGTTATATATATATATATTTATTACATATATATAATAGTATTTTTTCGTATGACTATTTTAAATGTGTATTAAAAAAATTAATTTAATATTTTTTATTTGTAATTAATAATATTCAGTAACTATCTTAAAAACAAATTTTAAAACTGATAAAATATTTGACAATAATAAAATTTCAATAAAGATTACTTAAACGGTTTTACATAAAAAAAATCCTGATAAATGAAACATACCATCATTAATAATCATTCTGTGAATTTAATTTTGAATGAATGGTTTTTATAATGATATATTATGTGGCTTTATACACTAATTAATTCTCCAATTCTTTAATTAATTAAAAAATAACAATATAAATCAAGTTTTAAGTAAATCATGGTTATTTTTTATTATTACTCTTTTGTTTTCATAATTTTTATCTTATAAAAAATAATAAATTGAAGTCTGTGTTAATGAATTTCATTTGTGAATGATTAAGTTAACAAAGATTGAAAAAATGTTTTAGGTAATAAATAAATGTGAGTGTAAACGGAAGGTGATGATTTTAAAGCTAAACAACAACAACAAAATAAAACAAAATGTAACAAAAAAAATAATAATAATAGGGGAGATTGGCCGGAAGAGCGCAGCAGTAGTGGTGGTGGTGGCAGCTGCCGGTTACTGAGGTTATGTTGACCATCAAGGCCTGCATGATTGATACGCCTCATGCCACAGACTACTACCTCATCTCATACAGTAGTACTACTATACAATTCCCGTCCATTGTAAATCAAATAATTATCCAAAGTTGAAAGCATGCTTGATTTCATCGCCGCTATATCTAATCCATTTTGCCAGCAATAAATGAATCAATATCACGTGCTATAATATTATCTTCTATTGTGATTTAATGGTGAATTAAGTACTGCTTTAAACAAATCGACAGATTTAATGAAGTGTTTTACGTAAATGTTTTTTACAATAAAAATGAATCGATTAATGAATAAATAAATTGCTACCGTATTGTAATGTATATTATGTATAACTCTCGTCCTTTATTTATTTTTAATTTGTTTTCCTTGTAACTTCATAAAATTGCAACAAATTCAAAAATTACAATGATGTAAAAGTATTCATTCGTTCAACCCTTTTTTCACAGTTGTTACTGGTGTAGTTTTATATGTTTCATGGATTATGAAAACGACCAGTCTGCAGTGTAAATTAATCACACAATTTTTCCGTGAGTATTCTTTAATTGAATTAAATTACATACTTTAGAAATAATTACACATTTTTTATTAGATATAAGTGCAAATTCTCTCTCTCACTATCTCTCTCTCTGTCTCTTATGCTCTCTATTATATAAAATATTTTGTGATTTACATTTTGTAAAATCAGAAGTTCTAAGGGTTGGATAGATTAAACTTAAGAAAGATAAAGGCAGCGTGAACCTTAAAGCAATCAAAGAGCTAACACTCCACCATTGAACAAGATTTTAAGGGAAGGGAATTTTCTTATAATTGAAAACTTTCAGAAAGGAATTTTTATAAAGTTTAAATTTCAAACATACTACTGGATATCAGTCTACTATAATAGTTCAACTATAAATTTTCTGCTTCGCCATTATTAAAGTAAGTTTCCCAATTATCCTATTTATCGCGTACAAATTTTTAAAACCATTGTTAAGATAAGTATTTCAGTCGATTTCTATGGACTTTTATATTTTAATGAGCCAAATCTTCCTTTATTTTTGTTTAATTTTTTTTTTTTTCAAGTTAACCCTAGTTATTTTAATTTGAGTTTATTGTACTTACAAACCAATTCATATATTCTCACTTTTTCTTTGGATTCCGTTTTGTTTTTAGCTATTTTATGAAGAGAGATAAATTTATTTAACACAGCTATTGTAGTGTTAAAGATGTGAATTTTTTAAATACCCTGTTTCTATTCTTATCGTATTTATCCTACTTTGCCGGATCCTCTCTTCTATTGTTTGAAGTAACATAGTCATATACTAAAATCATTGAATTCAGGTATTCTTTAACAAAATTCATTTCTCCGTAACAAGACCTAATATCAAGCAGAACACGGTATTCTCTGCTAACCTTCGTATTAGAAGCTACTATCTTATATATCATAGAATGCAAAGAATTGCAGGTGATGCATCAACCAATGTGCGAATTTTTTCGGCGTGTATTCAATGAACGTTTAGCATAACTCTTTATTTGTATTTAGCCCAAGTGTGTGTAAATAATATTCAGATTTAATTAAACTTTCTGTAGTTTGATTATCAATTATATATGAAATTAACTATTATAATTAAATAAAAATAAATACATAATAAGTGAAATTAACTGGAAGAAGATAAAAACTCAGATTAATCCATTATCTGAGGGCGTGTTTACTTTTGCAAAGTTGATATAACGTGTTTTTGTTTTAATTTTGTAAGTTTTGCATTAACCTTGCGTTTAGTTGAAATGTTTCTAACATGATTTGTATACATCAGAAATGGCTTCATTTGTTATTAATATAGCTGTATCATCAACGAAAGTCGTGACACTATTGTAAATTTTTGAAAGACTAGACGTAAATAGTCCTACAAAAATTGATTGTTTAAACTACCTTAGGGTAACCGAAGATTGTATCACAATCAATGACGTACGAATGAATCTTTTTTAAATATAATCTGAAAAAAAAATTGTATGATGCATATTATTGAATAAAATGAAGTAAATAAATAAGTAAAATATAAAAACAATATATTATCTTTTCACTAAGTACAAAAAACTGGGATTCCATCTAAGCAAGCGCCTGTAAGATATTTCTCCATTTCTTTTAAGATATTTTGTCGGTTTTCATAACAAATAATGGTATGTTACAAAGATGAAGGGTAATTTGACATATATGTTAATAATAATACGAATACAATGTGCTACTTCCATCGCAAAGGCCGTACACAAAAATCATATTGATATATTGTGAATGAGTGAAGAGACGCATTTTTCAAAACAAAAAGCTAAAAACAGAATTTCACTTGTTAAATTCAGATTCAACTGGAAAATTAAAGGTATTTTAGAGCGCAAAAAAACAGACAGAAATGCTACATAACCTGATTCTCAAAAATAAATTAACAAAATTAAAATTATATCAAAAAACAGCTAAACAGCCTAACGATAATTAAAATTGTATGATAACGATGAGTAGTATTCAAATTAATTTCAAAGCAAAGAGTTAATGTTGCCAGCCTAATTTAACAAAGGTCTAAATTTACTGTACTAAAAACAGATGTTATTTAATATTTAAAAATTCGTAACATTTTTCTCTTATGTTTTGTTATGTATTGTTTTTAATAATAAAATTTATTTCTGTTTGTTTTTCGTAGACTTTATTGCATCACTTTTCTCAAAATTAAATTCTCTATAACTTTTGATTTTAATATTTAAAAATATATTAGTTATTTAACAAAGTTATTGCGCTTTAAACCTGAAAAATGTGTTCGTCACTGAATTTTTCTGTTTTACGTTGGATATCATGAAAAATACGGGCGATACAGTTCTGGGTCAAAAAACCTTTTTCTTTTTTTTACCTCCGAGATCACAGTTGGATATTGTTTCACAGGATGAGATGAATGACAATAGCGTGTGAAAATTCCATGCCTGACTGGAATTCAAACTCGGGACCTCCGGATTAAAGACCGAGACGCTACCAATTGCGCCACGAAGCCGGCAAAATCCTTAAAAAAACAATAAGTGTACACTTTGTGCCTTAAAAATTTCAGTATGATCTCATTTCATCAGGAAAACTGAAATCCTGGCGAAATTTTTCGCTAACCGTAACTTGATAAAAAAGCGTTTTCGGACATACGTTTGTATGAATCTTTTTCTTATTTCAAGCTCTAGAACCAGTTCTCATTCCTAAACGTTTTCCTTTTCCACTTGAATCACTTTGTATATATTATACCTCTTTATAAAATTGTTATAGTTCATAAAAAAGATACACGGGCACAGTAGAAGCATAATTATTTAAAACTGACCAACTGAAATATTATTTAGTTCGATAATAATTAGCAGTTAGTTATTCGTTCGAAATTGAATTTTAAATTGATATTTGAATATAAATTAATAAAGTAATTTTTTGATTTGAAAAGCCAAAACAATTATTTTTGTGTTTCTAAGTGGTTTAAAGATGGATAGATGAATTAGCTTTTGGTTTTTGTTACCGTCAATTACTTAATTTCTTAATCTGAAATTAACTCGGCTACGGTAACCCAGCTTCGGTTTTGCTAATATAATATGCCTTATATTGTATATGACTAAATATTACGTACACGGTAAATATTACTGTGTGTTTAAAAATGAATATCGGGGTTTTAAAGTTATGGAATATTTACTAAGATTTACATACATTAATAAATTATACATCCAATGAAAGAGCAACTTAAACAGTGTTTTTGTATAAGCGTACAATGTGAGCACTATTTGTCACACGGGTAACATCTTGCCGATAGGAGAGTTCATCCCACACTTTAATCGGCAAGTAATGACATTGGAGTAATTGATGCGACAGCTACTTCAATCCTGTGTCTTAATTCTGGTAGGTCAACTGGTAATGGTAGCATATACATTTATCCTTTATACCTCCAAAGAAAAAAGTCGCACGAAGTCAGATCCGATGAACGGGAGGCCACGGCAAACAAACCTCGTCATCTAGTCTCCGGCGACCAATCCAGCGGTTGGGGAGAATATCATTCAACCGACCACGTATAGCGTTCTACCAATGAGGTCGCGCACCATCTTGTTGTCAAGTAAAGTTCTGTCGTTCTTATTGCAGTTGAGAAAAGAGCAATAAGTTGTAGCATATCCGTAAACTTGCCATCGGAACACAGTACAAAAAAAATTCAGTTTTGGGGAGTCTTGTTCATACTGCAATATTTTAAGAGGATTTTCTGATCCCCCAAATACGTACATTATGAGTGTTTACTTTTCCATTAACATAAAATATTGATTCGTCACTGAATACGACACTATAAAGAAAGACTTCATCCTCACGGTGCATTATTTCATTTACGAAACTAGTTTGGAACGCATGTTGAACGGTTATTAGAGACTGACACTTTGCAAACTGCAAAACACAGAACGCTTTCTGTTGGGTGATCGCCGTCTTTGCTACTAGCGCTTTCAAGCGGAGGGTACAGGAGACAGTTTATGAGCTTGCGCATAGCTAAAACTGTTTGAGGTGCTCTTTTATTTCATGTATAATTACTCGATTTCAAGGTTTTGTTATTCAAGGTTTTTAGGTTTCAAGGAATTTAGGTTTTTGGATTTCAAGGTTTTGTTTTGTTTAAAAAATTATATTAATAAATTTAAAAAAAATTGATTGATCTAGCTACACAAAATTGATCGTACTTGTGGTTAATCAACCTATGGTTAACCGAAGTGTAAATTCTGCAGTTGACACTCATTTTGATTTCTATCAATCCAGCTGTCCGGTGTATATTACAGCTGGATTTGTCCTGTTTTTAAAACTCGATAAAGAGTGTCGGCCGATCTACCAGAAATTTGTACGATTAAATTTTTTTTACGTTGTGTATATCACCAAAGTTATATTACTGAGGCAGATATATTACTTCCTGTAAAAATCTTGTGGCGAGTTAAAATTCGATTATTTTATCGACATCATGTACGGACACAACGTAGGAAAATCTTGTTTAAATACATATTCCAGTTGTATACATATATAAGTAACTGTCGTTGATATCTACTGACTTGCGTTCCTTGATACAGTAATATATGTCTCTCGATGAAGTTAACTGTAAATAAAGAGATAATTTTATGTCGTATCTATTCTGACACTAAGTTGTACAATACCTCGTTCTAAGAGAAATGCAACAGCTCCTTCCTCGGCTGTAGTAGATTCTAAAACCTCATACTTCTAATTATATTACCTAAAATTATATAAATTAAATCCAAACAAAACAATAACCATGAAACACCTAATTTCTTATATTAACGTAATGTCGAAAAAAAATTACTTATATTTATATATAATGTAGTTAATATATATATATATATAAAATATATTTTATATATATTATATATATAATGTAATTTATATTTTTAAATATATAAATTTGTTATTAATTTGACTAAAATAAAAAAAAAAACGCTGACAAAAAGTAATTTCCTTTATGAAATATAATATTTTATGCTTATGTCACTAATAACTTTCATTAGAAAAATTTATTAAAATGAAAACTAATCGAAACGATACGTGAAATGAAAACCGATACGGAGACGAAATAAAATGAAATTAAATGAAACAAGAAAAAAATTAATAGTATTAATAATGAAAATATATTTTTATTTTCAAAACTATTTTTATACATATTTGAGAATGAAATATTTGCTATTTTTTTGTGAACACCATAAGTAGTCTTTTTTTAGTAGTAGTTGAATATAATATTTTACAAAAACACCTCGTAAACAAACTTGCCGTTTTATATATATATATATATATATATATATATATATATATTTGCGCGCATGCATAGACACAAACATACGCGTGCGCGCGGACTTACATTGGAAAATACATAGTTAGATACATACTTTTTATGTACGATTATATAGTAAATTTAAAATAAAGTTATGCAATGAATCACCGGGAGGAGTTGTTTACTTGCTTGGTTTACTTACATTTCTTTATTGCTTTAAAAATTTCCCATTGATTTATTTTATTCAAAGTGTCCAACTGGATTTACAATGGGTTTTTTAGAATAAACCGACAAATAGCCAGAAGAGTGTATGTAAGCATACATTTATCAGTAAATATTTTAATACATAAAATCTATTCTACTATACTATGTGTGCATTGATTGAGCACTATTGAATATAAATACTATTTATCTTTCAACTGCATATCATATAGTTGTTTTTTTGTAATAAAAAATTATATATGTTAAATTTATTGAAAATATTTTTGTGATTAAATATTCGATATTTTATACAACTTTAGTGGACCCAAAAATTTCTGCGGACATAGTTTAAAATATTTATTTATTTTCAAACTACATGAGAACATTACTGTTTTTTTTTCTTTCAAATCATATGATGAGGATGAGATGATGAAAAAATGCCAACTCTTACTGAGAATCGAACCCAGAAGCGGTAGAATGAGAAACCAGCTTACGCTGCACCAATTAATCGACCTGTTATGATCTAGTATATTTTCATGTTTAATGTTTCATTTTGTTATTATAATTTTATAACTTGTGTTAACACAAAAAAGTGACAGTTTTGAAAATGGCTTTAAAGTTTTGTATTGTTTGTTTATATGGTCGTCAATATCACAGTTGCCGGTAATATGTACTCAAGCAGCTATTGGTACTAACAAGCAATCCAAACTGGAAGTAACCTATCTGGAGAATTGACATTTTGAGCAATGGTTTACTCTGAATTGAATCTACCATCTCCGTTATTCAGAATTTATGCCGATTCAATCAATCAGACATCACCCTTCACTTCAGCCTGACAACTGCAAAAGATAGTTTTTACAAAGTTAGGTCAAAGTATCGCAGACGGAAGACCTAGAAAAGACCGCAAGAAGAAAACGAGAGAAGATGCACATAACAGGGTATCGCCTTAAGGCCGACCACCTCTCACTAGTAATCACCTAAACGACATTCTTCCCAAGTCAATCAGAAAATTCCGGAATAAAAAAATACAAAAAAAAAAAAAAACATGAATAGAAATTACTTTTTACCATAAATTTTACAACAAAAATTTCTTTAATTTTCTTGCGATAGTTTACATAGCAGATGTTATGTTATTACTCTATAACATCCTACCTTAGGCAGTGATGAAACATAAAAAAACTTTTAAATTAAAAAAAAGACATTATAAAAAATGTAGTACATATAAGTTGGTTAACATGCTTGCGCGAAAGAATTTTTACTACTGAAATCAGTGCTCGTTGATATGGGTGGTTACCGTATTTGCACCAAAAAAACTATCATTGAAATTCAGCCCCTTGAAATACGAATTTACAGCACTAAAACGATTTCGCATTTAATTAGGTAAAAACCATCCTTAGCATTTTTTTTTTTTTTTTATTGTTTCAAAGCTTACTTGCAATCGGTTACATTTATATAAAGTGGATCACATTCTAAATCATATGATAAGGAGTCCTCAGCAAAACTCCTCAAAACTACACACTAAGTAAAAACTTTTATGCCAAGCTCATATAATTAACAATTATGAATAACACTCAACATCACTAAAACAAAAGAAGAAACATAAGTTATCATAAAATGTAGTTATACAAAAATGAACCAATCTAAAGGAAAAATAAAAATTTATGTAACAGATTTGAAATTAACAGTCGAATAGATAAGGCATAATACTCGTATCCAAGGTTGCTGTAGACACCTAAGACAATATGGTAATTCTCAGGTCTAGAACGTGCAGTCAGTTCAATCTTCTAATATCATCCCCATTGTTTTGTAGGTTCACTGCCGAGTGAATTGTTTGGTAGTTAAGCCGAAGTTCGTACTTTGAACTGAAACGTTGTATTTCTTCCCCTTTTGTATTTGTTAGGAAATAATAAATCATTAAAAAAAATATCAGCATTAAAATTAGTGAATACATTTACAGTTCTAGGGAAACAAAAAAGGAAACAAAAAGGTATCAAAAAAATAAGTAAATAAAGGAATAGTTTTAATTTTAAAAATACAAAATAAGAAAATATATCATCCTCAAATAATCAAAAAAAAAAAAAAACAATGATCTTATTCAGTCAAATTTAACTGCTATAAATTGTTATTCCAAATTACTTTAACCGCTGCAGGAATTTTTTATATGGTAAACCTGAGCACACAAATTGTTAACTTTAAAAACTCCGATCAACGGAATGGTTACTGAATATTATTTGACAGCTATAATACTTAACTCCTTTACTTGGATCCTTTTCACTAAAATACGTGTATTTTGACCAGCTATTGTTTTCGTTCGTATGTTAATTTTCTGCCTATTTTTTATTTATAATCTATATGTTTTACGACCGTCATTGTGCGTGGACTTCACTAATGAGTGTTTGTTGTTATTTTTATATTTATTGTAATTTATACTCTTTCCTTCATTTTCATATAAATTCTCTTTATTATTTCTTTCATATTAAGGTCTACTTTGAACAATTAAAATAAATAAAAACTTTATAAAATCTTTTTGAGCAGCAGAAAATTATTCATGTCACTTTTTCAAAATTTAGTATTTTACGACAAAATAAAAACAAAAATTCGAACACGATTATTATGGTTAAGCTAATTTTTCAACGCAAATAATAATTTAAATAAACCCGTTTTATTCAGAATGAAGCTGTTGGAAACAATTATAATAATTAAACGGATTGATTCGCAGGATAATCCAGAAATCTCTAGTTTTTGAGATTATTCTTTATATATATATATATGTTACAAAGTTCTCTTGGGACTTTTATAAACTATTCTACCTGTGAAAATAATGAAAAATGCTCATATAGACGTATGTTCTAAAATTCTTCGTTTGCGTGTTACGGCTAGTGAAAGAGTTCATTCGGACTTAAGCTACTCCGGTGAAATGAGGTCGTACTGAAATTTTTAGGTTGTTAATTAAGGGGCAGAATTTGAGATCTCTTACAGTTTTTGACCTGAGAAATAGAATGAAATAGTATCTACAGTAGTTTTTGAGAAATCTCTGGTGAAAACCAATTAATTGTAAAAATCCTGTCTTTTATGTTTGACGTACAACAACTTTGTTAAATCGGCAATAAATATGTTAAAATTAAAAACAAAACTTGTAGAAAATTTAATTCTGAACAAATTAAATTAAGATAAGCTGAATAAAACAAAGAAAAGTTAGAAAAATTCGAATTTTATTTAGAAACACTATACTATACCAAAGTTCATTACACGTACCATTTATAGTTTACAATTAATGCTCAAGCACAAAACCGCCATTTTTAACAATTTTCTTGGCACGCTTCTACACTGCAATCTTTTTGCTCTTTTTAGTTCTTCGGTGCTGTTCTTAAATTGCTCAGCGAAAAAAAATGCTGCTCTTATAATGCTCATAATACAAACAGTTAATTCCTCATTGTAATGCATTTTTGAAATGAATTCGCCTTCCATTCATTCATATCACTTCCAAAAAAAAAATAAAAAATTTTATTTATTATAACACACCATATAAAGCTGGGAAAGTATCGAGGACCAATTAGAGTTGAAATGTAACTGGTTTGATTGAGCCTTGAAATACCAACCTCTTGCACAGGAACGCTATTGCTAACATCTACGCCACACCGATAATAAAATAATAGAATTAAATTTATTTTAAAACAGTTTCAATTTCCCTATAAGTGGTTTTCTAACTAGCGACATTTTAATAGAATGTTGCTTATGCGAATATGTAACCTTATATTCAAAGAAAAACATATTAGAATTAAAATGTGTGAAAAAGGTTTGTGAAAATGTTTTCAAAATGACATCGGATGTATCCGTCTAAAACTGGAATTTCCTAACGTGAGTTTTGGTTGCTGAATTAGCTAAAGGAATTATGAAGATTGTATAAGGTACATTTATAGAATAATAACATAAAAATTTTATCAATACGATATTCAGATGAACCTCGAATAGTTGTTATAATTTTCAACCAAATTACAAAAAAAAAAAAAACTTATATGTATATTCTCTATAATCACAACTTAGTACGAAATGTGATTTTTAATTGATTGAATGAAATTATACATTATTTCGTTTTTGTTTATTGTTTTCATTAATAAGTTATTATTAGCGATTCCTGGAAAACGCTTTGACCAATTTTCATTAAAATGGACTCTACATTCTAATTTCCAATAGTTTAATTACAGATAGTACTACCATCAGTCAGGTAAACGGTAATCTTTGTAAGCTTAATGATAGTATTTTAAAAATAAAATACAATTTTAATGAATCAGTAATGTTTCCATTATGTGATTATTAACGCATCAGTGTTTATCATCATTAGATTATAACCTATATTAAAATAAAATTGTTTATTTAATTCTGCTTTGTTTGTTAATAACCGTATTGTTATAAAAAACAAAACATAAAAACCGAACATTATACTAAGTACTGCGTTGAACTTATATTTTTAAATACATTGCATTATTATTATTATTATTTTGTATATATTTTATTATGAATTTTGTTCATAAACGTAAAATTATCTTCAAATTAAATTGAGATATAAATTTCAAGATATAAAACAGGGATTTAAAAATTAATAAACTACTTAACATAGAAATACCATATCAAACTGAATCAATCTTATATAAATTTCTTCTTCAATTAATTCTACTGAAAAAAAAACCAGTAAATTATTAACGTCAGTCAGTACTTATATATATATATTAAATATATATTAATCGTTCTTCAAGGTTCAATTTTGGCACTTCTTTATTACGATATCTATTCTTTTGATACGTCTACCTGAAACATATTTCTAAGCTAAGTAAAAACATTATAATGTTGTTTATAGCTTAAAATCTGGTTGAACTTTATCAAAACATTCAGTAACGCCGTTTTAATTCATAGAATGGAGAATCAAAAACAATATAACCGAATTCTTAGATTTTGTTCCTTTTGTGTAAACAGTTTTGCCCAGTAGTTTTTCTCGATAAGAATAAGATCGAATTTGGATCCCAGTTTCTCAAATCAAAATAATGGATGCTGTCAGTTTGTGAAATCTGAATATCAGATTCCACAAACTGAAAGAATCCATTATTTTGATTTGCACGTTGATATGTGCCTTATTTTAAACTATTATGATGCCATAAAACAAAAATCGTTAGAAATTAATACACATAACTTATAGAACTGGATACGTAATCAAAAAAATTCTTATCTCGGTTTTTTAATTTAACATTACCGATTAGGATCTTCTTTGCTTAATGAAACGTAAAAGATTAAATGATTGCAATCAAATGTTTGACGAAATGACTTGAAAAACTCGTACCTGAATTTATTCCCGTTATAATAAAAAAAAATATATATATATATCCATAAATTCATTATATCGATTCAGATCACTTCGATTCAACTTTCAAATCACTGCAAAATTGCCACATATGCTCTTTGTCTATTATTTGTTATAATTTTAATCCCATAATTTGTTAAGCTTCTTTCATGTCGACTTCATGAGCTAATGGAATGGATGGCTGTTTCTTACCATTACCTAATAAAACTGCTTTCACGCTAACTTTAAAAGAATCAATAAAAAACTCCATTCATCAGGAATATGCTGAATTCCAAGCTCATTCATCAAACCATCGATATCAGTACAAACAAACAATGAATTTTTCATAGTAAAATAAGTTGAAAGAGTTTTATTTCGTGTTCTAAACGTACTAACTTTAAATTACTTAAGGTTACTAACTAAACGTAACTTTAAATCGCGTACTAAATCGTTAAGTTCACGTTGTTGAAGTAAGTGACGAAATTTCTCATCAGATACAGGAAGAAATTCTTCAACATCCTGTACATCATCTGCTTCATTTTCTGATTTTCCTTCTAGCAATGTCGGATTAGATGGTAGTACAGGTACAGGTAACCGCTTTTTGTGTGGCACCTTTTTTAGCGCTTAGAATACATCTGAATTTTTATAAGCTTTCTATTTTTGAATGAAAATCCAAATATATTTGGAATACAAAAGTGTCAGTCGATGAAGCGGTCCCGATGGAGCGGTTAGATTCACGCCAAACCATCAGTACCGCAAATGGCATGGCTCGTAGTTTTCCCTTCAACCGTTCAGTTAGAATTACTGAACACGGTATGGAAATAACATGAGGTGCCCAGATTTTATCTTGATCCCCGAGTGTAGAATCAAATTAAAATTTATAAGCCGTTTTTGTAATTCAGAAATTGTCTTTCTTTGAGATTTAGGAGTAAACTTACCACTGATATTACAGAAATTGTCTGGACGATTTGAACATCCACAAAATTTTGCAGAAGCCAAATTGTAGCAAGTAAAATCTAGAAAAATCACTTTTGTATTATCATATAATTGATGAAAATATAGCAAAACACTAATAACTCTGTGAAACACAATGCAATATAAACAAGTGACAAATATAACAATATAGGCAACGACAGACATCTCTGTGATGGCATGATACAGACGTGTTTTTACGTGTCTACATCTCATGATACAGTGTATATATTTATATATATTTTCTTTACTAAGCATGTACGCCTAGTGTTTAAAAGTAAAAATACAGAAATGATTCTTAATTGTAACCTGTAATGGATCAAAATAAATTTATTATGAAACACTTTTTCAAATTTACGATTTACGTAAAACCTTTATGTGGTAATACAATTTCCATAGCGTATTTGAAATCAGCACCCAAATTACAGTTGTGTAACATGTTAGATACAAATTTTGTGTTTAGTTCAGCATTACCTGAAAACTGATTACAAAATTAGATTACTACAATTCATTGTTTTCAAAAAAATGCATTTAATAAACAGAAATTAAATATTTTATAAATTTATTTTATGAATAATAAAGCAGAGAGACTTCACTGCTTAGCCGCAACGGCTCAGCAGTCCTTATTCTTATAGAGACTCTAATAACCTGTTTGAATTTTAAACTTATTAAAAATCCTTTTGTTAGAGCAAAAAAGTCATAAGAACATTGAACTGTTATCCCATCTCTTAAAATTTTGTTTACGGGTGGAAATATCTCTGACTGGTGTCAGAGATATTTCATGCTGTCTTTTTTTTTAATAAATTTTATCTGCAAGCCTCAAAAGAATTAAATGGTGGTGGACAGTCTAAATTGAGGCTTAAATGGACGTGTTTCCAAAGGCTCCATTTAGGCTCTAGATGTTTTTAAACAAAATTTATTATTGTTATAACTAGTACCTAGACATTGCTTGATCAACGTCACATTTTTTCATACTGAGGTTTCATTACGTTAACAACAGAAAAAGTGAAGTTCAACATAAATTAACTGTCAGAAATGTAATATAAACAATAAACTAACTTTAACTAAACTAACCTGAGTAGTCATCAGAATCGAATTCGAAGGCGTTGAAGATTACTGACAGCACTTTTCGTAAGGTGATTTTTCATCGTGCACTCATAACTAATAGTACTAAACATTTCGTACAGTCTCTCCCTTTATGACTATATTTCCATTTATAAATTTGGTCAAGTGTCCTATGTGATGGTGTTTGGTATCAGCATACATTGGTACATTACTCTAACCTCTCTCCCTCAAACTCTACCTTAACCCCTAACCTTTTTCCACAGAAGGGACTGGGTTCTGAACCGGTAGTCACAAAACTGATTCCTGGTTAACTAGAGTACTGATAACGTGGCGCGAACATTGAAGTTGCACTGGTCGCTCACACTAAAACATTTGCTTTCCAACATTTAGATCTTGTGTTTCACTGGTCCTAAAGATTATCTATTGTGGTATATTAAAGTATGAAAAAAATTTGAGTTGATCAAGTAGTGCATTTTATTTTAGAATTGTTTATAACAGTAGCAGCAATCTTTATTATTATTTTTAAATAAACTTTATTTTTTATTTCCATTCTAAAACCTCCCTAAAAAAATATTTTATTATATTTCCTATGTATTACTTTGGGCAAATTAATATTATTTATCGTTATTTCTGTTATTTTATTTATTAAAAAAAAAAATTAATTTATTTTTCGTAGTGTCTACTGAGGATTATCGATTAATAATTGAAATAGATTGTAGATTTAACAATCTGGATATAGATTTTAAACAGCATTTTTTGTAAACAGTTTTTGGATATAAACTTACTTTCCAATTATTTAGCGTAGCATATTATTCAATCTGTAGTAATTTTAAAAATTGTTTTTCAATTTAATTTGTATTTGTAATCATAAACAAGACACATAAAAAGTTATCGTATTATTGAAAATAGATATTGGTTTAACTTTGCAATCAATATCAAAATCATTTACCTTTGTTGACTGTGTTTTTCCTAAGTTATTTTTTTTTCAGTACTTCGAGATTTTGTCTAATAATTTTAAGGTATCAGTTTAAACAACAAAACTCATATTATTTTTACTATATAAGTTGTTTTTATTTAACGATTTGCAAATGTATTTTAATTCTTAATTATCTATTTATGGTTTGTGTGTGTGTGTGTGTGTGTGTGTGTGCGCTCTCTCTCTCTCTCTATCTTGCGCGCGCACGCACTGGTGTGACTTCATTCTTATTGCTTGTTCTACATTCAGCTTTTTGAACAATTATAAATAAAAATTATAAAACACTTTAAACTTAAGGAAATTGTTTAGTTTCTCACCAACTACTTTCATCCTTTCTCTTAGGAAAAGATATCTTCCTTTAGACTGTTGTGTTCTCAGACGGAGACAGTACTATTGTTGTAATACTGTTTGTTGTTGATTTGGGTAACTACTATTATTTCTGTTTCGCTTCGTTTCAAGTGTGTCTTAGATTGTTTGTGTGTAATTCCTAAACCAAACAAAACAGAAATAACGATTCTTTACCAAAACAATAAAAGAACAATTGTGTAATTTCCATACAAGAACATATCCGTTGCAAAAGAAGATTTCCTTAAAGACAGGATGAAACTAGTTTGCGACAAATAAAACAATTCTCTATTTGCTATACATGTGTATAATTCCCACACTCTGTTCATAAAATAACAATGATCTCTTTATTGATGAGTGTTAAATAATTTCATTTTTTCATTTTTAGAAAGTAGGATGTTTAGTCCGCATTTTTATATCATTTAAATCAGTCTGTATTATTTTGTACAAAGGTGTTTTAATCTCCTGTTGAATAAGTTTTTAATCAGAATGCTATGCATTTATATTTTTCTTTCTAATTTGCTATTAATTTGGTAAGCAGTCAATTGATGTGTCTTTAAATAATATTCATTTTGTGGCGTCTTAAACAAGAGACATTGGCGTCTATCACTTCATTTGCCGTCTATTCACGTCTAGACATTAGCTCTATAAAGCTCTTTTGCGATTTCCTATATTTAACTAATTTGAATGGTATATTTTAAAGTTGAATTAAAATATGGTTTAGTGTTTTCTTTAAAAGAAATGAGTTGAATCTACGAATAGTTAGAGCCTTAATTTGAACAAACTCTAATGTTAACCGATATGTTGAGGATAATCTGGGAATTTCTTATTTTGTAATTAAAATGTTTAAGTCTAAATAGAAAAATGAATTTAAAAACATACCGTGGTGACTTTTTGATTGTCCGAATGAATTTAGATTGGAACCGTTGTAAAATCCCTGGAAATTTCTATTGTTAAATTTTATTTATCTAAACTGGTTTTAGCGCAGTTTTCTAAATCTTACCATTGTATCTGATGAAAAAATTTATATTTTTTTTATTCCACAAAGTAGTTGAAATTTATGATTTCGGCAGAGTTTTTACTTCCATTTTAAATATAAAAAAGTTTTTCCTATTAATGGTCCGTTGTTATGGAATCCGAGATATTTTGTCTCTTTCTGAAGCAGTCATGTAAATTTTAACTATTTATTTAATAATAAAGGAGAAATAAACTTTGTAGATTTTTACGTTTTTTTGAATAATAATAGAATAATTACCATAATAAAGGTTATTCTGAAATAAAGGAAAGAAGGAAATCAATAGAAAATTAAATTAATTAATTTAAAAGGATAGGTTATTGAATTGTATTTAGAAATTAGCTTAAATTTTTAAAACTCAGCAGTCGAATTATAAATTGCAATTAATTGTAAATATATAATTACAGGTCTAAATCTTTTTTTTTAACTGAAAACGTAAAAATAGAAAGTAAGTGAAATTAAAATAAATTTAAGAAATATTTTAATAAATTAAAAATTATGAAATGCGATTTAAAAGAAGAAGTAACTTTCCTTTCTTTGCTATATTAAGTAAAATCTTTTCTTATTAAATATATCGGCTCGCTTGTTTTTGTGAGTTATGATTTTACTTTTCAACTTAAATCTAAACTTTTTTTTTTTGAGCAGCCGAAAATGATGATGGTAATTATTATTCAAATACGTATAAAAGTTGTTCATCCGAAAGTAAAGTAAAAAATTCAATAATTAATGACATTTTAACTCTTATAAAAATCACTAAAACCTTTTCGGAGACGTATTTGAATTATTAATTTTAATTTGATCCAGCAAAAAAAAATGGTTTTAGTATTTTATTGAAATTGCTATATTTATCAAAACTTGTATCTTTTTAATGTAATAACGTTAAAAAGTAATAATTGTTTTTGTGATATAATAAATCTCAGAAAAAAATGCTTATGATTTATACGTGTATTTTTATGACTTAAACATACATTAAATATTGAGGTGTGTAAATAGGCGCCATGGTTTGTACGGAACAGCGAGGTTCACGACTACCTGACGTTCTGGAAGGAGTCCATTGATTCGCATTAAGGTACAACTAAGGCTTAACGACCATCTGAGCTATCGTTGTCCTTCCCCTCAAGGCCCGATCCACAATCCCGTATAACACGGCCTTGAGGATGCCAGTTGCTTCTACTCCCTTGGGCGGCCATGCCAGACCCGGCTATGTCGTTCCTGGCAGCATCCGCCAGTGGCTGGGTCTCGGTCTTTTAATAAGCGCCTGCTTCTAATCCAGAGTCCCTTATCGAGGCTCCAGACCGGGTCTCGGTCTTTCTTTTCCCCACCTAAGGACCCCAGGAGTCCCCGTTGAATCATTGGTGGGACGCTGAATCATCCCACCCCTCCTGAACGGGGCTCTCCTCCATGCACTAACGCTAACATCCCTCACCCATCTTCCACTTCTTCCAGGGATGATGTATTATCTTACTGACTATTGACCACTTCCGCTCACCATGAAGCATTACCACCACTATATTATCTGCGGTAACCTCTCCCAGCCGTGTCCTCATCATCATTTTGTCTTCCTCCCACCATAGGTACCTTGAGCTATCTGGCTGTTAACCTTCTAGACAATGGCAAAGATGTTAGGCGATTAAAGCGGTTCCATGTGGACTTGGGAGACTCATAGTGATACTCGTGGCGAGCTTTTTCTAAGTGATCTAAGTGTTTTCTGAAGCTAATTGGTTATGCTTTCACTGTTACTTAATTTTTTCTCTTTACGTTTACTAGTGTTATTTGTTCTTGATTTTGTTACTTTTCTTTTTAATTTTGCTATATTATTCTAGTGTACTTTAGTATTTTTACTACTTTATTATACACTGGTTCATTAATGTAAATGCTTTCTTTAATTTACTACACATTACTTTTGACTGAATTCAATTAAGGGGTTTCAATGAAACCTCCATTTCATGTGATTATTGTGATCCAATTATCTCGTAGTTTCTGAATGAATGTAACCGATTGTAAATACAGTTAGAGACAAAAAAAAGTATATTAAAGTTATATTATGTAAATAACTAATATTTAAAATCACAAAAGTTTAAATTTTATCAAAACCGATATTTGTCCAAATTTTGAAACGTGAGTAGCGTATCATCATTAGATTTTAATCTGTGAAATACATTTAAAAACACTATTTTTTTTTTTTTTTTTTTTTTTTACACATCTTATTTATTTTTGTATTTAATTTATATTTATTCCATTAACTTAACATATTTATTTTGTCATTATATATCGGTAAGTAATGAATGATCGTTAAAAAATAAAACAACTCGTTACATATTTCTTACGCATTCACACTGCAATTCACTTAAAACTTTTTTTCTAATGTAAAAATAATTTTAAACTTATACCGGATTTATTAATTAGTTTTATAAAAAAAAACTTATATGGTTATTTTTTTTTCAAGAAAGCTTTATCACTGCGATATCCAGGTGAGAAAATTCAAAAAGTATGATTAATTTTTAATCTGTAAACTCTGTACGGGATGTATACAAATTTCAGTACCGGATGAATGCAGCATGCTCCATATTCAAATCGTTAATTGCATATTCATTAGAAGGAAGAAATAAACAAAATTTTATTTTCCAAACGATGAGAGTGTATAACGAACGTTGTTCATTTCAGTACTAATTTAAAGACATCCAAATTGGCTTCAAAGGAAAGATGTAAATGACTATCAGCAGGCCTCGACACTACAGAAATCTTTTCCATTTCTACTAATAAAACTTTGACATCAATCAAATGGAAATATTTTAACATTATAGCTACGACACAGTATTACCATCCTTTGGTATTAAGTACTAAACCGGATTTTTTTTTTTAAATTAATTTCTTCAAACTTATTTATTCACATGTACATCAACGTCGGTTGAATTTAAGAATGGACTGGTTTTTATTCACGTGTAATTCCCACGCCACTTTTTTCATTTCTACAAATATAAAATAGAAATCAAAAAATCTCAGTATAAAATTAAACATATATTACATTTCTGGCGAATATAACCGTATTAAGGGGAAATATAATATTCTATATTAAATCGGGATTTTGGTAAATCTACATTTTTCCAACTAGTTCTTCTAGACTAAAAAGATATATTGTACGCATGGGTTAAGCACTGCGTTTGGCCTTGTATCTCAGGATTGAACACAACAATTTTCTTTATTTGCGCCATTGATCATATAATTCTTTTCAAAATTCTTAAAGGAGTGGGGGATATTGCAAAAAACCAGTCTCGATGTTTTTCAGAGACATTTTAGAGAAAACTTTATTGATACAAATTTGTTACCTCCCATATATTAATAATCCAAAAAATTTTTATTTTCAAAAAATCAACCCTACATCCTAAAATTGAATCTCCCTTCGGTTTAAATATATTCCAAAAAAACTTTTAAATTTTATATTTTATGTGTAGAGTTATCAAGAAATGTGTACAATTTTTTAAAATTATAGTCCCATTACCTGGAAATGCAGAAAGGTTTTTGAAAATTTTACTTTTGATAATTTAGTCATTATTTAAGAGACTGTTATATTTAGAAAAAAAACTTAAGCAAATTTGTTAAGCTGTAAATGAATATTTTATAAAAAAATCTCTAAAAGTCTATTCCCTACTTCAAAAAATATATACCGGTATACTCTTTTCTTTATTTAAAAAAAGAATAAAATGGGGATTTGTGGCTCTAAATGTCTTAATTTTTATTAAAAATAACTGTAAAACTTTGCGAGACTTTATGTATATATATATATATATATGTTTTTGTACGCGCGAATGTGTGTGTGTGTGTGTGTGTGTGTGTGTGTGTGTGTGTGTGTGTGTGTGTGTGTGTGTGTGTGTGTGTGTGTGTGTGTGTGTGTGTGTGTGTGTGTGTGTGTGTGTGTGTGTGTGTGTGAACGAATCATTGACAGTATAAAATCTTATAGGTGAAGGTATTCGTTTAGAAAGTACACTGCACTTAGTAATTATTAAAAGTGGCATTATACGTTGTTGAAAAGAAGTGGAAATGATGACAAAATCCATTTTACAATTTAATAAAATTTCTATTCCGTATAAATTAATTTATAAACAAATAACATGTTGACTTTGTCCATTTTAGAAAAAGGTGTGGTGTGGTTAACATCGTAATAAAATGCAAATAAAATATTGGTTTTTCTTTTGATTACAACCGATGCAGTTACTAAACCGTAATTTTTTAATTGAAGATTATAAATTAATTATTTATAAATTTATATTTCAAATCAACACACAATGAATAAGTCTAATTCCAATAGATTTTTGACATTTATGAAACGAAAAACGGGTACAATTTTATTTTGTAAACAGCAAACGCAGAAAATGAATGTCAAAACGTCTACGCATTAATTTAAAATATTTCCAAGGGCTAAAGAAAAAACAGGTTTCCTTCCACATGAACTACCGCTAAATCGTAATTAAAAATGAAATTGCTAAAGTATTAAATTATCATGTAACATATATCTTAAAATAATGTAAATAATTTTTTATAATTATCAAAATTCCTAACCCATACAATTACATCATTTCGTATTCTATCATAATATTAGAAAAATAACATTTTATTATTCTTATCGGAAACTTTTTTGTAACAAAGTTTAAGATAATTATGTACATTAGCGGATGAAAACTTGTTATTTGCTAATTACTTATATACTTATATGATTACTTTCTTATGATTTACAAAGATTCTTAATTTTCTCTTGGTTTAACATTTTTTTCACCATGACCGATCAAAGGAGTACGTATTGCGATTCTGTGTATTCCGATTGGTCAGAAGTATAAATTCTTTCAATTGGTTAAAAAATTTGTAAGTGTTATTGGTTGGACTTCAGTTAATTCTAATTGGCCAGAAATATTTAATGGTGATTTTTGTAAATATGGTTTCTGATTAGTTCTAAATATTTGTAATCTGATTTTCTGAACTTAAATGGAATCTTTGAAGTGCTATTAAAAATGTGTATCGTCATTAGTTAATATTTATCTCTTTCTGTTCGTAAACAGTGATTTATCATAGTTGGCTCGGATACATTTTCTATATGCATCTAATTTGTTGATACCAATGAACAAAACTCAATTTATTTTCAATCAAAAACCTCAATTTATTTTCAATCAAATCTCCGTAATTTTGAAAATAGTGATTTTATATCTTATTTTTAACTTTTCTTACTTGTGTACATCGCATCTTACAATGTGTAGTCAATGATGTTTTCATTTTGCGCAAAACTACCGTGGTATTACAGTATTTATAATTTTAATTTTCTATGTTATTGTGTATGCGTCCGAAAAATAAACTTAAATACATTTAAAAAGTGAGTTGTTTGAACATTTATCAAAAAAGGATTTTATGCAATGAATTTTCATTTAATTATAATAATCTTTTACAAAATATTACCTCAAAATAAAACTTGGCATTTTAAATAAAAATTAAAGATAAACATTTGACTGGGAGCACTGACCCCGCAATAAGAGTGATAAATTACGCAATAATTGTGTTAATTAGCTTCAGCACATTATTGTTATTATTCATCAAGATATTTCGATTTAAACCAGAATATGCTTTTCCGACAAAATAAAAATATTACTAAATGCGATTTATTTTTCCAAACTAAAATGTTATAGGTGATAAGTTGTTTGCTTTACAAAGTTGTTTGAAAAATATAATTAAACCAAAGAAATATTTTTGTTCTGTAAAATAGTATAATTAAATCCAAACTTGAATATAAAATTACACTTTTTTGAAATTTGCGTATGAAAGATATCTTTTTAAATATGGAAATAATTTTTGGTTTAATACAATATTTATTGATACACATGCTAGTGTTTAAAGTTGAAAGTGAAGAAAAATATGAAGTGCTTTTTTGCCGGAAATTTAATAACGGATGTTGTTTTTGAACGTCTTTAAGTGAAATTTAAACTTACAGTTTCAGACAAACGTAAAAAAAACAAAAAAAAAAAAAATTTTTACTAGGAAATTATTATCAAAGGAAATATTTTCCTTTTCAGGGTGATGAGGATCTATAACCTAATGAGATCATATTTAATACAATTTAAAATAATCCCAGTGAGTTCCAGAAAATACATGAAGGAGGATATTATCAGGGCTACACACTTAAAACATAATTTATTTTCTACTTTTGATTAACAAGTAATTACGAATAATACATATATGTATAATCGTTAACGATTAATTTAAATATCTCTTCTGTTTATATCTAGTTTTTTTAATGATCTTTTCGGTGGTCGTTTAAAATTAAACATAAATTATAGGTTTTATAATGACTTGTATATATATATTTTTTAAAGTTTGTTTTTAGTTTTAAAATTTTAAATATTTTCAAAAAACAAAAACGAATAACAAAAGTAATTCATTCACCTATATAGTTAATTAAATTAGCGCAAGATATTTCAGATACTGGATAATTCTACATTTTTTAATTTTATTTAAAAATAAAATATATTTAACATTTATGTTAGACCAAAACATAAGTTAATATTTATCTATCGTATAATTAATTTACTTTAAATTATGCCTGTACTTTTGTATTTACTGAATATTTAGTTTATTATTCAGCTTTCTTGCTGTTATTTATAAAAGAGTATATGTTTTTACTCTAAGAATGTGTATTTGAGTCTAACTGTTTAAGAGTCGGCTCAAACAAATGAACCACTGGATCAGTTCGTGAGAATAAATCCTGACCTACTTCTTTTAAACGAATCCGGTTTTCTTTGGAAAATTTATTCACGTTACAACGAAAAAGTGTTATAAGTTTTATCGTAAAGTGATAAATCTTCAAAAATAGACAAAAAAAATGTATAGATAAGACATATATAGATTGAAATTTAATACAATTGCGTAGAAAAATATTTTTCCCTATCTTTATTAAATTTTTGACAAGAAAGTTGTCTTTATTTTATGAAACTACTCAAATGATAAAAATGTGAAAATAATTTTTACTCCTTCTTTGTGTATGAACATTAAATGGCATATATAACTGAGAAATTGATCATCATAAAAATTATGTATATAATAATTGTATTATATAACAAAAATAATCAGCATACAATTGTAGGCTTACTGGGAAAAGCGAAAGGGGATTGAGGGAATATGTAGTGTTTCCTATTTTTTCTATTTTTCGATGCTGGAATGTTGAAAATAAACTCATTTTATTAAAACAAAATTATCGTTAAATAATAAGAAAAGAGGAAAACAATTTCCAATTTACAAAATTTTGAGCCATTTACCTTTATTTAATTTTACAGGTTTTGTATAGAAATAATAGTAGTAATTATTTTTAGATGTGTTACATATTTTCGTAGCGGAGTGATAGGATCTCAGCTTTTCAGCTGGTTAGACATGGAATTTTTCAAACACTACAGAATAAATCTATAATACATTCCCACGCACAAGCATTGAGCTTTTGTAGTGAATTAAAAAAAAAAAAAAAAAATTCACAGCTTAGGGCACATAAAAAGTAATTTTTTATCATCAATTTCCTTATGTCGTTTTGATACGAAATGGGTGAAAAAAAAAATAGAAAATGTTTTGAAAAATTATATTTCTACAATCGGTCTCCAAAAGGATTGAGATCATAAGTTAAATTTTTGGATAAAAGTAACATGTCAGGAGACTACCCAAAGACACCTCAAATACTTAATAATAAGCATCATCTCTCATGATAAACAAAGCAGTTAGTTGACAAATAACAAAATTACAGATAACAAATAATAAAAAAAATAATAGTAGTCAAAAATATTAAACTCATCCAAGAAAAGGCACAAATATTAAAGTCAAATGAAAACAACAGTCACAAAACAACAGACACCAAATACTCAGCAGAGAATCAGATCGCCGAATCAAAATCAACCACCAGCTTCAACACATGTCAAATTCCAGTATAAGTTTTTAAGGTTTAAACTATCTTTAACATAATAACCACTGTATCATCTCACGGGTCATGCACTCTAATAATCTTTCATGTCCTCAAAAATCAGCGAGGTGCAGTACATGTAGCCTCCTCAATATCTTGCTTCTTTATCATTGTCAAGTAGATTCACCATTTTCCCATGTTTGATTCATGCATGATTCCCATGCTTGTCCCCCTTCTTTTTTTTTTTTTGGGACGGAGGTGGAAATACATTTACGCACGAAGTGTCGGACTCCTGTTGGTGGTCTAATCCAACCGCCATCAACAGACTACCGACTAAAACCACCCCCTTTGGAGTAACCCTACGCATCCCGGAATCGCCCCGAGGCATTACTTCGAGATGTGTAGGCCTTCTTACGAACTACGACTTACGAAAACGTCGATATATCACGACTTCAATAGCAGTCTGCGACTCAACATATTACTATTACCGTCAACCTTATTGATAATTATGGATAAAACCTTGCCTCCTCCTCGGTTTTCTTTTTCACTACTGCGCTGATAAACTTGGCCACGACAGCCCAGGACGTCTCACTTTTTAACATTGTCTCTCCAAACATTGTCTGTCCGGGGAGGTGGGACCCACTTCTTGGACTACCTGCATTCTCAGAAGCTCCCATCTAGGGCACACAAAGAAAGTGTGCTCGGCAGAATCGACTGCTGCCGAGCAATAAACTCACTCACGGGTGTCTCTCCTCCCCCTCTCAAACAGATAGGAGTTAAACCACCCGTGACCACGAAAGAACTGGGTGAGATAGAAGTTCAACTTCCCCAACCCTCTATCCACTCGGTTTTGGACGCTAGGCAGCAGTCTTGTTGTCCATCTCCCTTTTTGGGAACCCTCCCATCTACTCTGTCAGCAAGCCAACAGATCTCGCCTACTCTCGTTTCTGTTCTTGCCCTCCTTCCTTCCTTTCTCTCCTTGGCTATCAGGTCGAGAGGAGAAAGCCCGGCAAGGACCATAGCTACCTCAAACGAAACGGTACGGTAGGCTGAGACCACACGTATCGCCGTTCTTCTTCGTATCCGCTCCAGGATATCCCGGCCTCTGGCAATGCTTGTCCCCCTTAGTAATCCCTACTGCTCCGCCGTTTCTGCTCACGAAAATGTGGCATACCAAAATACTCTTGCACCTCATCGTTCCTAGCGAACCATGTAGCCCTTGATACCATCCTTAGCACTTTATTTTGAAACAGTTGGATGATTTCAACGTTACTATTGCAAGTAGTTTCTCATACATGTAAACCTTATTGATTTCAGGAAACCCTTATGCAGAAACAATTTATTCATCAAGGACAAACGAGACTGTCCACCAAAGGCCAGTTGTCTCTTCTTTTTCCTGATGTGATCAGTTCAGGTCAATCGACTATCTACATATAACCCTAGGTACGGTACCGTGACCGCATCAAGGATCTTATTATCTAGTTGAACCGGTGGCTAAATACTCCTCCTCCTGTTAAATCTCACGAGACTCGATTTGGCAGGATTGAATTTCGCCCTCCACCTACGGACCCATTCGTTAACAAGGTCGAGTTAAGCTTGCAGTTTGCCCGAGCAAGGTCGGGTTCACCATCTACCGCCAAATGAATGAATATTTTTATGAATAATTTTATAGTTTGTTACGTAGGATAATTATTATATAAATTGTTAAAATATGTATAAGTATAAACAGAATATATATATATTCTGTTTTAAAGAAGAAGGATTTGGATTTTAATTCATATACAGACCATAATTCTACCTTTTATTATTTTAAAAATAGTTTTGCATAGTCTGTAGACTTTTTTGATTATTGTTAATTGTAACAATAAAAAGTATCAAATGATAAAGCTCTTCGGCCGAAATAATCTCTATATCATCTTTATCATTTAGTAATTTTTGAAATAATTTACAGATATTCTTATTTTTTATAAAATTATTGTAAAAGATAAATATTTGAACAACAGTTTCAGAATAAAATTTTAAATTTCGATAAAACACAAAAAAAAAACTTGTAAGACAGAACTTGAAAATTATAAAAAAAACTGTAATTAAAACATTTAAGTATATATTAAACTTAATTTTATGAAATATCAACTTTTTTTTCATACAAAAAAATTACTTTTTTCTATAGTTATAGAAATAAAAACCAAAAGAAAATTTCTAAAATTTGCCTTTAAAAAAAAGAAACTTTTAAAAAATTAGATTCAAATTACTAAGTTCAATTATATAAACTTACATACTTCAAGTTCTTCATAGCTGCTCAGGAATTAGAAAAGGAGTTGAATTTCTAGAAAGATTTTCTTAGAAGATCGCAACCTTTTTTATTCTGTTACAAGAACTAGTCTATTCCAAGCTCTGAGTAATTGAAAAAATGGATCGATGATTGAAAAATATATATATATATATATATATATATATATATTATATATATTATATATTATATATATTACATATATATATATATATATATATATATATATATATATATATATATGTAACATTTAATATATATTGTAATCATTGATGATTCCAATAATACGGAGTCCGTTTGTATTAGTACTATTTTAATAAACCTGTCTTTAGAATGGTAAACCTTTCTAAATAAGATCGCATGCCAGCTGACTGAAATGACCTGTTACGTATAAACAGCTGAAGAGAACGTGACTTTTTTTTATCAGTATCACGCGCGCGCATACAAACACACATACACATTCACCCATATTTACAGAGTATTGTAGAAGGATCAGACATCATCTCTCCCTATAGTAACGTAAATATAAATTTTGAAGTAGCTCTCGTTTTCAAATTTAGAGAATAATTACAACAAAATATAAGTTAATTTAGTACAGAATTATCATTTTACTATTAATCATATTTCTACAATATACTATATATAATGATTGCCTTTTTCCATTTTTATTTACAATCTTTCTCTATTTTCAGCTTTATTCTGTTACAAGAATATCTCTCTTGTATATAAAATCTCATATTTTCTAAAATAATTTCATCTGCTTTTTAACTATTTCCCAGAGGAAACAATAAGCTGATTATGAGTTTCCAACTGTAGCTTGAGAAGCGACGTATGTGCAAATGTTCAATAATAATGTTAATTTATAAAGAAAATCCATTTAGTTATATATATATATATATATGCATACATACATTCATACATTTTAAAGGAAAAACTGACATATCTAAATCTTCTGAGTTATAATTACACTGCCCAGCAATCAAAATGTTCGGCCTCAAATAGCTTATTCTTATGTATTTCTATCTAGTGAATTCAAAAATCATCATAAAAATGACCGATTAGCTTTTGGATTAGAGATACAATGACATGTCAATTTTTACCCGATCTACATTTATAGTTTTGGGGTAATTTTGTTTTTTGGAGTTGTCACACCTGTTAAATGAAAAAATACAGTTTTTTTCATTTTTGTCTTTAGGTTATAAACCTTGTCACTGTTGCTGTAAGGGTGAGTTCCATGTTTGTGTTGTAATTAGTGAGCAATGTTTGGTTTTCGAGTACTTTTGAAGCGAAAAGTTTATTAAATCAAAATGCCAAGAAAATATGTAAATTCAGTGAATAATTATTATTAAATTTGGGGTAAAATAACATTTTCGTCGTAGAATCTCAATCTGACACCTCTTGTGAAGACTGCCATCAGAATTATTTTGGTATGAAGGTAGGGGACCACGATAAGTTATGAGCTCCACATATATGTTGTAACTCTTGTTCAGTTGTACGACGAGTATGGCTGAAAAGTAAGAAAAACTATCTATGGCTTTTGCTGGGCCTATGGTTTGGAGGAACCTACAAACCATATAGTTAACTGCTATTTCTGCTTGACTCTACCTATAAAGGCAGGATTGTCAATGAAGTAAAGAGGTACAGTTCAATACCCTGATCTTCCACATGCTATTCGACCTATTCCACAATCACATAGTTTACCAGTTCCTACTTCACCCCAAAATTATGAACTTGAGGTAGAAAAGAAAACAGTATGGAAGAAGAAGAACCCAACAAGCGTTCCACATCCCATGATTCTGATTTTGATGAAAAAGATGATAAACCGCACAGACTGAATCAAGCGAAATTGAGTGATCTCATTCGAGACCTTGATTTGTTTAAGGAGAAAGAAAAACTTCTAGGGTTAGGACTACAGCAATGGAATCTTCTCAAACGTGATGTCAGCGTCTCACAGTACAGACATTCTCATAGGGATCTGCTTTCTTTTTTTGAGAAGAAAACAATCTTGTTGTTTGCCGCGACGTTAATGTCTTGGTGAAGTGTTTAAATTTGGTGACTCCTCCAAGCTTAGTTTGAAACTTGTATTACTTCACAACGGCAACGGTCTTCCCTGTATTCCTGTTGGTCATGCAGTTCATATGAAGGTCCCGTTAAAGCTCAGCAGGGCTAGGAACCGAGTGGTGTGGTGTGATGTGGTGTGGTGTGGTGGCAGGAAGCCTCACAAGTTCACATGAAGGATGCAAACATGGCAATCCTCCTAGACTCAATCAAATATGCTGAACACAAGTGGAAAATCTGTGGAGATGTAAACGTCATCACTTTACTCTTAGGAACGCAACTGGGTTACACGAAATACTACTGATTTTTATGTTTGTGGAACAGTAGGAGGTAGGAAATCATATTATATTCAAGCAGACTAGCCTGCAAGAAATCTTAACTCTAGCGAGAAGAATGCCGTTCCGAGCCTCTCGTGGACCGGAAAGATGTTCTTCTTCCACCCCTTCATATAAAGCTAGGTTTTGTCAAACGTATGAACTGAGAACGTCTTAAAGTACTTAAGAGACAAATTTCGTACATTAAGTGATGCAAAAGTTAAGGAAGGTATTTTTGTTAGCCAAAAATTCGACAACTTATAAAGGCTCTTGCGTTTGAACGAATTTTGGTGGGGAAGGAAAGAAAACGTGGGGAGCCTTAAAGGGCGTTATTCATAGATTTTTTGGCAACAAAAGAGATGAAAACTGCAGTCAGTTGTTGACAGTACTTCTGCAAAAATACCATCAACTCAGATGCAACATGTCCCTTAAAACATATTTTCTCCACTCACACCTGGACTTTTTCCCTCCTAGCTGTGGAATTGTTAGTGATGAACACGGAGAAAGATTCCATCCGGATATTTCTGTAATAGAACAAAGATATCAGGGCTGTTGGAATGAAGCAGTACTTGCGTATTACTGCTGGTCTTAGTGTAGGGATGCTCCGTCCTCGCTTACAAGAAGAAAACCAAAAGACAACCATCTCATGAAACCACCACATGATTTTCTTCAGACCCAACCAAGTACCAGGTATTCTTTCATCGATTAAGAACTCTTAGAACGTAACTGTTATTAAAAAATGTCAAATGGACTTTCTATGTTATTGAGATTTATTATTAAAATGTATCGTTTTCTCTTGGTCCGTTGAAATAAAATACTTCCACCTATTGCATATCACAAAAACTAGAGCTAATAAAAAATTTTCTTTGTCATATTCGTTTTTCTCAACTGTTCTTTATTTTTTCTTTTTCTATTTAGTCTCCGGAACCACCATAAGGTATTACTTTAGAGGATGAATGATGAATTAGATCGTTTGCTCAACCCAAAATTGGTAAGATTTGATTCATGAAGTGAAGAAAACATTAAAAATAATATATATATTTTTTTTTTGGACAGTGTTATCAGTAATAGTTAGCTAGCTATGGTAATACGAACATTTTATTGTTTATCATACAAGGAATAACAGTTGTGCTATTGTGAGCTTTATGGACTTCACAGTATCGCTGAAAGTAGGAAGGGATATAACTATTTTATTATTAATTGGGACAATAATATTCAGCTGAATTGTATTAGCGTAAAGTGATTGAATTAGGAACATCGTAGTATAAAAATTTTATTACATTGAAACATTAGCTGGGCTAACAATTCATTTTGCTGTAAAATGATTTATAACATTCACCACTTATTGATTTATATATACGTGTAGATTTAATATATGAATATTTTATATGTACATTTGTTAGCTTAAGTATCAGGCTTAGCCTGGTTCCTATCAAAATAACTACACATGTTTTTTTTTTTTACCAAACCACATTCTTGGATTAAATTTTAAAATAGCTAATATAATGGCTTGATATTAACGCGAGAATGAGACTTAACTTGAGAGTTTAACTTACAGATCAGAATAATATCACTTTCCAAATCTACTCCAAAAGTTTTATATGGTTTGTGCCTGAGATTTATTTATTTTTATAGCGAATGCTGCTTTTATTTCAAATGAATTATTTTAATTCAAATGGGAAAATTAGAAGATATGAAGTTTTTGATAAACTGACTATTTCATCTTGATTAACATCTGTAATAACATTAGCCTTAATCCTATATATTTTTATAGATCTGTCTTGATGTTTATTGACTTACAAGATGTTTAAGATCCAGATTTCTTGATAATAATGGGAAAATTTTTAATTTAGTATATACAAATGTAGCCTAATTTCGCGATTAATATTTCAACAGAAAAATTAACAAAATCGTCTTCATTTATAAACCAGATAATCAACGAAACTTTTTTAATAATATTTTGTAGACATGATTTTTTTTATTCACCATTCACAAAAAAAAAATGAGGGTTTTAGATTTAAGATCTTGAATTGTTTCATAAATATTTTGATTAACTAAATTAAAATGTTAACCATATTATGCTCATTAGAGAAATAAGTTATATAAAAATAAGTTTATAAATTTACATATTTCATGCTACCATTTCCCATTAAGCAGAAATTCGAAAAGATTTTACAGAGTGATTCCAAATTTCACGCCAATCACTCGGGAGATGATTCTATAGCCAGATATAAGAAACGAAACTACATATGAAAATACATTTTTTTTAAATTAAATTCTCTACAAAGTTAATTACAAATTTCTATTTTTCTATTGATAATTTAATAAAGTTATTTTATTCCAAACTTAAAAAAGTGTATTTTCCGACAGAAATTTTCATGTTTTACCCTGTTTTCCTAAAAACTTAGTTGAGGTGGAGGTCTGCGACCACATTTATTCTATTACTTAAGATTATTTAGCGTAAGAAAACCTCAAATTTATCCCTCAATTTGTACCCTAAGAATTTTAGTTAGTTTTAAACTCATAGAGGGAGCAGAAAGCAGGGCTAAATGTTTCGCGAGCCGAAACTCGCTAACGAAGTTTTTTTATCTATGTTAATGGGAAGTCTTTTTCTTATTTTTGGCTGTAGAATAATCTCCAGAGAGATTGCCGTGCGAACTGGAATCACTCTGTATTTGTCAGCGAAATTAGATTTAATTAACCTCAATTTTTTTAAAAGAAAATACTTCAAATTGAGGTCAAATATACGAAGCTCTTTAAGCAAACATAAATTTATTCAGAACTTGTGCTTCTTGGAATGATCGATAAGATCTGATGAAAATATTCATGTAATTTTTTTTTTATTAAACCCATTAATTATTTCAGTTTGGATATTCCTGTAACGTATAGTTGATTGCGTAGTATTATTAATCATTTTGAAATGACATCCGTTTCGTAGAAATTTTGTTATTTTACTCAGTGTGCCTATTGATTTGGAGAACTTTAATGATAATAATTAAACATTGTGTGGGCTGCCCTTCCTGACGTAATAACGTAGCCGCTACTGTAAATGAAGCAGTTGGCTAAATAAATTTTTGAGATGAGTAGGTTAATTAAATATGTTTCGCCGATACCACCTGGTGCATTTAAAAAGAAAATAAATGATTCATTTATCTTCTTTTTAATCATTTTTGGTTAACGGTTGAAAATATGAAATCGTACATTAATATTGTTGCTCCCCAGTTAAAAATGGCTCAATATTTTTTATGCAGTCATTAAGCTGAATGATAATGCATTAGATTTCACGAACAAATTCTTTATTTTTCGTGTCAACATCATTACTTACTGATAGCATATCAAAATCGGAGAGTAATTTATTTGATAACGTTTTAACTTTTAATTTGTTGTAACGCTTTGGTATAACATTCATCAGAGAAATCATGTTAACATGCAGGAGGTTGTTTAATTAATTTTCTTTGGTAGTTCCCAGATGGATAGATCATCTTTATATTTGTCTCATACTTTTAGGGATGGAAATTTCACTGTTAAATAGCAGTATGACAAAAAGATATTTTAATAGGGCCATGGATTTAGAAGCTGCTCACTCCTTGAGATAATCGTCCAAAGACTGATTGTTTTGTAGCAAGCTTAAGGAATCCCAAGCTACTTGGAATATTTTATGTGTAATACCATTAACCGGTTTTAAATGGGTGAAAGATCCATGAACAATAAATAAAATAGTCGTAAACAACAATATTCAGAGTAACTTACTCTGAATAAAAGTTCATTAAGTTATAAATTGAGAAAAATTATTATCTTTATATTTAAATCAACAAATTAATTTACATCTGTTAAAAAGTAATTTGTTTTGTTGTACTTATTAAACTTTGTAGGAGAAATAGATGTACTTTTAGCACATTTTATTTTTGTATAGTTATTATTACTATTTGCCCTACTTTTAAATTATTATAAAGTTACTATTTAACTATTGTATAAGAATATCATTTCCGGTGAAAATAAAACTGGAAATATGAAGGATTATTATTATATAATATGTATAAAATATAGTAGAATATATTATAAAATAAGTATAATAAAGTGAATAAATAATATAATATTGCTTCAGTTAACTGGCCTGAAGGTAACTAAATAGTTCGTAACTTTGCCAAAATTTCTTGTAGTGTTCTATATTAGACAAACAGTCATGAGAAATATATATATATATTTCCAGGCTATATGATTTCAGAAGGGAGATATTAATATTAGAGAAACTTTGGTAGAATTAATACTGGTCGAATGCTTTACGAACCAAATAAACATAATTGCATTGAGAGCTCGGTGAAGGGAGATCAATACTGATCCAAAATAATCAGAATCTACCCACAGAAATCAGGCTTTACAATTGTCAGGTCAGATGGTTTCTAATTTAATTGTCTGTGATTTAAAGCAGTGATATTTCCGACAAAGGTAATTAATATGTTCTAGAATTTTCAGATAGGTCTCATAAACATATTTTATCGACTATTTTCCCAGGATACATCTTGCAACAAATATTGCAAGTTGTATGGGTTGAACACCCTGAAGAGGTGCCATAAAGAGTACCGGTTCTCATACGTAAAGAAATTGTGAAATAAAAATTTAATAGAATTTATAGCGCAGGAAAGTTGGATTGTTTGTTTAAGTTGAATAGTTAAATATATCTCTAGTAAGGTATTTAAAATGAAATATTATGAATGGTAAAGAGGGGTGGAAAGCTTAGTACAGTCTTATTTGTGAGATGATTAAAAAATCTAAGGTTGTATTAATGGAAAGACCCAACCGATCATAGTTTAATGATATATATTCTAAATTAAATTTAAACCATTCAGATTTTATTATTAATAAAAATTATAGAAATTTTGAAGTACTAAGAAAAAGATATACTCCAAAATACGAAATCCAGGGAAATAGGTAGACGAATCAATTTCCTTTATATCACGGTAAACATTACGCATCTTTTAGAATCCTTAGGAATTGTTATTTTATTATGTTTAAAAATAGTTTTGGAAAAATAATAAATAATTAGCGTTTAAAATGGGCAGAACTGTGTTAAAATTTTGAATACTGGGAAGGATGCTTTTAAAGTAAAAGGAAAACAAAACATTTAATTTTTAAAGTTTGAATAAGCTAAGTTTTCGGTTTATTATATCAATTTTTATCCGTTTCTCGTATTTAAAAATTAAATTATAATTTTCTTTTTCTGAACCTTTTGGAGAACATCTGAAGCATATTCTGAGGAAATAAGATTATATTTTCCTTTGAATTTCCTGTTAAAATTTAAAAAAAAATTGTTTACAATAATATTTTGACATTTTATGAAATTACTATACAATTCAAGAAGAGTTCGGAAAGATAATACAGAGGTAATTAGAGAACTGGGTATAAACAAACTGAATAGTAAAATTATGTATTGTATGTCCAACCGTTGCATCCATTAGATGTAACACATGGAAACAGTGGATGCGTTACGAATCCCAAAGAAACTGTATGAGCACTACTTTAGGGGAAACAATGTTTAGGGCATCCAAAAAAGAGATGTAGAAAGGGAATTACTGAATGCTGATAATTGATAACGTAAAATATGATACCATTGATAAATGGAGATCCAAAGAAAAATAATTATCTGGTTAACTCGTTTTAGGTCTCGATATTCAGTTTTATTTTACATTTTTTGAACTATTTTTTCTCAACAAATTATTATTATTTAATAAATGGATAAATCGTTATATTGAATGGAACTTGTCAAGTAAGAGTTTCAGAACACAGATTACACGGTTAGACGGTATAGACTATTTATTTTTACAAATACAATTAGGCTATTTTAACAGTTTCTTTAATTTTTTTATGGACAAATATACAACATATTATCCCCATGTCTGCTTACAGAAAATAAAATGGCTTGTGATGTGGAGTTCTTTAACTAAAAATCTTCACTTTGAGGTAAGATTAATGTGTTTTATTCCCTTTCAAGATTTATTTATTTTCATTACTTTTTGAAATAAATAGTAAGATTTTATATTAATTATATTTTAATCGATTTTCTTTAAAAAGGTTGTCACTAAAATTTTGATAAAATTAATTTCTTTTTTCAAAGATTTGAATAAATTCTTTTTTTCTTTTATTAATACGCCATTTAAGAAATAAATAATTTCTATTGGATCCAGAGTACGTAACTCCTTTTTATAAATGAAAATAAAACTAAATATACAATTTAAATGAAATAATAATTATGAATAAACATTAGTGATTGAATTTTAAATTAAATAAAAAATTAGTGCCGTGGGTGGAAAGTGTTTTAAAAATGTTGAAAACTTAAAATAAATGAAATTTATTTATTTGGCAAACATTTTCCGATAAACATGTTACATCTATTTTAATACTCTTTAGTATTTCTACAGTAAACGAATATTATTTAAGAAAAAAATCATAAAACCATAAAAAATCTTTTTTAAATGTCTCATTCCTAAAGTTATATTTTTAATTAATTTTAAAAGAGATTTTATATATATATATATAAATATATATAATATATATAAATAAATATATATATATATATATATCCCTGTAAATAGACAGTCCTAACTATCGATTTATATTTCATTTCCGATAGGCGTTTCACCAACAAAGTGGCATTAACATGGTTTTACATTTTTTCTAAGCAAATTATATTTATCTTTTTATAATGTCACTTTCTTACTGAAACGACCAATTAGACAAGAAGCAAAAAATAGTTTGTTTCGTTATTAAAACATATTTTTTAGATTTATTTCTTCTATTTATAGTTGAAATATTTAATTCATAATTAACTGCTTATTTTTCTGTTTGATTTTTTAGTATAAGTTTAATTTTTATAGTTATTTTAATTAATTTTAATAGATTTGTCTTTTCTTTTAGAGGTGCTATTTTTGGGATATGAAATTTTTAAAGAAAAATAATTATTTCAGTTTTATATTTACCATTCTGTAATTCTCAGAATAATTATAGTTGTAGGAACGTTATTACAACAATAATATCTGTGTACTTTCATTGAATCGTATTTTTATGTAAACGTATCTAATTTTAAAAGTTTAAACATGCATAGGTTCATACAATATATTTATATATATATACCCTCATTTGTGGAATTAGATATTCATAAAAGAAATGAAAATGTATCAATAGTGTCCTTATGGTGTAGCCTATATTCATGAATATTTAAACAAGAGTTGTAATCAAAAGTACAAAGTACATATTGCTTTAATAAAGCACTAAAACAGATGAAATACATGTATGTATAAATTACGATCAGAATTTACGTGGTGATGCTTACATGCACAAATACACCGCAACAACATGAACGGAATGCATGCCGTACTCCGATACACATACATTCACAAAGATCTGCGTGTCATAAACAGACCGATTCAGATGCATTAAACCGTGGTTTCATATTACACGACATTTTGGTTCACCCGATGTTGCCTTCTACGTGTAATAATAATAATCGTAATATTGTAATTTAGACGTGTAAATTCAAGGATATTACGTAAAGCTTACTTCAAAGGTAACTAAATATATAAAATAAATTCGTAATTTTTAAAAACATATAGTCTGTCTAAATTTAAAAAATGTTCTGCTGGTTAGAAGTAAGTTTTTTTTTCTTGATTCTCTTGTAAAATTTATATACTGCCAAAAATAATAATATTGTTTGTAATAAAATGAAAAATAACCAATTTCCCATATAGTAACCAATTTTCAAATACGATCGCGTTAAATTCTGGCTGTTTTTTGAAATTATATTATTTCAGTATTATTCTGAGTTGAAAATTTCATGCTACTTGACCGAGTAACGAAAGTAGATGTTACAAAAAAAAATTTAAGAATTTTATTCCTGTAATTAGACAATGTAGGAAATTTATTTATTTTCCCTATTGGACCTTACTTTTCATTAGTGTAATGTTATTTAATTTTTGTATAGATCCAAATCTACATTAAATTTCTACTTTCCTTAAAGTCTAGTGCGTTCGTCACTTTAAATTGGATACAAAGAAGATTTACACCAACTATTTATTTATAAAATAACAATCTAGTTAAATTCTTGAGATATGATAAAGAAGAATGAAAATTTACTTCATTAATTAACTTACAGTAAAAATACAATGTTTAAATCACGTGATAAAATTTGAAATGAAAAATAATTACATGGAAGGCATAAACATGAAAATATGAACCATTTTAAAATGAGCTGATATGATTTTTATTGCAAACAAAACCATAAAAAGCCGGTCTCCGTGTCTGGGTAGGTAGCGTCTCGGAATTTAGTACGGAGTTTCCGGGTTCGAATCCCGGTCTGGGTGGCGTATTTTCATACGCTACCAATTTCTACCGGCTGATGACCTTAGCTGTTGATGATCGCTCTTTCATAACAAAATATAAACCCATAAATTTGCTTATTTTTATAAAAGGAAAAAAAATTGGAAAATGAAACAATATAGGCTTCTGTTTTTTTTTCACACGTTTTATATAAATATGACAGCTGTCATTTAAAAATGAAAAAACATATTTTGTATTCATTTTGCAATATTTGATTATGGATTTTCACCAAGTAAAGGCATCATCAATTGATTATTCAATATTTTGAAATTATTGAAGGTAGGCTGAATATCTGTCTGGATGTAGCAGCAAGTAGTACTGCACTATATTTAAGGTTACAAAAATTTTAGAAATTTTAATCAATTTAAAGTAATATTATTATTTATTTTAACTTAATTGTATACCTCCTTCATGAAATGAGATTTCCGGTATTTTCGACTTTTTGAATATCATAAGAATTAATAAATAAAAGAAAAATAGATAATTAATTGATCGTTGGATGAATACTTCTAAAATTGTGGAAATAAAATATAACTTACCATTTACTCGAGATCCAATCTCAATAGCACCTTTTTTTTTGCAGCCAGAATCAAAATACTAAAATGTGTAATCCTGACCTATGTATTCATTTAGATAAAAAAAAGAAAACATTTCTAAAAAAAATTAAAAATTTCTTTGGCTTTTTACAAAGTTTGGTATTATAACGTAGGTTATTTTTATTTCCACTTATTTGCAACTGATGTTAATTTTCTAATATATTTTGAAACAAGGCCTGAGAAGAATATAAAAATCCTAAACTTTTTATGAATGAGTATTTTTAACCCGCTGTGAACCAATTAAAGTATTAAAATGCATAAATCGGTGTAAGCAAATCTACACTTCTAATAACATTAAAATCGTATATACGAGTCCAAAATATCTAGACATAAGAAAGTGGCATTCCAACCAATCACCATATGTGTTTTTACCAATAACTTCTTCATAGTTGATTTTATAAAAAGAATTATTCACACAATAAAAAGGTGGTATAAATTGTAATAGGTAATAAATATTCTTTAAATATCGAATGCAATAATGTTAAGTGTAATAACAAGACAAGACTGTTTTGAACTCTCAAATTCTGCAGTAAAAAAATTAAGTTGCAAAAAAAGCTTAAATTTATTTTTCTAATAAAATGTAGTACACAATATATACTACAATTATAGTTAGTATATCTCATACGCTCTATTTTTTATGTGAATTACAAAACAAAGAACATTCGTTTCCGTAGATAAATAACAGAAATAATATATATAATAATATATTACTTATTATATTAATATAATAATATATTATTATACAGAAATAATAATATTAATTATATATATATATATATATATAATTAATATATTATATTAAAAAAAAAAAATTGAAGTTAATTCATTGTAGATCTCAAGGCGGTAAAATAAAATCATGAATTGCCATGAAGAAATTCTTGAAATGAGAATTTAACAGTTTGGGCTTAAAAGGTTACTACATATTAGTACATATAAAAACGTTTTGCTATTTTTGTAATGGAATGTTTTTAGTGTCTTACCTGTGATAATTCTTTTTTGATGTTTTATTTATTTGTATTAATATTTTTCTGTGTGTAAATTTATAGATTATACAATGTCCTCCGCCTACAAGACATAATGTTTTTAAAGTTACTGACTCATAAAAACAAATATTTGTTTTCAATCTTTGTGATAAACAAATAATAAATACAGTGAACTAGATAATCTTTATTTAATACAGTATGTCGAGAGTAATTAGTTTAATAGAACACCATAATAGTTTAAAAAAATATTTCTAAAACTCTCCTCAGTCATTAACTGAAACGAAATTGTTTGTTCATTATTTTATCTTAAAGTTTATTTATCTCTTTTTTTGTTCTTTTTTTAATAATAAAGTTACAAAAGTTTTGAAAGGCGTTCATATCCTCTCTAAGGACTGTCCTATTGCTTCGCTAAACTTAAACGTAACTCAAACCTTTATTGAATTTGACAAGTAGTCTTATACTCTTTAGCTCATCTTTTCAACACACCAGTAATTTAATATAAAACAACTTCCTTTTCGTTTTTGATGATATAAACAGTCTTTTAATAATTAATTCAATGTAGAGAGGGCTAGTATTATTAAAGTTTCTTCAGTAAGGGTAAGGGTCTCGTATAATTTTAGTTTTTGGAAAGACTGATATAAAAAATTACCAAACCAAGCTATTACATTATACTTTATTCTTAAAATTCTGTTCAATCTAAATATATATGCACATGTTATATTACGTGTTTCTGGTTCAATTCCCAGTAAGGAACACCATTTTCCAACTGCTAAAGATTTTATACAACGTACCTTTTGGTATGTTGGTTCAAAAAGCCCTTATTTGTAATAAAGAGTCAGTTAACTGGTTTGTGAAAAACCAGTGAAGGATTTTCCATTCCTTTCAGCTCTTCTTTATTAATCTTTTAAGCTGATCATACTTATTACATCCTGCCACCCCAATTATCTTCTTTCATTTCAATTTTTGTTATTTTTTACAGTTTATAGTATTAATTTCCCTCCATCAACAAAATTAAATAAACCTAAATATCTAAATACATAACCCGCGTTTCTAATTCTATACAAGATTCTTTCACAAATTTCTATCAGTTTTAAGTCTATTTAAATTTCAATATTCACCTTTAAAACCAAATTTTAAAGTATTCAATGTATTTTTTCATCGTAAAACAGTATAATCGAGTTAAATAATTGGACGAATTTCTATTTAATTCTTAGATCTATACTGCTCTGGATTTGATATCTATATTATTTTGCCTGGTAATTATTCTGAAGACGAATTGAAAAGAATTATTATTACTTTTTTCATTTTAATGTAATTGTTAGATATCGTTTTTTTATGTTTTTACTTATCTTTGTATAAGTTTTATACTATTAGATTTATTTAAAATTTGAATTATCTTATAAAAAACGCTGCTTTTGTTTTTTATAAGATAATTCAAGTTTTAAACAACACAAATAGGTAGCCTAATAAGCTTACTCTCCCAAGTGATTAAAAAAAATCTTTTGTAGGGTACATTTCTTAATATTGTTCGTAGAACATCACTGATCTAGTTAGTAGGCGAAAAGAAATGGAATCTGTGGCACTTACCATATCCTTGGACTTGATCCTTATCTTGGTACTTCACAGACCGGAGTTACCTTCGGCTTCATGGATTCACTGTACATACGACAAATCAGTCGGATGTCAGAGCACATAGGGGTGCTGCGGTGGCAATTAAAATTTTCTTGGGGCATCATCAACTACGTTATTTCTGCACGGATCACATTCAGCAAGTCTGAATGTGATCTGGATTGGCTCAGTCGAGATTCTGAATTGGCTGGGACCTATCAGATTATCTGCGTTGTATTGTCCTCCTCACCATGCGATAGCGAGCGAGTTATTTTTGACATTCTTTGCAACACTAGGTTCCCGGTTTATCGCAGGAGGGGACTGGAACGTGAAACATTATCTATGGGGCTCTCGGTTTGCAACAACTGGAGGAAGAACGTTAAGGAGTTTTATTCTCAATCTACATCTCAATATGGTCTCAGAGTTACAACCTACATATTGGCCTACATACCCAACTAAAATACCAGAGTTGCTAGACTTCTACGTCTCTTAAGGTGTCATTTCTATACACCTTGGTTAAAAGTAGTTACTACTCAACATCGTTCCACTCACCTTAAGTACGATGGTGGTAAGAAAACATAAGGATATCGCTTATCATAAAAAATGTTTATAAAAACAGGAAGAACTCGGACTCGTATCGAGAATGGATCGAAAAGGAGCCCGTTGAAATATACTGATGACATCGATTATGCAACGTAATATTTGACCACAATCATGCAAGAGGGAGCATGATTGATCGGAGAGTGGTAATGACGTAATTAATACAAAGAGGCGACTTAGAAGGAATTATCAATGCTATAAGAGTCCTGAGGACAGAACATCCTTCAGCAAGGCTGCACGCAGATTGATAAGATCTGAAAACCGTTAGGAATAAGATTTCAAAGACTATGTTTAGGGGTACTACATTGACGGGCGTTTTCGCAGGTCAGATGCAAGGATGGGTAATCTGGATTCTTTGAAATTAGATCAGGATTCCAAAAGTCTCCGTCTTAGGTCCAGTCCTGTATTTAATTTTCACTCAGGACCTTCCAGCTCTGGACCATGACGCCGTTGCCAGTTTTTGATGACACAGCAATCCTGACTGTTGACGAAGATCGAAATTTAGCCTCAGTCATGCTCCAATCGGTATTAGACTTGGCGTATGGTCAACAAAATGGAGAACAAAAGTGAATCAGAATAAGTAAAGTCACATTACCTTTGCGATGAGAAGATTATTTCCGGGTCCACCTAGACGATATTTTCACCCCATAATCTAACCGCGTACAGTACCTTAAGCTTCACCTTAACCGTCGTTTGTTGTAGAAGTACCATATGAAAGAAAAAAGAAACAGTTAAAGACGTGGTATAGGAAGCATTATTGGTTGTTGAGCAGGAATTCACACTTGTCGTTGTCCAACAAATTTTTAATATACAAGGTAATTCTAAAACTAAATTCTAAAATTTGGACGTATGGCATACAGCTATCGGGTACGATGAGCAAGAGTAACATTGAAATTATACAACGTTTCCAAATTAAGTTGGCGAGATCCATTTTAGAGGGACCTTGGTTCACACGGAACGAAGAAATTCACGACTATCTACAATGAATAACCTTATGTTCACGAAGAGGTCAAACGGTTCAGTTCAAATTATAGACAGCGGTTAGATAATCATGCGTTTTTATATGTATATATATATATATATATATATATAAAAAAACACATCGTGGACATGGCATTATGATTTACATCTGTGACCTCAAATGAAGAAGAACACGGGAGATCGATTCACTCCTAAACATGTTTAGTAAGACTGGTATCGGGGGTGCTTGTTATTTTTGAGAATAAGTATGTAATTTTTGGAAATAACTTGTTACTTCTGATAGACCTCGTTACGATACAGTTCATATTATATAAATATGAACTTTATACGAGTATAAAGTACTATGTACTCGTATATGTATTATGTACTTTATTTATATGTTTATGTATGTGTACGTTTTATTGAGGATGTTCGATGGAAACTCCTCATCATGTGCTTTTTATAATACTTTTAATAATAATTTTGTAATACGACTTACTTGTGGCTCCTTAATCGGAACCCATTGTAAATAAACACATTGTGAGGCAAAAAAATGTACAGGATCAGCAGTATTTCCCATAATTTGAGTCCTGAGGATTTCATTAGAGTCTTACATTATTGTTGGGACCAAAAATCAGAATGCAATTTTTTTCCAATTTTATATGAACTTTTCTTTATTTTCACTGATAGAGCATATCCTAAAATATTTCCTGTGACAATCATTATATATTTGTAATGATAAGAGGGTGTACATATATATATATATATATGCGCGCGCGTGTTTGTTTAGTGTACTTGAAAAAGTGAAATGCGAAACTATTAAACTTATTTTAAAGAAAGAATTAACTTTGTTATGGGAATTACTTCGTTCAAATAATTCCCACAACGAAATTTTGTCTTATAAGTAAGTCTTAGAGGTCTTATAAGTTAGATCTTATAACTTTAACGACTTTCGGAAATGAGGTCTATCAGTAGTAACAAGTTATTTCCAAAAATTACATACTTATTTTCAAAAATAACAAGCACCCCCGATACCAGTCTTACTAAACATGTTTACGAGTGAATCGATCTCCCGTGTTCTTCTTCATTTGAGGTCACAGATGTACATCATAATGCCATGTCCACGACGTGAAGATAGTATTCAGCCGTACAAATGTCTCTTCAATCTGTTAATCTCAAAAATCGGTTGCGTAGGAAACATCATTACTCTTAGAGAAATTCATCATTATTTATTTATTACTTCTAGAATAATGAAGGCAATTTAAATTTATTTAAGTTATTATTTTTTTTTTTCAATTTAATTCATGTTTCCAACTCTGCATTGATATACAGTTGATTTATATGTATATATCAATGTTCATATTTTGTTTGGATTAAAATATTTTGACACTTGATTAAGTTACAAAAAAAAGTGTCGAGAATTAAATTAAAATCATTTTAAAATTTAAGAATAATTAAATCAAAATTTTAAAATACCTTATGATTATTCAAAATTATTCTTTTCACCAATGTAATTATTTTACAATCTTCTGCTTAAATTAAATTTATCTATTTATTTCATACACCCGTTCTGTTTTCTGAAGGAGTATTAGCGGTAAGATACGCTGCTATGAGAAATTTACGACAGATTATAAGTAAACCTCTTGAGATTGTTTGCGTACTTAGCGCGTGAGTAATTTTGCGTAGGTGTACGAGTGTTAGCGCGTTTGTGTAAATTTTTGAATGTATTTAGTAAGGAATATGGTGTAGAATAAGGGAATGAATATGAGAGAGGAAGAGATAGAGTTGATTTGACAAAGAGGGAGAATATAATCTGATGCTGCCGACAAAGGCCAATCTAAATAATTGAACTAATCGCATATTCAGCAACTGAACCGACCGATGCCGACGCTTGTCAGCAACTCCGTCTTTACTTCATCGTACTGCACTGAATTTCCCTTCTTCTTCTCATTCTAAATACACTCACTCTTTTTCTTTATCTCTCTTTTTCTCCCCTTTACTACGAAGGATTATTAATTCCTAACTAATTATAATCTTCAATATTGAAAAATTCTCTCTCAGTACAAAGCCAAACTTGCACACAACCATCGGTTCAACATACTGTTAGTCCTTTTCTCCTGAGACTTCGTTAAAATAAAGAATCCGTTGTCTTTTCAAAAAATCTTTCGCTCACTTTTCTGTTAATTCTATATCCCTTTCTGAGCTGCCTAAAACGCGAACCTTTTTCTTTTTTAATAATTAAATTTAATATTTCTTTCATTACTTAATTTGTGTTAATTATATACTTCTCTTTACTATTATAATTGTATTAAACACACACACACACACACACACACACACACACACACACACATATATTATATATATATATATATATATATATATAGTTAAAAAATTTCATCTCGCAACAGAATAACATTTTTAACAAAAATTAGTTTTTGCCTACTTTTACTGCTTAATATTATTCCTTTCTCTTTTTTAATGTTAAATAATCGAACACAGATTTCTGTTCAATCGCAGAACTTATGAAATTATTTTTATTAGTTCAAAACTTAAATATATATATGGAAAAGTACTGATATAGGATGCTACATTTTAAATCAGTAAATGAGGCTTATTTTATAATACATACGTTCTAACGAAGCAGAAATCTCTGCTAAACCTCTTAAAATGTGAAGAAAAGAAAACGTAATAAACAAGCGAATGTTAGTTCATATATATATATATATATATATATATATATATATAAATGTTTTGATCAAAAGCTGAAACCGGATAGACCCCGAAGTGTCTGGACAAATCACAATTTGTCTGCTATTTTCGGGCAAAAGCAAATTGCTAGTTTCTTTTACTTTTCTCACTTAACTTTGGGTAAATTATGTCTTATATTAAACCAAATCGGTGCTTGCAAAAATGCTGGAAGTCATAATCTGTCTCGTAAGCAGGTTCAAGTTCAGGTCAAATATTACTCTGACCTGTTACCTATCGTAGTCAGTGCGTTGTCGCTCGTCCAGCTGATGGTAGTAATTAAAGTTGTAAATACATACCTGTTATTGCATTAATTTCTGACAAACGTGTTGTTGATATGATAAAACAGCTTTACGCAAAATTATCTGAAAAGAAAACAAGAGATTAAAGTACTTCTTTCATTAAACCCTTTTGAGGTGGGTCACTCTATTACGGGATGATCCGAATTTTGACTGAAATATGGTCACCATAGCTATAAATAACTCAGTCCAAATAATCTTTAAGTAAATTTTTTATAATAAGGTAATAGCAATTTTTCCAAAGAAGATTGAGTTGACCTAAATTTGCCAAGATATATCCCAGAATACGAAGGTATGTCAAGCTTTGCTCAAAATTGGTGGATAGATCGCGATTTATCCTGACAAATTGAGATATGCATGACGTTGAAAGCATATATTGCAGTTTAACCTTTAATTAATAGCAGTAATCAAATTTAATTAATTTTTTAGTGTAAAATTAAGAAGAAAACTTTATTTTTCAAAACTACGATTTTCTTGATAAGTAACAAGTACACTAAAATTTAGTGATTTTTTTTTCAAGTTGTATTCTTTAATTTTCAATAGTCTAATTAAAAGTACAAAAAAAATAAATATATTTAATCCTTCTTGCAACTCGGTTTGATTATATAACTACGCGTTTCAAAATTTTAACCTCATCGCCAGTTAAAGATTTTCATTTACGTAAAGTTTACAATAATATACAGAGTGATTCAGGAGGAACAAAAAATAATTTAGGAACTGATCCTAGAGCTTGAAATAAGGGAAAATGTTCATAAAAATTTGTCAAAAAACGTTTTTTTATCGAGTTACGACTAGCAAAACATTTCACCCGGATTTCTGTTCCGGTAAATAATATCCGAGAAATATTTTCCGCTAGTCGTAATTGCGTTTTCTGACATATATTTGTATGACTTTTTCCTTACTCTAAGCTTTCCTAAGCTTTCCTTAAGCTCTAGAATCAGTTCCCATGTTATTTCCATTTCCTCCTGAATCACCTGTAAATATATATATATATATATATATATATATATATATATAAAAATAAAAATGAAACAAATTTAAATAAATTAAACATTTACATGTCTTGCGAGAAATAACAATTAAATATGTAATTTATGTTTAAAATCAAAATATCTATCTCTTGGACTATAAATACATAATAATAACAGTAAAGCATTATTATGGAATTAAAATGCATATAAATTAAAAATAGATTAAAAATTAAAATAAATCTGTCGTAAACGATCTAACTAATAAAATTCCGTAGATTATGTTTCAGTTCTCCTCAATCTAAACTTTTTTACCATAACGGTTTACATATTATAATATATATATATATATATATATATATATATATATATATTTTACCGAATCGGCAAAAAAAAATCTCTGAGAAAATGAATTTGTGTGTGCATGTGTATGAATGCATGCGCGCGCGCGCGCGCGTGTGTGTAAAGTGAAGTAGTGTCCGATTTTTTAAATTGGCCATTATACTGAATTTTTTTCATTAAAATTAATTTTATTATAATAAATATAAATATAGATTATATTTACTTTCAAATGTAAAAAAAAAAAATGGTTGATAAATTATTTACAGCAAGCAAAATTACCAGCTACAAGCAATTACAGTAAACCAATTAAGTCATTTTCAGTACAACTAAACTTAATTACAATTGGCTACATCCCACGGGTCTATCTTGTCCCGACATTTGCTTTTGGCATTAGTATACAATTGAATTCAATGCAGATGGTCAAGAGCCGAAATTTGAACCCATCATTTTCCAACTGAAACAAAATTATAATGAATATAATATACTCGTATTATGGTATATTGTCATATGGTATTGTAAATGATAAATAACCTTTAACCTAATACAATTTTAAGTATCTTTTACGTTTTTGGATAATGAAATTTCTGTACTAAAAGGAATTAATCATTTGTCTTAGTTATATTTTATTTACTGAAAGTAGTATTTTTATGACCTTTGAAATTTAATATTATAGTTTTTTCCTGATCTGTAGTTCTATCTTATAAAATTTTGTTTTATATAAGATTAGAACAAGGCAACATAGCAATTGGTCTTAATGAAAAATTTCAGTAATATAAAGTAGAGTGGAATTATTTAATCTTTTCAACTTGGACTGTCTGGCGCTGGCGCGAGAGGTTCCACGGCTCGTTAGATTACTGCCTCACGCAGTTTCTGGCGGGGAATGGAGGATTCAGGGTTTACCTTTTCAGCACAGCGCAGATAACTGTCCGGTTTGTGATGACGAGGACACTCCTTATCACATACTTTTCCTCTGCCGAAGATATGAAACAGCGAGAGAAGAGCTACTACGTACACTTAACAGAGACATGTTCCTGCCTGAAGATCTGCAGAGCATACTGTTAGGAAATGAGGAACATTGGAAGGCGATTGCAGCCTACATGAGGATGGTCATGGATGACCTCAACTTGTGGAAGGATTCTCACGAGGCGCAGGAGGGTGCAGGAGCGGACAGGCCTCCGGTTGAGCGACTAGGGAGTCTCCCGAGTGTGTAGGGGTCGCCTAGGAGCTATGAGGCTGAGGACACTCCGTTCTCTGCGCCTAAAAACGCATTACCCCCTTTCCTGACGAAATGCTATAAGAGCGGTTTCAAGAAGGGCGGGCTGATAGGGAAGGAGTTCCTAATAAGTTAAGGCTTCCTATTAAGTTAAGTAATAAGTCTCGCTAATAAGTTCCGCAAGAACTTATTAGCGAGCCCGACACTTCGTCCGTGGGATTCCTCCACCTTTGAAGAAAAATCTTGGACTGTCTCCGGTCAAGTTTTATTATTCTTCATTTATTGTTAATTTTATTTTATGAACACGAGCAAAGTTTTTTTTAATACTTAGTAAGAGTTAGATTTTTTTATGTATAATAAAAATCGTACAGCAACATGTTGTTGATCAACATTTTTTCATCGATTCGTTTGTATGTCTTTTTAATTAAGTCCTCAATAATTAATTTATCTGTATGCAATATAAATTAAAATTATGTTTATGGCTTAAAAATATCTATCACTCAAAAACTGGCGAGGAAATTCTTTATTTATTATTATTGTTTTAGTTCGTATGTTGGAAACTATTAATCGTTTCTCTAATTTCCATTTTATAGAACATCTATACAATAATCGTTGATAAAAATTGATCAAAAACTTTAATTGTGTGGTCATAATTTTACTTACGTGTAGATAAATTAAAACAAAATATTCATATATACATATGTCTTAACCAACTACGTCGATCTAGATCGACGTATGACGTAGAGAAGTCGTGTACTGGAGAAAAAGAAACAGGTTGACCAGAAATTCAAGCATATATATTGGCTAATGGGTAGGGGTACGTAGTTGTCTTTCTCTATTAAGGTCCTTCTATATAAGACGTTGAAATCGATATGAACGTGTGGGATCCAGCTCTGGGGAACGACTATTGACAGCAATATTGCTGTAATAATAAGTGTGATCCAAAGTCACAGAACAAGATATTGAGGAAAGTGACCCAACCGTCTTGGTTCGTTAAGAATTTTGAAGTACATCATTACTAGCGGATCCCGTATGTTCCAGATAAAATTGACCGTTTCAGTTCTAATACATACAGCAGTTATGTTAAATAGACAAGTAAATCCCCCTGGTTTGAACCTGATAGACAACAACATTAGGCGATTGTATAGGGTTCATGAGCTAGACATTAGTGATGGTCGTGGAAGACACTCTACTTTCATGTTTTCTTTTGTGGTACTTTTTACCTTGGCATTTATCTGTTTCCATTGTTGCTACTATATATTGTTTTTTAACACTATTACTGCTTATCGTATTCTTACTTTGCATTTACCTGTATTCACTTGTTTTGACAATCATTTATGTCTGTGTTTAATTTTTCATTCGTTCGTTTATCTACCTGTGTTCATACGTGCATGAGGATCTTCTATTTGATTAAAACAATCGCGTGCGAACGAGATGTGTTGGGCGCATGTATTCCACAGACGACAATTTATAGAACCCTGTGATGATAGTGCTTATGACATGAGTGTATTACTTTTCCTGTTATAATCATTTACTGTTTGTTTTCGTAGGGATCTTCATTGGATGGCTCTCTCTCATGTGATATTACAACCTAATACTAAAAAAAATGGTTTAGTCAGGAGAAACTGATTGTAAATTTTTGTTCTACAGCAAAAGAGTAAATATACATTTGAAAACATTTATTACAATATTAAATACATTTATTTATTTCTTAATTTTAATTTAAATTCGTAGATTTGTGTAAATGCACCTTTATTAAAATTAACTTATGATAACATTTAATGAATTACAATTTGATTATACAACATAATATCCAATTTATCACTTTTTAGAGAAAAACATAGGCTATCATATTTTCTTGTTCAAATTTTAATTTTTTTAATCGTTTTTTGTATTTATTTACCTTTTTTATTTTACAACCGATGATGATTTGCATCTATATTAACTTATATATTTTTTAAATATATCTGTATTGTATAAAATTATTACATAAATTAGTATCATATTATGATAAATATATCAGATATAATTTGCTATATAACAAAAATAAACAGAAATTCTGTTTTAATTTAATCTGTCTACTGAAGATATTTCATTAATTTACACTCTTTGATATATATTTTTAATAGTTTTAGCACACTTAACACCGCTCAGAAAAATACTGAAATATTTTGAACACCACTACCACCTCTAGCCATTACGATATAAGTATTTTTATTTACGTATTAAAAGAAACTACTGGAAAATTTTGAAAACAAAAATTCTCAGAGTATATTAAAATAATATTCAATCTCAATTAACTAACAAGTAAATACATGAAAAAGTATAAATCGACGTTTCCATTACCCATTGTTTATGCGAATTTGATAATAATAAATAAAATTTTAAAAATGTATTTCGCCAGTGAATAGATTAGATTACATCTTTTTTATTTATCATTTATCATTTATAATTGATATTTTTAATTACTACCTTAAATACACCATCAACACGTTTATTAGGAGAAAAATAATGCAGCTGAAATTTGATAACGTTTTTGATCCCACTGAAACAAAACAAAAATTAAATTATACTTTATTATAGAATTACAAAATAATTCTAAAATTTACTAATATGTAATTTATAAATATTTCTGAAGTACCGAATATCGATCAGAAAATCAAAAAGGAATCGACAAGATATTAGAAAATTTTTATTTAAAAATATCATCTAAAAATATATATAACTTCTTTCCGCTTTACCATAATTCAAATTTACCGTAAAATAATTAATACCATAAAAATTATTATTTTTTTTTTTGTTTAAAGAATGAATCTTTTTCCTAACATTCATTTAATTTAGTAAATTTTCTAAAAACATCTTTAGTAAATTAAACTGTTTATTTTAGTTTTAGTTTCAATAAAGATAATGTAAAACCATGCTTCCAGTCGGAAAACATTTGAGATGGAGAAATTTCATCGAATAGAGAGAAAAAATTAAGTATTGAAGTTAGTTAACAAAAAAATAAATTTATTCTGAATAAGTAAAAGTCAATTATGTGACAATTAAAATGAGAAAAGAACTAATAGTGTTAAAAGGGTCAGTAGAAAACGCACAAAATAAGGTCGAAAAAATTAAAAATTATAGATCATCAAAAAAGAAATGGGAGAACTAAAAATTAAGCTAGAAATAAAAGAGATTGGGTACGGTACTAAAGAATGCTTAAGATATGTAATCTCATGATACTATCAATGACGATGGTGGATTTCTAATTCTTATAATAATAGATTAAAATTCAGTCAGAGTGGGATGAAATTTCTTGATAAGCACATGACTTTCTGTAAATAGATCGTTTGATTATAAACACATAATAATAATAAAAGCAGTTTATATAATAAATAAATATATTATAAAGTATTTTCTAAAATAATATCATAAAATATGCATATATAATAAACATATAACAATAATTTTATTTATTTATAATTTATCAGGATTAGAGTGAGGCCACAGATAATTTATGTGCGTTCCTAATGTAAATCCAACGGGTTGGTCTCTTGATCATCGCGTCTTCCCAAATCAGCTGATTTGGGAGTTTGAATACTAGATCTGGATACCGGTGTTCTTTGGTGGTTAGGTTTCAATTAACCACACATCTCAGGAACGGTCGAACTGAGACTGTACAAGACTACACTTAGACATATCATCCTCATTCATCTTCTGAAGTAATACTTGAACGGTAATTCCCGGATGTTAAACAGGAAAAATAAAAGGGTTTTCTAATGCAAAGCTAAATACAATAAAAATAATATTTAAAAAATATAAACAAAGTTCTTAAATTATTAAGAGCAAAAGAAAATCCATTTTAAATTTATATTATACAGAGCAGGTTAAGAATGATAGGTTTAATGTTCCATGGAAAACGAAAGGAAGAACTTCAACATTTTCCTAAAAGAACAAGGGAAGTCAGAGATATTTTTTATCAAAGAATATGAAAAGGTAAAAAAATTAAAATTAAAAAGTCTAAAATTTATATTAATGTACTTATTTTTTATTGAAATAATATTTTTTTATTTTTTATGAAATAATAGTAATAGTAATATAAATATGTGTACATATATCCATTTGAAGATTACAAAATAGAGGAATTTTCGATATATAAAGTATCTATTGCGAAATTATAATAGAATATCCATTGATATAAAAATATCTATATGAAACTTTTATACTCTACTGAGTGGAAGTAATATTATGTAATGTATTTTTTCCACAAGAGAAGGGGTAGTATATTAACTTATTGCTCTAGACTACTTTACCAGCATCTTATGTCAGTAACACGTGTAAAACACATAAGATATTAGAAGAAATAGTCAGCATTTTTTCTTTTATTATTAATCATTCAGTTAGTCTCTTCAGTGAACTGAATGAGAACCTTACTTGTAGGGAAACAATTAAAAAAATTTTGGTAGAATAGTCATATTAACAATAAAAGTAATTAGGTAATTACATTCAATAAAGAAAGAAAAAATTCACCTCTATCAACCAAACCCTCCGAACTATTTTTGCATTATACAGAAAAATTCTTTGGACTACTGAATATACAGTAGGGTCTAAAATAAGTTCTACCTATTGTAAAACCCAGTTGTACTTTCATTGCTATTTATATTTTTAACTAGTGAACGATATAAAATATTTCTCATCAATAAAAATTTTTTATAAAAAAAAAATTATTTTTGCAGAATCAAAATTACCCTTAATCTCCACTCTCACGAAAGTAGACCTGAATCTGTTCCAGATTACATGTTTACCGGTAAATTTACACTTACATTGCACTACATCTGCAGCTACGTCAGGTCTGGCAAGTCGGTAGCAGTAATTACATTTCCCTATACACACAAACTCAGACCCGACAGTAGCTGAAAAACTGATTGGAAAAAGAATATATATATATATTAATTTAGGATTTTTTAATATATTTTTTTAGGATTAATTTAGGAAAAATCCTAAATTGTTTACTTTCTTATATGACATTTATAACATTTCTTAAATGTTTACTTTCTTAATATTTTCTTTACTGTTTCATGTATATATTATATTTAATTATTAATATCACATTTAATTTGATTTTTTTTTAATATTCAATATTTTAAATTGAATAATAGATTTTATATTTTATATAATAAAATTGATGGTTATGAGGCAGTTTTTAACTCAGTATTATTTTTACAGTAATATTAGCTTTTATTAAGTATTCTGAATGTTACGGAACATAGATAAAATTTTCATATATACATTTGGGCGAACGTGTTAAATTATATTTTTAAATATTCACGTTAAAAAATAAATATTACATCGCAATATTTCCATTGTACCTTATACATATTCATAGTTTTGTTTTAAATATTTAGCAATAAGATTTTATTTAGTGCGAATCTAATTTCTTTTTATAAAATTTGGTATTTAAACTTTATAATTTAATTTTATACCATCGATGATTCTATATTAAAACAACTTATGATTTTTTCTTAGTGATAAACCATATAAAAATTTCCTTAAAATATTTACAGTTTTATCCAATTTTTCCAATAAAAAAACATAAAAATAAAAAAAAAATTAGTTTTTCGAACATGGCACCGTTTGGTATAATAACTATTATATACAGTTTTAAAACAGCTTACCAAATTCCAATCCCTCACTAGTTGGATTTGGAAAGCTGTTTTAAAATAATATATAATAAAAAAAATTATTTAACAAATATTTAAAATACTGTTTTCAGGTATTGTAAAACCTGAAAACAGTATTTTAAAACATAAAACATATTTTTTACATATAAATAGTATAACAATTAATCGTTATACTATAACGATAATAGTATAATGATTAATCGTTATATTAGTATAATATATATACTAATATATATTAAAAATAAATGTAATTTAACTCTTCGAGTGTAAAAATGATTTTACAGTTATGTAACCTAAATATGCATATAGGTTTTATTTTTTAAATAATTTTATCCAGTTATTTATTTTTTTGTTAATGTGGCTTATTTTAAGTGTGTTTTTGTGTGTGTTTATTTGAAAAAATTTGAATATATTCATATCTGCATTCATATATGAAATATATTTTACCTTTATATTTTACTCTTGAATTTTATGTATTGTAATTTGGTTATAAAATGAATATAGGTTCTGTATCGAAAAAGTTAAATTTTTTTATCTATTAAGATAAAAAATTAGTTTTATTTTTTTCATAATTGCTTTTTTAGAAATGTCTGCATACACAAGAGAGGTAAAATTAATAAAACGACACGAGAAATGCAGAGCTTTCAAATTACCTACTTACTAAACCACTCAACTAATTAATTTAAACATAGTTTTTATTTATGAAATATCGAATTTTATGGCTCTTTGGCGTCTCTCCGCATTAGCTGGTACAGCTGAAATGTTTTCAGAATTCTGCAATGGTATTCGATTTAATAGGAGCTAACAGGTGACACACATGTAACTAGCCGCAATGTCTTTTTTTATTATATTTTTCGTTTTTACATGTATTTTACTTTTAACCAAATTTTTATGTGCTGTCACTTTCTTTCAGTATTTATTTTATTTTAATTATAATATCGGATATTTTTTCTCAAAATAAAATTTACAGTCATTTACACTATTGCCGAAACCGTAGTCAGGATGATCATATTACAATCACGTGTAGTGGAACTTCCATCGAACCTCTTGAAAAATTACATATGAATATTCCTATAAACAACATTTAATGTAAGTTCACATACAAACGTAAGTCAGAGAACACTCACAATGGTAGTTCAACCCGAAACAAAAACAATCATAAGAATTCATAGAGTGCCGTCGAGGAGTAATAGAGTGCCGTCGATTGAACATGAGAAGGAACGGTGAGGTCTTACCCTCAGCTTCTCATGTCCTGACTTTCAACCGGCCTACCTTGCCTGAAAAGATAAGAGCAGGGATTCACCGTTTGGTTGTGCGGGCATTTGTCCCACAGCCAATGAGGTGCTTTAAGTGCCAACGATTTGGCCATACCGCTCGTGGATGCGAAAGACCGCAAATATGCGTGTGCGGTGAAGAGGTGCATGAGGGAGAGCCGTGTAAAGAGCCTCCTACATGTATCAACTGTAAAGGAGCGCATTCTTGTAGATCAAGGAATTGTTCTGTCTACAAAGATGAAGTAGCTGTGCAGGAAGTAAAAACCCTGCAAAAGGTCAGCTACTTCGGTGCAAAGAAGATAGTTAACACCCGTAAGCCTAGAGCAACAACAACCTACGCTCAGGCTGTGACTGCCGCTCCTGTCCCTGCTCCAGTTGCTGTCGATGAAGGTCAACTCATCAATAAACTTGCTCCGACCTTGGCTAATATGATCGAAAGAATTATTGACAATAAAATGAAACCTTTCAATAGTAAAGATCCTATAAAGCCAAAGATATTAGTACAGCCTCCTCCCGAAGATAAAACACCGAAAGCTGCTCCTGTTCTAAAGAAAACGGACGCCAAAGCAGAATGCCAAGTCCGACTCAGTGAGATTCTTCATGACAAGGAAAAAGTGATACCTACAGAGACTGTTATGGAGGCTCCCAAGCCTCCTGTAACTGAAGTGGCCTCTAAGCCTCAGAGGCCACAAAAAATCACACAGGGGGGGCGAGTGTCCCCCCTCCCACAGGCGGTGACCGGTGCGACCCCCGTGTTGCGGAGCGGCCAGGTTGCCGCCTCTCAATCGGCGCCTGAAACCGGAGCCGATCCATGCCCGTCGTCGTCGGCGGCTTCGGTGGTCTCCGATATGGAGACCGGAAGCTTTACAGGCGACGACCTTCTCCGCGAACACGATGCTGTTCGTAGGATGGAGAAGAAAAGGAAAAAAGGATGGCCGAAAGGAAAACCCAGACAATAATTTAATTAAAAATTAGCGAGTCGATTGTACAATGGAACATCAATGGATGTTTTTCAAACATCCATGAGCTCCAACGCTTGGTACATGACGTAGACCCGATTTGAGTATGTCTGCAAGAAACGCATTTCCACCGAAATGAAAATTTTAAATTAAAAGGATTCGATATATTTCGGCGAGATCAACCGCCAAACATAAGAGTTAGTGGTGGAGTAGCTATATTAACGTCGACTAGAGCTACCACCGAAGCGGTTGTTCTAAACACAAACCTACAAGCGGTCGCCGTTAGAATGAAGCGTCCGCTTCAGATCACTGTTTGCAGCATATACTTGCCGAATTTTGATTGGAATAAGGATGACATAGCAAGACTAATTTCCGAGCTTCCCCCACCTGTTTTACTGGTAGGTGACTTTAACGCTTATAATTCTCTTTGGGGATCAAATCGAGTAGATCCCCGTGGAAGAGAACTGGAAGGGTCCCTGATGAATTCAGAACTTATTATTTTAAACGACGGATCAGGAACCTTTTTCAACGCAAGAGATGGATCGACGTTCTGTATAGATCTTGCACTTATAAGCGGATCGATAGCACCGAGGTACAGCTTCCATGTCATAGACGATCTGCATGGAAGCGATCATTTCCCGGTGCAAATTGTAACTGATGTTACAAGAACAATATATCCCATCCCTAAAAGATGGTTATTTGAAAAGGCAGACTGGACGAGCTTCACATCTAGAACGATACTCCCAGAAACAACTGGAGTTATCGGAGACGATGTCGACGCCATAATAAATGCAATAATTGAGTCGGCATCGAGATATATTCCCAAAACATCTGGGAAACTTACGAAAAACCCCGTTCCATGGTGGAACGATGAAATAAGTGAAGCTATAAAAAGGAAGAAAAGGGCGTATAACGCCTTTAAGAAGCGTCCTAATATAGAAAATCTTGTTGCCCTTAAAAAATACAGGGCGTATGCAAAACGTCTTATGATTGACTCGAAAAAACCATCCTGGCAGCAATACGTGTCATCTATCGACAGAACCACTACTGCATCAGATGTTTGGAGGAAAGTGAAGGCGATTTGTGGGCGTAATGATTTTGCTCCCATAACTAGCCTTCAAGATGAAGATGAAATAAAAGACACTCCATATGAAATTGCAGAGCTGTTATCCAATCACTTCGAAAAGGCCAGTAGAACGGCCAACTACGAAGAATATTTCCGTACTAAAAAAGAACAACATGAAGGTCTACTAAACTTCAGAACTGAGTATAATTACTCTTATAATGTACCTTTTAAAATGGAAGAATTTGCGAAAGCGTTGAAAAAATCAGGTAACACAGCTGCTGGTCCGGATGAAATCCACTATAATATGATCAGGCAGCTGAATACCACTGCAAAGCGTAGATTATTAGAACTTTATAATAAAATATAGCCGGATGGAACGTACCCGCAGCAGTGGAAAAAAGCTCATGTTGTTCCAGTACCAAAGAAAGATAAAAATTTAACAGACCCCAATAGCTATTGTCCTATTTCTTTGACGTGTGCTATGGGGAAAATATTGGAAAAAATGATTAATAATCGACTCGTCTGGGTTTTGGAAAAAGAAAACCTGATATCACCGTACCAAGCAGGTTTTCGGCAATACCATTCTACAACTGATCAAATGATCAGCTTAGAGAACGTTATATATAACAGCTTCATTAAAAGGAAACATTGTGTCGGAGTCTTCTTTGATCTTCAGAAGACTTTCGATATGACCTGGCGTCATGGTATAATGCTCCAGATACATGAATGGGGCATTCGTGGCAATCTGCCCATACTGCTCAGCAACTATATGAATGATCGTACCTTCCACCTACGCGTCAACAATGAATATTCATGTGAAAGAATCTAGGAAAATGGTATACCGCAGGGTTCGCCGTTGAGCGGTACCTTGTTTACCATTGCCATTAAGAAATTGATATCAGCCATTCCAGTAGAAATCAGCAAAAGCGTCTATGTTGATGATCTGGCAATTGTGTATGCCAGCAACAAGACTGCTATGGTGAGGTACAAATTGCAACGAACGATCAATGCTCTAAAAATAAGTTGCAAGGAATAACGGATTCCAATTCTCACCAGAAAAAACGTGCTGTGTACACTTTTGTAGGAAGAGAATTCCTCATCAAAGTCCTGCGTTTACAATTGATGATAATCCAATACAATATAAAGATAATGTAAGATATTTAGGATTAGTATTGGATAAATCCCTTACATGGGGATTACATATACAGGACTTGAGTGATAGATGCAAAAGAGCCCTAAACATTATAAAATGTTTATCGAACTTAAATTGGGGCTCAGACAAAGAGACATTATTGAGATTGTATAAAGCCTTGGTTCAATCTAAACTAGACTACGGATGTATCGTATATTCATCCGCTAGAAAGTCGCTCTTAAGAAAGTTAGACGTAGTTCATAATAGCGGAATAAGATATGCAACAGGCGCTTTCCGCACAAGTCCGGCGGCTAGTCTGATGTCTGAAGCCGGAATAATGCCACTACATTATAGAAGAGAGATCCTCTTGTTAAGGTATGCAGCAAATATATGGGCTTATCCTTCCCATATAAATAATAAACTTTTTAACAACCATCCTATGGCTGCATTATACGAACGTCGTGCTACTTATTCCAGACCAGCCGGAATTAGGTACCACGAATTAAGAAGTAAATATGAAATTGCCATTCCAGATACATTGGCAATTTTTACTAGAGAAATACCGCCATGGCTCTTGCCAGCGGTAAATACAAATTTGGATCTCTCTCAAGGAGAAATAAAAAAGAAACCAGCAGTGATCATCCAACAGGAATTTTTGGCAACCGTCATTAGTTACGAAGAACATATTAGAATTTATACTGACGGTTCTAAAACCGAACATGGTGTTGGATGATCAATATATGTAAATGACGAAGCCCACTTTTGGAAACTGCCAGATGTGGCCAGTGTCTACACGGCAAAACTCACTGCAATTCAGCAAGCTCTTCGCTACACTGAACACTATTGCGAAGAGAGAGTGCTAATATGTTCCGATTCATTAAGTGCACTTGTCGCAATTCGGAACAAGAACATTAAGGATGTCCTAATTGCAAACATCCTGTCCATTTTATACGTTCTAAAACAACGAAGACAGCGATGCGTATTTGTAAGGACTCCGGGGCATGCTGGTATTACAGGTAATGAAATCGCAGACGAAGCTGCCAGAAAGGCAACAGTCTGCGATGAATTGGATGCATTTCCTGTAAGAATGGCAGATGTTAAAAACCGTCTAACAAACATAGTAAGAAATACGTGGAACGCTGAATGGAGAAGTTTAAATACAAAATTAAACTCAGTAAAAACTTCTCCTTATAAATGGAAAAGCGACTTTAAGTTGACTCGCCGTGAACAAGTAGCGGTGACCAGACTTAGAATTGGTCACACGCGATTAATAAATTTATATATGTTAACCGGCGAAGTGAGACCAATGTGCGGTGTTTGTAATAAAACACTGACAATCAAGCATCTAATAGAAGAGTGTACCATATATGAGAACCTCAGAAAGAGGTTCCGTCTTACAAATAATATTAGAGGTGATCTGGATAATGGAAATGAAGAAAATATAGTTGCATTTTTACACGCCAGTGGACTTCTTAAAAGTCTATAAAATGAATGTTTAAAGCTGTGACAAAATAATCTCTAAGCGGTAGTTTTATATATACATATAAGGGAGTCTCGAAGCGTGGCACGTATAGCGACAGGAGGTAGCCCTCTTGCCTAGGCTATTTTGGCTCACCTGCATTCAAGAGCAGTTAGTCGGGATTGAGGGCGCGAGGCTATTGGTGTACGCCTTGCATGCCTATAGCCTGATTAGAAGAAGGATTCAACTGCCACGGCACCCTGGCGCGACTGATATACTTCTCAACGGCGGTTCTGGTCGCCCCGACGGTGCTTAAACAAACTATAAGTGAGACTCGTAGAAGAAAGAAAGAAAGATATGGTATTGATAAGTTTAATTTTAATTTTAATTTCATGGTCTTTTGAGAGCCTATCTCAAATTTTAATATTGGGACGCTTTACACCCCATAAGTGTTTGTGATTGTCCTTGTTTTCATGTCTTAAATGTCTTGTGTAGTTCTTGCTTTTAAATAAAATGTAAGGGCCCTTTACACCCTTACATATGACGATCCAGATGGTGATATTAGTTTCTTTTAATGATTGTGACGAGGGCTAATGACCTTAGCAGTCGATGCCCATAAAAAAAAAAAAAAAAAAAAAAAAGAATTCATAAATAAGAGGAAAAATGAAAATGAAGTTATTATTAATAATGAAGGAATAACTAAAATTGAACGAAGTTAAATAATATGATAGGTAACACTAAGTTGATGCAGTTCCATCTTAAATCACAGTCACCAACGTACAACATGTGGAGTCGTTTTGGTCTTTTAACATATTAACTGTGACTAGAAGGTTAATAGTAAAATTTTTCACTTGATTTTTTAGCCGCAATTTATATTTTGTACCGAATCGCTGTTTTCCTTTTTGAATATTAGGCTACCCAGGTATTAATGGATTTCACCTTTCTTACGAACAAAGGCACCTCTCTGATGATCCTCAGTAATTTTTTTGAAATCACTGCCTAATCTCAACGTTGCCACTGCTTGGTGTACCTCAAAGCTGGATCCTGTAGGTCCAAATCGGTTTAGAATCGTTGAGTACAAAACCTTTTTGTAAGATTTTGAAAGCTGTGACCTCTTGCTCAACAAGTACATTTCCTTAAACTTAATTTATAGTTATTTTCTCTTTTCTCTTACCTGGACTTTCCACGTCAGACGACGATCAAGATAAAAATCAAGGCACCGTACACTTTGAGCATGTGGTATGAAAACGCTATCACGTGGGCAGTCTTCACTGCTCCATTACGAATGTCACATGACTAGACTTCGCTTGATTAATCCTAACTTTCCATATAGACAGCCATCCGTTGATTTGGTCCAATTCAGATTGTAGTTTACTTTAAGCCAAAAATGGGTAAATATTTAAAAAAAAATAATTAAATTAAGAAAGAAGCAAATGATACTCATTTTAAAAAATGGAACTCGAATATTTAATTTAAAGAAACTTATGGAAGTTATTCCCGATGGTAACACCTAGAGAAATGTTTTGTTTTTTAATATATTTTTTTACTGCTCAAAAACACCTAAATACAAAAAATAAACTTATAAATAACACAGGAAGAATCGATATATAGATAAATTCACTACGGAAATTATGATAAAACAGAAGTTTACAGGATAGAAAAGATGGTTGGGACGTCACTAATGATGATGTGTACGAGCCGACTACAGGAATTCGACACCGGCTGCTACCAATATAATGTAGACTGGAATCTCGGCAATTGTTACATTAATTCTTTCCCGCTTAACTCAAAAAATCAAAATTAAGGAATTTGATGGTATTATTTTTAAATTTGACGCTGTTTTTTGAAGTCAATTTCATTTTTTTTAAACTACATCAATCATGAGAACATTAAACTATTAGGATATAGGATTATAGGATATCTCTTGGATTAGTTTAAAGTTCATCCTATCTTTATATTTCTTGAAAAAATCTTATTTATCGAACGTTTTTTATATAAAAAGCACGCATTAAGTACCAGAGAGCCGTCTGTATTGAGGTTTCAATAGTTTTTAATCTGAATACTGTCCTTTTTTACTGGGATTGCCTAAACCGACAATAGTTTTTTTCGAAGTATTTTTAAAACCATTGTAAAAATACAATTTATTGTGCTTCTCCAGTAGTGGAAATTGGCCCATTAATATTTATTATTATTAAAATATTATTATTAATATTAAATATTAAAATATTTTACATCTATTTTTAGATTTTAAGTCAATTTTTTTTGAAAGGTTTTTAATCGTAATCTAGTTTTCCTATTTATTAAAATAAATATTTATAATAGGTTTTAACTTAAAATTACATCGGTAACTAATTTCATGGAAAAAAATGTTCTCTTCTTTTAGAAAACAACAGTTAAAATGATGCTTAAATAAAATGACGTCTACTTGTGTTTACCTTTTATTATTTTATATATATTGCTTTTAATGTGATTCAGATAAATTACATTATACCTATTTAATGAGAGTACGTCAATTGTTTTTGACTTACAGCGAAACAAATAAATATCCCATCAAAGAACATTAATTTCTTCCAGACATATTTTGTAAAACAAATTAAAAAAAAAATCTGATGTGGACAAAACATTACTCCCTTTTACTCGTATTAAATTACATTTACACATTTTTAAAAATGAAAAGTACATAGAATTTTATTTCATTAAAAACTTCTGATATTTTTTTATTTTCTTTTTTTTGTTATTAAATTATTATTATCATACATTTTTTTTTTTGCAATGAGAGGTTAATAATTATTAATAAATCAGTATATTTAAATTTAAAAAAAAGTTTCAGAAAAAGGAGATGAAGTCTGATTCGAAGCGATGTGCCTTCTCCAAGATCCAAATATTTCATTAATTAAAATTTTATTTGCTCTGGAACCAAGGAAAATAAGTACCACTTATGCTAGATATATCGTTGAAAAGCTGTCAATAAGAGCGTATTACTGCAGTTAAGAAAAAGTCCAAAATCAAAATTGTTTTGGATTTTGGGATTTTTTAGACACTTTTGGTTCAGTCGATTGCAATCAAAAGGGGTGGGACACAACTAGATGTTACAACCGTTCGAAATACAAAATTTCAACATCCTATGGCTAATCTTTTTTGAATTATGCGAGATACATACGTACATACAGACGTCACGCCGAAACTAGTCAAAATAGATTCAGGGATGGTCAAAATGGATATTTTCGTTGAAATCTGAAAACCAAAATTTTTCGCGACCACAATACTTACTTTACTTCGTACAAGGAAGTAATAAAACAAAAACATAGATCAGTGGTTAAACAAATTAAAATACAGTAATTTGGATTCGGTATGTTGTAATTTTATGTTAAATATTTACAAAGTAAGCATTATTTATATAATATGTTATAATAATTATTATATAAGTCAAAAGATAACGCTGTAAGTCTCGAAATTTATTATTAATATTATTACATTATATGTTAACAATATTACATAATGAATATTGCTATTATAATATCTCTTTACTTGACATCAATTCAGATGTATCGTGGCGTCTTGCAACCTTCATCTATCCTTATTTCCAGGTGGTAGTAATAGTAGTATTAATTCAGCAGCGCTGACTTAACAAATGAGATATTCGCTGAGTAAGCTATACTAGTATATATCATTTTCTATATTGTACTTTGTACGTCTCATTAAACATTTTTGACAAATATAATTTATAGTACAATAATGAATAGAATAATTTTCCTATGTCTCATAATACATAAATTAGCTTCAGGGTGATTAATAGTTAACCAATAATTACATTTTAAAACTAATAATTTTCCCGAATATTAACATAATTTAATAAAATAATCTTTAGAATGTCATACAGTAGAATTTTATTATAATAAACAAATTTATATATATATATATTTATATAACAAAAATTACAACTTCGATATGTTTAATTTTATTTAAATGCTGAAGTGTTTCAAACCGTAATAGGATGTAAAATTAAAACCGTTACACATAAAATAGTGAACACATGTTAATACCATTAGAGCTGTACTCGGATCTTGCAGTTAAAATTTTAATTGACATGTTTGATGCTATTCTCAAATCATTTGTGTTCCGTAGCAACGTTTTAACTTCCAACAAAATTACTACATCCTACATGTTAGTTTATATATCTATGTTAATATATATAACAACATATATAATATATATAACAACGGAATATATATATATTTATATATATATATATAGCCCACGGCTGCTTCGCCTGCGCTATATGATTACTTGTGGATTCCCCTCGCGATCAGGAAATGTTTAGCAGGTTAATCAGGACCTGTCTAGTCAGGAGGCTCTGCCTCCTGTACTCCCAGTGTTCATTAACTTATTGCTTATGAGAATAATAATGATAAGTAAAATTAAAGCCTGATTAATTTATAGAAACCATCATTGTATTGTAATCTCTTCAAAGTAACAGTTTGGTTAGTACAGGATCCACTAATTGGTTTTTAAATTCCCGTCGCGGCTTCGCTCACGAAATATATAATCAGATTTGCAAACAAAAGTTATCGTCAAAATGTTACTAGATTTCATAAAGATTGATTCAATAGCAGTAGCATAAAATAGCAAAAAAAAACAAAAAAAAAACAGTTTACCCCTTAAAAATTAAATTCAAAAACCAAAACTAATTTTTAGACATTTATCTGAAGAAATGCTCAAAAGCCCAAATATAATGAATAGTCGTTTAGTATAGTCCGAAATGTGGAAAATTTTCAATCATTGTTGAAAGGTTTCTACCTTTCTTCACACCTTTCAAGGTCTAATTTAAACAAAATCTATATATTCGTTTTTAGATATTCACATGAAAATTAGACACAACAAAAATCAAACTTATATCTTCATTTGTTACTTAGAACTCCAAAAAATAATAAATTTCATTTTTACTGCATCTAACACTTTAAACTCGGAATTTCATAAAATCCTTCCTCGTGTACATTTGCACCTGAGAAGACGTGTATACAAATTTTCATCAATTTACCTTCAGTAGTTTTTGCTGAGCGTTGATTATGAATCAATCACATGTTCTTTTATATATATATATATAAAATTAATATAAGTAAATGAAAAAAAGAGCACTGTAATGTCCATTTGTCCGATGAGGTAAAAATTCAGACCATACCTGGAACATATATGTATATTTGCCAAGTTTCAAATTTTTTGGTAAACGGTTTTATTTAATTTTTTCAAGGTTTGGAGCAAAATCTGTTAAAAATAATTTTGACGGTAAATCCGATTAACTTAAAACTTTGTAATTTAAAATAACTTAAAAAGTACTTTCATCGTAATAAAGATTAATTTTCTACGACCTCTATCCAGAAAGTAAAAAATTAAATATTGTGAAAATTAACTCTTCCTCTTTTTTAATTTTTTGTAAAATTTAATGCCATCATAGATATAATACATATGCCTAACATAGATATTTTTAAGCCATTTTTGACGAATTAATGTCAAGTTGGTTCTGATATTTTACAGAAAACTTATACTGATAACTTTACTAATTAATTTACGAGTTAAAAAATATTTTTAAGGGCAAAGCGATTTCCGTGCTCACTAACCAACCAAAAGTTAAACTTCACGGAAATTTTATTTACTAAAAATTGATCCCAAACCTTTTTAATAATTAAAAAAACATTAAATAGTTTAAAAACTAACGTATGTAAACTTAATATATATATATATATATATGAAGTTTATTTTTGATTTAAAATGGTGTTGTAATTTTTTTTCTAAAATGTAGGATGCATTTAGGTGATGATATGTTTAGGGTTAACCTAAACTTATATGGGTAGGTTTACTGATTTTTAAAATCATTTAAAAAACATCAATCATCTTGTAATTTATAATAATTTTAAAAAATTAAAAAAAAAAATTACGAATAATTTAAAGAAACATTATAGTACTTAAAAAAATGATTTTATTTTTTTGTAAAAATATATATAAAAGATAAACCGATTACCAAATAAAAATACGTAGTTAATTTATTTGTTAAATTGTTTAAGGGAGAAAAACATTTAAATTCTAGATGTAAATTCAATACAACCTTTTATTCTTACATATAAAATCGTTATTATCCAATAAAGGATTTTTTTTTTTTTGTATTGTACTGTACAGAACCTTCTCTTTTTTTCATTTTAAAATTACCTCTGCGTGTTTTGAACGTATAATGAGCTATCAGTTCAAGCCGATTAAAGCGGATGAACGTCGATAATAGAAGGATGGGAAATTTGAACAGTATAAAAGTTAAAAGGGGAGAATTTTCATGGTATAAAGTAGAATGATAAGAGAAAAGACGTAGAACAAAAATGGTTAGGAGGGGAATTGTTTAAGAGAAAGAGAGGAAAACTGAGGAAAGGGAGAGGGAGAGAACGCATAAATGAGAGAATGTGAGAGAAATTTCTGCCCGGCATTTTAAAAGAGAGTGAGTGATGGTTATAAAATAATACCCGGATGACTAAGTCGGTTCATTGGATGTCATTCGGCTTCGCTAGCTCAGTAGTCAATAGTTCACATACAAGAGACGTGGATGGAATACCACTAGAAATAAATTTAATTCGTAAAGAAGTAAAGCATAAAAATAATAAAAAAAAAACGTCGTCTTTATTTTAAATTACTACCCTGTGCTCTAAGATCCAAATGGGTATTTCTACACTCAAAACTGTCACTCATACCAGGCTTATTATTTTTATTTCCATCATATATTACATTACATCATCACTTCATAAAAAAAAGAAAAAACCTCAGAACATAAACAATTTACGAAAATATTTTTTATACCTTAGTTTCTCTATATTTTACAAACTCAAATAAATATTATTTTTCATTCATACAAAATTATCCGTAAGATGAGAGAAGAGATTATGAAGGAATAAATAAATATGAAGGACACAGTAGTAGAAGGGACTAAGTCGAGTAAATTTTATAGGAAAGCGATTTTAAAGTTTTAATCAATGACATATTTTAATATAATATACACCTTATACACCTATACACCTTATTGTAACAGGCAAAAATGTCTGAAGACTTTAGAAACACTTGGTTGTAATAAAAGTAAAATAGCTTTAAACGGTATTTAATAACACTGAAAAAATAAATTGAAGTACATTTCGTGCAGTGAAATAAAGGACTCAGTCCATGAACTTAACTCCTTTATTCCCACTTAATTAAAAATTAAGTGGGAATAAAAATGAACACTAATATAATGCAAATCATTATATTTATTATTAATAAGAAAGTCTTTCTTATCAAAATTAAATTTAAAAAATTAAATTAGCATATTTAAAAAATAACTAGTAATGAGAAAATTTGTAAAAAAAAAACATTATACAGAAATTTTTATTCACAATGTAGTATTTCATAATAATATTTTAATTTTTATCCACAAAATCTTTTTAAACATTGAAAATCATATCACTTATCTCTTGATATAGGAAGTAAATCTAAAAAAAAGAAAACAATATGTCTGTACTGTGTATACCTAAAACAAGTTAGTCAAGTTAATTATTGTTTTAGGTTGTCAGTTGAATATTTTAACTTACCATCATAACTAAATTCAGGTAGAATAAACTCTCCTTTTGCAAGTCTATCCGTTTCTGGCAACAAATTGGTTGAATTCCTTATTACCTTGATATCCCATTGACCATTAAAAGTTGATCAGAATTTGACAAGTCTTGAGTGTTCCTTTTCGAAAATAATTTCTGTGATAAGTTGCGTAGTAAATGGACACTTTTTATAAAGTGGTATTAGAAAAGATGACTACTGCCGAAAGGTATCTGAGCTTGCTTCAACTACTGCTTCAAAAGGAGACGGCTTTTTCCTGGCATTTTAAAAACTTCAACCCAGTCTTTGATGAATCTTTGATGAATAAGAGCAAAATTCTTATCGCATTCAAGATAAGAATGCCCTTTTATTGGAAATGCCACTTTGTTATAATCAAATCGATGTTTAATATTAATTAAATAATGTAGAAATCATACGAGTGTGTAATTTTTGTTCTGTCCTGCACAAGAATTGCAAAAGATTTGTAATTTTCGTACAGAGCAGTTAAGAAAATTATAACAAAATTTATGTAACTGAACATACATCGTCACTATCTTCTTTCCAATATTTTCAGGATAAAAAAAACAGTGCTACATTCAGACAACACATTAATGTTAAATGAAAACTCGGACAACTTTTGTAGTATACTTCATCGGTCTGGATATTAGGTAATGGTAGATTCTTTGAAAAATCCATGTAAATTGCTTCCGTGTCAGTCCGTTTTCTGATTTCCATTTTAGTCTTTCTCTTTCTGTTATAAAAAGTATCTGCTTTTAAGTTTGTGTTCTTTATTTAATTTTTTTTCAGTTTTGCCAGTTCACTTTCAGTTCTGTTAATATCACTTACATATCACTCTTCTCTAATCGTAGACATTTTACCTTCGCTACATATTCACTGCAGCTGCTGCAGGTATCAGTTCTAGGTAACCCAAAGCTTATATTAAAATTTTTATTAAATATGTCTCGATATGACTCGTATGAAACTACATCTTCAGAATGAGCTTCTTGAAATAAAAAATACATTCTTTTGACATTAAGATTTTCTGAGAGGTCAATTTTTTTGAATCGTTTAAACCGTAGTGATTATTTCTTCCAGGAAAAGAAGCAATGTGCTTTTTAATAATATTTAATTTATCTTTTCCAAATTTCCGTGGTCTGTTTTCATGTTGGCCTCTTTTATCAACCGGACATTTTCCATCCTTTCGTAAACTGGCTACCAAATACTCTACTTTATTTTTAGAAATACCATGAATGGAAATAAAAGCCTTACCACGCACCATAATTTATTTTACTACATTATCAATGCTATAGCGAACTGTACTTATAAGATGCACTATTAAATAGTGCCTCTGCTTCGGACTTCCTTGGCCTTCTTCTTTCTACTGAAAGCACAGCAATCAGACCACATAAATAACTATTTTGCATATTGACAGATTCCATTAAATTGGAATTTTGTAAAATGTCATTTCTACTTTTTTCATGCAGAATATCAAAACATTTCATTGAAAAATTGGAATCTTTACCCATTCCATGTGACATTAGGATAAGTTTATTGTTTACCTCAGACATACAACCATGCTTCTTTCAGTTTCTTGTAGAAGAACCCTGTGGACTTTCACAATCACTCACTCAATTCAAATTTTCATCACCTTCGATTACAAAAAACACTACTTTTATCCTTTCAAAGGTTAAAAAATCAAAATTATTATTTATTAACCAACACAAACCTCGAACGAGTGTTTCTATGCTCAAAACAAAACAAATTAAATTAAAAGTAATGTACAGTGATGCATTCTACAATGATATTGACTGAACTCTTTCCTTCCCTGTACCAGATGAACTGAGTCCTAACTTTCCCTGTACACTGTTTTTTTTTTAAATTGCATTTATTCTGGACTGCGCCTGTTTTTTCCCTATACCAATTATATCAGATTATAGATTACAAGCAGTATTATAGAATTACAGCAGAAACCTATTTATCAAAAAAATTAGACTTAGCCCCTTCTTTTCCTGTGCCCTTCATATGGAATTAAATAATAATTTATAACGCTGAATATAAACTACATTTTAGTCAAATTGGCTTGGTTGATCACAACAGTAAATTTTAAATGAGATGTTTGTTATTCTTGTGAATGATTCTGTCATTTCTTTGACTGACCGTTGATTCATGTCAGGTTATTTACAACAGTTCAGGTCGAACTGAGACTGTAGAGGACTACAACTCGATTTACAAACCGGTGGGTCATTTAAAACAGTTACGGATATGAAATGTAACATACTTGCAAATTTACAAAAGTTTAACTTCTTATTAAACACTTTAACGGAAAAAAAAGAATAAAAACTAGAATACTAATTTTTTTTCTACTTAAAAAAAATTTAATTGACCAAATGTTTTTAGTCTAGTAACTAAAAAAGAATATTTTGAGCTGTTATAATCTTTAAATAACATTTAAATAAAATACAGCAGATTAAGTTATGGCGACCTCCGTGGCTGAATAGGTAGCGGCTCGGGATTTCGTGTGGAGATCCCGGGTTCGAATCCCGATCAGGCATGGCATTTTTTTTACGCTACCAATTTCTACCAGACTAATGACCATAGATGTTGATGCAGCCAAAATAGAGTTCGTAACATTTTTTAACTAGTGGAATCAAACTTCCTCATTGTTCTTTGCACAACTTGACAAATCCCCACTCACGTATCAGAAATTATCCGGACTATTTCCTTGGCATATTTATGCACTAAAAGAACACACTTAACACAGCAATTGTAATTCATAAAACAGAATGAAACACAGTGAAAAAATGTACGTCTAAATACAGCAAGTGTGAACGTCTAAACGCTGTTTCATAATAAAAAAAATTCCGGCCTTTTTTTCCTTTACCAAAAATTTGGTTTAAAAACTTAGAAATTCGTATTCACTGCTTTTTTTTAAAAAAAAAACAAAAATCAAATATTTTTTTGAATTTTTATTGGTACATACGATTTCTATAACTTTAATATAAGCCTGAAAATGATGTAATTAACTTATGATAAAAATATGGGAATGTATTTTTATTCTTAATAAAAATTGACTAATGTTAAAAAAGTGTGATCAGTTTTTTCTCCGTTATTTGAAACATGAAAATATATTTGAAGAAAAAAATAACAGTTTAGTGGTAGATGATTACATTTTAAAATTAAGAAAGGTATCATAATACCTTTGAAAAATTTTTCAAAAATTACAACTGTATAATTTTTTATTGCTTTGCATGAAGCATACTTTTGTATTTTTATTTCTTTTAATTTTGATACGTATAATTATAAAACAATCAAAATTTGATAAAAACTGCTCATATTAATAAATTAGCATATTTTACTCGAATGAAAGATACGAACTAGTTATTTGCTACTCTCTAGAACGTGACACAATTTAAACATAGAAAATAATGTCTTTTTTAAACAAATTATTTCCGTAATTAACTCTTCCGTATTAATGCTATGGTAAAAAGCGTAGATTTTTTATTTATTTTTAGTTGAATGTAATTAAATATTAACTTTTATCAGGATACGGTTAAGATTCCATGAATTAAGATGAACATTTTACTTTCTCCCGGCAGTAGTTGTACACGAAATAAGGGAAATGAAAGCATGGTAATCAGATCAGATTTTTCTAAACGGGGTTTTTTGATATTTTGATGTTTCATTATCCCTCTGACCAAAAACACAATTGTAGTATTAAAAAATTCCGGTAGGTACGTATGTAGTCGTGCATACGTACCTACAATACATATATATATGCGTTAGCCTGTTTTTACTTGAGATTTCCACACCGGATGGGCCGAGTAAAATAAAATTTGGTAAGATCATTTCAGTATAAGTGATATTGAGGCCATTTACTTTTGGTTACAACCATTCAAGGAGATATGTACGTTATGGTTCCCTTATCTCAAAATTTTGCTTAAAGTTCTGGGAAACCTTTCTGGTAATTTAATCCATCTTAGATAGCTAAATTAGTGACGTGTGTTCGCGGCTCGATCAGGATATTGAGAGATTGACAAGTGAAAATGTTTATATAATTACTATTTATTGGTTTAAGAACAAATAAAATAAGCCAAATCAATAATAATGACAATAGTATAACAATCATAAAACAAAAAATTAAAAAAAAAACTATAGTAATATAACAACAATAATAATAATAATAACAGACAAAAAATAAAACATTCCACAATATTAATTAGAATAATGACTATAATGGCAACAGTAAACAATAATAATATTAAATGTCAATTACAAACAAATAATCATAAATGTCAATAAAATAACAAACAGAGATTGCATACAAAACAGAATTTAAAATACTCGTAAGGATTTTTTCACAGCTAGATAAATAGAATGGTAAAGCAGAATTCAGTCCATTGACAAAAGACATTAGCATGACCTCTATTCTTAACACTTTTAACCGCTAGTCTTGTATTAACAACAAAAGTACAATAGATAAGACAAGTATAAAGTCTTTCGCTAAAAATACCTTTGCTGTTAACAAATAAAACTACACTAACAGTTTATGAATGAAATTTAGTACATTATCTCTTTCACGTATAGTAACTCACCGACCCATTTCTTGTTTTCTTATACTGGAGTTACTTGTGGCGTCACCTTAGCTGCATTCAACCTGCACTCGAGATTCGCTCCTTCACTGATCTCCTCGCAGAATACTCTAGCGGACTGATTCGCAGAACTAACATCTGCAGACTCTCATCTCGCAGATTGTCCTGGTGGAACTGACTTTTTACTTGTCTTCCTCGGAGTATTTATACTCCTATCTTCTTTTCCTGCCGGACCAGACCCCAGTTGAGCGTGAGAACGATCGACCGAGCCCTTTGGTTTCCATGTATTCCTAACCTTAGTCCGGTAACTCTTCTTACGGAACGAACATCTGCTTAGATGTATCAGTGGGCAATATTACAAAAGACGATTGTTAAACTAGCCTGTTACTACCAAAGGGGTTTCTTTTAGCCCCTTTTTGGATTCCTCCCATTGTTATATTTTTTACTACTTTCTTCTTAATTGGTAGGAATCCGTTACTCAGCTCGGCTGTACTAGTCTAGTTACAGTTGTGTTTGATATGTTTGGTTTTATTCAGACTGAGGGAGCAAAAAAGAAAATCACTTTCTTTTATGTCGTTTTTGGTTTCAGTCACATTCTTTTACTAATAAATTCCATTACATTACCATGCCACTTGATTATCTCATTTACATTATATTTACAGTTTAGTTATGTAAAATAGAAATTTCATTCACAGATTGATTTCTTTGATTTTTACGTCATTTTGACTGTTATCTTCATACTGGATTAACAAATTTTTGCCAAGTTTTACTCGATAACTTCTGAATACGAGTTATTGATGCTAACTACTTTGATTGCAAATGATTGGAAGGAGAGATACGGACACACAGGTACCATACCTGAAAATTTATTCAAATACTAGAATAATTTTGTTTTCCTAATTCTTTCACTTACGGACTTCTCCTAAGGAACATTAAACACAGATATATATATATATATATATATATATATATATATATATATATATATATGTGTGTGTGTGTGTGTGTGTGTCTAAAAATGACTAAAGTTTTCCAAATTTATAAATGCTAGACTTTAAACACAGAAAGGTTTTTTGAAAATTATTACGTTTTTGTTTTAGACTTTATTGGAAGTGGTATAAGATTAGAGAAAACTTTACTTAAGCAAATTTGATAAGCTTACAAATATAAATATTTTTAGAATTTTTTTTGAAATTTATTCTCCACCACTTTTTTATTTTTCTTTGTCACTTTAAGGGCAATTAATATTTAAGAAGTTTTGACATCTATAATATACCCCGGACCCAAAATAAGTAGAAAATCTTTCATTACAATCATAAAAGTAAAAGTTATACTTTATTTTTTCAATATTTTTAATGATTTCTTTATATTTATTATTTTTTGTTAAGGAACACTTGTTTAAAAAAAGTTTTACTAAATTGTCCCCGCAAAGAAAGATAGCTCCCAAAATCAATTTTTTTTTTAATAATTGAAATATGGAAATTTTGATGCATACATTTTATTTTGAAATCTTTATAAAAAATATGATTAATTGATATAGCTGATATACTGTAACTGATATAAAGAATAATGATTAATATAAACCCTACTGATACATGTGTTTTTAAAAAATTTAAAGAAATTTTTAAAAAATTCTGAAAAATCTTTTATTTCTACTTATATATAAACGTTTATTATGAAAATGAAAATAAGATTTTTAGCGACTGAATGTTATGTAAGAGATAAAACACCAAATTTTCTTTAAATTAGATAGATAAATAAATAAATAAATAAATATTGTTTGTTAATTGCTTTTTGTTATTTATAAGTGGACAAGAAACCTTTTGCTAACATCAGAAAGGATACAAAGGTCATGAAGGTAGTTGACAGAATAGAATAGGCAGTCTACATAATGGAAGAATGTTTCATTAAAGGCAAGAGAACAAACTTTGTAGCAAATTGATAAGTTAAATGAACGTTTAGGTAAGAATAGTACAACAGATAGGGTCACATAATTCAGGAGTCCTTCTAAACACTATACTCATACTCTTACAGCTACTGCTACCAAATTTAGTTGGAACTAATATAAGGATGAGGAATACGTACAGTAAAAGAAAAGAAGGTAGACGATAACGAAGGAAGGGATTGATAAAGAAAAAGCAGGTATAAGAAAAGATAATATGAACAAAAAAGAAAGAGAAAGATAAGAAAAAAGAACTAAGAAAGGTAGACGAGCAGGTTTTCTGAACTTTTGAACAGAAAAAAGTCAAACAATTCTCTGTCTAACCAATAAAACTTTAACAAACAATTTCCTCTAACTGAATCTGACCACATTTTTCTTACTTGAATGTAACTCTTTAGATCATAAAGAAGACAAACTATTAATTCAATAGCTTTTTTTTACAAAATTATATTACAACAAACAATATAAATTAATTGGTAGAGATGATTAGTTGAAATTAAAATCATTCATTATCGTGTGTATTTTTAATTCATTCTCACAACATAAATTATCTCATCCCCGCAAAATGCAAATAAAGAACAGATTGATCTACTAATCTTAATAGACTGGTAATACAAGTAAGTACTTTACTTAGCATGAACTAAGAATCTCTTTAAAAGATGATTATGTAGAGTCTTACGAAGAAAGGGAAAAATCACAGGATTAGTTATACAAAAAAGAAAAAAGTAAGTATATATACGCGAATTACAAGGAGTTTATAAAAACCATTTCAAGCATTTAGGGGATGGTACTATACATCCAAATAAAGAAAAATACTTTATCACTATTTGTCCGAGAACGCTTGGTTTACAGGTTACCCGCCATTTTGTACTTTTAACATAAAAATTTATTTCTCAGGAATAGGTAATCGTAACAAGCTGAAATCTCATATACTAATAGCGTACCTAGAGGTTTACTTGTATAAAGATAATGAACCTGATCACTGAATCCATTTCAAAATGGCGGTCATGTAAATATTATATTCCTAATATCATTGCAATCGCTGGTTTATTTAAATTTTATGTTATAAAAAAAAATGTTAAACCTTTTATGACAAAGAAAATTACACCTTATGTATTCAAATCCATTCTAAAATAACAAAGTTAAGGCAAAAAATTCTTTAAGTGAGTCACTAGAAATTTTCATTTCTTCCCGAATAATATTAAGTAACTCGATACGATCTCAACGGGAATTATTATTTTTTTTGTTATCATGTAATAAATTAAAATAATTTAGTAATGTTAAAAATATTACGATAAAATAAAATATTATTGAAATAAACATAACAAGCCTTTCAGGACTGAGTCCTGAAAGGCTTCGTTTCCGAGTCATAGATTGTGAATAATTTAGCCTTGATTTCTTCTCCGAACGTAAAATGAAGCCATTCTGAATTGCTTAGAACTTAAACTAAGGATAAATTTGAAAGTTTTATATGGCTTTAGATATGACCTGAATAAAAAAAGATTTATAAATTTATCTTTATCAAACTTTTGGAAAAAGTATTGTAAAATATAAAAAAATTAGTTCGTAAAACCCATTTTCTTAGGTTTGGCGTACAAAAACTGTGTTAAATTATCATTAATTCAAATATTTTTTTCAAACTATATTTGTAGAAAATTTATATTATTAATATTAGCTGAACATGAAGAAGAATTTCAGAAATTTAAATTTTATTTTAAAAAATGCAGATCGAAACGAGGCTGAAAAATACTGTATTTTAATTTGAAACCAAAAGAAGAAATATTTTCATTATTGGAAATAAAATCACTTATTAAAAATAAATAAATAAAATGTATAATATTAAATAATGCGAGTAAAAAAAAAAAATGTTAATTGGAATCAAAATATAAAGCCATTTAAATTTTTTCAAATTTTTCCTTTTGAGTTACGTAGAAAAACCTTATAATGAGATTATCAAATATACTTTCCCTGCAAAATAAAGAAAAAGCTCATTGAAATCGATAATTTAATAAAAATTTAAGGGTTAAACCTAAAAGAAGAAAAACACAAGGATTAATTTGAAAACCTCTTCTTTCTGCTGAAGTAAAAAATGAAATCAAAATTTATATGAAAAAGAAAATGAAACTCAACGAAATCGATGCATTTGATGAAGACCATTTTCTATATATATATACAGTGGTACCTTGAGACACGAATGTCCTAACATACGAATGTTTTGAGATACAACATGAAATATTCTAAAATTTATACCTCGACATACAACGAAAAATTTGAGATACGAATTTGCGATGTGCGAAAATTGCATAGGTGATCCCTAGATGGCAGAGCGTTCGCTTAGCTTTCCTCCCGCCACTTCTGCCCGCTATGTCGCTCTGTTTGGTTGTTGAGACCACAGTCCTCTGCATGGCCGCCACGACGTGTTATTCGCTTTGTTTGTGCCTGTTTTTCGTATCTAATGTTTGGATAGTATATATACTGTACTCTGAATATTTTGTTATTTTAACCATGGGTCCCAAAGTTAAAGACAAAACTGGTGAAAAGAAAAAGCCTAAGAAAATGATCTCAATGGAAGCGAAACATGAAATTATTGCAAAGAATGAGCGTGGCCTTCGTATCATCGACTTGGCAAATGAGTATGGCCGCAATCCTTCTACAATATCCACGATCATCAAGCAGAAGGAAGCGATAAAGAAGCTGCAACCTTCCAAATGCGTCACCATTATTTCAAAACTACGAACAAATATACATGATGAGATGGAACAGCTACTTTTATTATGGTTTAAGGAGAAGCAATTGGCAGGTGACTCTGTTTCTGAAGCGACTATTTGTGAGAAGGCTGGCGCCATCTTCCAAGACCTCAAGCGTGATGTAACCGAGACGGAGGGAGAATCACCGCAAGGCGGTGAGGAGTTCAAAGCTAGTCGTGGCTGGTTTGACAATTTTAAGAAACGAAGTGGAATTCATTCAGTTATTCGTCATGGAGAAGCATCTAGTGTAGATATTAAGGCGGCTGAAAATTTCATTAAGGTTTTTGAAAAACTCATTAGTGAAGAAGGAAACCTACCGCAACAAGTGTTCAATTGTGACGAAACAGGGTTATTTTGGAAAAAAATGCCTAGGCGCACGTTTATCACGGCTGAAGAAAAGAGTCTACCCGGCCACAAGTCTATGAAAGATAGGCTAACGTTTGCCCTTTGCGCTAACGCTATTGGGGACTTCAAAATAAAACCGTTGCTACCGCTCGGAAAACCCAAGGGCCTTCCAAGCTTATAAAGTTAGGAAAGAAAAATTACAAGTTCTGTGGCGTGCAAACAGTAAAGCATGGGTGACCCGTCAGTTTTTTTTTTGAGTGGATCAACATAGTTTTTGGGCCTTCAGTGAAGAAATACTTAATCGATAATGGTCTACCGCTTAAGTGTGTCCTTCTGTTGGATAATGCTCCCGCTCACCCTCCTGGCCTTGAGGATGACCTTTTAGATAAATTTAAATTTATTAAAATTGTCTATCTGCCACCCATACAACGTCTACCCTTCAGCCCATGGATCAACAAGTTATCTCCAATTTTAAGAAACTTTTCACAAAACATCTTTTCAAGCGTTACTTCGAAGTTACTGAAAATACGAACCTAACATTGAGGGAGTTTTGGAAGAATCATTACAACATTGTGATCTGTCTTAAGCTTATAGATATTGCCTGGCAAGGTGTTACCAAAAGAACATCGAACTCAGCTTGGAGAAAATTATGGCCAGTTGTTGTTTTAAAACGAGAGGGATTTGAGGGATTCGAACCTATTGAGGAGGTGATCGTATCCATTGGTCGCTCCATGAGCCTAGAGGTAGACGAGGCAGATGTTGCTGATCTCATTGAGGAGTATGCTGAAGAACTCACGACGGAGGAGCTGAAGGAGTTACAGAAGATTTCCCACTCGGGGGTAATGATGGAACTCCGCAGTGAGGAGGAGGTCGAGCCGGAGGAGAAACTTACTTCACGTGAAATTAGTGATATCCTTGGCAAGTGGCAGGAAGTGTCTGATTTTGTGGAAAAAAGACACCCAGAGAAATTGTCTACAGGGAGAGCGAGTGCCTTATTTGATGATAGGTGTCTCACAGTCTTTCGTAACATTATAAAAAGAAGGCAGAAACAGACCTCTCTTGATCGTTACCTTGTGAAGGTCTCACTCAGTGAAAGTCAGGAAAGTGAGGCCACGACGTTAAGGCCCGTTCAAGGACGTTCAAGGCCCGACGTTAAAGTGATGATTAATAAACATTGTGTGTTATTAAATAAATTAATAAATATTAAATAAATTAATAAACATTATGTGTGTTATTTATATACAAATTGTGTATATTATATGTAATTTAACTGTGTTTTGGGTTAGTTTCATATCGCTAGAACGCATTAATATATATTACATTATTTTAAATGGGAAAAATTGCTTTGAGATACAATTTTTTTGCCATACGACGATGATCACAGAACGAATTAAATTCGTATCTCAAGGTACCACTGTATCTTTATAAAAACATAGCGGATGATTTGAGAATCTCTTCCTCTTTGAAGACGTTTAAAAAGAAATTGAAGATAAAAATAACTGATAGTTACAGAAATGTTTCGAAAATGTATAATTTACTTTCTTTCAAAGAAATAAACAGGATTTTACCTAATTATAGTCGCTTGACTGCATTATAGATATATTTTATTGGGTATAAAACATACTAGGTCTGACGGGATTAGATCATACAAACTCATTTCCGGATAAAATGGGAGAAGATACAACTCCGCCACGAAGGTTGGTGAATGATACAAAAAAAAAAGAAACTGCTATTCTAGTGGTAAATATCTCTTAACGAACTAAATTAAAATTAACCTAAACTGAACTGATGAGTTATGTAACGGTTTAATAAACTTCATTTGATTACAAATTTTAATTAAATTGCAACTTTTTATATGTTAACTATAATTGTTTGTTAAACAACAGTAAAATAAATAGCTTTAATTATTTGTATAATGTAAGAAACTTCCTGTTATGAGCATTCTTTTACAAAAAGGCTTTTGTATTGTAATAAAATTACATTAATTTATAGAAGCTTATTACCTCTTTTCCGAACATTCACTTTTATAATATTTACACCTAATTAAAAGTGGAGTGTAATGTTATATTACAATTTATTTCAACATCCTTATTAAATTAAAGATGAAAATATTTTAATAATACATAAAATATTTGTTTTTTAGGTATTACTTATTAATATCCAAACAAAAAATATTCATAAAGTAAATGGAAAACACTAGTATTATTTAAATAAAGAAATTGTTAAAGATCATAATAATAAATAAACTTCATTTTTATTTGTCATCATAGTGGGTAAGTCTCAAACATCTCTGATTTTACAACTTGATTTAGAGTCCAGTATTTTGCTTTCTTTAAAATTCTACATTCTCATTATATCTGGACAATAGATACAAATCTTTTTATATCTATATCATAAAAATCGTTTCAACCGTTTCAAAATTATAAACATATAATTATTGAAACAAACCGTGGTTAAATATTACGCTTCTCCGGTAACAATTTTGTTTTAAAATATTTCTTGTAATTTTATTTTTTTCTATCAGAAAATAAATTATAACAAGTGTATTAAATTACATGAAATTTATAGATACGGTGACGTCATTTTATGTTGTTAGTTTTATTTTTATTTCAAAAGTAATGAAATTACCAAAAAACCGACGAAAGTAATGACATAACCGACAAAAAGTTACAAAATGACGGTAATTACGAACTAAAATTATAAAGAATGGAAGTAAGGTAAAATTCAAAAGTAGGCTAGGGCTAAGCGGAAATGCTTTTACAAAGAAAAGAAATTTATTACTAATGTAGATCTAGAAGTTATTCTAGATAGTAAAAAAAAAAGTATGTATTAATAGTAGTATTAATTATATGTGTTGCATAATTTATTATGATTTGTTTGGATTAAAGCAATTAGAATGAAAATATGGAAAGCAAGAAAGATAAAATAAAAGACTGTTTGTTAATTTAGCGTTGAGTTACAGGAGAATGTTGAAAATTAGCCGGGTCGATGAAGTTTAGAAATGAACATGTTTTAAGATAATTAGGAGAAAATATGTTAGTGGTAGAATTTTATAAAGTAGGTAGTGTGTAATACAGTACAGGGTGTCCAAAAAAGAACTCCGCGGTTTTAAATTAAATCTACATTAGAATTTAGAATTAAAAATGTATTTGTTTTATAAGATGAAATGTTTTTTTGTACTTCTTAATGTAACTCGATACAAGCACCGTTTACTGCAGACGTCACACCGGTAATCTATTTCTTTCCACATTCTAGCGAGAATTCCTGCAGGAATGGCTTCCACGACTTCTGTAATTTTTAGGCGCAGGTGATCGAGTGACTGAATTTTTAGATGATATACTATCTCTTTTAAGTAGCCCCAAAAGAATAAATCCATCGGAGACAAAATGGGACTTCGCAGCGGCTAAGAAATAGGAGCTTCTCTTCCTATCGAACCATCTGGAAACCTTTCATTGACAGTAGTCCGTACAACGTATGCATGATGTGGAGGTGCTTCATTCTGTCGCATAAGAGGTCATGCTTTCGAAGACCCCTCGGTACACCATGTACCTTTGACGGCCCGACAACCCAGAGTCTTTCCGGGTAATCCTCCTAAGTTTGTGCATCACTGAGACGGCGTCCGCCGCTACTTGCCTAATGTGTTTGCTAAAACGCAACTTTTCATCAAATAAAACACCTGTACTTATGAACTCTAACTCGGCTGATTACACAGCCTTTATACTTAATATGGGAGTTACGACTGTACGATAATTTGTCTGCGCCCTTGAGAAGCATACACTTCGTCTTGGGCACAGACGATTTTTATCTTTAAACTTTGAATGTCCATCCAGCCCTCTGCGGTTGACAAGGCCGTTTGCGCCCGGTTTTCTGGCTGTGGTCGTGAATTACCAAGAACTAAAAGGAGACAGATATCGGCGAAAGCCTGAGCCATGACCCCTTCTGGAAATGTCAATTCCAGAAATCCGTCGAATACCAGATTCCACAACAGGGAACCGAGAACGGAACCCTGCTGGCTTCCCCTAATAACGGATATTTCCACAACTAGGTGCACATCCTTAAACAGAGCCATACGGTTAGACAAATAGTCACGTAGCACGGCGGCCTGCAGGGAAACGGGAACATTGCGGCGTTCCAACTCATAGAGGACAGAACTCCAACACAAGTAAGGAAATACTGTCTATATGTACTGTCTATATGTACTATATGTACTGTCTATATACTGTTTATATGTCTATAAAAATTGCCAAAACATATTTACAGTCGGCGCTTTCCACCTCGTCAAAAGCATTTAAGATGCAAACCTCGGTGCCAACCCCTTTTGTGAAGCCATACTGGCCTCGATTTAGAAAACTTCAATGCTTTCCCAGAGCCGTTCCACAACCAGCCTTTCAAGCAACTTCCCGATTACCGGCAAGAGGCTGATGGGTCGATAAGTGCCGACCTCAGTAGTATGCTTTCCTTGTTTTAAGAGCACCCTCACCAACAGGGTTGCGCTGCAACTCGCGAATGGAGTCTTGCCATAACTTAAGTCTGGCTGCCTTGATGGCATGAACATACTGATTACGGGCTAGCCGGTAGATCCACAGACCCTCAGCGCGCACGTCATCATCGATAATCACTGTTAGGGGACGACGCTGGTATCTTCTCCTAGCGGAAGGAAGGGTGTATCAGTGCGCCAAACATCAAGATTATGCATATAAAATTATCCGTTTTTAATAAAACAAAAACCAATACAAACTTTTCTTCCAAAGCAATATTTAGACTTTTGTACTAACTTTTTCCCACTCTTCACTGCAAAACAAGAGGGTATTGTATTATACAATACAAGTTGACAAAAGGCTTGTAATTTTACAAGAAGATTAAGCAAGCTGTCAAATAAATAAAAATTACAGAGTTAAATAAATGTGTTAAAGCCTGTTTTAAAAATCTTTTTTGCTATTCGAAAGGTTGTTCTCTAAACCTTTTTTTTCATTTTTTTATAACTAATTGAATAATAGCGTTAATTTTTTTATTCATTTTTTTAAGGTTTTGTTTTTATTTTAACTGTCAGGATCATGTTGCATATTAAAAAAAAAAAAATTGATGGACACCTTTTGTCAAAACAATTGTGTAATGTGGACTTCCTTGTACGCCTATTAAATTACATATACAGAATTTTTATATTCAGAGGTTAATAATTATTGATGAATCAATATATTTAAATTAAAAAAAAAGTTTAAAAAATAAGAAATGAAGTCGGATTCGAACCGATGTGCCTTCCCCTTGTACGATTCAAATATTTCATTAATTAAAACTTTATTTGGCTATAACTCTGGAACCAATGAACGTAAGTACCACTTATAATATATTTTGAAAATCTCTCAATGAGTGCTGATTACTGCAGTTAAGAAAAAGGCCAAAATACAATTTCTTCTGGATTTTCGGCTTTTTGGGCACTTTTTGTCCAATCATTGCAATCAAAGTTGGAGGTGCACAACTAGATGTACAGCAGTCCTAAATCCAAAATTTCAACATTATACAGCTAATCGTTTTTGAGTTATGTGAGATACGTACATACGACCGAACAGACGTCACGTTCAAACTAGTCAAAATATATTCAGGGATGGTCAAAATGGATATTCGCATTGAAATCTGAAAACCGAAATTTTTCGCGATCACAATACTTCGTACAAGGAAATAAAAAAAAAAAAAAAATGTAAAATTGAAAACAAAACTTCTCGCTAGATTTTTTCTTGAACATCTAGCTGCTTAAATGTGTATAAGCTATTACTGTTACTATTTTATTAGTATACAGCTGAAAAAACGAGTACATTCATTTCAAAGAGTCAAAGATCAGAAGAACGACCAAAAATTTACATGTTAAAAATTAATTTTGTTAATAATACGTTCGAGAGAAAGTTGGACGTTAAGTTTCAAGGTATGTGTCCAGGCTTGATAAGCATATTAATCATCTCGCTTTAAATCTGCTAGATAACAGCTAGCACGTTAGCAGACTAAAACGGCTCCATGTACATGATCTTGTTGATGACCCGGTATGATGATCCAGTTTGATGGCTTGGTGCTCACGTTTATTGTTTCTTGGCTGTTTCAAATTTACTGTTTTATTTAAAGTTGTTATTTATTTTATTGTCTTAATGTTAATGTTGACCGGACATTCATCAAACGTTATATTATTTATACTATACTATTATTTTTTTATTACTTGAAGATTATCATTGGGTGATCTTCTTTCACGTGATGTCAGTCATACGACTTACTTATAGCTTCATAGAAGCTGATCGTAAGTAAAAGGAAATCAGCAAAAAAAAAAAAAAAAATTGTAGAAACCAAAATTAATAATTTTATAATAATAAATTTGTTTATAAAATTATGTTTTCAATCGTAGATAATGAAATGTGGGAATTTATTCTTACAGGTCTTTTAGTATTAAAATAATAACGGTATATTTTGTGTAACTTATTTACTAGGGTTATGTTTCAAAGTGTGCTCCCATTTTCTCTCTGTAGATGGAAAAGGTTAAATCGTTGTAAATGACTGTTGATGCTCCACCAGTAGTCAGTTATGATGCGTATCTTTAGTTTAATGATTTACGGACGAGAAATTTTACTTTAATCTTCTATTTTAACTTATAAAAATAAACTTATATCTCAAGTTTATTTAAAGTTGACAGTAAGGCCAATATAAAACCTGTATTACAAATTTTTTTAATAATTTTTGTTACGAAGTTTCTTTTAATATTTTCACATCTACTCATTTTTATCGATCTTTTTTAACAATAACTTTATTGTAAACAAATTCAATTTTATAAAATTTATTTTTAAAAATATTATAAAGGTCTTGAGGTATTACCTGGTTATAAATTAAAATATATACATATATATTTTTTAATTAAGAATTAAAATTTTCTACTGAATTTGTTTTATTATGATTATTAAAATAAAGTTTAAACTAATAACCTCAAAATACGTTTGCATGACCATAAAGTACGTAGAAGTTGTTAATGCATGTGTATATATATATATATATATATATATATATATATATATATATCTTGTATTATTTTTAACATACGCCGTTTTCAAATCTCTATAGATTGTTATTAAACTTTGAAAGTAAGATTATTTAGCTAAGTAGGTATTTGTGTTGTATACAGCTAAGGATATCATGCGTACATTTGTTTGTGGTTATAACAAGACCTGCAGTCCCTGGAGTTCCCAATTATTAATGTTCTAACAATGTACGGTGAAAATATAATAGGCCTAAATTATTATATCATAAATAACAGATTGTTTAAATAAAATTCATATCTTTGTTTTGTTATTTTCTCTATGTTAAATGAAAATAAAAATATACACATTTAAAACATTCATATTTTCATTAATTCATTAAATATTTTAATCGGCAGTTAGTTAAAACACAATATATATCAGTAAAGCCAACTTGCTCTACTTAACAACTAATGCCATATAAAGAGGAGATTATAGGATTATGACATATTGCTATGAGGTGGAATGCACAGGTATCTAACGTTACGTTATTTCAATACATGAATATTTATTACAGAAATGTGTTAACACTACGTCCAACATATTGTACAATGTATGGTACATTAGACATTTCCTGAGTATATCTATATTTATTTAGATTACAAAACTCTAAATTTAGCTATCTAATACTTTTATTATATACCAAATCTAATTACATTTTACATTTCAATAATATATACATATATATATATGTCTGACACACCCGCGTGCGTGCGCATGTGTGAGTGTGTTATTTAATCCATCGTATTTAATATTTAATAAACGATCCAATAGTATTTTGTTTTATTATTTCTTTTTTTTTAATTATCCTTTTAATGAATAATTTATTAAGTTTTCTCTTTTGATGAAAACGGACTGAATACTACATATGAAAACATGTTCAATCCTACAGAAATGCGACATACGGTGTAGTAATAAATACAGACAGAATATTTAATTACATTCTTTTAACTTAGTTTTTTCGTTATTAGTGTTAGCTTTTTTTTTTTTTTAATATGTATATTTAAATGGTGTGATTTAAAGTAGTATAAAGTATATGTATAAGTAGATATACATATAATAAGATATAGATATATGTATAAGTATATATATATATATGTATATAAAACAACAACCCGTGAGTCAGTCATAATCAACGCCCAGCAAAATCTACTGAAGGAAACTTGGTGAAAATATGTATACACGTTCTTCTTACCGTGCAAGTGCACACTAAGAAAGAAGTGTCTAAGATTCTAATTTAAACAATTACAACTGAGTAACAATGAGATTTATTATTTATATTTTTTTTTAATTTATCGGTAAAAAATAAAGATTTGTTTTTTTGTGTATGTTATAAAAACCAATTTGGAGATTTTCTGAATTCAACCTTGAAAGGGTGGAGAAAAGTAAAAAAAGTTTTGAACATTAATTGCATATTTTTTCCATTTCCGATTATACTAAACGAGATATTCAGTAGATTTGGATTTGGATTTGTGAATACTCTTCAGATAAATATCTAAAGACCATTTTCGGTTTTTTGTTTTTTTAGTTTCGATTTTTTAAGGGGTGCGATGTTGTACAACGCGGCGGCTCAACCAACAGAGCCACTGTCGTGTGGCTCATACAACCTTACTGTATGTGCGAAGCGACTGACTGCACCTGCAAGTTACTAGACAAAAAGGTATAAATTGACCACGACGGGAAACGCAAGTAACCTTACAGAGCGGGCGAAGCCGCGACAGAGATGCTAGTATATAGAGTATACTAGCATATATATATATATGTGTGTGTGTGTGTGTGTTTGTTGTATATGTTTATTTTTTCAAAGATTAAAACGAATCGACATCCCAACCAAGAAAATTACTATTAAATTAAAAGTAAAATTATGACAAATAAAGTAACAATACACCATTTAAATTAATGTAAATAACAGTACTGGGAGAAAAATAGGAACACAAACTCCTTATAATATTCTTTGGTAAGGAAGAAATAATTTCTTAAAATAAAGGAATAACAAATTAATAAATAAACATATCCTGATTTCACTTTGTAAATTATCACAGATGGCTTACTTGACGTCCTACCGGAGGAAGATAAATAATAAAATTCGTATAGAAAACGAATTAAAATTACAAATTAGAAGGAAATACCGGATCTACGAAAAAGAACTCCGGAGTTTGAAGATTGAATAAAATCTTTATTTTTTAGCACTCTTGTGTCTTATGCGTAATGCTGAAGCGACAGTAATTGTTTTATTTTACACATTTTTGTTCTTGGCTTAATTTTATAAACGAGGATCTTCCCGATTTTGTAAAAGTATTATCTGAATCGCTGAAAAAATTATATTAATTTTATAATCAATTAAAATAAACAGAAATTAGAAAAAACATTTTTCTATTATGAGCTCGGTCTTCAATACCATGGAGCCGGCACAAGAGAAATCACAGTTTGTGTATTGATTCGCAGATTCAAAATCGACGTCAACTAAACATCTCTGAAAACACTCTTCATGATTTTGTTTGCGAACCATTGAAACTTAGGGCTAATAAATTGCAGCTACTTTATAGAGTTAAACCTAACGATCAGACACGTAGAGTTTACTTTGTAATACCGTGTGTCTACATGGCATTTTATTTTTTGATGGAAAATATTTCATGTTCATGGAGTCATGGAATCGCCATAATTATCGAGTATATGGCACAGAAAATCAGTGAAAATTGTCCTTAACTATCCGAAAGTGAATGTCTGCTGTTATACCACGCATAATCTTATTTTGGGCCAATTCTTTCCGTAAGCAGACCATTACGGACATATTAAAGAATTTTGTGTTTCCGCAGAAGGGCTAAATTTTCTAACTGTATATAGTCACTTCACATAATTCGTAAGTAATGCGGACTGCGCTGAACGACAGATTCCCAGAAGGCCGGATAGACAGAGAAGCTCTCATTTCTTGTCACCGTGAAGTCCCAGTTTAACCCCGATGAATTTCTTCTTTTCGGACGACATAAAAGAAATCGTACAACAAGAAAAAATCTAGCCACTCGATCACCTGAGCCAAAAAATACCAGCGGCTGTTGAGGCGATTCTTATAGACATTTTCACCATTTTGATGGCTCAGAGTTCTAACAGTGCTCACATTGAGTTACATTAAGAGGTAATAAACAACTTTCGAATTTTTGCTTCCGTGTAATAAAACACATAAATTTGAAATCCTTATGTATTAAAATAAATTTAATTTAAACCTCGTAGTTTTTTGGGACACCAGATAGAAAGAAACGAAGTTGTAACTGAAGCATAAAAATTATGAAAATATTTGGTATATCCAGAATTATAATAAAAATTAATTTGATAGAAATTTTTCAGACGTTAAGACCTTAGTATACTATTAGGATCTTATAATTAAGGAAACTAGATATATCTTTGTGATAAGGAAATTGTATTTTACCAGTTGACTAGATTTGACATAATTACAAATCCAGATTAAAAGATAATTGATAATTATCACCACTAAGGTTAATTATCCAACCACTAAGGTGGGATAATTATCACCACTAATTGAATCGATCACTAAAGTTTGATTATTGTTTAATATTTATTATGGAATTATTATTTATATTTATTTTTATTTTTTATTAGTTACCACACATATTCCCATCTAAAATTTAATATTGGAGTTACTTTAAAGTCAAAATGGATTTTTCAGAATACAAAACTTGATCGTAAATGTAAACTATTTCGATAGATGTTTTGAAAATTAAAATTTCTGAACTATCATGCATTTCTATTTGCTATAGAAATGCATGATACATACAATCTTTATTACAAAAAAAAAAAAAAAATCGCTTGTGCCAAACTAGGCAACTCAATTTTTTTCTTGCATAGCACTGTAAATAGTAAATAATAAAATAGTAATACTTCATTTTATGAGAAATAACATTAACCTGCTTGTTTCAACTTTCTGAAATTAGGTAATTATATAATTCTGAATTTTTTATATACTCCTTTAAATTATACAAATAAATATCAATTAAAGCCTTTCAAATCGTTATATTATTGCGTACCAATTTTATTTATTATTTATACATAATTACATATGAAATATTCAATTTAAAAAAAATTATTCCTCTTTTAATTAATTAAATTGAGATAACTAATTTTCTTTTAACTTATTTTACCAAAATTAAACATTCACCGTAAATTAAGTAAACATATAAGTAATTTATTAGTTAATGTTTGTTAAAAATGTAATAAAAAACAACAAAAATATAGAAAATAGAAATAGATTTGTTGACTATACTTTTTTGAATTAATTAAATATACAATAAGGAGAATACTCTTGAAGACGCTTGTCCAGTCATAATATTACATATCGCCCTGAGGTAGATAATCCCCACGTCCGGAACACAACATCTACGTTCCACGTCCAGGGCGGCAACAGCTGTACTCACGTACATTAAATATAGCTGGCTAACGGGGTTTCCGAGTATTGTTTCTCGGATATACTTTTCTCGGCCGATTTTCATCTGCAGGCCGAATTAGAGGACAGGATTTCGCGGCCACCTGCAGATACGAAATTTTTACTGATTATGGAAATAGATTGATACTGCTTTTAGAGCTGGCGATGTGGCGGCCACGGTCGAAGTTATTTGCAGGTGTAACAGAGACCTTTCGTTGTCTACATGCCCCCCGCGATGGCAAGCATGTAGTTAAGGTGCCCATGTTGTTCGGGGCATGGGAGCCCTGAAAGCATCGGTGTGTAAGGGCCTGGAGTCAGTGCAGAGACTGCGCATCCGCTCTCTGCCAGGACATATGCCGGTTCCACCGGAGTACCGGAACGGACCTCCAGGGTTGGTAGCCCTGGAGTGGGGGTGTACCCCGGCGGCTAGCCATACTACAGCAGGGATTAATTGTTCATGCAAACTGAACAACTAAACGTGGCAGAGGGTTCACGTAAACACCCTCGTCTAGAACCAGCCGTTTCGCCTGAGGCAAAACGGAGAAAAAGTGCAGAGTCAAGAAAGATTGAGATTGGCGCTAGGAAAAGCTTACAAAAAGCTTTTTTTAAAAGTAGTAATGTACCGAAACCCAAATATTTGGTCATTACAAAGGAGGATGGAAATTTCTCGAGGGTGAGTCCTTTCTCATCGCTCGGGAGATAACCAAATGCGCTGGTGGCCCTGTAAAAGAAATAAGGAAGACCTTCAAGGGACTTCATGTTGAGACTGTAAATGATGTCCGATCTCAAAAGATTTTAGGGCTTAAAAAGATTGGAGAACTGGCTGTACATGTCGATCCCCACGGTACGCTCAACACCTCAAGGGGTGTGGTCGTCTGTCGGGATCTTCTAAATTGCACGGAGCAAGAAATCGTTGAGGAGTTGTCATCGCAGGGAGTAATAGAGTGTCGCCGATTGAACATGAGGGGGAATGGCGAAGTCCAACCTTCAGCCTCTCATGTTTTCACATTTAACCGGCCTACCTTGCCGGAGAAGATTAGAGCGGGGATACATCGATTGGATGTGCAGGCATTTATCCCGCAACGATGCTTCAAGTGCCAACGTTTTGGCCACACCGCTATCAAATGTGAGAGAACGCAAATATGCGTGTGCGACGAAGAGGTGCATGAGGGAGAGCCGTGTAAAGAGCCCCCTACATGCATCAATTGCAAGGGACAGCATTCATGTAGATCCAGGAATTGTCCTGTCTACAAAGAAGTAGCTGTGCAGGAAGTTAAAACCCTGCAGAAAGGCAGCAACATGGAAGCCAGGAAGATTGTTAACCCCCGCAAACCTAGAGTAACAACATCTTATGCTCAGGCTTCGGCTACTGTTTCCTGCTCCTGCTCCAATTGCTGTAGATGAAACTCAAATTATAAATAAACTTGCGCCTGCTTTGGCTAACATGATTGAGAGGATCATCGAAAACAAGATGAAACCTTTCAGCAATAAAGAATTTGTTAAGCCAAAGATACAGCCTGCTGAAGATAAATCGGTAAAAGTGAAAGTTTCTCCTGCAGAAAAGAAAACGGACGCCAAACCAGAAAGTCAAGTCCGTCTCAGCGAGATTCTTCATGACAAGAAAGAGTGTGTTATAGAGGCTGCAAAGCCTCCCGCAACTGAGGTGGCCTCTAAACCACAGAGGCCACAAAATATCACACAGGGGGGACGAGTGTCCCCCCTTCCACAGGCGGTGACCGGTGCGACCCCCGTGTCTGGGGGCGGCCAGCTTGCCGCCTATAAATCGGCGCCTGAAACCGGCACAGATCCATGCCCGTCGTCGTCGGCGGCTTCGGTGGTCTCCGATTCGGAGACCGGAAGCTACACCGGCGACGACGTTCTCCACGAACACGATGCGATCGAAAGATGGAGAAAAAAGGGTGGCCGAAAGGCAAACCCAGATCATAATTTAAATTAAAATTAGCGAGTCGATTGTACAATGGAACATAAATGGATGTTTTTCAAACATCCATGAGCGCCAACGCTTGGTACATGATGTAGACCCGATTTGTATATGTCTGCAAGAAACGCATTTCCGCCGAAATGAAAATTTTTAATTAAAAGGATTCGATATATTTCGGCGAGATCAACCGCCAAATGTAAGAGTTAGAGGTGGAGTAGCTATACTAACATCGACTAGAGCTACCACCGAAGCGGTTGTTCTAAACACAAACCTACAAGCGGTCGCCTTTAGAATGAAGCGTCCACTTTAGATCACTGTCTGCAGCATATACTTGCCGAATTTTGATTGGAATAAGGATGACAAAACAAGATTAATTTTTGAGCTTCTCCCACCTGTTTTACTGGTAGGTGACTTCAATGCTCATAATTCTCTTTGGGGATCGGATCGAATAGATCCCCGCGGAAGAGAACTGGAAGGGTTCCTGATGAATTCGGAACTTATTATTTTAAACGATGGATCAGGAACCTTTTTCAATGCCAGAGATGGATCGACGTCCTGTATAGATCTTCCACTTATAAGCGGATCGATAGCACCGAGGTACAGCTTCCATGTCTTAGACGATCTGCATGGAAGCGATCATTTCCCGGTGCAAATTGTAACTGATGTTACAAGAACAATATATCCCATCCCTAAAAGATGGTTATTTGAAAAGGCAGACTGGACGAGCTTCACAGCTACAACGATACTCCCTGAAACAACTGGAGTTATCGGAGACGATTTCGACGCCATAACAAATGCAATAATTGAGTCGGCATCGAGATATATTACCAAAACATCTGGGAAACTTACGAAGAAATCCGTTCCATGGTGGAACGATGAAATAAGTGAAGGTATTAAAAGAAAGAAAAGAGCGTATAACGCCTTCAAGGAGCGTCCTAACATACAAAATCTTGTTGCCCTTAAAAAATACAGGGCGTCTGCAAAACGTCTTATGATTGACTCGAAAAAACCATCCTGGCAGAAATACGTGTCATCTATCGATAGAACCACTACTGTATCAGATGATTGGAGGAAAGTGAAGGCGATTTGTGGGCGTAATGATTTTGCTCCGATAACTAGCCTTCAAGATGAAGATGGAATTAAGGATACTTCAAACGAAATAGCAGAGTTATTGTCCAATCACTTCGAGAAGGCCAGCAAAACGGCCAACTACGAGGAAGGTTTTCGAACCAAAAAATAAGAACTCGAAGGTCTACTAAATTTTAGAACTGAGTATAATTACTCATATAATGTACCATTTAAAATGGAAGAATTCGTGAAATCGTTGGAAAAATCAGGTAACACAGCTGCTGGTCCGGATGAAATCCATTATAATATGATCAGGCAGCTGAATACCACTGCAAAACGCAGTGTGTAAGAACTTTATAATCAAATATGGCGGGATGGAACGTACCCGCAGCAGTGGGAAAAAGCTCATGTTCCAGTACCAAAGAAAAAAAAAATTTAACACATCTTAATAGCTACTGTCCTATTTCTTTAACGTGTGCTATGGGAAAAATATTTGAAAAAATGATTAATAATCGACTCGTCTGGGTTTTGGAAAAAGAAAACCTGATATCACCGTATCAAGCAGGTTTTCGGCAATACCATTGTACCACTGATCAAATGATCAGCTTAGAGAACGTTATATATAACAGCTTCATTACAAGGAAACATTGTGTCGGAGTCTTCTTTGATCTTCAGAAGGCTTTCGATATGACCTGGCGTCATGGTATAATGCTCCAGATACATGAATGGGGCATTCGTGGCAATCTGCCTGTACTGCTCAGCAATTATATGAATGACCATACCTTCCAAGTACGCGTCAACAATGAATATTCATAGGAAAGAATCTTGGAAAATGGCATACCACAAGGCTCGCCGTTGAGCGGTACCTTGTTTACCATTGCCAATAATAAATTGATACTAGCCATTCCAGCAGAAATCAGCAAAAGCGTCTATGTTGATGATCTGGCAATTGTGTATGCAGCAACAAGACTGCTATGGTCAGGTACAAATTGCAACGAACGATCAATGCTCTAAAAATAAGTTGCAAGGAATAACGGATTCCAATTCTCACCAGAAAAAACGTGCTGTGTACACTTTTGTAGGAAGAGAATTCCTCATCAAAGTCCTGCGTTTACAATTGATGATAATCCAATACAATATAAAGATAATGTAAGATATTTAGGATTAGTATTGGATAAATCCCTTACATGGGGATTACATATACAGGACTTGAGTGATAGATGCAAAAGAGCCCTAAACATTATAAAATGTTTATCGAACTTAAATTGGGGCTCAGACAAAGAGACATTATTGAGATTGTATAAAGCCTTGGTTCAATCTAAACTAGACTACGGATGTATCGTATATTCATCCGCTAGAAAGTCGCTCTTAAGAAAGTTAGACGTAGTTCATAATAGCGGAATAAGATATGCAACAGGCGCTTTCCGCACAAGTCCGGCGGCTAGTCTGATGTCTGAAGCCGGAATAATGCCACTACATTATAGAAGAGTGATCCTTTTACTAAGATACGCAGCAAATATATGGGCTTATCCTGCCCATATAAATAATAAACTTTTCAATAACCATCCTATAGCTGCATTATACGAACGTCGTGTTACCTATTCCAGACCAGCCGGAATTAGGTTCGACGAATTAAGAAGTAAATACGAAATTGCCTTTCGAGATACATTGGCAATTTCTACTAGAGAAATACCGTCATGGCTCTTGCCAGCGGTAAATACAAGTTTGGATCTCTCTCAAGGAGAAATAAAAAAGAAACCAGCAGTGATCATCCAACAGGAGTTTTTGGCAACCGTCAGTACTTACGAAGAACATATTAGAATTTATACTGACGGTTCTAAAACCGAACATGGTGTTGGATGCTCAATATATGTAAATGGAGATGCCCACTTTTGGAAACTGCCAGATATGGCCAGTGTCTACACGGCAAAACTCACTGCAATTCAGCAAGCTCTTCGCTACACTGAACACTATTGCGATGAGAGAGTGTTAGTATGTTCCGATTCTTTTAGTGCACTTGTCGCAATTCGGAACAAGAACATTAAGGATGTCCTAATTGCAAACATCCTGTCCATTTTATACGATCTAAAACATCGAGGACAGCGATGCGTATTTGTATGGACTCCGGGGCATGCTGGTATTACAGGTAATGAAATCGCAGACGAAGCTGCCAGAAAGGCAACAGTCTGCGATGATTTGGATGCATTTCCTGTAAGAGTGGCAGATGTTAAAAACCGTCTAACAAATATAGTAAAAAACAACTGGAATGCTGAATGGAGGAGTTTAAATACAAAATTAAACTCAGTAAAAACTTCTCCTTATAAATGGAAAAGCGACTTTAAGTTGACTCGCCGTGAACAAGTAGCGGTGACCAGACTTAGAATCGGTCACACGCGATTAACAAATTTATATATGTTAACCGGCGAAGTGAGACCATTGTGCTGTGTTTGTAATAAAACACTGACAATCAAGCATCTAATAGAAGAGTGTACCATATATGAGAACCTCAGAAAGAGGTTCCGTCTTACAAATAATATTAGAGCTGATCTGGATAATGGAAATGAAGAAAATATAGTTGCATTTTTACACGCCAGTGGACTTCTTAAAAGTCTATAAAATGAAAGTTTAAAGCTGTGATAAAAGAATCTCTAAGCGGTAGTTTTATATATATATATATATATATATATATATATATATATATAAAGAAAGAAATGGTATTGTAAGTTGAAATTTTAATTTCATGGTCTTTTGAGAACCTTATCTCAAATTTTAATATTGGGGCCCTTTACACCCCGTAAGTGTTTGTGATTGTCCTTGTCTTTTATGTCTTAATGTTTATTATGAAGTTTGTGTTTTTAAATAAAATGTAAGGGCCCTTTACAGCCTTACATATGAGGATCTTAGCTAATGACCTTAGCAGTCTATACCCGTAAAAATTCAGTTAAAAAAAAAAAAAAAAAATTACATATCAGGAAATATTAATTTAATGTCAAATAAAGTAATTGCATCCCTTTTTTTTATTAAAAAATAAACTACTTTATATTTTCTATTATAGTAAATATGTTATGAATAAAAATAAAACCTTTTTTTTTTTTTATTCATGTCGAAGTGATTTTCAAAGAACCATGTCAATATCATTTCTTTTTTCTGTCCTGCATTTCCTTCATTTTAAAGTACCCCCGTTTTTCTTCTTCTGTCCATTTTCTGATGGTGCTTGTGCTTCCTTCATCCACAAGAACCTTTGTATTATAAATTATTTCTCTAAATTTCATTTTATCTAATAACTCCTCTTTTATCTTTAGGGTTTGAAGTTCCTCTTTCATTTGCTTTATGTAACCTCTTTATGAATTTGGCTTTTTAGTTTGCAATTGCTATTAAAAATTTGTTTAGTCAGTCTTTGTTTGACTCATTTTGATCTTGTGTCAGAGTAATGTGAATTTGTTTTTATAATTACAGTTTCCAAATCTTCTTGATTTTTATAAATTTACTTATTTCATTTTAATCTATACCCTTATATTTTTCTGAGACCGTAGATTCTGTTTGGATTTTCTTATTGATCTTTAAAAGATTTTATAGACACAGTCAATTTTGCTTTTTGAATTCTGTATAGGATCACATCATTACAGTGACTACGTTATTATAATGTCTCAGTTTTGCATTTATAGAAAGATTCTTTTTGTTATATATTTCTTTGGTTAGAGAGAAATTTAATATTTTCAATTTTGATTTCCGGATTTCCAAAGCGGTACCGTTTTTACTAATGTAAAACTTTTATTTATTAAAACTTATAGATAGTTTTTTTCGGTTATAACATTAATATTAGAAATTATAAATAATTAATAATTTTTATTAACATTAGCTTGTGCGAATTACAAATTAACCTTATTCAAATGATATCATCCGAAGTGGTTTGCCAGTTGAGCAAAAAAGGCATGCAAATATATTAACAAAGATTCCACTCTAAAATAGACATTGAAAAAGATTTTTTTTGGGGTGATAAAAAATTATTTTTGTAGCATATGCTAAAAAATGGCAAAAGCTTAATAGGGATTCAAACCCGGTAGAAGAGACTGTAATATAGAGACGATACCACTCCGCCATGAAGGAAAAATAAAATTATTTATTCAGCAACAACGGATAATAGACAACAGATAGACATGGAAGCTTCCATCTCTTGGCCACCGCGAAGTCTCGATTTGACCCCGATGAATTTCTTCTTTTGGGGCTACGTAAAAGATGTCGAACTCCAAGAAAAAATATAGTCACTCGGCCACCTCCACAAAATAATAACTACAGCCGTGGAAACGATTCCTTCAGACACCAAAATGTGAAATAAGATGGATTATCAGTTTGATGGCTCAGATCTATAAACAGTGCTCATATTAAGTTGCATTAAGGTGTAAGAAAATAGGACATCTAATTGTTATTATGATAGATAATACATTTTTGTAAAGCAAGAATATTCCTTATTGGCCTTGAATCGGAAAACTCCGGATGAAGAACGAAGACACTGTCGCTCCGCTAGGGAGATATGATATGTAATGATAATTACAAATAATAATAATAATATTATAATAACACATTGTTATTTACACACGTCTATTACATACATATGTATATATAATACATTATATTTACATAAACTTATCATTAATTAACCCATTGTGTATTCTTTCTTTTTCTTTTTTTTTCTCTCATTTTTATTTTATAAATAATTTTAAAAAAAGAAAATTATTTACCAAGATTTTAATTAATTTAGGATTTATATATATGTGTGTGTATATATAATTAATATTTCAATCAGAAACAAATAAAACTGTTTATTTATTTTATTTATTCATATGTATATACGTATAATACCTAATTACGTGAATACATATATAATAACAATAATAATAACCCTCGCCATAATCCAGCCGTTTCGCCTGTGGCGAAACGGAGAAATGTTTTGAAAGTAGAAGGATAGAAAATGGTGGGTAGATTTTGCAAAGAGCTCTATTCAAGAGCAATGTTCCAAAACCCAGGTATCTGGTAATTACGAGAGATGATGACAATTTTTCGAGATTAACCCCCTATCTTATTATTCGAGAAATAATTAAATGTGCTGGAGGCCCAGTTAAGAAAATAAGGAATACATATAATAGGCTTAATGTAGGGACGACTAATGATGCAGAGTCGCAAAAGATCCTAGAAGTTAAGAATATTGGCGAATTTGCTGTGCAAGTCGATCCGCACAGTACACTCAATAGATCAAAGGGTGTTGTGGTGTGTCGGGATCTGCTGAATTGCACACAGCAGGAAATAGTTCAGGAACTGACACCACAAGTAGTGATTGAGTGTTGCAGGTTGAACATGAAAAGAAACGGCGAAGTCCTACCTTTTGCTTCCCATGTCCTCACATTTAGCAGATCAATCATGCCAGAGAAAGTGCGTGCAGGAATTCACCGTCAGCTAGAGAATAGGGCGTAGCCGGCTTTGTCAACCGCCGAGGGCTGGATGGACATGAACAATTTAAAGTGTGTTCTGTGCCTAAGACGAAGTTTATGCTTCTGAAGGGTACTGACAAATTACCAAGCAGTCATAACCCCTACATTAATCAGCTGAGTAAGGGTTCATAAGTACCTAGGTGTTTTGTTTGATGACAAGTTGCTTTTTAGTAACCACATTAAACAAGTTGCGGCGGACGCCGTCTCTGTGATGCACAAACTTAAAAGGATTGCTCGGAAGGATTACGGGCTGTCGGGCCGTCAAATGTACTTGGCGTACCGAGGTGTCTTCGGGAGCATGATCTTATGCGATCATGCTCTCGATCATAAAATTGGGCGCAACCTATGCGCCCAATTTGGGCGCATAGGTTGGATAGAAATAGAGCACTGCATCAAAGTTTAAGGAGTGCCCATCACAGAACCTTGATAGTATGCACTGGTGTTTTTAAAACAACCTCCTACGAGGCCGTATTGGGAAAGGCTCTCCCACTCGATTTAGTGTTGAATGTTCGGGCAGCCATGTGGAAGTTGCGAAGAGGTCGGGAAGCCGAGGCATTTGGGATGCGGTTTCAAGCCGGGCTAGAACAGGAGCGGAACGGCGATCACAATGCACCGGATCTAAATTTCGTTTAGTTGCCCAATTCCCGCATGCGGAAGAGGCTATGGAGCCTCGCGATGGAGGCATGGCAGCTTGAATGGCACACCACGACTAAGGGAAGATACTTGTTTAGGTTTATACAGGATCTGGGGGATGGTATGCCTCGAATTCATTTTTAAGGGCAGCGGGTGCCCAAGTGCTCACCAACCATATGGATTTGAAGCAATATCTGTTTCGGTTTTGCTTAGCGACTGATGAGTTGTGTGTCTGCGGGGAGGTCCAGTCAAACGAGCATATGATGTTCGACCGCTCTGCTCTTGGAGGGGCCACCCTGGAACTTAGAGGTCGGGAGAAAACTGGTCGCTCATAAACGGCGAGTCAGTGTGGCGAGAGCCGCATTGTCGGACCGTGTGGGAGTTCCTCGATGAGGTTGCGAAGTTCAAGCGTCATCGCTAGAGTTTTTTAATTAATCTGAGTTATACTGATTCCTATAGCGCCGCTGTGGGAAGTTTTTCCTGAGATAATGACTGGCCACCAGCCAGATACAAGCTCCATGCGTTTAAAATGGTGGACAGGCACTAGCTGGCATACAGCGACTGAGGCGTGACAGCCTAACTGCTGTCTTTTATTATTAACTTTAATGACTTTTAGTAATTAGTAAAAAGGGGTGCGCCTCCACGATCTAGATTCAGTTTGACAAGTGAGCGGTTGGGACACGTAAGCGGATGCTGAATAGGACCCTGCTTAATCCGCTCACGCTGATAGGTAGCTCACTAGGAGCTTTTAGGAAACGAGGTCACTAAACAGTTTTAGAGGCACAGTAGCCGTATCTTGGCACTGACACTTGGTCTATGCTCTAGGGCGACCGAATGGGTGGTGGCAGGAGAAATGCCAGTTAACCAATCCCATCTCAAAAAGATGGATGTTTGATAAGGTAGATTAGACGAGCTTCACAGCTAGTACGATACTCCCTGAAACAAGTGAATTTATCATAGCCAATGTCGATTCTATAACTAACACTACATTTGACTCGCCATCAAGATATATTCCCCAAACATCCGGGAAACTCAAGAAGCGACACGTTCCGTGGTAGAACGGTGAAATAAATGAAACTATTAGAAGAAATAAGGCCGCATGTAATGCTTTCAAGAAACGTCCAACATTAGAAAATCTAATTGCCTTTAAAAAATTCAGGCCGTATGAAAAATCACTTATGATAGATGCTAAAGAACGATCCTGGCATCAATATGTGTAATCCATTAACAGAAATACGACTGCGTCAGACGTTTGGAAGAAAGTGACTGCTATTTAAGTTATTCCCATAACTTGCCTTCAGTATGAAGATGAAGTTAGAGATACTCCAAACGAAATAGCAGAGTTACTAGCCATTCGTTTCGAAGAAGCAAGCAAAACGGCTAACTAAGATGAATATTTCAGAACACAAAAAAAAAAAACTTGAGGGTCTGCTAAATTTCAAAACTGAAATGAATTATTCATATAATATACTATTCAAAATAAAAGAACATGTGAAAGCCGGCAAAAAAGATGTTATTCCGGATGAAATTCATTATGCTATGATAAGGCAGCTGAATACAATTGCAAAACGTAGATTGTTAGAACTATATAACCAGGTATGGTAGGATGAAACGTACCTGCAGCAGTCAAAAAATCACATATTGTTCCAGTTCCAAAGAAAGATTAAAATCTAACAGATCACCATAGTTAACGTTCCATTTCTTTGACTTGCGCTATGGGAAAAAGTTTTGAAAAGAGATAAATAATCGACTCGTTTGGATTTTAGAAAAAGAAAGTTTCTTATCGTCACATCAAGCAGGTTTTCGACAATACCACGTAACTATTGATCAAACGATTAATTTAGAGAACATCACACATAACAGCTTCATCACAAGAAAACATTGTGTCGGAGTCTTCTTTGACTTGCAAAAGGCATTCGATATGACCTGGCGTCATGGAATAATGCTTCAGTTACACGAATGAGGCATTCGCGGCAGTCTGGCAATATTATTCAGCAACTATATAAACGAACATACTTTCCGTGTACGTGTTAACAATAAATATTCATCAGAAAGAAAATTGAAAAATGGCATACCACAAGGCTCGCTGTTGAGCGGTACCTTGTTGACGATCGCCATCAATATATTAGCCATTCCAGCAGAAATAAGCAAAAGTGTTTATGTCGATGATTTGGCAATTGTATATGCCAGCAACACTACAGATATGATGAAAAACAAACTGCAACGAACGATAAACGCCCTCAATGAAGATGCGAGGAATAATGGTTTCAAATTTTCACCAGAGAAAACATGCTGTATACATTTCTGTAGGAAGAGAATTTCCCACCGAAGTTCTGTTTCGACCATCGATGACCATCGTATACTATACAAGGAAAATGTAAGATTTAAGTCTGTTACTAGATAAATCCCTTAGATGTGGATCACATAAACAGGACTTGAGTGTTAGATGCAAAAAATCCCTAAACATTATAAAATGTTTATCCAACGTCAATTGGAGCTCAGAGAAAATGGAACTTCACTCCAGCTGACTCGCCGAGAACAAGTGGCAGTGACCAGACTTAAAATCGGCCACACGCGAATAACAAATTCGTATTTGTTAACCGGTAAAGAAAGACCAATGTGCAGTGTTTGTAATAAAGTACTTACAGTCAAGCATCTAATGGAAGAGTGTATCATATATGAGAACCTCAGTAAGATGTTCGGTCTAAGACATAATATTGCTGCTGATTTGGGTAGTGGAAATGAAGAAAAAATAGTTGGGTATTTGCAAGCCAGTGTACTGTTAACAAGTCTATAAGGAAATTTAAACTGTATTAAAGAATTTCCAAGCGAAGCAGTTTAATTGTATGTATAAAAAAGGGAGTCTTGAAGGGTGGCACGTATATGGCCGGGAGGTAACCCTCTAGCCTAGGACGCCCGTACTCGACTACATGCAAAAGTGGGAGAGTCGGAGTGTATCCGATGATGACTTGGGGGACTCTGGAAGGGAAACAGAAGGCGCGGGGCAAAGGGTATGCGCAAGGCATTCCTGATGCTCGGTGGGTCATGACCGGGAAGAGCAGCCTCCCTTCCGAGGGGCTCTTTGGCCGTCCTGCACAGGCGGTCGAATAGCGCCTTTGACGCGGGGAACCCCGATGGGTTAAGTTCTGCAGGAAAATTTATAGGGAGGGTAGTCGACTGCTACGGCATCCTGGGGCGACTGATGTAATGCTTAACGGCGGTTTAGTTGTCTCGGTGGTGCCTAAAAAAAAGAAAAGGGAAAGAAGAATATTTGTATTGAGAAGACATTCTCTTCCATTTTTAATTTTGTGTTTTATTTATTTTTCTCATTTTAATAACGGGGCCCTTTCCACCCTGTAAGTGTTCAGAGTGACGTTAATATATGTGAGTGTCTATATGTTTTGTGGTGATATTAAATAAAATGTAAGGGCCTTTGACACCCTTACATATGACGAACCTCATTTTGATTTAACTCCCTTTTAAAGAATGTGATAAGGGCTAATGACTTTAAAAGTCGATGCCCGTATAACACAAAAATAAAATAAGATGAAGAAGGAGAAAAGTTAACACCTAAAACATTCAAACCACTTAATCTTCTGTCAGTAATTTCATAATTTTTTACTTCGTAAAGCAGCTTTGACCAAGCGCGGTTTTTAGAGTTGACCTTAATCCTTCCAAGAAAACGTGGGAGTTTTAACATTTTTTTTTTATTACGAAGAACAATGAACCTACTATTCACAACGTGATCTCTGTATCATATTTTATTTTCTGAATATTATTTATTATATTAGCCCATTATATTTTAGTCTTTCTCTCCCTCTCACACATTCTCCCTCTCACTCTCTCTCTTTCTTTCTCTCTCTCTGAATTAAAAATTCATTTTTATTTTACAAACAAGTAAAAAAAGAATAGGGTATTTACCAAATTTTGATTAAAATAGAAAATCAAACTAAAATCACATCATTGTTTCAGTCATTAATATTTCAATCAGAAACAAATCCTTTGTTTCATTTATAGCTGGAATAAAATTCACTGAATATATAAGGTAGCTTAAATTAAACAGTAATAATATACCCTTTTGGTGATCTGAAGCGGGAAAAAATTAATATGATGATTAAAAAGGATTTACGAATTTTCACAAACGATTTGTGAACTATTAAAAAAAAAAAAAAGGAAATAAAAACAATATCAGCACCAGAAATCTACCTTTTGATGTGTAATAAATTGTTTTACATACAGATATAGTTCAATAATAATTATATTCACGTTGATAAAGCGTAACATCATCCATAGACGATATAGGAATATTTTTATACAAATTCCTCTCCCCAGTATTACAAAATTAATTGAATCTCCGATTTCAATGCTTAGTTAGTTATAAGTCGATATGTGTGTGAGTTTGTATCGATATACGCATAAACCTGCGGAACTAATGGACATTACATAAATTATTCTTTGTTGAATGAAATTTCAATAAGTACACTATACACATTAAATTTTGAAAGATATTTAGGTCTAAATTTATTTAATAACTCCATTTGTTTGTTTAGGCTTAAACCTAGACATTATTCTTATTTGTTTACAGTATTATTTTTTAATGTCTCCAATCATAAAAAAAAATTTTTGAATATCAAAACCTATGACTATGACTATGACTATGATTTCATTTACTGACTATGGTGATTTCATTTACACTATTTCCTTAACGTGAGAAGAAAATAGTCTAATAAATAATGTACATTAATTATAATTATGTACTACATTTTCCACTTAACTTTTTCCCTTTAGTGTTCTTTTTTTCACAAAATCATTAACGATACAGTTTAATAAAGTATTCCATAGGATCAGAAATTAATATGTGAAAAATTTTTTTTATTTTTGATTCAGAGTTCCCTTCCTAATAAAAAATAAGAACGAATAATTAAAAATAAATATAGAATAGTTCAGCAGTCTTTTAGTTATAAAAACCAAATTTTGAAAGGTAGCTGACATAGCAAAGTCCTGTTTTTAACTGAACATCATATTATTTTTTCTTTGTGTTTATATCACAGTTATATATTGACGCTTTTCTGATTTTTATGAAACTTTTCAGTAAGATCCCTCGCTATTAGGGGGAACAACCTTTATGTACAATAATTTTTCGTAATATTTTCTATTTAGAAATGACGGGTGCTACTATTCTTAGTTGCACCGGTCATTTTATCGTCAAGTATCCAACACTTGTCTCCCCACAACTACTGATGTCAACCACTGTTTGCAGTCTGTCTCTCAGCATTAGATAATTCACTACTTTTTACTCCATCTTTAAGCCCAACGTATGTCAGTGAAACCGTTATCCAGTATAATACCATGCCGTTTTAAAAATACTATTTAATAAAATACTTTTTATTAAATATTTAATATTTAAATTAATATTTCAAATAAATATTAAATATTTATTAGAAAAATATTTTTTTGATGAACGTTTTTTTTTATTGTTTTCTCCTCGGATACCTTGTTAAGTAGAAAAATGAGAAAATATATGTAAAAAACAAACGGTAAAATACTGAGGATATAGTGCATGTAACTTCTCCACATTCTTCAGTCAATTACGTTTGGTATCTCTTCAGAAGGACTTTCTATTACTTGCTAATACAGCAACATTACTTTTGATAATAGCCAAACCATCCATAATCAATTACAAATCCTTTATTTTTATTTGTGTTACATCTTGTGTAAGACTTCTAACCCCAATTGATTAGACAAAAATGTCTTATTCTAATTTGACGTTCCCTCATTTCGTCTGCTTTGTTCAAAACACAGACGCAGATTTATGAAATACGTAGTTATTTTTCATTCCTTATTTTTTTTTTTTTAATCAATATAATTTAAATTTTTTGCTGAAATTATGTAATTTATGGGATATTTAGGGGATTAAGTCCATTATTTATCACCTGAATTTATTGAATCTTTTTAAGTTCACCAGAGTAAGACGTATTGATAATTGATCGACTGAAACGAAGACCCTCCTATTATATCTACAAACAAACAGACGATTTTAGTGTGTTTGTAACGTAATTATGGTAAACACGTTTCCTAGATTTTATGAAATATTTCTAAAACGATCGTTGCTGTTAAGGTGGAACAAAAATATGCGTAACAGTTTTTCATAAAATTTTCCTTCTTAAAATGGTGACCAGTACTTCTTTTGGAAGAGTGACCACTGTTATTTTTCATTCATTGAGTTAGCACCGGCTAGTGTACTTTTTATATTACACTGTACTATACTTGAATATTTTTAATTTCCTTTTACAACATACAAATATTTTTAGAATAAATTATTTGAACATTTATAGCAAAAATATATATGTAATAATTGTAATATAAGTGTAATTCTATATAATGTACTTATATTTTTAAATACAATATATAAATTAAAAGTACAAAAAACCACCTAGGGAAGAGGGAAATATCTCCTAACAGTCATCACACATATTCATGATCCTGAAAATTGAGCTTACGATACTTATTTTTTTTTTTTTTTTTATAAAAAAAAGGCAAATTATTTTTTCATAATCACTAGTGGATTGTTAGAGTATAAAAAAAATGTCAAGCCTAACTGGGATTTGAACTCAGAACTGGTCTTTTGGATGAAAAACAAAGACGTTACCAGTCCACCAAGGAGGTCCGCTGATTTGTGTTAATACAGTAAGATTTTTGACATTAAATGAACAATCCACGATCAATTTTTAGCTAATTTTTCCATTTAAAAAATTATTTTTATTTTATGAATTCAATTTCGGTGAGAATGTAATTTGTTAAATGTAGTATAAAATGAATGGTCCTCCTACTCTTCATAGTACTTCAGTCTATAATTTTCATGACAAAAATTAGAAAATGACATGAAATTTTTAAAAAATTATCGTAAATTAATGGGGTATTAACTTGGTTGTTTCAAAATTATAATAAAAATATTAATGCGTAACTTTAACATATAATTTAAACAAACATTTGTAAATAAGGTACATAACAATTATATAAAATATCAAGTTGATTTTTATGTTAACTATAACCCAGATAATGTTTAGTACGAATATGATCTTACAGCCGGTGAATTAATTATAACATTAAAAATGCTTCAAACGGTAAAAATAATTTTAGAGAAATAAAATGACGTACATATTCAGGCGTATTTGTGTGCAAGTTACTTTAACTGAAAATATGATATTATATTGAGATATTGTAACGTAACATAAAAGGGTAAATATAAATAAAAAGAATTCTATTAAAATAAACAGTCACTAAAATGATGTAAATGACATTTGTTATTTTGTTCTCGATACAAATTATGTAGGATATTCTTTCCCAGGCTAAATATCACTTTTAATAAATTTTGTGCTTTATCTGAGTTGCACACAGGACTAAAATAATGTAGCTTACTTTTGTTTTGTAATTTTTTTCTTATACCTTTGTTATTCATCTGAACAAATTCAAAATACTAATATAGATTAAAGGGTTACTTATACAATTCAAGTTTAATTTGACAAAAGTATCGTTTACAGCTTTAAAAAATAATTATTTATTTTTTTACCGATCAGATAAATTTGAATAGTTGTCAGTAACAAAACTTGATAAACAAAAATTATTTATCTATATTACTGTATTAAAAAATCTCATATTTCTTGCTTTAATATACTTTTTTAATTCTAATAATGCAAATATCCTAAATCTTCCCTAATATAATATCTAACTATATTTTATTTCATCCGTGTTTATATTTATAGAAAAAACTATAAATATATGTAGTTTAACAAAGCATGGCAACTTAAAATGCAGTTTTAAGTTAAAAATAATCTTTAACGGTTAAACGTAAAAAATAAATTTTGAAGATGCTCCTATCTTCAAACAATTTTTTTTCGGTTTAAAGCTAACCATCACCGACGCACTCACGAGAAGAACATTAAAAAATTGTAATGAAAATCTAGATTTGTGACACAACATTTCAAAGGAAATTGGAAAACAAAAATGTTTGGGAAAAACCCTAGCAAAAATGTTAGCCATATATTTTTGACATCAAAAGTAGTGATCCAAATACTGTAGACCATTTTTAATTAGTTGTAAAAAGATTAAATTTATCGTTTTTATTTTTATTTTCCCGGCTAATATAGCTACTATAACTACAGTAAAGGGAAAGTATAGTAATAGGTTTCAAAAAAAAATTATCAAAATGTGACTTTTTTTTTAAATTGCAAATTTTAGAGCAACCTTTTTTCACAAAAAAAAAAAAAAAAATACCGTAAGTTTTTATATAAGAAATGCAAAACAAAAAAACTTTAACGTTATCCCTACGCACAAATTGAAGTAATTTATAAGTGAATTGTTATATACGTATTTATGTTGGCTTGTTTGAAACTCTTAAAACTCCGGATATGTAAAACAAATTACTTAAGTCTTTGGAGAGAAGCTATTCTCATGTGGATTAATTATATTAAACTTTTGCAAAAATTGGAAAAAGGGTGGGTATGGTTTTTCCCCAAAATAAGATCTAAAAGTTTTATTGGAGCATTTAATCAAAAAATATTTCTTAAAAAAGTTGAAGCTTTTTTTTATTTGTTAATAAAGCCAACTGTTTGTCGGTTATACCAACATCATTTTATAATTTCCACTGGTATTTTATTTCCAAATTTTTCATATTTTGAATTTCTTTTAATTATAAAATATAGATAACATTTAAAACAGTAACGAGTATAACAAAATAAGCCCCAGTATTTACGTGTTCTTTTCGGTTTTTCCAAATTCTTCTCTAATCTTTATTCCTGTTAAATCACACACACCCTTTTCTACAATTCGGAATAACACTCACTTAAATTATTGTTTTGGTAGATTTTTGTTTCGTTAAAAATAAAAAGTTAAGTTATCATAACACATTTGTCACTCACTTTTCATAAAAAAATGCATAAATAGCTCTTTATTATTGCATAAATATAGAAATTATGCAACAAAGTCTTCATCAGTTTTCTGTTTTTGCCCAAAACTTAGAACAAAACTCACTTCAAAAAGAATTTGTGAATATGAATTATATATATATATATATATATATATATAATAAATTATTATAAAGTATGAGTTGTGAGTGTGACTACTTGAACTTGAGTAAAGATCAAAAATATTCTTTTAATGGAGTCAACAATATATTACTTTGTTATTTTTTTTGTATAAATATTTTTATAATAAAAAAAATAATTATTCTTAAATTCAAATAAGAAAATTTTCCATTTTATGTAACATTACCTGATCCTGAATCTCTTGTACCAAGTACAGATGCTAAACGTGGTCTATCCTCTTCCAATACTAATTCAGTCTGTGTTGTAAAAGCGTTGTAGAGATCAGCAACGCACTGGATTCTAAGTCCGCCTGCAGTTAATACTAAATAATTTATTCCAACTGTTGTTCTTATTCTTTTATAATTATCTGATTTTCGTTCCAAGAAACTTGTATTTACCTGTAATCATAAATATTATAATTTATTTTAATTAAAAATGAACTAAAATACATACAAATATTATTATATTTGATTGTATGATATACACAATTTAGCCAACATCATGTCAAAAAACATACTCTGAAATCTCACAGAATGTTCATAGTTCAGTTGAATACTCCCACCGGTTTACGGGGGGTAAAGCCAACAATTTTTTTCGGTTATTTTGCGCTTTATCTAAATGTTGATGACATATAAATTTTTATTTGCATTTACGAGTAATTTTTATCAACTTTTACTCAGTTCTTGACAAATTTTATCTCTCTGACTGGAGTTCTGTTCTTTTCCTGATGAAAATGATTATCTGGTGTTTTCTTTTATAAAAAAAGAATTAGATAAAAGAATTAGATCTTTTATAAAAAGAAAATTAGAATTCAAATAGTTGAAATTATGTTTTTTTTTCAAAAATCATTGTTAAATGCAATTAAATTATTTAAAGTTAAAGGTCAGGGAAGCTTTAATTCTGTAATCAGGAAAATATTTGTGTCGACCTGGTCACCGACTGGTGGCCGAATAAGACAAGTACTCAAGCAGAATACTGTTACATTAGTACATATTTTAGGTATTAAATCTGACTTAAAACCGAGACTTACCCATGTCGACGTTTTAAATAAAATGTAATTAGACAAAAACGTAAAAAAATATTTGTATATAATGTTATAACATAAATAATATTTTTTAAATTTAAATTAAGTTTTACCCACCAGTCTAGTAGTTAACTCGTCGTTGCAAATCAGTTGTTTAACAATTGATTTTCGAAATCAAAGGTTCTGATCCTAGTAAAGATTAGTTGCTTTTATACGGATTTGAATACTAGACAGTGGATACCGGTGTACTTTGTTGGTAGGTGTTCAGTTAACCACACGTCTCACGAATGATCGGTCTGTTCAAGACCGAAACAAGACTACATGTCGTTTACATGTCTTACATATCATCCTCATCTCATTAATCCATGAGGTGAGATTGCTTACCGTTCACTGGTTGAACAATTCGGTTTTGATTCAATTCGATTCGGTTTTGATGCAACGGTTGCTACGATTGCAACGTACATATTATAGGAAAAAAGTAAAGTTTTCATTGTGATTATTCAATGAGTTTTAATTTTTAATTTGTTTTTTTTTATCGTTCACCGAACATTAATGTGGAATATAATTTTTACAGGATTTTCTAAAAAAAGTTTTAATTATTTTTTTAAATAATTTAATGAACAATCTTCATGTTTTCATGGATTTTGTTTTACTGGCTTATAAATCCGGTCTACGTTAATGCATTTACTGATTATTTGGTAGAGATTTAATCATTAAATACGCAAAATCTTCATCATCTGTATGAGTTATCATTGAAAATGTCGAAAGGATTATAAATTCTTTAGAATCACTTCATTCAGAGGTTTTGCATCCATTTCTATAATCCACATCCAAATATTTCTCACTATGTGGAAAATATGAACTGAAATATATAATGAGCATTATAAAAATAATCAACTTTTAAAGTAGTATTGCCTCAAGAAATCTGAATTAAAAATATATTAAAAAAATGGTATATTTAAAAAAAAAGAAAACAAAAATTATTATGAAACAATAGGTATCTGTACATAAGAGCGGAATCTTAGTATTTTAGAACGTGCGCGCGCGTTCTAAAATACTAAAATGCTTTAGAAGAGGCAGCGGTAGTTTTCCATTTACAAAATAATTAAAAAGTTAAAAAATAAATAAAATATGAAATATTAGAAAAATAAAAAATACATAAAAAATACATTTAAAAAAGTACGTATATATAAGCGTAAAATCAATAAATGAATAATTACTTAAAGGAATTTAATCACTTGAAAAGATTGCAAAGCCGCTTAAGATATTAAATGGATTGGTTTTAAATCTTATGTTTTATAAGTCGGTTTTATATTTTAAGCGTACTCGCTTAAAATATAAGTGGTAAATTTTTTCCCCTTAATGGTTTACTAATATTAGATAGAAAGCAGTAGAATTTATTTTACGTATTTTTTTTTTTTTATTAAATACCTTAAAAACTCTATTTTAAATATCTTTATTAAACATTTAAAGTAAAAGATAATCAATGTTTAAATGAACTAATACGTACTCGGAGGCTGATTGGAAGTAAGAAATAGTCAGTATAACATGACCCAAGTTTATTTCCTACTGAATTTTGTAAAAATTTGACTATGAAAGATAATGACGATACTTAAGTTACTGACTGAAGAACATAAATTTCATTTTATACTGAATTCTTTGAATTTAAGTGTTTTTATTCTAAAAAGACAAACGTATTATAGAACACCCTGAAATTCAATCAACCATGGAAAACATTAAACGCTTAAAAGAGAGCCTAATACGGCAAAGAATTTGAAAAAATGAATAATTAAAGAAAATTACAGCATTCTAAAAAAAAATTTAAAGACAATGAATTTTCAAGGAGATGGGAACAGTAGGTATATTCATGTAATAATATAAAATTCATTTAAAGAGATAATTAATGATACCAAGATAAAGAGTCAAAGAAAGCTAGGGAAGATGCAAACGTGAAATATAGAGGAAATTACATTGAAGACAAAATTCAGAAATAATGAAAACAGAAGAAAGAATAAAAGTTTAAATAAAATAATTCAGTTTAGGAAAACTAACCGGCTAGGACACTTCAAAAAATGAAAAATATTAAATAAAATAATATTATAAAAATCAGTAAAAAACGGAAAAAAATAAGAAAATATACACAATGTACAAGAAAGTGGGAAGTACCAGAACTCAAAAATTTAGCTGGAAATAGAAGATAATGGAGATGGAAGTGGTACAATAGACTTTTTTCAGAGTAGGTACCATATTATTTGATGATCCTGCTATATAATGAAAATACAAGCTAAATAAATTGTACGTAGAACTGAAAAATCAACTTAAAACTACACATTTGGTATAGTAATAAAAATAATTCTGTTAATACATATTACGTTCACAATCTTTTTAACATTCATTTAAAAAAGAATTCATTCAAATATAACCCTTTATATGCACATAAAAAAATTGTTTATCGATGTTCCATAATTACCTACTTTCATACCCTATATGAAAGAATATGCATGGAAGTTTTGGTTGTTATTAGTATTATAATACTGTAAACAGCGTTACTTGTTTAATACAAACTAGGAAATTAAATATTATATGGTATCCAGCTCAAAATAATGAACACAGTAAGTATTTCTGAATATATATTAATTATGTCAAATAAAGCTATACACAATCCACATTTAGGTTTTTTAACAGTTGTTTAATATTGCATACGCAAATAAATTTCTTTTTGCCGTGGCTGTGTTATTTTTTATATATTTATTTATTTATTTTAAAACGAAAATTCTATTTTTTTTAATACTTAACATTTTTGAAAATAGTTATAATCAATTTCTATTGCCAACAATTTTTTTTTTAAAATTAACATACAGATTTGATGAATAAAATTTAAATTAATTAAAACACAATAAATTATCACATATTTCGATCGGTGATTGCCAAATTTTTCTTCATCTCATTCTACATATATATATATTAATGTAAATCCATGAAAATACAACTGATATTTTTAATGTTATTCATTATGTATTGTTACATAATGTACATTATGTATTATTGTACTGTAATTTCTAGAGTAATCATTATTCCTTTTATTTATCATCCATCTTAAAATATGTCTAAAGACTCCTAATTTTACTGATAATGATATTTGCCAATAAAGAATTAATGACCTTTATCAATAAAAATACGCATATAGTTTCAGATTTATTAATTTTTTAATTACTCTTTACCGTTAGTTCGTAAATCTTATCTTTCTAATTTTATTTAATAACATTTTGTCACAGCTGAACATCTGAGTTTTACGCATAAATAGTGATTCACGAAGAATGTAACAAACTTTTAAAACATGCTTTACTGGTGAAAATAAAGAAGTTTATATAAATATAAATTCGGGAACAAATTGAACAAAATAGGTTCAAGAACTCTACTATTAGTATATTTTGAGAAATCTGGTACTAAATACAAAAGATTGGGGTCGAAAAACACACTATTTTGCTTGCAGTACTTTGTAAAATAGATAATAAATACGTAAAAGTTTTTAATGAAAATTATAGAGAATTTAGTTCTGAGTAAAATTTTGTGAATAAAATCCATTGAGATTAAAAAAAAAAAAAACGTAGGAATTTCAAAACGTATTAAGAGCAAAACAAGAAGAAGTGGCAGATTTTAATTAGGTATTAAACAAAATGAAATTCTCAATATTACAAAACAAATGATTGAATAATCTAGAGACATATATCACAAAAATTTAAAAAAATACGAAAAATGAAATAAAAAAAACATCAATAAAGTAGTTTATTATACATCTTTAAAGTTAATAAAGAACTAATTTTATCTAAATTTTAAATAATTTATTTTATAAGCTGTATCCACTGTGAAAAAATAATATTTTCAGCAAATTTATTTAATTATTTTTGTAAGTTGGTTTTATTGTTTGCGTTTGTAAAGGTCTCCCAAAATGAGCTGACACTTTAATATTTTAATAAAATCCATTTTTTATTTAAAAATTAACAATATTTTTGCTTTATTAGAAAGTAGTGCCACGGAGGTTGTGTCATAAAAAACATCTAACAAATGAGCCTTGGCCTTGGCTGCACATATTCACTCTTTTGACAAAATTTTCCAAAACATGTTGACATATTGCTGGAAAATGTCGGTAATGTTGTGTCGAATTTCTTGTTTGAGGTTCTCAGTTATCTTAGTTTTTTATGTACACTTTATCCTTACGATAACTTCAAAGAAAAACTCCAACGGTGACAAGTCATTTGATCATAGCGGCCAAATCATATTACCTCACTACCAGATAACACGACCATTAAACGTTTTTTTGCAATAACTGGCTGGTTTCATTGGTAGTGTGGCATGTTGCACCGTTTCATTGAAACCACATGTCTTCCATATCCATCATTAACTTTAGGCCATAAAAAGTTTGAAATTATTTTACAATATCGAACTATTTTCATTTTTGAAGAAGTAAGGTCTTATCAAACCCCCAACCCGAAATCCCCACCAAACCGTGACCGGTTGAGGATGCAAAGGAAGTTCTTCAACCTTTTTTGAATTTTCTGATCCCCAGATTCGAAAATTTTGTTTATGGTTGAAAAACCTGTATGAAGAAAATGTGCCTCATCGCAAAAAGGTGATTTTTTCGAAAACTCATCACATTTTTATATTATTATTTTAACAAATCGTACTCATTGTTCAGTCTCGTATTTTCCATAATTTAATTTTAGTATTTATTGATAACAGCATATATAATTCTGTACCCATGTTTTACCACTACACAAAGTGGTGGCAAATTTAAAATATTAGTTCATTTTGGGACACTGTTTGTTTGCTACTTTCTAAAACATTTAATTATTTATTTAATATACACCTTTTTTCTGCCACGTTTCGGCCTGTTTTGTTTTAAGTAAAAGTCAAATTTCGTAAATTATTTTTCATTTTCAGTTGTCTATAGCACAAAAATTATATTTATACTTCCTACGTATCATCTTACGAAATGTTATTTGTTAACCTGCAATTGAACATTTTGTTTTGTGACACCAACTATTAGTGTTTTACAATAATTTTCTAAATATTACTAAAGATACAGTTATGTTCTATTTTATTCAGTTTTTTATGTTAAAATTCATATGATACCGTCCAATTTAAACCTTTATTTAAGTTTCAAGAATTCTAATGTGGCATTATTTTACCTATGGAATAGAAATTTTTTTTTAAGCTATAACTCGAAAACGGAGAATTTTCGGTCTCAAGCTTACGAAAACTTTTTTCTTTGTTTTCACTTTTAGAAAATACCCTGAAGAATTCTTTTTGTTTAATACGTTATATATAAGAAGGATATCTCTAAAATAATGACCGCTGGGAAATTTCTCTCCTTAGGTTGGCGAACCTGTGTCGTTCATGGCCACAATAGTAATGTACACAGTGCATTGTTGTCTGTAAGTTGTCAAGTTGCAGTATCATTGATTACGTGTGAGTTATTACGTTATAAAATAAATAGGAATGTAGAATAAATAGGCAATCGGTTGCTGTGTACGATGATAATGTAATGAAAGATAGAAACGTCCAAAAATGGTGTGAAAAGTTTATAAACAATTGAATTAATGTGCACAATGAAGAACGTTAGAGGTGGCCCTCGGTAATCACCGAGGACTTGTTGAAACGCGTCGACGATGAAGTCAGAAAAGATCGTCTTTCAACGATTTCCGACCTGGCCCTTCTTTTTCAAGATGTTTCAAAGGCTGTTATTAGTCGCATCTTTTATGACCATTTAGGCTTCAAATGGTTTATGCACGTTGGGTGCCGCACGTTTTAACGGAACGTCATAAAAAAAATCCGAATGGGATCTGCTTTAGAATTTTTGGTACACTTCACAGAAAAAGGTGATGAGTTCCTTAATTCGATTGTTACCGGCGATGAAACATGGAATTCGTATTACACGCCAGAGAGAAAACGGCAGTCAAGTGAATGGTGTCATCCTCGATCACCAACCAAACCAAAAAAGCTGGTCGATTTTATGCCACGTGGAATGACTATAAATGCTTCTGCATTTATAATCGTTCGCAGTAGGCAGAAGCCTACTGCGAAACTCTACGTAAGTAAGGGCGCGCCATTCAAATTCGGCGACGTGGGTGACTGACCGACGACGTTGTCCTGCTGCACGATAATGAATGTACGCATTTTCCGGGTCTAACACGTGATTTACTGAGAACATTTGGGTGGGAAATTTACGATCACCCATCATATAGTCGGGATTTAGCTCCTTCTTATTACCATTTCTTTGGGAAATTGAAAGAATATTTGAGTGGTAAGCGATTCCCAGGTGACGATGAAATTAAAAATGCTCTTAATCAGTGGCTAAATGGACTGGTGGGAGAAGACGACGACGAGAATATATTGCAGCTGGTGTATCGCTATGATAGATGTTTTAATTCATTTGGCGATTATATAGAGAAGTACCATAAGCTAAGTAATTTAAGAGAAATAAAAAAATATTTATAAAATTTTCAAAATTATTTTTTTTACAATGAAATGGTCTTTACTTTAGAGATAACCTCACATACAAACACACACACACACACACACACACACACACACACACACACCCACACACACACACACATATATATATATTTGTATTATTGAATTGTAGCCTATACGATATTGATTAATGTAAGGCAATTATTTTTATTTATGAAAAATAACTAATGAATAAATAAAATACTCATAGTGTGCTTAATTATTAAGAATTAATTTAAAATACATAAGCAATTGACTGACTAAGGAAATTGATTTATTTAACGGATTGATTTTATTTTAACGGACTGACTAAATTTATTATTTTTTAATTTTGTAACTAAGATGTAATTGTACGGTAGAATATAGATATTACTTTATAAGCTTTATTAATAGAACTTTTATGATTAAATATTTAATTTACTTTTGGTTCAATGAAAAAGTATTAATAATAATAATAACTCAAGCTTATATAATAAATTTCAAAATTGAAAATCTTCTTTCCCTTGAATGAAAAGAAGGGACAAGAAAAGAATGTGGCGTCAATTTAACTGGAAAAGAAGAGAAGAGCATTGTGTATTGAATTCCATGAGTAAAGTTTATACATCTGTTGGATTCTGGAAAAATGGAGGTGGAATCCGGTGATATTTCCTTCAAACTTTTTTCCCTCGAACAATATTTCATTTTAGAAGATTTTTTCGAAGAACATAAATTTCATTTTATACTGAATTCTTTGAATTTAAGTGTTTTTATTCTAAAAAGACAAACGTATTATAGAACACCCTGAAATTCAATCAACCATGGAAAACATTAAACGCTTAAAAGAGAGCCTAATACGGCAAAGAATTTGAAAAAATGAATAATTAAAGAAAATTACAGCATTCTAAAAAAAAATTTAAAGACAATGAATTTTCAAGGAGATGGGAACAGTAGGTATATTCATGTAATAATATAAAATTCATTTAAAGAGATAATTAATGATACCAAGATAAAGAGTCAAAGAAAGCTAGGGAAGATGCAAACGTGAAATATAGAGGAAATTACATTGAAGACAAAATTCAGAAATAATGAAAACAGAAGAAAGAATAAAAGTTTAAATAAAATAATTCAGTTTAGGAAAACTAACCGGCTAGGACACTTCAAAAAATGAAAAATATTAAATAAAATAATATTATAAAAATCAGTAAAAAACGGAAAAAAATAAGAAAATATACACAATGTACAAGAAAGTGGGAAGTACCAGAACTCAAAAATTTAGCTGGAAATAGAAGATAATGGAGATGGAAGTGGTACAATAGACTTTTTTCAGAGTAGGTACCATATTATTTGATGATCCTGCTATATAATGAAAATACAAGCTAAATAAATTGTACGTAGAACTGAAAAATCAACTTAAAACTACACATTTGGTATAGTAATAAAAATAATTCTGTTAATACATATTACGTTCACAATCTTTTTAACATTCATTTAAAAAAGAATTCATTCAAATATAACCCTTTATATGCACATAAAAAAATTGTTTATCGATGTTCCATAATTACCTACTTTCATACCCTATATGAAAGAATATGCATGGAAGTTTTGGTTGTTATTAGTATTATAATACTGTAAACAGCGTTACTTGTTTAATACAAACTAGGAAATTAAATATTATATGGTATCCAGCTCAAAATAATGAACACAGTAAGTATTTCTGAATATATATTAATTATGTCAAATAAAGCTATACACAATCCACATTTAGGTTTTTTAACAGTTGTTTAATATTGCATACGCAAATAAATTTCTTTTTGCCGTGGCTGTGTTATTTTTTATATATTTATTTATTTATTTTAAAACGAAAATTCTATTTTTTTTAATACTTAACATTTTTGAAAATAGTTATAATCAATTTCTATTGCCAACAATTTTTTTTTTAAAATTAACATACAGATTTGATGAATAAAATTTAAATTAATTAAAACACAATAAATTATCACATATTTCGATCGGTGATTGCCAAATTTTTCTTCATCTCATTCTACATATATATATATTAATGTAAATCCATGAAAATACAACTGATATTTTTAATGTTATTCATTATGTATTGTTACATAATGTACATTATGTATTATTGTACTGTAATTTCTAGAGTAATCATTATTCCTTTTATTTATCATCCATCTTAAAATATGTCTAAAGACTCCTAATTTTACTGATAATGATATTTGCCAATAAAGAATTAATGACCTTTATCAATAAAAATACGCATATAGTTTCAGATTTATTAATTTTTTAATTACTCTTTACCGTTAGTTCGTAAATCTTATCTTTCTAATTTTATTTAATAACATTTTGTCACAGCTGAACATCTGAGTTTTACGCATAAATAGTGATTCACGAAGAATGTAACAAACTTTTAAAACATGCTTTACTGGTGAAAATAAAGAAGTTTATATAAATATAAATTCGGGAACAAATTGAACAAAATAGGTTCAAGAACTCTACTATTAGTATATTTTGAGAAATCTGGTACTAAATACAAAAGATTGGGGTCGAAAAACACACTATTTTGCTTGCAGTACTTTGTAAAATAGATAATAAATACGTAAAAGTTTTTAATGAAAATTATAGAGAATTTAGTTCTGAGTAAAATTTTGTGAATAAAATCCATTGAGATTAAAAAAAAAAAAAACGTAGGAATTTCAAAACGTATTAAGAGCAAAACAAGAAGAAGTGGCAGATTTTAATTAGGTATTAAACAAAATGAAATTCTCAATATTACAAAACAAATGATTGAATAATCTAGAGACATATATCACAAAAATTTAAAAAAATACGAAAAATGAAATAAAAAAAACATCAATAAAGTAGTTTATTATACATCTTTAAAGTTAATAAAGAACTAATTTTATCTAAATTTTAAATAATTTATTTTATAAGCTGTATCCACTGTGAAAAAATAATATTTTCAGCAAATTTATTTAATTATTTTTGTAAGTTGGTTTTATTGTTTGCGTTTGTAAAGGTCTCCCAAAATGAGCTGACACTTTAATATTTTAATAAAATCCATTTTTTATTTAAAAATTAACAATATTTTTGCTTTATTAGAAAGTAGTGCCACGGAGGTTGTGTCATAAAAAACATCTAACAAATGAGCCTTGGCCTTGGCTGCACATATTCACTCTTTTGACAAAATTTTCCAAAACATGTTGACATATTGCTGGAAAATGTCGGTAATGTTGTGTCGAATTTCTTGTTTGAGGTTCTCAGTTATCTTAGTTTTTTATGTACACTTTATCCTTACGATAACTTCAAAGAAAAACTCCAACGGTGACAAGTCATTTGATCATAGCGGCCAAATCATATTACCTCACTACCAGATAACACGACCATTAAACGTTTTTTTGCAATAACTGGCTGGTTTCATTGGTAGTGTGGCATGTTGCACCGTTTCATTGAAACCACATGTCTTCCATATCCATCATTAACTTTAGGCCATAAAAAGTTTGAAATTATTTTACAATATCGAACTATTTTCATTTTTGAAGAAGTAAGGTCTTATCAAACCCCCAACCCGAAATCCCCACCAAACCGTGACCGGTTGAGGATGCAAAGGAAGTTCTTCAACCTTTTTTGAATTTTCTGATCCCCAGATTCGAAAATTTTGTTTATGGTTGAAAAACCTGTATGAAGAAAATGTGCCTCATCGCAAAAAGGTGATTTTTTCGAAAACTCATCACATTTTTATATTATTATTTTAACAAATCGTACTCATTGTTCAGTCTCGTATTTTCCATAATTTAATTTTAGTATTTATTGATAACAGCATATATAATTCTGTACCCATGTTTTACCACTACACAAAGTGGTGGCAAATTTAAAATATTAGTTCATTTTGGGACACTGTTTGTTTGCTACTTTCTAAAACATTTAATTATTTATTTAATATACACCTTTTTTCTGCCACGTTTCGGCCTGTTTTGTTTTAAGTAAAAGTCAAATTTCGTAAATTATTTTTCATTTTCAGTTGTCTATAGCACAAAAATTATATTTATACTTCCTACGTATCATCTTACGAAATGTTATTTGTTAACCTGCAATTGAACATTTTGTTTTGTGACACCAACTATTAGTGTTTTACAATAATTTTCTAAATATTACTAAAGATACAGTTATGTTCTATTTTATTCAGTTTTTTATGTTAAAATTCATATGATACCGTCCAATTTAAACCTTTATTTAAGTTTCAAGAATTCTAATGTGGCATTATTTTACCTATGGAATAGAAATTTTTTTTTAAGCTATAACTCGAAAACGGAGAATTTTCGGTCTCAAGCTTACGAAAACTTTTTTCTTTGTTTTCACTTTTAGAAAATACCCTGAAGAATTCTTTTTGTTTAATACGTTATATATAAGAAGGATATCTCTAAAATAATGACCGCTGGGAAATTTCTCTCCTTAGGTTGGCGAACCTGTGTCGTTCATGGCCACAATAGTAATGTACACAGTGCATTGTTGTCTGTAAGTTGTCAAGTTGCAGTATCATTGATTACGTGTGAGTTATTACGTTATAAAATAAATAGGAATGTAGAATAAATAGGCAATCGGTTGCTGTGTACGATGATAATGTAATGAAAGATAGAAACGTCCAAAAATGGTGTGAAAAGTTTATAAACAATTGAATTAATGTGCACAATGAAGAACGTTAGAGGTGGCCCTCGGTAATCACCGAGGACTTGTTGAAACGCGTCGACGATGAAGTCAGAAAAGATCGTCTTTCAACGATTTCCGACCTGGCCCTTCTTTTTCAAGATGTTTCAAAGGCTGTTATTAGTCGCATCTTTTATGACCATTTAGGCTTCAAATGGTTTATGCACGTTGGGTGCCGCACGTTTTAACGGAACGTCATAAAAAAAATCCGAATGGGATCTGCTTTAGAATTTTTGGTACACTTCACAGAAAAAGGTGATGAGTTCCTTAATTCGATTGTTACCGGCGATGAAACATGGAATTCGTATTACACGCCAGAGAGAAAACGGCAGTCAAGTGAATGGTGTCATCCTCGATCACCAACCAAACCAAAAAAGCTGGTCGATTTTATGCCACGTGGAATGACTATAAATGCTTCTGCATTTATAATCGTTCGCAGTAGGCAGAAGCCTACTGCGAAACTCTACGTAAGTAAGGGCGCGCCATTCAAATTCGGCGACGTGGGTGACTGACCGACGACGTTGTCCTGCTGCACGATAATGAATGTACGCATTTTCCGGGTCTAACACGTGATTTACTGAGAACATTTGGGTGGGAAATTTACGATCACCCATCATATAGTCGGGATTTAGCTCCTTCTTATTACCATTTCTTTGGGAAATTGAAAGAATATTTGAGTGGTAAGCGATTCCCAGGTGACGATGAAATTAAAAATGCTCTTAATCAGTGGCTAAATGGACTGGTGGGAGAAGACGACGACGAGAATATATTGCAGCTGGTGTATCGCTATGATAGATGTTTTAATTCATTTGGCGATTATATAGAGAAGTACCATAAGCTAAGTAATTTAAGAGAAATAAAAAAATATTTATAAAATTTTCAAAATTATTTTTTTTACAATGAAATGGTCTTTACTTTAGAGATAACCTCACATACAAACACACACACACACACACACACACACACACACACACACACACACACACACACACACACCCACACACACACACACATATATATATATTTGTATTATTGAATTGTAGCCTATACGATATTGATTAATGTAAGGCAATTATTTTTATTTATGAAAAATAACTAATGAATAAATAAAATACTCATAGTGTGCTTAATTATTAAGAATTAATTTAAAATACATAAGCAATTGACTGACTAAGGAAATTGATTTATTTAACGGATTGATTTTATTTTAACGGACTGACTAAATTTATTATTTTTTAATTTTGTAACTAAGATGTAATTGTACGGTAGAATATAGATATTACTTTATAAGCTTTATTAATAGAACTTTTATGATTAAATATTTAATTTACTTTTGGTTCAATGAAAAAGTATTAATAATAATAATAACTCAAGCTTATATAATAAATTTCAAAATTGAAAATCTTCTTTCCCTTGAATGAAAAGAAGGGACAAGAAAAGAATGTGGCGTCAATTTAACTGGAAAAGAAGAGAAGAGCATTGTGTATTGAATTCCATGAGTAAAGTTTATACATCTGTTGGATTCTGGAAAAATGGAGGTGGAATCCGGTGATATTTCCTTCAAACTTTTTTCCCTCGAACAATATTTCATTTTAGAAGATTTTTTCGAAGAACATAAATTTCATTTTATACTGAATTCTTTGAATTTAAGTGTTTTTATTCTAAAAAGACAAACGTATTATAGAACACCCTGAAATTCAATCAACCATGGAAAACATTAAACGCTTAAAAGAGAGCCTAATACGGCAAAGAATTTGAAAAAATGAATAATTAAAGAAAATTACAGCATTCTAAAAAAAAATTTAAAGACAATGAATTTTCAAGGAGATGGGAACAGTAGGTATATTCATGTAATAATATAAAATTCATTTAAAGAGATAATTAATGATACCAAGATAAAGAGTCAAAGAAAGCTAGGGAAGATGCAAACGTGAAATATAGAGGAAATTACATTGAAGACAAAATTCAGAAATAATGAAAACAGAAGAAAGAATAAAAGTTTAAATAAAATAATTCAGTTTAGGAAAACTAACCGGCTAGGACACTTCAAAAAATGAAAAATATTAAATAAAATAATATTATAAAAATCAGTAAAAAACGGAAAAAAATAAGAAAATATACACAATGTACAAGAAAGTGGGAAGTACCAGAACTCAAAAATTTAGCTGGAAATAGAAGATAATGGAGATGGAAGTGGTACAATAGACTTTTTTCAGAGTAGGTACCATATTATTTGATGATCCTGCTATATAATGAAAATACAAGCTAAATAAATTGTACGTAGAACTGAAAAATCAACTTAAAACTACACATTTGGTATAGTAATAAAAATAATTCTGTTAATACATATTACGTTCACAATCTTTTTAACATTCATTTAAAAAAGAATTCATTCAAATATAACCCTTTATATGCACATAAAAAAATTGTTTATCGATGTTCCATAATTACCTACTTTCATACCCTATATGAAAGAATATGCATGGAAGTTTTGGTTGTTATTAGTATTATAATACTGTAAACAGCGTTACTTGTTTAATACAAACTAGGAAATTAAATATTATATGGTATCCAGCTCAAAATAATGAACACAGTAAGTATTTCTGAATATATATTAATTATGTCAAATAAAGCTATACACAATCCACATTTAGGTTTTTTAACAGTTGTTTAATATTGCATACGCAAATAAATTTCTTTTTGCCGTGGCTGTGTTATTTTTTATATATTTATTTATTTATTTTAAAACGAAAATTCTATTTTTTTTAATACTTAACATTTTTGAAAATAGTTATAATCAATTTCTATTGCCAACAATTTTTTTTTTAAAATTAACATACAGATTTGATGAATAAAATTTAAATTAATTAAAACACAATAAATTATCACATATTTCGATCGGTGATTGCCAAATTTTTCTTCATCTCATTCTACATATATATATATTAATGTAAATCCATGAAAATACAACTGATATTTTTAATGTTATTCATTATGTATTGTTACATAATGTACATTATGTATTATTGTACTGTAATTTCTAGAGTAATCATTATTCCTTTTATTTATCATCCATCTTAAAATATGTCTAAAGACTCCTAATTTTACTGATAATGATATTTGCCAATAAAGAATTAATGACCTTTATCAATAAAAATACGCATATAGTTTCAGATTTATTAATTTTTTAATTACTCTTTACCGTTAGTTCGTAAATCTTATCTTTCTAATTTTATTTAATAACATTTTGTCACAGCTGAACATCTGAGTTTTACGCATAAATAGTGATTCACGAAGAATGTAACAAACTTTTAAAACATGCTTTACTGGTGAAAATAAAGAAGTTTATATAAATATAAATTCGGGAACAAATTGAACAAAATAGGTTCAAGAACTCTACTATTAGTATATTTTGAGAAATCTGGTACTAAATACAAAAGATTGGGGTCGAAAAACACACTATTTTGCTTGCAGTACTTTGTAAAATAGATAATAAATACGTAAAAGTTTTTAATGAAAATTATAGAGAATTTAGTTCTGAGTAAAATTTTGTGAATAAAATCCATTGAGATTAAAAAAAAAAAAAACGTAGGAATTTCAAAACGTATTAAGAGCAAAACAAGAAGAAGTGGCAGATTTTAATTAGGTATTAAACAAAATGAAATTCTCAATATTACAAAACAAATGATTGAATAATCTAGAGACATATATCACAAAAATTTAAAAAAATACGAAAAATGAAATAAAAAAAACATCAATAAAGTAGTTTATTATACATCTTTAAAGTTAATAAAGAACTAATTTTATCTAAATTTTAAATAATTTATTTTATAAGCTGTATCCACTGTGAAAAAATAATATTTTCAGCAAATTTATTTAATTATTTTTGTAAGTTGGTTTTATTGTTTGCGTTTGTAAAGGTCTCCCAAAATGAGCTGACACTTTAATATTTTAATAAAATCCATTTTTTATTTAAAAATTAACAATATTTTTGCTTTATTAGAAAGTAGTGCCACGGAGGTTGTGTCATAAAAAACATCTAACAAATGAGCCTTGGCCTTGGCTGCACATATTCACTCTTTTGACAAAATTTTCCAAAACATGTTGACATATTGCTGGAAAATGTCGGTAATGTTGTGTCGAATTTCTTGTTTGAGGTTCTCAGTTATCTTAGTTTTTTATGTACACTTTATCCTTACGATAACTTCAAAGAAAAACTCCAACGGTGACAAGTCATTTGATCATAGCGGCCAAATCATATTACCTCACTACCAGATAACACGACCATTAAACGTTTTTTTGCAATAACTGGCTGGTTTCATTGGTAGTGTGGCATGTTGCACCGTTTCATTGAAACCACATGTCTTCCATATCCATCATTAACTTTAGGCCATAAAAAGTTTGAAATTATTTTACAATATCGAACTATTTTCATTTTTGAAGAAGTAAGGTCTTATCAAACCCCCAACCCGAAATCCCCACCAAACCGTGACCGGTTGAGGATGCAAAGGAAGTTCTTCAACCTTTTTTGAATTTTCTGATCCCCAGATTCGAAAATTTTGTTTATGGTTGAAAAACCTGTATGAAGAAAATGTGCCTCATCGCAAAAAGGTGATTTTTTCGAAAACTCATCACATTTTTATATTATTATTTTAACAAATCGTACTCATTGTTCAGTCTCGTATTTTCCATAATTTAATTTTAGTATTTATTGATAACAGCATATATAATTCTGTACCCATGTTTTACCACTACACAAAGTGGTGGCAAATTTAAAATATTAGTTCATTTTGGGACACTGTTTGTTTGCTACTTTCTAAAACATTTAATTATTTATTTAATATACACCTTTTTTCTGCCACGTTTCGGCCTGTTTTGTTTTAAGTAAAAGTCAAATTTCGTAAATTATTTTTCATTTTCAGTTGTCTATAGCACAAAAATTATATTTATACTTCCTACGTATCATCTTACGAAATGTTATTTGTTAACCTGCAATTGAACATTTTGTTTTGTGACACCAACTATTAGTGTTTTACAATAATTTTCTAAATATTACTAAAGATACAGTTATGTTCTATTTTATTCAGTTTTTTATGTTAAAATTCATATGATACCGTCCAATTTAAACCTTTATTTAAGTTTCAAGAATTCTAATGTGGCATTATTTTACCTATGGAATAGAAATTTTTTTTTAAGCTATAACTCGAAAACGGAGAATTTTCGGTCTCAAGCTTACGAAAACTTTTTTCTTTGTTTTCACTTTTAGAAAATACCCTGAAGAATTCTTTTTGTTTAATACGTTATATATAAGAAGGATATCTCTAAAATAATGACCGCTGGGAAATTTCTCTCCTTAGGTTGGCGAACCTGTGTCGTTCATGGCCACAATAGTAATGTACACAGTGCATTGTTGTCTGTAAGTTGTCAAGTTGCAGTATCATTGATTACGTGTGAGTTATTACGTTATAAAATAAATAGGAATGTAGAATAAATAGGCAATCGGTTGCTGTGTACGATGATAATGTAATGAAAGATAGAAACGTCCAAAAATGGTGTGAAAAGTTTATAAACAATTGAATTAATGTGCACAATGAAGAACGTTAGAGGTGGCCCTCGGTAATCACCGAGGACTTGTTGAAACGCGTCGACGATGAAGTCAGAAAAGATCGTCTTTCAACGATTTCCGACCTGGCCCTTCTTTTTCAAGATGTTTCAAAGGCTGTTATTAGTCGCATCTTTTATGACCATTTAGGCTTCAAATGGTTTATGCACGTTGGGTGCCGCACGTTTTAACGGAACGTCATAAAAAAAATCCGAATGGGATCTGCTTTAGAATTTTTGGTACACTTCACAGAAAAAGGTGATGAGTTCCTTAATTCGATTGTTACCGGCGATGAAACATGGAATTCGTATTACACGCCAGAGAGAAAACGGCAGTCAAGTGAATGGTGTCATCCTCGATCACCAACCAAACCAAAAAAGCTGGTCGATTTTATGCCACGTGGAATGACTATAAATGCTTCTGCATTTATAATCGTTCGCAGTAGGCAGAAGCCTACTGCGAAACTCTACGTAAGTAAGGGCGCGCCATTCAAATTCGGCGACGTGGGTGACTGACCGACGACGTTGTCCTGCTGCACGATAATGAATGTACGCATTTTCCGGGTCTAACACGTGATTTACTGAGAACATTTGGGTGGGAAATTTACGATCACCCATCATATAGTCGGGATTTAGCTCCTTCTTATTACCATTTCTTTGGGAAATTGAAAGAATATTTGAGTGGTAAGCGATTCCCAGGTGACGATGAAATTAAAAATGCTCTTAATCAGTGGCTAAATGGACTGGTGGGAGAAGACGACGACGAGAATATATTGCAGCTGGTGTATCGCTATGATAGATGTTTTAATTCATTTGGCGATTATATAGAGAAGTACCATAAGCTAAGTAATTTAAGAGAAATAAAAAAATATTTATAAAATTTTCAAAATTATTTTTTTTACAATGAAATGGTCTTTACTTTAGAGATAACCTCACATACAAACACACACACACACACACACACACACACACACACACACACACCCACACACACACACACATATATATATATTTGTATTATTGAATTGTAGCCTATACGATATTGATTAATGTAAGGCAATTATTTTTATTTATGAAAAATAACTAATGAATAAATAAAATACTCATAGTGTGCTTAATTATTAAGAATTAATTTAAAATACATAAGCAATTGACTGACTAAGGAAATTGATTTATTTAACGGATTGATTTTATTTTAACGGACTGACTAAATTTATTATTTTTTAATTTTGTAACTAAGATGTAATTGTACGGTAGAATATAGATATTACTTTATAAGCTTTATTAATAGAACTTTTATGATTAAATATTTAATTTACTTTTGGTTCAATGAAAAAGTATTAATAATAATAATAACTCAAGCTTATATAATAAATTTCAAAATTGAAAATCTTCTTTCCCTTGAATGAAAAGAAGGGACAAGAAAAGAATGTGGCGTCAATTTAACTGGAAAAGAAGAGAAGAGCATTGTGTATTGAATTCCATGAGTAAAGTTTATACATCTGTTGGATTCTGGAAAAATGGAGGTGGAATCCGGTGATATTTCCTTCAAACTTTTTTCCCTCGAACAATATTTCAGTTGCTATTGTTTCGCACTGCCTCAGGACCTTCCCGACATTCCATCACACTTATTCCATTTCATGATAGGCTATCCGTTTTATTATACGGACAAAACAACTTCCTTGGTTTACTTGATCGAAAAAATCGAAACAAATTTTTGTAAACATGTTTTCTTCAAAAATAAAAGACCTGGCAACAAAAGTGATGCCATCTAAAATTTATAATTTAATTTATTTACAGTAACTTAACAATCATACAATATATCAAACCACCTAATCTAATAAGTAAATATAAAAAATTACGTAAAAATCGTATGTTATTTGTAAATACGTGGAACAAAAAACATATTCTAAAAAATCAAAAATTTAATAAGATATATATACATTATACATTATAATATATATTTTATTATATTATATATATATAATTTAATAAGATATGAGAAAGTAAAATCGTATTTATTTGCAGTAACAATTTTTTCCACTTCTTATTCCATAAAGATTTACGCTTACACACAAAAAAAATGTATACAACTAATAACTTTTTAGTTTTTAAATTTCTTTTATAAAAAGATGAATTAATATGCGCTAAAATTAAAATTATACTTACTAATATATTTTAATTTCCCATAAAGATTAATTTGAAGAAAATATTTCACGTAAATACAATTTAAAAAACTCTTAAATAGCTTCAAATGTGAAAAAACCATCATCAGTATATATCTAGGGGGAAAAAATAAATAAATGCCAAAAAAAGAAGAAAATATTAACTGATAATTAAACTGTACTTAGTAAAACCTATGAAACGATTGGTGTGCAAGTAAATAATCCTGTTTCAGGCAATCAGAAAAGATCTTATAATTTTAGGCTAAAAAACCATTTAAACCTCCAAATCAAATTTCCCTCTATCACTTAACGAAAAAATTATATTGGTTGCGTAGATAAAACTTACTCAGGAAATATAGATAAAAATGAATTATAGACCAATCGAAGAATAATTTTCCCACCCTTGAAAAAAATTTAAGGAAGGAGATAAATATTACTTATAAATTTCGTTAATAATGTAACTATCAAACTCCATCATAACCTAAATTTAAAAAACAAAAAAATAAATAAGGGAAGACAACAAACCTGAGGTCGGGTTGTAAAATGAAAAATTAATACAATCAGAAATTTGGTTTTCCTTCGGTTTTTTTTTATTTATTGGGGGTTTTGTGTGGTAGTAGAGTTTGTAAAAGTATCTTTTACTTTTCCAGAACCTGGCCGGGAATCAAAAATTGGACTTTAAGTTTAGCAGGCAAGACACTGTTGCTTATAACAACGAAGAGGTTATATTTTTTTATTTTAAAGTTACAATGGAATTGAGTTTTTTTATAGATGAATCTTTATTATTACTATGTGTGGAATTTAGTCTTCAAATTATTTTATGTATAAAATGTTCAGTCAAATTAAAATAATTTTATGAATAATTTTGCTTTGTTGTTTTACGATTTAAAATCAATCTTTAGAATAGATTGATTTAAGAATCACAAATTATATGTGAAAAATTTAATAAATTAATTAAAATTACTGCTTCAAAGAAATTACCAAACAATTTTTTGTTAACTTTTCTAGTTTAAAATATTATTTACAAAAAAAAAAAAACAAAATAATGCTAATTTTTTTCCGAAACACATCTACTAGTTATCATGTAAATTAATATATTTTTAAACTGAATCATTTTTCATACATTTTTATCTCTTTAATAAGGATTTCGACATAAGCTATATTCATATTACACTATATCAGTTATTGATAAAGTGAAGGGGATGATGTAAAATTGAATATTAGGAACGTTGAGGTTTAAATAAAGGGAAGTAGATGAGTTTGGTGTTGGTTACAAAAGCTCTTTAATGAAAACGTGTTATGGAGTCTAGGGACTCAGGTGGTGGCAGAGGTGGGAGAGCTGTGAGCTGATCGCTGGGCATCAGAACGTACTGAGGGACAACGTGTTTTCAATTAAGGTGTATCGCGCTAAAGGAATGCAAATGTGTTTCTGATAAAGCTGTTGACCTCTCATCGTTGTCTAATAGCGGGTATACGGTTCGTAAAAGATACGGGGTTAACTTCTCTCTTATTTTGTTTATTTCTATCCTTCTATTCTTTATCGTTCTCTCTTTATTTTATATTACACCATCTCTCTCTTTTTAACCTTTTAATGAGACGCGGTGTTTTGCCAAATCACCCTCCACACACACATACGCACACATGCACTGATACACAAGTAGACTATACTGAAAACCCCCAGCGAAATTATCCAGCGGTGTCACGTATGCTAATTTTAAAGCGAGTAGGCGGTAGGGAAGCCTGGACGCAAAACATACACAAGTTTGTACCATATACTAATGTTTGTTACTGCCCTCTAACCGTGTTTCCATCTCCACCCACAAACATGTAAAGGTTTCCCATAGTGTAACCACAGCTAAGTTTCTAATGTTACATACAGACTAAAAAATATTACCTATTTATATTTAGATCTCCATAGATTGAGTTTTCACATGGTCAATAGTTTACATATTTTTTTTTTGAAATGAAATTCTATTTTTTCCCCTAAAATATGTTCGTACTTTCATTTTTTTTTCAATTTATTTTTTAATTCTATTTATATTGGACAAGGAATACAATTTCAAACTAATCTCTAACTTATCAGTACTTCTACTATTACTACTACAGAAGACTAGCTGTTACGAAAATATAATATTATGACAGTTTTTTATTAATTAGGTAGTTATAATACGTAATACCGGAACTGATTTTCAACTTTTTACTGCTCCCGATCTTCTAATTATCGATGAAAAAGACCGCAGGGAGGTGTTAACATGTTATTTGAATTTACTGTTTGAACTATTAATAACACCTATCATTTATTAATTTCCCATTAGCTAAATTATCTGAATTTATCCAACTTATGGTTGAGTCTTTGACTTATTATTAAACCCATTTTCATTTAAAATTTATCTAAAAATGTTTTAGATCTATTCAAACCTTTTATCAGAAAATAAATAATATTTTTATGCACAATTATAATCCCAAATTTAAAGAAAAATTATTATTAGAGTAGTTTTTTACTCTCCAAGCTTTATAATAGCTTTAATTCAATATATTTGTAACATTGTATTATAAATTGTAAGACAACTATAAAAATTATCCATGTAATAAACTATTTTGCCATTTTAGGAACCCTAGATAGTCTTTTTTGAGGGCGTCATCGATCCAAAAAAGACATTACGGGATCCCTTTAATTTCAATTATTTTTTTTTCTCGATGAACATAACATTGAATACAGAGAAAATTAATATTTGACGAAAACAAACTTCATATATAAGATTGGATATCTATATTTTCTATAGCCTACACTAGGATATTTAACAGATTTTAAAAAATTATGTTTAATTTTTATAAACTTTTTGGAGAGAGGTCTAAGGAACCCAACCCGGATTTAGACACGCAGTACACTTTAGTTGTAGAAGCGATTGGGTATCAGCGGTGGAATGTATGATTGTATGTAATATTAATATGTAGGTCATAAATGTATAAAAATTTCGTTCCTATTTTGCATGTAAAAAAAAAAAATACAAGGAACTTCAAAGGAACATAAGAAGAGTTCAAAAAGCTTAACGTAATATGCACTCATGCAAATATTACGCTTTATTGCCCAATTTCTATGAAGAAAAATCTATCAATTGAATAAATTGCGTTTTAAAGAGAATCTTGTTAATTAAATTTACAAGTATATTTTGATTTACATTATTTTACGTTATTTATAAAAAAAACAGAATAAATCATTTTTCAAATAATAAATTAAAAGTCTTAGACTTACAAAAATATTATTTAATATATATATATATATATATATAATAATTAATAAATTTCTATAATTTTAAACTGTATATTTTATAATTTTATTTTATTATTTTTTTATAATTACTATATTAAAAAACAACGTAACTTTAATTAGTTACCGATAACCACGAAAACGACTGAACCAATCATTAGGAAATTTATTTCTTATGACACCCGGAATGTTTACCACAGTTCAAACCTCACCAATCTCACTGCTATATAAATCATTAAAAAAGACTTTTAATAAATAACCAAGAACTTCTTTTACTAGAGTTAATGTCGTTGCCTATTTCGATAGATATTTTTAACAACGATCGTTGTCTTTGTCAATATCAACTTCAAAAAGTTATGTGTTTTACTAAACGTAATGTCATTGTAAATTCTGCGGCGACCCGCGAAAACTCATCCTCACGCGAGCAGAATAGCACTTTGTAAATTTTTATATACTGAGTAAAGACATTCCATCAGGGTAAACTATACACTTAATCGGCACAGATTCGACTTTCAGTTTCGTATTAAAATTTTTCTAACTCCGAGATCGGTGAGGTCACTTCTAGGTGATTATGAACGTCTAAGTATTTATGATTGTAGACAACTGGAATCTATGCCGGAGCGTACTCCAAGACTTCAAGAGCTATATATATATATATATATATATATATATATATATATATATATATATATATATATACGCTTGGCACAAAATCGAGTTCAACCTTAGGGAATATGTTAGCTTTCAAATCAGCTTTTGATTATCACCCTAAAATTGCTTAATTCAAGTGTTGATTAATTCTGAATTTGAAAGATATTCAGACAGGTAACATAATTAAAATATGTAACGATTGTAATTCCAAAAATTGGAATGCTTCTTCTGAAATCTTTTGTGCATCCAGCACAATAAAACAGTTGTTGAACAATTTCAATATCTTTCTAATTTCATTAAAGATTTGATTTTGGGCACATCTTTAATCTAGACATTTTATTTTATCCGGAAATTTGTGAATAGCGATAATTCTGAGAGCGACAGCCCAAAAATAATGAAATTATTTCAAATTTTTGAAGTTTTATACGCATATAGTGTGAAAAAATCCGGACATTATATATATATATATATATATATTTTATATATAAAAAGATCAGTAAACAAATGACTGACTTTTTTAAAACAATGTTTTCTATAAAAGGTTGGAAAAAATTGGTAATTTAAAAAACATATATTTGTAGAAACTATAAAAAAATGTTATTTATTATTTAACAGAGAAATACATTTTATTGAATTTTTTTTTTCTATTAAGTTGGGGCATGGTTTATTTCTTTTATATATTTTTTTATCTAATTATTGTTGAATATTTTTTTATGAATGGGATTTAAATTTTTTTTTAGGATTTAAAACCAAGTGTATGCTGTGATTAAGTATAACAGTCGAAAGCACTACAAATTAGTTTTGATAATTTTTTGTTAAAAAATATTATTTATTTCATATTTTTATATTAATGTAACTACTGAAAAAAAATTAAATAATGCCGTTAAAATAATTTAAAATTCTATTAATAAAGATTTTAAGTATAAATTAATCCATTCTAGTTAACTTGTAATTAAATTAATGAGTGTAATTGAATGGATGAAATTTAATTAAATATCACAGGTTCACTGTTATCAACATTACATTGATAAAGGTTATTATTGTTACAGACGAATTTGGAAATTAATACACGTGTGAAAATTTGTTTGTTGGTTGGTTGGTATGCTTATGTCATACAAAATATACTCATGTCAGTTGCCAGTTTGCTTTTGCAAATATATAATATATATATATATATATAATTTTTTTTTTTCAATAAATAAATAAAATAAATTTTGTGTCTCACTCACACTCTCTCTCTCTCTGTGTGTGTGGGCGCGCAAATGAGCATGTGGTTTAGTTTGAATGCGATTGTATGGATTAGTTTCAGCTGTTCAGTAAATGAGGAAATAATGTTTTACACACAGTGTAGCCTATCCGTAGCGCAGTATTCCGCTAGTACTATTTTACATCACTGCTTTAACATATATATATATATATATATATATATATATATATGTTAAAACAATAACACATATATATATATATATATATATATATATATATGTATGTTTGTGTGTGTGCGCGCGCGCGCATGTGAGTGTGTTTGTGTGTGTGTGTGTGTGTGCACGCATACATATTGAAGTCTACTCATTAAAGCTTGGAATTGATCATAATCATTATCATCATCATCGTCAAGCTGTTAATGATAATAATAACAATAACTACAGCCCAACTACAATAACAATAATAGACCCCCAAGCAAGCAAGGAAGCTTGTAACGAGTTACTCTCTGCCTCTGGCTGTCTATCTCTACAACTGACAATATAATTTTATATATATATATATATATATATATATATATATATATATATATATATATTCTAGATAATTGGTATTATTGTATAAATGAAACAATTGTTCAAATGAAATGCAACTTTATCTCGTGATTTTAACAATGCTGTGATACTATTACCAATTAGAATTGTTCTATTTTATTGATGTTATAGAATTAATTGCAACATAATTTTATACTATTTTTGCTTTCATTCAAATAAATTTATTCTATTGATAATAAATTGGATTGATTAATTAATCTTATTTTAAATCGGATTGGGGTTAATTGTTTTAAAAGATTTTAAAAAAGTGTGTGTGTGTGTGTGTGTGTGTGTGTGTGTGTGTTTTAATACTACTACTAAAAATTTATTAGTATTTTTATGTGAAATATATCATATTTGGAATATATCACGTACCACTTTGGAATTACATTGAAATAAATTTGGAATACTTCATAGTTTGTACCTAATCAATAGGTGTCATCCCACTTACACATTCTTGGGAACAGAGAGATTTTACCCAAAACGTAGCTACACATTATTGACTTTAATTTATTATCTCAATTATATGTAGTAACAAAACTATTATTATCTCTCCCTCCCGTTATTACGGACTTAATCTGCACTGTCAATCTGCTATGCTAAGTCAGTTTAAATACTATTACCAGATCTGAAACGTTGCATGGTTTTAGTATGACTGATTTTTGGAAGTCTCTCTATATGTGTGTGTGTGTGTGATACTTAACTGTGATGTGAATGTGTGAGGTGTAAGGCCTGACATGATGATGACTTTTTTTATTTTCATTGCCTTTTTATTTCTATCGATAGATCGTTGTATTTGGTTTGGATATTTGTATCGTTGGGGATGGCAATGTCGATTAGGTAGGTTTTTTTTTTGGTTTCCGAGTATGGTTATTGGTGTTTATTTGTAGTAGGGATCTGTATTTCCGATGATTTCGTATGTTCTGGTGAGTGCTTGGTGTACTACATCAGCTGCTTCATTACGCCTGGCATGTATTATGTTCCGGCTATAACTCTTTGGAACTATTAAACAGCAAAATAGAAGTTTTATTAATATGAATGGTTATGTACAAAATCTTGGAAAAAGTTATGAATTTCTGTCATTGAATAAGGATGAAATCTCAAAGTAACTTCCTGAATCTATAAATGAGAATTTGGAGTTAAGAAAATTTTGAATTAAGAAAAGACATGCTAGACAATAAAATTATGCTGATATCAATATGGTAGGTCTGTTATTAAGAAAGTTTTTCAATGATGTTCGTGTATATAAGCTTTATAACATTTTTTTATAATAATAACAAATTTGAAGGGAATTACTTAATTATAATTGGACTGATATCTCATGTAAAGGGGGTATTAACAATTTATCAACAATTGGTTTCTGTACTTCAGAGTTTTGACGATAATAACTCATGGGACAATCCCATCTCACATCGCAAAAATAAGCTGTGGATGACTACAACGATTGTTATAGAAATATTAAAAATTAATGCTTCCTTTAATAGATGGAAAGATTCCCCTTCAAATAGTACTTGTAGAACTAAGTATAACAAAATAAGAAATAGGGTTACTGATAGGGTTAATGATAATAAATCGTAAAAATTACTATTTTAAAAATTAAATTAGAAAATCTACAATGATCCTAAAAAAACTTTGGCAGTTCATTATTCTTTTAAGGTGGTCGTCTAAAAATAATTTAGATGATAACAGTTTAAAACACTTGAGTAATTTTGGAATTGAGAAAGTTATTCTAGTGGATTTGCTAAATCTTTCGTCTCAGAGATGGAAAATATTATTCCAAGTGCTATGTTAAAGTTCTGCAGAATCATGTTGATAATGAAATTAATGTAAATTTTCATATCCCTCTAGCAATCCCTCGTTCTATAATGAAAATTACTCGACTAAAATCATCAAAATCTTCAGGTTTTGATAAGGTTAAAATCAGAGACTTAAAAATACTAAATAAAGCACTCAATCGATTTCTGATTCAATAAATGTTTTCATAAAAACAGGTACTTTTCTTGATTTAATGAAGGTTGTCACAATAACACCTATATTTACACAAGGTGATGGTAGCTTTATAGAACTGTGTTATAAGTAATTAATTATAGAACTATAGCTATTCTCTCGGTAATTGAAAAATAATGGTAAATATGTAAATAATTACTAACTAGAAAATATTATAATAAATTAAAAAAATTGGTTTACAGAGAGGAACGGGCGTTAGAAATTTATTGGTTGAATTTGTCGACTTCATAAATAATAATTATTTATTATTAACTGCAAATTGTTACATTCATGCAATTTTTATGACCTCAGTAAAGCTTTTGATACACTTAGACTTGAAATCCTGCTGATTGGTTTAAGAAAAATTGGAATTGTAGGTCATCTTCTCGACTGGTTTTGAAGTTAATTAAATAATAGAAAATTTGTTGTTAAAATAGGTAGTAGTTTTAGCGATCCGATAAATTGTAATTTCGGCGTGCCACAAAGATGTCTCCTAGGTCCTATTTAAAATTTTGTTTACGTAAATGACATTTTAAACAATTTATCCAATTGTTTAGCTTGTATATATAGTGATTATACAGTACATTTAGTAGCACATAAAGACTTTCATGCATCAGAATCCTTATTGCATGATGATTTTAAAGAAATTTAGTTAAAATGACTCATAGTAACAAACTCGATATAAACAAAAAAAAAAAAACTATGCTCATACATTTTGTAACTGCTCATACGAAATTCATGTGATTTGCTCATTGATTTGACATGGTTGATAAATATGCTCATTGATGAATGACTACACCAAATCTAGTGATACAGTATTCTCGTTTACTTTATTACTTTATTTTTCTTTGATTTGACTATTTATTTGTTTATTGGTTTTTTTTTTATTTATTAATATTTTGTTTTTATGGACTATGAAGTGTTGGCAGAAATATTTTTTCTAATTGACTTTAAGATTACTGCTTAATGATAACTATTATTATAAATTAATTATTATGGGAGTTCCTTAAGAACAGGTTAGCATGTGCTTCTTACCACACAATTTACTTAAGGAGCCGAAATATACTGGTTGTTAAGAAAACAAAATTACACAACTCGTTTAGTTGATAAATTAAGGTCACTGATATTACAGAATATTTTAATGAATAGGATAAAACATTAACAGAGATTCCCTTTCAAAATACTCTAAATCAATAATGTTATTTTTTGTGTATCTTTATTGCTTGCACTAACACGTAAATATACACAATCCTATTCATGAAAAGCAAATAAACAAGTTACATTATATTTATCCGATATAATTCTCGCATATTAATATCATATATATATAAATTCACACGAGGATGGTTCAATAATTAATGAGGCAAATGGCAATAGTAGAAAAATTATTTAACAGAACAAACAGAAGAATTTGACCTTTAATTCTGTGCTCCGGACATAGAAAATATCAGTTGTTGGAAAAAAAAATGTATTAATACAACCTCTTTTGTTTATTTCAAAATATCAGCTCCGCTCTCCTATGGTTTGTACCATAGAAGAACAAACTAGTGAAAAAAGATTTTTATTTCATGAAATGTAAAGTCGGCCGAAAGTCATTCGTGGATGTCATCAATACGGTAAAACTTATGTCATACGTGCAAATTTTACAAGTACATCAAAAAGGTTAAATAGGGTGAAACAAGTGTCACCAATTATTAGATTATTGAACGATAGGTGGAACTTATGATTAACGCTTTTTAAAATCACATCTTCCTTGTAAGCACAAACAACGAATAAAAATTTGAAAAATTGCTCTAATTTTTATTTTAAATATTGGCAGTATCCATTTCATCATCAATTATAAACTGAATTACCGAAAAACGTGTTCAAGGTGGATTATGAGACAATCGACTCAAAATTACAAAGACGAATTTCACATTAGTACGGAACATAATGATTTTTAACGGAAGTTATTATTGCTTTTAGACTGGCATAATAATTTACGTAATGAAGCTTTAATTTATCTTTTCTAGCAATAATTCAAACATCAGCGTATAGAATGAAAAAATCGAGTTCGTCAGCAAGGAAAAATTTCAAAACCTATGCGTCATCCAGTAAAGTGATGCTAACGCTGTTTTGAGAGAAAAGGCCCAATTTTTTGTGATTATTTGAAAGAACGACTTACAATCAACCTCGAGTACTTTTGTGAAATTCTAGAAAGTAATGTGAAATCTTCAGTAAGGAGGAAATGTCCTGGTTTTTTCTCAAAAAGGGTAATTCTTCTGTTTGATAACGTTCGCTCCATACCACTCAAAAGACACGGGAAGCTATTCAGACTTCGGGTTGGGAGATATGGCAATAACTCCCAATCGAAAGATTTTTAACTTAAATTTTTCTTTTATTGTTTGATCCTTTCAAAGATTTTTAAGTGGCACCGAGTGCGGCAACAATTAGCAAGTCATGAATTCGATACAAAAATGCCTCCAAGTTGAACAATTCTTTACTATTGAAATAAGAATGTGTAAATGAAGCCGAGGATTAGGCTGAAAAGGAGGATTAGTTTTTCTTCTCATGGTATAAATAATATTTCTATGGTCACTTGTCTCGAATAATTGAACGACTGTTGTGTATATTATATATATATTAATATGTATTTGTAAGTCTGCGTGTGTTATTACATTTTCCAACATAAACTTGCTTTATAGTTTAATATTTTATACAATTAAATGTTTCATAAGATTTAAATAAAAGTATTATAACCAAGAATAATGTTTACTTTACAAAATTGTTATAATTAGTATTAACTCACATCAGTATTTAAGATTATTTATTTGACACCTCAGTAAAATTATAAATATAATTTATAACAATAAAAAAAAAAAAAACAATTGTATTAAAGTAAACAAAATTTCATTTAAACATTTTAATAATAATAATAATAGTGGTAATTCGAAGAGAAAAGTAACCACAATTATTACTCCTCAACATCAATTTTAAGTAAATTTAATTTCAAAATCATTTATATATGTGTTTTTTGTTTGTATTCTTTAATTCCATTTCTTATCTCCAAATAAAACTTATAAATATTAATAAATAATAAAAAGAATCCATAAAACTAAATTTTTTTTAACCTTAAGATAAATTCAGTCAGTATTTAGGTTTAACATATTTTACATACATTCTGTACGGTCAGACATTTATCATGAAACAGTTAAACGGATTGACCATTTTTATGATATACTGTATATTTAAACAGTAATAGATTTTAAAACAATAGATCATCCAAATATTTCATTGCGTTTGTTTTGGGCATTAAGCCAAACTTTCATAACGGAAATGCTTCATTATAGAAGAATTCAGATCCGCCGCAATGGATCTTCTTTAAAATCGAAGTGAATTTGAAAATATGCATTAATTTGTGATATAATACAATGGATGAAGGGACAAAATTCTCCATTAATCCAGAATAATTGAATTCTTAAAAGCTTTTATGTTATATGTTTTTACAAATTTAACTTGAAAATTTCAACTGGCATATTAGATCTATCATATTTAACTTACTTTAAAAAAAGTAATAGTGGAAGTAAAATTAGATTGGTAAGTTTCGATAAAAAACCATTCATCGTTTTAGGATCGTACATAATTTTTGGAAAATAAAGTGTGTATAGAAAATAGCTGAAAATATAATTTAAATATTAAAAAGTATTAAAAAGATAAAAATGAAAACGATTTAAAATCGGAAGTATTAAAAATCTCTAGAACTGTGAAAGAAAAAGTAAGTGAAATGAAAGGACTCATTGATAGTAAAAAAAATTAAGGAAGACTTGTGGTTGAACTCCGGAGGCTCGACACGAGTTGTTTCCGCTGTTGGGCGAGCGACCACACAGTTATCCAATGTACGGGCCCGGAAAAGAAGCTGCTGATGCTTCAAGTGTGGCGAGGTCGGGCACATGAGAGTGCAGTGTAAGAAGTTTGGATGATCCGGTGGACACAGCACAGAAAAAGAAGATCGGCATACATGTGACCATAGGGAAGACTGTCAAAGGATCTGAAGAGCAGCAGGCACGTCTCACTTTGGACCAGTCAAGGCAGACAGGCAAGAGTACTGGTTCAAAAGCGGGTAACCTGCATGCATGTAAGACTGACGGAGAAGGAAGTTAAGCAGAGAAGGCAAGCTTCTGAACGGTTACGGACTACTAAAGTGCGTGAACTAAGTAAAACCCGGAAAGAAAAATGGCAGGCACACGCCAAACCGGTACTGTTGTGGGGGAGGCTGGGATGACTCAGAGTATGATAGGAGGCAGGCAAATGCCGACCCTGACCCATGAGACTGTTAGAGCCACTTGATTGAAGATAAAACGCTGAATCATACTAGTCCAGTACGAATAAAATATAGGAGTTAAGAATAGCAGGAGTGAGCGATATGCGGGAAACTTGGATGCAGGTCCAATATGAGTCGGGTACTTAAGCTGGACGGTAAAACTGGTAGCAAAAAGGCTCGATCCCTTAGAACATTGTATGAACAGAACACGTAGGTGTTAACGTGTATTGAATAGTCTGTGGAATATTATTGACCTCTGAACAGAGCAAGTTAGAGGACACGAAGTTGGTGTAGCCGAATGTTGTAAGGTGACAGTAGGCCGCGTGCAGTAGAGCAAGTTAGAGGGAGAACACCAAGAAGACGAGAACCGTAGAGCGAGGGGAGGAAGGACAGCCTCCTGTGGAGCCGTCGTGTGTCCGCGCTTGCGTGGATGGGCGACGGTGATAATGCACGGGACTCTGGATCCCCCGTGCTCGAAGACACCTCCCGGAGCTGAATTATGCTTAATTACGGATTTGGCTCCAACAGGAATGTCCTGTGAGATAGGAGGTTTAGTCGGTAGGGCGTAGACATAAATACGCACTCATAGTTACATCTTGGGGTACCTTTTAGCGAGCCCGACACTCTGCCCGTAAATGAAGTTCCTCCGACTCACCGAAAAAAAAGAAAAACTTGTAAAAGGTAGAGCAAGTAAATGATAAAGAGGATAAAAGAAAATGTAAAAAAATTTGCTTGTAACTAAAAATAAAATTCAATAGAGATTATCTACATGATCGGTTTCATGGAATCATTAAATAATACATGTTATTAAACTGGCCAAGATGAAGGTTTTTCGGGTTTACGAGGATGATGCTAAACAAACTTATTCTGATATGTCAATTGATAGAGGATTCTTAATCCTTCCTTATATATCTCTCTATGTATAGAGAAAGAGAGAGAGAGAGAGAGAGAGTGAGAGAGAGAGAGAGAGAGAGAGAGACAGTGACAAACTTCTAATATTGGTATAACATAAATATTTTAGAAAACGTTCTTCATACTGTTTCATTTTATTATGTAGGTCAGATTACTCTTTGATGTACTATAAGAATAGCAATTTATTGTAAAGCTTTCAAGTGTTAATTTTTGTAGATCAGTTTAAGAATTAATATTAACGAACGTGGTTTTTTGGTATCTCTTTTCAAAATTATTTTCCTTTTATTCTTTCTGTGTCTGAAAATACAAAATCCACCTGAAAAGTATTAACCAGTTCATTATTGTTTTTAAATGTAGGTAATACTAGCTAAAGTATCCATTCTTCAACTAGGTAAATATATATTATCATAGGAATTTCCCAGGTTTAATCCTTTGCAGATTTAGTTAAATTATATTGTTAATCATTACGTAAATTTTCATAAGTACCCCTTTAGAAATAACTATGTCAAAGTTCAGTGATTCAGAAAATGGGAAAATCAAAAATGAATGACTTATAATGTTATACATGAATCATATTATATGTCTTGTATGTTTCGTATCACGTTACATAACGTAAATCAAAATTAGTAATGTTTTCCCATTTAAATTAAACTTCTTTTTTACCCATTTTCATCCCTATAGGAATGTAGGAGAAAAATTCCTTTCACTAAAATTACTAAGGAGAATATACTTGTCATGTTTCAATTTTTCAGCTCTTCTGCGGCGTACGGCCTTCTGCGTATGGAGTTACCGGAGGGCTCCGATATGATCGCGTATGCCAAAGATTTGACCCTGTTAGTGGCTGCAAATACAGAGGACCCAGTTGAAGAGTTGGCCAACGAAGCTATAAGGAGAGTCAGTGGCTAGCTCAGAGAAAGGGGAATGGAGCTGGCTCCCAATAAGACGGCGGTGTTGCCGGTGGTTGGCCGACGGAAATTGAGGAATATGGGTGTTGTAGTAGATAGACAAATAATAAAGGAGAATAGAGTAGTTAAGTACTTAGGGGTATACTTGGAGAGATCTAGGAAATTTACTACCTATGCCAGGGAGGATGTTGAAAAAGCTGAGAGGACCATGAGTGCTCAAAGGAAAATGATGCCGATAAAGCCTCAACCCAGAACTGATGTAAGGAAGCTTATTTTATCAGTAGCAACATGTGTATTGTTATATGTGGTCCCAGCCTGGAGGTCAGTTTGAGAAATTAAGAGGTGCAGTGGGCTTTTACAGTCATTCTAGCGTAGACTAGCGATCGCGTCAGCTAAGACATACCGAACAGTATCCGTCGCAGCGGTCGGAGTAATAGCCGGTGAGCCACCGATCAACCTCAGAATTAATTTGATTTGCAGAATTCACGATGGGGTTCCCAAGAAACAAGCAAACCAAATAATGCTGGAAGAATGGCAGGAGTCCTGAGAATCCTCATCCAAAGGAGGGTTGGACCAGGCATCTGATTCCCCGATTTGAACTCTGTGTTCTGAGGGAGTGTGGGGGGAGTTTCATACATCCACACAGTTCCTCTCGGGCCATGGTGGATTTGGGGCATACCTAAACAGGTTCAAAAGAAGATCCTCACCTGACTGTATATATTGTGGAGCAGAAGATACTCCGGAGCATGTGTTCTTTGTTTGTGACAGATGGAATTCTGTTAGGGTCTCGCCTGAACTAGCCAGCTTGACACCGGAAAATGTGATAGAATGTATGTTGAAAGAAACAAGACAATGGGAACTGGTATCAAGTCAATAATCATTAAAAATGCTTGTTTTAATAGTTTATTTATAACAATGTCTTTTAGAAGGAAAAAATATATTTACCTATAGAGTTCATCGCAAATATAAGGAGAAGATGTAAACTACTAAATATACAAACTCAGCTCTCTCTTTTTTTTTCTGTTTAGCCTCCGCAACCACCGTAAGGTATTACTTCAGAGGATGATATGTATGAATATAAATGAAGTGTAGTCTTGTGCAGTCTCAGGTCAACCATTCCTGAGATGTGTGATTAATTAAAACCCAACCACCAAAGACCACCGTTACTAGGATTTGTACCTTAGAACTCTGGACTTCGAAATTAGCTGATTTGCGATGATGAGTTCACCAGTAGACCAACTCGGTGGGTTTTACAAATTCAGCTAGTTTTCTACAGCTTTAGTTTTGTCTAAGCTTTAGTTTAGCTCTAGTTTTTGTCAGCTTTAGCTAAGTGTTACAAATTTCGTAAACGTTTATTTCGCATAGAAAATAAAACTCCTTTAAATTAAAATTTTAAATGATCAGGTTTATAACTATAAGAATAATTTTCTCTCGAGAAATTTATTGAAAAAAAACCCAAAAAAAACAGCTCCTAAATTGTGATGAAGTAATGAATTAAATATAAAAGAAAATTGTGAATCTTTTGCTGTTAAGGAAGATCGAATTTTCATGAAAATCGTTATGAATGACCCACGCTTTTTAAATAGAGAACTGAAGCAAAAAAAAAAAGAAGAAATTTATGGAGACAGTTGATAACTAATGATATTGTGGATTTCCTTTCAAGGAAAAAATTCAAGGAAATTTTGCAATTTACTAGAATAAATTTTTGTCGAACTTCATAATTAGAAATTAGTCCTTCTTATGTTCCTCTATTATTGTCTGAAAAAAACCTAAACTTACTTGATGAATAAATTAGAGAAAGCTGTAATATTCTTATTCACTGTTTTCTGGCGATGAAACACGGATCTGTCATAAACTGCCGAAGATTAAACGTTAATCATATGACTGATAATTCAGGAAATCATTCAAAACGGAAGAAAAAGAAACTCATTAATACAAGGAAAGTGACGATAAAAGCTTCCTAAGTACTTACGAGGAAAGTAAGTAGTACTTACCAGGTCCTTTACTCCTTCCAAACAAACTACGTGGTCTGTTGCTGATGTGTTATTTTATTTCGCATTAAAACTATGTATTCCTGATCCGATCTCACTGATTTTTATTCGTTTCTTAAATCTAAAGAAATTTTGACAATAATAATTTTGGAGCTGATAATGAGCTCAATAAAGGTTAGTTAAACTTTTTTTGACTTCATTAGCTGATTTCTCAGTTGGGTTTCTCTAATTATTGACAAAAACTACATTCAATTTCACTTACTTTTAGAATTAATATAAACGTATAAAAAAATGTAACTTATATGCATGATTTAATAATAATAATAGAATATGTTGGGCAAACTGATTTCAAGGACATATCCCGTTAATACACAAGTGTACTTATACATCAGTTTCAAACTGTGAGGGAAATGAATTTTACTAATATGATAATATGATTAATCTTGAAATTTAAATGCGGAGTACTTAGAAAAAAATTGTACGTCTTAAAAGATTCTGCATAATAAATAGTTTTTAATTGTTATTTTAAATTTATTACAGCCAAATGTTCTTCGCTTTTCTGACCTTGTTGTTACATTAAATACAAGTTGCTCTATACTCCCCGGCTCTTTGTTACACAATATTCTGTAATTTATTTTTATAATATTTTCTTTGATTTATGAGTTCAACACGATCCTTTGTCACTTTTTTTGCTAATTCTTCCTTAATTTTATTTTGAAAAATATTTGCTAAATCTTTAGTTTTCTTTTTCAAAAGACGCACAAATTTTCCACTTGAGCTTTCACCCGTTTCAAATTGGTTCACGCATTTTATAACTTTTCCACTTCGTCTTTTGCTATTTTTTTTTTTTTTTTACTAGTCATTCAGAATTTTTACCTAATCTCTTTCTTTCTTAAGTGTTTTAACTCAATTTTTCCACATTACATTTTTTTTCAATAAACGATTTCATCTAAATTTGCTTTCTTATCTTTTCCATGTTCTTTGAGCTTTGTGAAACAGTTAGATCTTTTACTGTGTAATTTGACTGTTATTAATTCTAGCTTTGTTTTTTTTGTAATATTCATTAGCATGTAATTTTTTTAATTTCTTTTATTTAACCAAAGTTTTGGGAATTGAAATGAAAACGATCTTAAACACGATTCCGGCAGTGATAGCAACGATGATTTTAATCTATATACAGAATATAAATGTGTATTTATTTCTAAAATTTACTTCTTGGAGTAAGGCAAAATATTATGTAAAAGTTATTTCATTTAAAATATGAAGTATTATATTTTCCGTAACAGAAGAAAGTTTAAACAAAAATATTCGATGGTTTTGGTTATAAAATAATCAAGTTTGTACTGGCTGAAGCACTTAGGTAAAATACTAAGCAATATTTTGGATTCTGAGTCGCAAAGTACGTATAATAAATTGAAACTTGCAGTATTCATCATAAAACTTTCTCAGGTTTTTAAATGATCATGCAATGAACTTTCTTAACGTATGATATATTTCTTTCTTAGAAAAAAGTAAAAATATGTTTTTCTATAATAGAACATAGAAAACACACACACACAAACACACATAAAATGTTAGTAGATAAACGGACAGTAGCATTATCACATAACTTGAAAGAAAAAGAAAAAAACTGTTCAGTTATGACAAGATGACATTGGTTGAACTGCTAACCTCTTGAAGAGGTCAGAAGTTCTTGAAGAAAACAAGATGTGTGAGTACTCCAATAATAAGAGAAGGAAATAGGACACAGTAGAAATTCTTGAATCAAACAAAATGAAAAGGATTGAAATCATGAACATGCATGCGTGAATATTTAGAAATGCAAATAATTATTGTTTCTAGGAATAAGATACTCAACAAATCTATTTTACTTTGTATATTCATTTAAAGACTATATTTTCTAAATTTGTAATTAAATCAAAGGAATGCAAAAAATGATTAAAAAAAAATTACTTAAAATTTAAAACTAGATGATGATCATCAGTACATACTATTCAAATAGTAATTTTATTAAAGAATTAATTATTTAAAAAAATATACGTTAGAAATTAAGAAATAATACTCGTAAATATTGGGTGATTCAAAAAGTACTTCACAAATTTAAAAGCATATAAAAATATATTGATATAAGTTACGGATTTGGTTGAGGTCTCATTTCCTAGAAAAAAAGTTTTGACCCGTGTAGTTCATTAGTACCGAATTCGGCCACCAGCCCTGTCACCAGTGTTGTAAAAAATGGATTTATTTACTGGTGCGGAACATGCTTGCTGTGTGTTTTGTTTTCACGATTTGTAGTCAACAACTGCTGTTCAACCTAATTTTCGTATAGAGTACGGTAGTGAACTTCCTACTAGGCATAAAATTTATTCTTAGCATCAAACCTTCGTTGAGGCAGGTTGTTCTTCTAGACAGAACGGCCCATTCTTCTTCCAGGAGACAACCGTAAATGGTATCGTTCATCTTGACACCTTCAAAATTCTTGTTGAGCTAAGATTTCGAATTAACGTCCGAGTTGTAGAGGTAATGCCCGACTTTCTGGCTACAGTCCGGAATGAAATGGACTTCAGGTGGTATGTATAGCGCATTACAAATGAATGCCATAGCGAACAGAAGTAAATGTTGAGTGACAAATGTGATATGTTTTTCTGTAAAATGAGACCTTAATTGAATCTGTAAGTTATCTCAATAAATTTGTATATGCTTTTATAGTTGGGAAGTATTTTTTGAATCGTCCATTATATAGAATTTACAAATAAACAATTTTTACAAAACAAAATTGCATAAGAAGAAAACTATTTGTATATTTTTCCACTTATTCTATAACCACTGTTACAAATGTTTGTTTTATTACATTTTTTTCTAATAAACATCGTTATCTCTTAATCTATATCTTTTTTTTATATATCTATATCTATCATAATTCATTAATTCTTCACAATATTTTAATTAATTTCTTTTATTAATTTTTTTAGATATATTATTTCCGCAGCATCTAATGATCTTGGTTACAAAACAAATACATTTTCTAAACCTGTTTTGAATATTTATTTGTTTCCAACTTTATTCCAATAACCGTTCAACACAGATATTACTTTGTATATAATTACATAATCTATTTTGGTATTTTACGTGCAGACTTTAACAGATCCTATATTCCATTTTGGAATGAAATGAATTATAAAAATTATTGAATTTTTAATAAACAAACAACTGAAACAATAATAAAATAAAATATTTTATAACAAGATACGATATTATTTTTATTTAAAACTAATTTATTTTTTTTCATCAGAAAATAATATCTTACAAAGTATGAGAGTAATAAAAATAGGAATAAAAGCGAAAGATTAAAATAGAATTTTGTCATTAAACAAACATTTTTATTATTTGACCTAAATTTATTTATTATTAAATTTTCTTTTAAAAAAATGTAAGCCATTCATTTCATTTAAACAATGACATAAAACTTGTTAATGAAGAAAACTGTATTTAGAATTTAATTCAATGAATTTAAAAGCTTATTGTGGAAGTTATTTAACGATTTTAAACGTATAAAGTAAAAATTATTAATTTAATTCGTTCAATTAAATTTATTTAATTACATCATGTTAAAAAATATTCATTCTAATCACCAAAAAGGTAAGTTATATGAAAACATTGATTCGATGAGTTTTATTACTGATTTTTAAATACAATAAATTTTATTTTATGAGTATTAAAGCTATATCAAATGTTAAAATAATTATTTTTCTTTCCTCTTTGTTATTATCATCTTAAACATCATCTCCTTCACACTTATTCTCTTCATATTCCACTTTCTTCTCAACTTTCTCCTCCGCCTATTCAAATTTGCCTTTACTGATTTCCCTCCCTTATCCTTCTACTGATATAAGCATCAAAATTCTGACGAAGGGTGAAAGTAAAGACAGCTTTAGTAACCTTAGAAGTACGTGTGTATCTTTATAGAATTTACTGTGATTTAAACTCTAATCTTGTTGTATGAAATTAGTTCACAGATTGCCGTAATATGCTATACCCTCAGTGAATTAGCGAGTAAAATTATTTGATTATTTTCATACTCCTATGCTGTTGCAGGAATATAAAGGACAAATAAAGTGATTGGACTTAATTTTGGGTCTAGGAATTTTTTCCAGATGTCGACGTTTCAAGAACCCCTTAATTCCAAAAACACAAATTTCCGGAAGCTATACAGATATAAGTGTGTTTATCTGTTTTTCTACTAACATTTTCAAACTGACTCAACATAAATGGCTAAAAATTTCTGCACATAATGAAATTAATTTTTTATACAAAATTAAAAAACGGAAGGGTAAATTTCCCCATTTTTAATTTTTTAATTTTCTGTAAAGGGATAGCCGAAAATTGAGTTTTACTACAAAAGTATGTATTAAGTTATTTAATATTAAAAGTTTCAATCGGATTTAGTGGGCGGTCGGATTTAGTAAGTGAATTTTATCAAACATTATTTCAAAAAATATTTTATCTCAGAAACTGGGTGTTAAAAAAAAAATTCAAATTTGGCACAAATATTTGATCATATCTCAACTTTGGCTTGATTTTTGACCCCATCGGACATTGAAGCATCACGGTAACCATACTTATTTACTAATAAGCTACAATTTTCAAAGCCTTGTTGAATAACAGGATCAACTAATTGAAGTAATAATTACTCAATAAATACATTAAAGTGCATTTAAGGAAATATTATTGTTTTTAAGGAAATATTCTGGTTTTTCTTGCATGTCGGTGATGCAAGTTAATAAAATTTATACACACACATATATATATATATATATATATATATATATATATGCAATTACATGTATGTATATACATATAATTGCATATTTAATTATTTTTACGTCAGAATTTACTAATAGGATATTGCAGTAGGCTATTTTGAATTATCCACGTTTTCAGTACTGAAGTAATTACATTATTTATTGTATAAAAAATAAATTAGAGTATGATTCATATATTTATAATCAGGTAGTTGTACAGAATGTCGGACCAACTATTTTGTTTTTTCATATTTGGAGAGTGTTTTAATTTCGTATCAAAACCGTTGATATTTTTTTCTGTTTATCAGATATTTATTGGAATATTTTAATTTCAGTATCGCACAATTTATTTTAAGAAATTTAATATACGTCAGTTTATATATATATATATATATATTTATATTTATACTAGCGGACCCGACAGACGTTGTCCTGACGTGGCATTATTCTGTAATAAATGCACACACATAAATATAAGTAACTTAATTAAGTTAAAATTAGCAGGAATGTGTTCTGAATATCATTAAAATGACTATTAGTATGATATCATTAGTTTGTGATTGTTGTATTATTGTAATGGGTTTATTGATTATTTATATGTAGTATGGTTAATATTTATTTTCACTAAATATTGAGATGTCCGATGAAAATTGAATTAAAAAATCGAAACATCGTAAAATTAATAATTAGTGTAATTAATAAATTTTCATCCACATTACTACTAATTTTCACTTAACATCATTCTAAAAAAGTACCTCCTACATATTTTTTTTTATTTAATAATTTTGATGTTTCATAACCATGTTACAGCTTAATTAAACAATTAATAAAAAAATTAAAGCACTGTAAAAAAGCAACGTAGTTAAAATTTTTGTAGAAATTTTTACAATTTTTCTCATTCTTTAACATCTATTTTATCAAATTTTAGATAATTGTAAATTAATAAATAATTTTAGAAAACGTTTTATAAAATTAATCAGCTAAAACATTATAAATTCAATTTTTTAAATATACTTTAAACTATATTATAAGTAACTTATATTTTTATTTTTTAATATTATAATTTATTTTACAAACTTAAATTTTTATTTTCAAAGAGCCGTTCAATACTTCCTAAGTTGCATAGAATCAATTGAGAACTGACAATTTAAATTTGTACGTTAAGTTGATTGTTATTGATTGCACGTGTATACATCATTAAAATTCATGAAAAATCATGAAAAATACTCACTTCAATACTGCACCTTAGAAATTTGCACAATGTACATTTTTTAATTAAACTTTAAAACGTTATTTCAATAAATAATAATATAATATAATATTCTCAATAAGTGCGCATTTCTAGCAGACACGGCAATGTTTCGCTATTGGTAGATCTGAGTATACATACAGATTAAATGACAACAATTGAAAGTTTCATAAAACCTTAAAAAACTGAACATTAGCAATTTAACAAAATTTAACCTTTCACTTTATAAAAGTCAGAATGTAAATAAATCCAAATGGCAAAACAATAGCACTACTTATCAGATTTAATTCACACCACTCTCTAATCACAGTACTCGGTGGAAAATAATTTTTTAACGAAAAGTGTTGTGGCTGTAAAATCATTACAATTAATACTGAACATTAAGAAACTTACAAAACATTACGGAACCTTATAAAATTTCACCTTTAACTTTATAAAATTCAGAGTGTAAATAAATCCAATTGTCAGAACAGCACTACCTGTCGGATTTAATTCAAACTATTTTCTAAATACGAATTTTAATGTAAGAACAACACTAAGCTACGACGCAAGTAACTGATATGCGAAAAAGCAACAAAATAAAAAAATTCCTAGAATCCGATCGCAGCACCAACTACCGGGTTTGACTGATAAACCAAAAATTAAAAAAAAAACTCATAAAACGCGATCGCAGCTCTGCCTACCGGACCCAATTCTGAATTTTAACCATCCCAAGATCAACAACACATAAATAAATTAAAAAAAACATTTTCACTTCAATATTGTACCTTACAAATTTGCACAATGTATATTTTTTAATTACACTTTAAAACGTTATTTCAATAAATAATAATATAATATTTTTCAATACGCACACAATTCTAAACGCGATCGCAGTGCTGCCTACTTGTTACTTAATCAGTTGATTTTGTTTACTTTGGCAACGGCCATATGGGCTCTTTGTGATTGGTTGTTGTGTTTGACAGCAGCCTCTTGCATTGATCTGATTGGTTTTCCTTTGTTTACATTTCCATCTGATTTATTAGTCTATTGTTTATTAAAAAACTGTTTTCTTGTAACACACACGATTTTTTGTAACACAATAATAACGCAAAATTACGAATTAAAATAGAATATTATTGAATATTCGATACTGGGATGGTAGTGCAGTCTGCCGTATCCAATGTAAAACATTCCAAAATCAACAACTACTTATAAATAAAAATTTAATTAAAAAAACATTTTCCAGTGGACCAAATTGTGATTCTAAATCATTCTCGAATCCCCTTGAACACAATTTTGATTTTGATGAAATTTTGGGTAATTTCATCAAAATCAGTCCAGCCGTTTAGCAGGAGTTCACTTTCATACACACGCACACAAGAAATATATATATATATAAAGATTGCACTGTTCAAATACTCTTTGATATTTAGCATTGTCTGACAGTCATAAGATTGGTTAAATGACGAAATCGTTCATATAATCATATTTTATTTGAGGTACGATTATATGTCAAAACTAAATCTGTGTTAAGAAGTTTTCTCATTTGAATAAACTAGGTCAATAAGTTCTGTCCCAAAATATTATAGGAAAAGCCAGGGCTATGTTTGTGTAATATTTGTGATGTTAACCCGATTAAATTTCTGGCATTTCTTTTCCTTTTTTGGAATTACGCCGTGAATATTTCAGCTACTTATTTTCCAGGGCTGATAGATCCATAAAGTTTCCATATTGTTTTTAAATTCGTCAGTATACTAATCGGTTAGTCCACAATATCAATAGAAGAGGATGAATTTGTTGCCAATTCACCCATGATGATTCATTACAATGCCAAGATTTGACAGTAGCCTGATTTGACAGTAGTCTTTTACTCTCTAAACCTGATAACATATTACAGCCGACAGTTTGGCCTCTGTCAGGATGTCACCGATGAAAATTCCTCAGAAAACATTACATCAGTGTATTTACACAACTTATCATCGACTTCGTGTGGCTTCTTCCAACCACGACCACTTACGATAACTTTCAACAATCAACTATCAAATTAATCGATTCGCGGAAGCACGATCCCTGCACCTTCCTCTTATAAGGAAGTTACACGCAAAAAGTATTTCCATATCTAACTTCCCTTACACTAGGCATTCAGATCATTAGATTGAGTGTAAATACCAAAAATGCTACTCTCATATCAACGCAACAATTGTTGATCACAACGACAATTTTGTCCTAAAATTCAGTTTACTTAGTCTTCTTGAGTTACTTAAAAATCAAGAAAAAAATTCAGATATTTTTTAATAAGCTTTTAATGTAAACATACCGCATTTCCTTCTGCCCTGGTCCGCTTTCGGGAACGAGGTCAATGCCTACATCCTCCCACACCGAAGTTTCATCACAGAGTTCTCCAAACATCCATTCTCATCCTCGGGCCTCAATCCAGTCGGGCTGCTATTCTATATACATTCATGACAGCATCAGATCCCCTCAGCCATCCTCCGCAGGGCTAAGAATCCCAGGAAGCCAGCAACTATGTTCCATCCCCTTTCGATTTTCTTATTAGCTCTTAGATCAAAACCATAATTGATCCTCGCAGGCTGTCTAACTAGTTTGGTTCGTTCAGACACATAAGAAATGGCGTTCATAATCAACGGCTCTAAACTCCAGACACAAGCATAAATTAATCAAAACAAATCTGGCCAACCTATCACGAAAAGCAATACGTCCAGAAAAATCCTCGCAGTATTCCAGTTGGGGGGAAACCACCTAAAACCTAATTCTCACATCAGGAAAAATACCATGCATCTAACGGTCATCAGACGATTCAGTCCATCTGACCTGTAGTAAATGGAAACCTTCGTCGTGCATATCTTTTATGAGCATAATTTTTTATTTTATTATATATTTACGTATATTTGTAATATTTATGTCTAAACATTTTCTTGATTGAACAATCACTTATAATTCAAAAAATAATTACTGGACCGATAAATGATAAATAATAACTCATTTACAATTATTTTTATTTAAAGTATTAAGAAAGTGTTGAGCATAAATTTACTCATGGTATATCCGTAACGATGAGCTTTAGAGGTTAAATAGAGGGCGTGTTATATTTACAGCGTTATTTTTTTTTTATCTAATTTTATTGTGAATTGTTTATTAATTCATCTTCTGTAAGAAGTAGCGATATGAAAAAATAATTATTTCGTTTTTTCATTTATTATAATCATTCTCAAAATATCAGCAGCTAAATAGAAAACTTTATTTTACCATGGATTTCCTAAATAAACTATTAACTTCATTTGCAGTAGCAAGCGCTGTCAATTTACTACATGTGAACTTAAAGTTAAATCGGTAAAAAAGCTGTGATGTAGGTTTTATTAGAATATTATCTTTGTGGTCCATACGAATTAAAGTAAAAGGACTTTTTTCTTCTGTGGATTTGCGCTCATTACCTCAATTTGTGTCTGTTTTAGTATTTGCATGGTATAACGCATGAACGACATAACTTGTTTTGACTACTCATAGCCCCTTCTACGTACCTGTGTTCTTTTATGAATGACTGTCTTTACGTGAAATATTTACTATTTGGTACCCTCTTTAAAAAAAAAGAAAAAAGAAAAGAAAATCGAACTTTTGTGTTTTCTTACTCAAATACTTTTTTCAAATAAAACTTAATAAAAATTACCTGCTCGTGTTGTTAATTTATCTTCTCGGTATGCATTTAGCAAATTTTTTCAAGTCATGAAAATAAATCAAACAGAATTGTAAACATATGCCTAAACTTATCGGAAATTTCTATCGTATGTTCCTTCTTGTTGTGAGACAATTACTTTTGGTTCATCGTAGTGGATAAATCTTATTAAAATAATTCAGTCGGATAAAAAATTAAATAAATATAATTTTAAACAAATAATATCGAAGAGTTTAGGTTGTTCAAAATAATAATTTTATCAGACTTTTTTCTAAATAATATACAAAATTATACAGTTTTTCAAACATGACGAGGCCTTGATTTTTTTTAAAATATGGTTTCTTGCCGTTCGTTACGCATTAAAATAAATAGAAATTCAAATTTTGTCTTTAACTTTATTTATCCGGAATATGTTATTTAATTTAAAATTTAATCCAACGGTTTGGTCTAGTGGTAAATCTCATCGACGTAAATCAGTTAATTTCAAGTTGAAGTTCTGAGGTTCAAATCCTTATAAAGTTAGTTGGTTTAATTCGGATTTGAATGCTAGATCATGAATACTGGTGTTATGGTAGCTTTTTTTTTCCCTACTCTCCCCGACCGGATATCCAATTAAGTATACTCAGTCGGGTAGAGTGTCCTTTTACTCTCAAAGGAGGCGTCCCCCACCCGCCGGCTATACGTCCGGCACGGCAGGTTGGCCTCCCCGGTCTCGGATCTTTTGTTTTACATTGCCTGCCTCTAATACCCCGCTTTAGAGCCAAGGTCCGGCTATTCCGTCCCCCAGCGCCTCAGCAGAGAACCTGGACTCGGTCTTTACGCCTTTGGCCTCTAATCAACAGCGCCGACCCCACAAAGAGCCTAGGCTCCCGCAGGGCCGACCCCGCCGACCGGGACTTGGTCTTTTATTTTAACCCAAACTCAAACTCCCCTGGAGTTTACCCCCTTCTCAGGTACCCGCACACCAAGGCGTACAGGCCCTCCATGGAGTGACTGTCCGCCCTACCCTACTGTTTATACTCCCATTCTTCTGTCTTCATCCTCGTTGGCCCGCAGGACCTCCCCGGCGAACCTGCGGAACCATTCCCAGTTCTCATTGTTGTACCCCAACCAGTTTATGAGATTTTCTGGTGTAAGACCATTAATTACTATTTGACCTCTGTTAACGGCCCATCTTGGACATATGAACAACGTATGTTCGGCATCGTCGTTCTCTGGACAATAGATGCACTGCGGGGTGGCTCTCTTCCCGATCGTATACAGATATTGACCGAAAGAGCCGTGCCCCGTCAGTAATTGTGTCATGTAAAAATTGACATCTCCGAGTCTATTGTTATTCCAGGTTTTAATATTAGGGATTAGGCGTCTGGTCCATTCTCCCACTCTGGACCCTGCTGCCCACTCTTCTTGCCATTCTTGTTCTATAATCCCTTCCATCTCTTCTTTCGACATACCGCTGTGTCTGAGGGTTCTGGCTTTTATCTGAAGGTCTATGGGTAGGACCCCGGTCAGTACGCACAGCGCGTAATACGATACCGTACAGTAACTAGCAGCTACACGCAGCAATGCCAGTCTATGGACACTTCTCAACTTCTTTTTATTTCGCTGTATGTTCATTGCCGCCCCCCATATGGGAGCCGCATACAGTACCGCCGAAGTGATAGCCGCGGTTATCAATCTTCGGATAACCATTTTAGGTGTGCCGTGGTTTTTAAATAATCCTCTTAATCCCTTTACAGCAGGAGTAACTCTCCCACAAATCATATCAATATGCTTGCTGAACCTTAAACTTTTGTCCAGAAGTACCCCCAAGTATTTTGTTTCTTTTACTTCATCAATTCTCTGTCCTCTGATATTTAGATTCACACTTCTTAATGGTCTTCTACCCGAGAGAACCAGGCAACAGGATTTATTAGGAGCTATTTCTAATTTGTTATCCTCCATCCATTCATCTATTGTTCTAAGCGCTTGGTTTGCCTTGTTCTCCAGTTCATTAATATCTCTGTCTTCTACTAATATTGCGATATCATCCGCGTATCCTACTATCGATACCCCTTCGGGGTAGTTCAGCCTGAAGATTTTATCATAGAAAACATTCCATAAGGTTGGGCCAAGGACAGATCCCTGCGGCACCCCTCCGAATACCTGAAATATGGCTTTCCTTTCTAGGGTTTTGACCTCTATGAACCTATTTTGCAGATATTGATCTATCTGATTTACTTATTTGCATGGCTTGAAGCGCCTCAATGATGGCTGTCCAGGGGACCGTACCAAATGCGTTTTTAACATCAAGCATTATGATCATGGGGATTTTTCTAGTCCTCCATGTACCGCGCTTCTGCAATTTAATGCCCAGTTTTTTACCTTCTCGACTGCGGTCACCGTGGACCGTCCCTTTCTAAATCCGTATTGTTCCGGATGTAGACATTGTTTTTCCTCTATTTCCTCTCTAAGTCTATTTTCTAACAACCTTTCAACTACTTTTCCCATATTATTTATGAGCGTAATCGGTCTATATGCTGTGTTCTCTTGAATTTGTCCTGCCTTTGGGAGGAAGACTGTTCTTGCTTCCTTCCAGCATTCAGGGAAGCTTTGTTATGATAGCTGGGTTTCAATTAACCACACGTCTCAGAAATGGCCGGCCTTAGTTTGTTCAAGACTTATACATTACACTGATAAGTCTAATGACTTATCAGTGGTAATGACTTTAATTATTGGTGCGACTATAAATAAAAATATTAAAATTTTTTTTGTTGTTGTTGCTCAATTAGTTTATTTGCAAACAAAAATAACATCTATAGTTTTGGCGATAGGAATTACAAGCTGTCATTGACTAGTCCCTAAATCATTTTTAATTTAATAGTGCATAACTTTTATTCCCTTTTATTACTCTATTTTAAATATTTTCTTAAGAATTTTGCGTTTTAATTTAAGATGAAAATAAATAAATGAAAAAAAAATATTTTCAATCCTCATTTTTTTCAAAATTGTTTTCTTTCATAGCTGTTAAGTTTATGATAATGTTGGATTTATGCTTTGTAATAGAATACCTTTTAAAAAAATTTAAAAAAATACGGTAAAAAAAATAATAACTTGAAAAAAACAATCTTCAATTAAAGTGCTCCAAACATATTTTTTAAGTTCAAATTTTAGAGGTAAGCTAAATTAAAAACAGCTATCAGTAGTTTACTAACTCTTTTTTAGTGTGGGTTTACAAAATATAAATTCAAAAAGATAATATTTAATAACTGTAAAACGTTTCATCATAATAGTAATATGAATCGGAATATAGTGAAACAACATAAACAGATTGCTACAGAGTTTGAGCAAAGGCTCTCTGAAATCCAATAGTATTTGTTAATTATTATCCATGTTTTCTATATTCTATTACTTTTACACACACACACACACATACACACACACACACACACACACACACACACACACACACACACACACACACACATATATATATATATATATATATATATATATATATATATATATATATATAAAAGAAACATAACAAAGATTAGGTGAAAAATCTAATAAAATAAGAACTTTTCATTAAAAATAATGGATTTTTGAGAATTTATTTGTCGGAAATTTGTGAAATAAACATTTAAACACTCACTTTACTTCCGGAAAAATAAATGATCTACTTTTTTCCCCAAAAATTCCTTTTAATTGTTTATTTTTTGCTTAATTAGGCCTTTGTAACTTAAGACATACTAGTGCAGAATTTTAAACATTTAAAAAAGATAAAGAAATAGGATATGAGATGTTTATACAGAAGTATGTACTAGCACGTTTACATATGTTTGTTTGTAAATAAGAAAGATTCTTATATTGACAAAGAATTTTAATTAAATTATTATTTACTTACTTTACGTCCATTGATAAAAACTGTTAGATTAGCTGATGGTATATGTGCAGGTGATGTACAGTTTCCTCTTAGCATATCGCCAACTGTGTATCTTGTTTTCTCTAAAACTAACATCGGATCTCCTTCTAACTTTTCTGAAACATAAAATTATACATTTTATTAGTATATAAGAAGTAGGGACAAATAAAACAATTTGGCTTCCTTTGGTTGATACTCCTATAATACTACTTATATATATATATATATTAAATTAATGAATGAAATTAATTACAAAACTTAAGAATCAGTTTTATACAAAATTAAATCATTTTTTCCTGTTAAAGTGTATTTTTACTTCAGTGTACGAAGTAAAAAAAGTATTGTGATTTGGAAAAATTTCGGTTTTCAGATTTCAACGGAAATATTCATTTTGACCATCCCTGAATACATTTTGACTAGTTTCGGGGTGAGAAGTCTGTACGTACGTTCGCGCGTATGTATCTCGCATAACTCAGATTAGCCGTAGGATGTTAAAATTTTGGATTTAGGACTGTTGTAATATCTAGTTATGCACCTCTAGTTTTGACTGCAATCGACTTGACCAAAAATGCCAAAACACCCAAAATCCCAAAAAATTGGGTTTTGGACTTCTTCTTAACTGCAGTAAGAAGCCCTGATTGAGAGTTTTTCAACAAAATATCATAATTGATGCTTACTTCCATTGGTTAAAGAGTTACAGCCAAATAAAATTTGGCTGTAACTCTTTAACATTGGTTCAAAATATTGTAATATTGGTTCAAATCCGACTGCATCTCCTTTTTTTTACTTTTTTTTGTAATTTGAATATATTGATTTATTAATAATTATTAACCACTGAATATAAAGAAAAACTTTTATAATAAATAATAATTAAATGAAAACAATAAATAAAAAATATCAGAAGTTATTAATGAACTACAATTGCATGTACTTCTCTTTTTAAAAAATAATGTGTATGTGTAATTTAATAGGAGTACAAGGAAGTCATGGGGTGTGCACATCAGATTTTTTTTCTTTACTGATAGAATATATTTAATTAAGAAACAGATATAAGAAGATATAAGAAACAGACATGCTAAACGTAATCCTGAGTAAAACCACATAAAAAAATTAAATTAAACTAATTACACGTATAGATTGTTATCAAATCATTTTCATTAGATAAAAAAACCTGGTAATTTATGAATTGTAGACCTCGCTTATTATATACTGAAAATGACAAAATGAACTCACAGTGACATTGGCTAAATAAAGTTAAAATTAAAATAGATTACAAAACAAATTTACTAATCGTAATTCATCATAGGAGATTTAGTCAGGATCACCAATAATATTACTTCATTAGCAATACTATAAGTTCTATTTCTTAAGCAACATCACTGATTGTTGACTATCGATATATTCTTCCAATAAGTGGGTTTTTACCGTATATATATTTTGTTTTTATATTTTCGTATGTTTTTTTTTTTTTAAATGTGTCCGAAGGTAAAAGGAGAACATGTAAGGTCTTCAAAAAACTAAAGCAAAATTAACTATTTAATATTGTACTGAGAAAGGCACGAAGCTGTATTGTAGAAGGAATACTATGTCAGAGACAGATCTTAGACTTAAGATAGAATAAAATGTGATGTGTGGAACTATCTAACGTCATCATCAGAGCGGCTGACTAGAAATGATAGGCAGAAGAAAAGTAGACGACAGACCACCTGCTCAGAATATTGGCAGCGGTGGTTTGATTACGGAATCTTTCTCTTTAACTCACATTTCTATCATCTATATTTAACAAAAATAGCATGTATCATTTTAGAACGAAAAATTGATGTAATATCATTACATACATACACATAATTTCACTTAATAGAACTTTTCGTTCCCCTTCTTTTGTAAGAATCGGAAAACGGATTGGGCCGTATCCCTATCATAAAATGAGAACAAGTGTCTGAGTTAAAATAAGAGCCTGCGCTTCTCTTAGTCGATAACCAAAAATAATTAAAAAAATGTTATCAATAAAACAAATTGTTTAATTATTACTTAATTATTCCGGTAACTCCAACCACCTAAACCCAATTATATAGATAGATAAACGATAAGAAATTAATTTTATAGCTTTTGAAAAAAATGCTTAGCCAACCAGGATTCGAATTCAGCACCTTCCGGAAAAAAGGCAAATGTTACCACCATAGAAATCAGCGGAGAAATTATATTCAGAAAATCTCCAGTTATCTATTCCAGCTTTTTTTTATTCGCAACCGTGAGCAACTGCGTCTCTTTCCGGGTAATATGTGTGCTTGTAAAATGTTACGTCCGTGGTCCTCAAGATAAGTTGTGCTGATAAATAAAACCAAACCAAGAAAGATTTTCAAGGACAGTATCGAGGGTATTAATTCATTATATACTTGACTAACCTATAAATATGAAACATTACAAAAATAGTATTCCTGCTTCTTTTTATTAAATAGAAATTAATACATGCTACTTCTATTCGAAAGCAAAATTGTATATATGATATTTTGTAGGGATAAATGAATTGTAAACATTTATCTAAAGAGAGAGAGATAAAGTGAAGCTTCACCATAATAAAAATTTCTCTTTAAAAAATCTAACTAAATAAGAATAATGTTTTTTAACTAAAACTTTCATAAAAAATAATACATTTTTTAAACTGAAAATATATGATAAATCAGTTTTAATACAGTAGATTACAAAAGTATGTTAGATACCGTAATCTAACGGTTATAATTACCTGATTGCAGATAAAATTGGTCACAAAAAAATTTAACAGACATTATAAATAATAAGCCTCTCATCCTAGACCAAATAGGCTGTTTGAGGGATGAAGTGGTTTCTTCTTACGTTCACTAAGCCAACAAATTTTTGTAATTTGTCAAATCATTTCTCTCTGGAATGATGATATTTAGCTTTACTAGTAATACCTTTAGTCTGTTTACCACACAACCTGGCAGTATAATATCATCATTACTCTCAGAAAAAGTCAGAGTTTTATTTTAAACATAAATGTTTTAAAGATTCACAGCCGTAAATAAAATTTCGTTTAATGAAAGTATAAAGTAATAAATTAATGTGCTGAATAAAATTTGTTAAGAGATTTGAGATACTGAGTAGAATAATGAGATAGGTATCGTGTTCAACCTCGATGTAGTTTACTTTTCTTATTTTATAACCCATTCGATGGCATTAAATTAAATTCATACCTAAACTAAAATTATGAAGATTTCTTTTTTTCAAAATAAATAGTAATTATGTAATAATTTAACGTAAAGCCTACTTATCCATTTAAAAGAAAAAGCAAGCTCTTTGTTAGTTACTAAAATCGTAATGGCATATTACAATTCAAGTTTTTAACAAATTAAATTATCAAATCCAATTTAAATATTTATTGTAATTTTCACTTATATTAGAATTTTCGCATTCTTTAGGTTTTTTTAATTGTTTTGTTCAGTTGACAATATACTTTAAAAATGAATAACTTAAAATTAGAAAAGACTACAGACATAATTGAATGAAATATTCAATCATGCTTAAAACCGTATAATTTAAAACAGCAGTCTCTTAGCTTTAACTTTTGTAACGTAAGATTAGTTTCTTGATTTCATTACTTTTTATATGTACGTAATAATAGATTTCAATGAATTTCGAACAGATTTGTCATTTTTCATATTCTGTAAATATTCCGTACTATAATCTTATGTAGAATATTTAAGATTACATGGTAATATAATTTTTTATGAGGTGGATTAAAGAAACGAACAAAGCTGACAACAAACGTGTAATATTATTCTGGCATTGATTATTTATTCTTATATAGTGAAAAAATAATGATACCTACAAAAAGTTACCTTGGATCTCTTTTTTGAGTTGGGGGGAGTTTTATTTTAAAATTATCGTTATATATTTAAATAAACAAAAAAGAAAATTAATTTAAAAAAATTGGTATTTTTATTGCTCCCTACCTTCAAAATCACCTTCAAAATTTTATTTTTATTTTTATGCGTTTACCATGTTAAATGGAAGAAAAAAAAACAACTAATAAAAGGTTACCAAAGATTTTTTTTTGGTGATGGGGTGAATTATGATGAAAGTTTATTACAGTATTATTATTATTAAAATTATCATTTACACTATTAATAATATTAAAAATGTAAATAAACCAAAAAAGGTTTGAAAAATTAGAAAATCGGTATTTTTAAACTTTGAACGGTTCCCCCAAATATTGCTCCAATATACTGTTTTTGAGTTCTTGCACTACTACTATACCTAGGAAGACATAAAAAAATCGGTTAAATAATATACAATAAATAAAAAGACAGCTTTTTGATTCTTTGGGAAGGCGGAGAATTTCAGGGCAAAACTTATTTAAAAATGGTAAGATAATCATGAACGCATGTACTCAACTTAATATAAAGTGGGGTTATTTTTGCCAAATTTTGAGAAAATTATCTACTATCAAATTGCCCCCCATATACAATAGTCTCTGTTCAAAATTTCTACCAAACGGGCTTATCCACTCAAAAATGTTTCAAACAACCCACACTCGTACATACGTAAGTAAATACGAACATTACCCTCACTTATTTTTTTATTTTTTTATTTTTTTTTGTTTTTTGTGTTCCTTGGGTAATGAAAGTTGGGAAAAATCCAAACTCAATTTGTTTACTGATTATCATACTTTCCTTGTTGTAGCATAGCCCAACAGAGAAACAAAAGTTAAAATATAATATAACAAAATTCTTTTCTTTTTTTAAATAGAATGTTCAATTTCTTATTTTTTTGTAATAATACAAAAATACTGTGAAAGTTTGATGGAAGTATAATATAGTAATGATTTATTTTTCTATGATGATGGTTAATATAACAGAAATTGCATTAAGAATAAAAATGCGTTCATTATACGTAAGGCTAGCAGGCGGTCGCTCAGCATTACGTTTGATTGTGTTAGTGGGAAGGAGTAGGGATACCGTATCATAACAAAGTGGACAATAACTTCCAAGCGTACAGCGAGTCAGTACAATTTAAACGGTGTGATGTGCTTTTATGTTTTGTTTTAAGATAATGATATGTTTTCATATATGTAATCGTGTAGTTTTAAAGTTTTATTTTATTGTGAAACAAGTATTACGTTAACATTACCTTATTATCTTACTGTTTCATTACAAATTATTAGTACATTTTTCATTTGTTATGATAACTTTTACGTGTGTTACAGTATGTTCAACGTCGCTTTCGATCTTGGAATTACATCCTTATTATTAAAGGTAGGAAATAATAATGCGTATTTTTCTTTTTTGTATTATTGTATGTGAATTAATTAAAGTAAATCTTTACTTCAGTCTTCGAATATGAAAACATAAATGATTATATTTTCACCGTTTGATGTCATAGAGTACTTTAAGACAAATGTATTCTAATTTGTAACAAACAACGTGATCCTAAACAATATTTTAATTTTTTTTGTGTTTTTATTTATACGCGTAGTTCAACCGATTTAAATAACTATAAAATAAGATATTGTTTCTTATATGAGTATAACTGCTAATATTTTATCATTTCATTATTTTAATGTATAGCTTTTCTTTTGTCTCATACTTTATTTACAATCGGTTCCGCATATATAGAAACGATAATCGGATCACCAAAACAATGATATGAAGAGAAGTTTCTATTGAAATTCCCTAATGGAATACATATAAGTAGTAGTCGTACACAATACGTGTATGAAAAGCAGCACAAACAGAAGCAAATTATAAACAGAACTATGAGTAACGTAAAAAAATAGAACAGTAAACAACAAAACAAACTTAACCAACTCCTAAACAAAATAATATAATATCATATTTTTCTTAAAGGAAATCCATACATTGATATTTTTTTTACTTTTCTACTTATATCTCTACTTCGTAATTTGATTCTCGATAAAGGCTAAGCTATAAATTAAAAAAAATGTACACTTACTTATTTCTTATTATCTTTCTATTTTTTCTTAAGAGAAAACTATAAAAAATAAAACTTATTCTGAACACGTAATCTTATTTTTAATTAAAATTTTATCCTAATATGTAATTGTTTTTAAAATCAAAACTGCACTGTAAAATCAGTATGTCGATGTCAATTAGATTTGTTCTTACTTATCCTTTCATTTAATCGCGATAAAAGTTAATATCCTGCAAAAAAAAATTCTTGATCTTATTTCAATAAATTGAATTCTTTTCTAAATTATGAAGTTTAGTGGAAAATGCATATAGGCTACTTGTAATATACTTTTTCGATTAATGTAAAGCATATTTGTGCATTTTTCTGAAACCTTGGTTTAAAAAATATTTTGCGGTAATTATCTAATATTATGTATCCTTCTCCGATTCTTTTCAAATTGGAATGCATTGCTCAACTATCTTATCGGGTCCCCTTATTTTACACATTTTGCCTGACACTGTGAGTGCAAACTATGCGCAGGTCCCGTCTACACACACGTGCTTCGATAACTTTTAACTCTCTACATATGAAATCTTGTAGGAAAAGGATCCATAATGCTACAGACATATCTTTTGCATGATAAATTATTGTTTTTGAACCTCGTATTTATAAACTGTGAATTTTGGCAGTCTTTAAAAACTTTTTTTCGTGTGTTATTCATTACAGTTATCCTGTTGTTATAGCGGAATACGATGTTGTACCAGTTGGTTACCCCAATAAGTGCAGTTCAGAGTAGATCATATACTCAATGTAAAATTAAACACGGTTTAATTTCAATTCATCTTACGAAATCACAATCAAAATAAACTTGTAAATAAGCAAAATCAGTGACGTAACTACACGAAGTCATGACACTAAACAGACGGAAATTACAATGGTACCGAATGTAAAACTAATTAGAATGGGATGCAGATAATGGTTTAAACAATGTGTGATAACCTGAAAAAACGGCTCACGTTTTATAAAATTTATGACCATTAATAAAATTCATTTAATATAGATTTATAATACACATTTCAATTTGAAAAGAATCCGAAGTGGATGAAAATATTAAAATTAAGTTTATTAACAGGGAATATATCATAAGGAAATTATTTCCGCGACATAAAAAAATAATTAAATGTTGGGAAATTACAAAAAGACTTCTAAATTATTCCTGAGCGCATAAATTGAAAATAATGTTTATTAAAATTCATATCCTAATATCATAATACAAATTCATGATTCAGAGGTTGTGAAATGTCGAGAAATGTAAAAAAATTTTACTTTTTTTCTTTTGTGTGCAAGAAGACAGACTTTTTGTTTCCGATGCCCTCACTATTTCACAGTCAGAAACGCACTGATTCTTAGAGTACAACGCAACAAATACGATCGATTAACCAATAGACCTTAAACACAAGCATCAGGTTTCAACTCTATCACCAGTGTGACTCACTGCACAAGCGAATTTATGAAAGATATACAATATCTTTACAGAGTCAACATAATCTCAAACTTTTTTTGACCTTAAATTGAGTGTAACTCAAGCACAACTCAACCAATTTTCATGAAAGTTTCGTATTCACGACTTTTCAAATACACTACTACGATATATCTAAATTTCAGTTAAATTGATTCAGTAGTGTTAAAGAATTTTGAGCCACAAAATTAAATATATATATATATATATATATATATATATATATATATGTATATATATTTATATAAGGAAACCCCATTTTAAGTGAATGGTACTTTCGAGCTCCTTATACCTCATAACGTAAAGAAAATTCATTCCTCCCTCACTCACACTAGACGACAGAGATTAATACCATACTTATCTTCGAAAAGTCGATTAAAACAACAAAATTCATTACGTTTGTATGAGTATGTGTGTCGCGATTCGCACAAACGAAAACTTCACGTTTGGAGACTTTTATACTTCAATCTATGTAGCTGGAAGTAGTTAGGGTTTTAGATCGGGATCGGGGATATTTTGGATCATTTGCCAGAAAAATTTAGCAACATCGCAGAAAATGTTTTCCTTTTCTTTTTTTTTTTAAAGCTTGCTGTGTGAAATATTTAACAAAATCGTTTCCTTGTTTGTCTCCTCTTGACGAAAGAGAAACCAGCCAACTGGTAAATATTTCATATTAACAAATAACAAACATTATTCAACAGTGTACTAAAATAATTTTAACCGAAATACTTGTTGCGCAGGGTTTCATTTAAACAGGTTATGATGTTACGTATAATTCTGTACAAACAGTAAATAGGCACAAATCCAGACAATGAGCAAAAATTTAAATAAACGAAACCACTAAAACAGAATCCCTTATGCTTACCTTTTTTTTATGAACCGTAGAATTACCTCAAAAAAATTATTTTTATATTTACCATTACATTCGAAATGTTACTTCATTCTTCCACCTTCGACAAATATGTAATAATAAATTATTTTATTAAATCCTAAATATTCCAAAAACAACTTATCTTGTGCATATAAGACACAAATTAAGTGAAAATTATTTACACTACATTAGAGTAAATTACAATAAATTATTAATACCTATTGTACACTTAAAAACGAAGTTATCTGGAAACATTTACGCTCATAACCATCCTTAAGGTATAATAAAAAAAAGAAGTAGTAAAAGAGTCATTTACATCGATTTAGCAGTTCTTAATTTTTAAATAAACATAAATACATACGTACAATCAAAAAAATAATTTATTTAAAAAGGTACATTCTGATTGACATAAAAAAGTTAAACTTTCTGTAAATAAGACTTTCTGTTAAAAGTCTGTGAAAAAACACAGACCGTTTTCCATATTATTTTGTGTAAATTAATTTTTTGTAAATATGTATTATTAGTGGTAATTTTATTTATATCTTTATTATAAATAATTAAATATTAACTAAATTGTTACATTTTATACATTGTTACATTTTATATTAACTAAATTGTTTCAAAAGAGATTTCATCGCATTACCGTATTTATTTGGACAAATTTAAATAAAAGAATTATAAAAACCTTAAGTGGACGACTCTTACTTTACATCATATTAGAAAAGACTTCTTATTTGTATTTGTGGGTCTTAGTATAACCCACAACTTTCGATCCTCTTTTATGCCACCCTACACTCTTTATCTCTTTGCCCACAATTCGAACCGGTAAACCTTCTAGTAGTAGTAGGTTGGTCATGAAGTTTTCATAATCGGATTACAACCAACGGTACTTGATTGAAGTGATCAGTTTTAGGTTTTATTCAATCACTCGAACACTCATTCAGAGTACAAAATTTCCAATTTATTTCATAGAAGGGCTTGCGTTTTTATTTTGTTAGTATGTGTGCACAGGTCGGTGTGTCTATGTATAAATGTATGTATGTGCGTTTGAAATAGAAAAAAACGAAATTTTACAGCGAAACCTCTCTCTTAAGTGATTTTTATTTAATAATAATAATAATAATAGGCATACATAAACAAATTTTGAATTATAAACAAATTATGAATGCATACTAACGTGTATGCATATGTAAATGTAAGCATTCACTGCACTGAAATTTTTATTATTATAATTTATTAATTACTTATTTAATACCTATTGAATTTAAAAATTTCTGTTACAATAACAAAAGAGTACCTAACATGTCAGCATAGAATAATACTTTATTTTGATATGCAAGTAAAAATCTAGTTATTCTCTATGAATACTTGATTAGCCTAAACTAATTATCAGTGACAGGAGGTATTTATTATTATTGTTATTTTGTTTATTAATTTACAGAAAGTTTCTAAATTATATTAAATGTTTATTATTTAAAAGTTTTTCTTTAAATATTAAAAAAAAAAAGAGCGAGTTGGCTGACTTTCCCACCTTTGTAAAGCAATAAATTATTTTTAAATTAAAAATCTATTTTTGTTCCATATATATATATATATATATAAGTTATGTTAAAAGATTTGAAGTTTTTATGTTAATAAATTTTCATTGTGCTAACCACAAATAATATTTTACAAAAATTCTTATTACATTACAATAGAATTATTGAAAACCAGCATTAATTAAAATTAAAAAATTATACATGATTGAGTAAAATGGTAATTCTTTCTGTGAAAAAAACTTACACAGAATAAAGGCTAATAACTGTAGTCTACAGATATTATTTTCAAGATTTGAACTCTAGGCTTCCCTCCTTTATTTTCCCTCTCTTTAAAACCCCCTCTTTATTTATAACTTTATCTCCCCTTTAGTCGGATTTTAAACAAAATTAATAGAATTAATACTTCATTTATAATCATTCTATGTAATATCAAATTCTTAAGTCTATCCGTTCCAGAGGTAGTCAGCACAATAGAGTAGCGTACGCGCGCACTCATACATACATACTTTTTAAGAGGTTTTTCCGAATAATGATATCATAAAATATAAATCCCCTCAGGATAGAATATATGTATATATCGGCATGATAGTAATAATATATTCTCTCTACTTAATTTATATTAAAAGTAATTTAATAGCCTATAATAAAATTTTTTTTTTTTTTACTTCCGAAAGAAAACTTTGCTGTTAACTCATAACAAAATTCTCCAAATACCCTAGTCGAGAACTCGGGACTAACGGTAGTAACCAAGCAAACCACTAAATCAATTAACATTTTTAAATAGTTTACGTGATTAAATTAAAAGTAAAACTTGTTATTGTGCTTTATTATTTTTATACCTTTAAGGATAAATAAATCTATAATTACATTGTTAAATACGGCAAAAAAGTCGTATAACTGTATTTTTAAAATAAAATTATATACCTTGTGTGTAAGATACCTTGTGTGTATATATATTTATACACACAAGGTATCTTTTTTAAATTTGTACAGTTTTGATATATGTCCACTGCAGCACGGCTGTTGCTGTTTCGCGCATGTGCTCTGAGGAACTACATCTAATGGCTTACTGACACCATTTTACGTGATTGTTAGTCTTTGATTAGTTTACTGTGCATGTTTAAAATTCCTGTAACTGTAAACAGTGCTACCGATTGTAAATTACGTGCTGCAATTTGTTTCTTAAATACAAGAGGTACAATCGGCTGAAATTCATTGACAAATCAGTGAAGTAAGTGCATGTGGATAACGCTATTTCAGATGGAATGATGAGAAATTGGGTTAAGGGATTTAAAGAGAGCCGTTCAAATGTACACGATGTGGCACGAAGTGAGTGACCGTCTGTCATTACTGATGACCAGGTGCAGACAGTTAATGGAAAAGTCCGTGAGAATACGGTTTACAATTTCATCACTATGAAATGAATTTCTTTTAATTTCACGAAGTGTTCTCAACGAAATTGTCGGTACAAAGTGTCGGTACAGATATATTATCGGAAGTTTTGCTCAAGCTGGATACCAAAAATGCTGACTAAATTGCACAAAAACAGATGTTTAGCCAATGCTTTGAATTTTCCCACGAGATACAGCAATGAAGGCGATCTGTTTTGACACGGTAACAGGATGACAAGACACGGAAGTCTTACATTACACCGAACTCAAAATAAACACCCTATAGAATGTCAAAAAATCATGTGTACTATGCTTTGGGATAGACAAGGGCCGTTACTTGTTGATTTCCTGTAATTTCGTGTAATCCAAAACAAGGGTATACTCTGTACAGGAATCGTACTGCTTTACGACACTGCTTGGTCACACGCGGCTCGTCAGACCCAAGATCACATCACGTCACTTGGCTGGGAGCAAATTACCTACCATATAGTCCTGACCTTTCGCTGTGACTACCACTTATTCCTGCATTTAGAACAGCACCTAGGTGGTCAGCGCCACGACGACGATAATGTGAAAACAGCCGTTCAGTGATGGTTATCTTCTTAGGGGGCTGATTTTTTATGAAGCTGGGATGCAGAAGCTGATCATTCGATACAAGTGCCTTAATATAGGCGGAAATTAAGTATAATTATAGATTAAGATCCAGGCTTTAAAAATGAAGATAATTTTTTTCAAAAAAATTTGCTTCTTATTTTTTTTATCAAAATAAAAGTGAAATGATAAAAAAACATGTCTCATATACGAGTATATATATATATATATATATCAGAATATATTGGATGTATGTATGTGTGTGTGTGTGTGTGTGTGTGTGTGTGTGTGTGTGTGTGTGTGTGTGTGTTCGGTTAGTTTCTCGTTTATATTAAAATTTACTTAAAATCCGCTGGGATGAAATGTTTTGCCGTATTTGCTGATATTTAAGAAAAAATTTAAATGGAAATTTACTTAGATAACTAATATTATTGTTTGAGCAATAAGGTGTAAACTAAGACCGTTTTTACTTTTTTTTATTTTACAGCTGTATTTTTCTGATAGTCGTATATAAATGTTTTAAATTCACTTATTGACTCAAGTTCGTAAGAGATAGCTGTATTTCTGAAAATAAAATTTAGAAACAAATTGTTATTTCATTTAACTAAATAGACTAAATATTTTTTCTTACACATTTTTAATGTAAAATGTGTAAAAATAAAACGGTTTGTAAATAAAATTTAGAAACAAATTGTTATTTCATTTAACTAAATAGACTAAATATTTTTTCTTACACATTTTTAATGTAAAATGTGATCAACATTTTTTTAAAATAATGTATTTTTTTTAGCTCTATCGTATATAATTAAAATATTTTCAGTAAATTACTAAGAACGAGGTTTTAGTTTCATGTAATATTTGGGTTTTGTATAAAATTGAAGTAAAATCCTGTTGAGTTTGTATATATATATATATATATATATACCCTTTCTCGATTATAGTTTGTTTTACTGTTACTGAAAATTTAAAACTGTATTCCTGCTAGAAATGTTTCCTTTTATGTTTGACCAAGGGTCCCCCCTCCTACTGGCATAACTATTGGGATTTCTTTATAGTTTAATTAGAATTAATTTTATCGAAAAATTTATCATAATAATATGAATATCATATATTAATATTTAACATATTTATTTAATGAAAACGAAAGCAAGTTGAATTTTAAAAAACTGTTTTTTTTTTCTAACCCCGTTTCCTTTGCCCATCTTGTGGAAAACGGTTTTGTAACTAATTCATTGGGGATGTATTTTAGTTACAGATATCCAGGAGTATGAATTATATTAAATTCCAAACAAATTTATTGATATAAATTTTATTTTTTCGCGAAATGTATCTTTTCAAGTATAATAAACACAAGAAAATGAAATATATCGTAGATTGAATAAATAATAACCATAACAAGATATTATCATGCATAAATTTATTAAGTTGTTAAATATTATAAATAAGAAATATGTTAATTTTCTAACAAAATTAGAAAAAAAAAAAAATTATTTTTTCTTTACATACACTGCACTTAAGAGCTCAACTCGGTTTTATTGAAGAAATAAAGTACTATATAATCAAATATTCTATATAAGTGTACAGTACCGTTTCTATGTCCACTTTCGTGCGCGCTCTTTGTCCACTACAAAATTATTTTTTTTTTTATGTTAGAGTAATAATTCTTTATTATTTAGAAAAAAATAAACGCAGAATATCTAGTCTAGTAAAAGGCGCTTAGACAAAAAATGAAGTCAATAATTTATTTTAAGTACGTTTTCTCTTCTCTTGGGGTAAAGATAAAATGCATTCTAGTTTTAAATTCAAAATTCTATAATCGCATTACGCGATATATTATTGTCAATATCTCTTATGAAAAATTTACATTTGTTCTGAAATATATGAATCTTATGAATGATTAAAAGTAAATAATAGAAAATACCTTTTAAAAGCTAAAAACTTTCTTAATTTTTTTTAAATCAATAACAAATAAAAGCCGGGAAACCTGTACGGTTTCCCGGCTGAGCTGAAAATGTGTATGTAGTCAAAGCAAATACGGGTGCAATTGTTTTTTCTTACTTCATACAATTTTTCCTTGTCTTTCTTATGTTAGTATTTCATATAAAACGTCAGAGGTATTAGAGAAACTTGTCATAAATGCTTTTCCTTAAAGTAATAATGATAACTATACATCCAACACCTGTGGTGAATTTAAATGAAGATATCATTTAAAAAAAAAAATGCTGAATTTCGATTTCAATGGTCTAGGCTGTTATGAAAAAATATAGCCTGTTGGCTTATTGAAGAAGGCATCCAAAAATAACTTTACTTGATTACTGTAGGCGTAGCATAATATTTTAATAATTTTTTACGCGAGTGACTATTATCTTGAATGAAGTTGCATACTACGGTTACATTAATTCAATAAATTTAGAGGTAAGAAATGTAATTTCATAAAAATTGAATTTTTACATCATTCCTGATCGCTGGGGAATGTGTTATGATAAGTAGACGATAATATCTCTTTAAAATCATGTTGGGTTTAAATGTATGTTTTTTGTATGAAACTTTTATGTAATATATGAAACTTCATAAAAATAATATTGCTCATTATAATAATTTTTTAACGATATTATGATTTATAGTTTTATCAAATTTCGTTTGGAATATATTAATTTCAAAATTAGATGAATTACGCAAAAAAAAATTATAAATTACATGAATTATAGTCACTCCATAGCCGATTGGTTGTAATCAGTTGATCTCGTATTACGTCAGCAGGATCAAAAATATTTACTTAAACCCTGATGTTTTATGTGATTTTAAGAGTTTACATTATTTTTATACGCAGGCCAACTATTTTGAAAACCGCATTCTTCAACTCACTCAATGTTTGGGGTCCTGTACTGACCAAACTGCTGCTTTAAAGTAATTTCAGTACATTGATATTTTTTTATAAATTGTACAGGCTTTTCATTTATCATTATTATTCTCACAAGGATGAGTTTAATAAACACAGGAGAATCCTGGGAACAGAACCTCCTGGATAGTCGGGAAGGACAAGCGAAGCGAACCGTCACCCGCTGGGTCAATTTTTTAAGATAAAACTATAGAAAAAATACTAAAATAAAAAATATAGAACGATAGATCTTTCTATCGTTTTTTGTTGAGAAATTATTTTTTGTAATCATGTTAAAATCTGATTATGTACTTCGCGAGCAAAACTGCGACAAGAAATGCTAGTTGTTAATATTTTATCATCTGGATTATTTTTTAATATATTACACATTGATTCCTGTGTATAACTGGAAACATTTTTTCGGTATGATTTATGAGATGTATGATTATTTCATATAGTTTTATACTTAATAGTATTAATTTATAATTCCCCTAAACCAAAACTGATGCGATGTTACTGATAAAAACAATAAACTTTTACACTTCCATAATATCAAAATTTCCTTAAACCAGAAAACCTTTATCGTAATAATAAATTGTATAGATTATTTATATTCAGTTTTCCTTTTAAATATTTTTTATCATAAAATGGTGTACTACAATATAATTTTAATTTTAAAATATGAGTAATTTTTTCGATTTAATGAATAATTGTTGACAAAAGAAGTAACAACTGGTAAGCATGATTTTTAAGTTGATACCGTGTGAAATTATTGGCAATAAGAGAACATTTACAGGTTAAGTTTACTGTTGTTACTTATTCACTTAAAGAGAGAAAGAATGGGTGGTGAAACATATTATAAGAGAGTAAAACATCAAGTCAGTGAGAAAGGACTGTAAAATCGAGGATATATCAACTACACGTAGCTAGTACTTGACTACTTCTTTGTGCCTGTTGCATTATGGAATTCTTTTGTGCATTATGCACTTGTCGTACTTGTTGAATGAATCGATTTAAATTTACACAACTGTACATTACATAAATAGTATTTGACTATACGTTGAACTTTATATCACTCATTTATTTATCTTTAAGAGAAGGGCATGATATTTATTTATCAGATAACATATATCTTAGTTTATAATTTTTTTTTTTAATAAACGTAGGAGTAATACGATTAAATTTAAAATCGTACTTGTTTGTTATCGCACCGCCGCTTTTTTTAAACTTTTTTTGATACAATTTTATTGTCAAAGAAAATCAACGTACTAAATGTATTATTTCAATGTATTAAACAAAAAATATGTTTGTTAACGAGCGAAGCGAGCGTAGGTTATGTTTGTTTAGTTTATGTTGACTCCATATACTGACGAATCGTGGGTATATCAACATAAAGTAAGCAAACATAGCCTATGCTCGCTTCGCTCGCTAATCTCATTTAATTTTTTAGCCCAGAAACAGGAATTCACACTCAATATATTGTAAGATTGTGATGTTCTTGCAAATGGAGGAATAAAAAACATCGTGGCACTTCTCGTTATCATTTGGAGAGTTATTTAGCTGAATTCATGTGGCGTAAAAATACTGGAAACGGCGAAAATATCTTTAATTCTATTCTGAATAGCATTCCGACCTTTATCCTCAAAAAGTGTGAAAGTGTATTTATGGGGTGTTTATTGGCGTTTTGTAATTTTTATTTTTCAATAAAAATATACTTTTCCATCTTAAATAAACGTTATTATTCATTTTCTCATGAAATTTGAAGGAATTACATCAAAAATGGGGGGAAAATGCCGATATGATAACAAACAATATCTTTAAAATTATTAGAACAACGTGTAAATATATAGACCAGTATGTGTATTACTTTCCATAAATTTGACGATTTCATAAATCTAACGAGTCAAAATTCACTTCCGAAAATAACAGAGCCATTTTGAAAAATAACAAATTTTTATGCAAGGTTTTATAAGAAAATAAGGAATGAGGTGGTTTCCTATTAATTTCTTCAATAAGTTGAATATACGGTGGCATATAAGCACATCAAGCCCAAACAGTTCCGAACTATTCAGTTCTTTTTTTTTTTTCTCAGCTCCCCTGGGCCGGACCGACTTGTTGGTATTACGCCGCCCAGGGGAGTGTCTTTAAACTCAAATAGGCCTCCCCACCTACCGGCTATATACCGGCAAGGCAGGTCGGCCTACCGGTTAGCTCTTTTTGAGAGTTCTTTATCAATATTACCCCCTTGGGGACCCAAAAGGGCAATACTAATACACCACGCCAGACCCAGTTCGCCGCGACGCGGTACCGGGTCCCTTCAGTATTCAGTGTGCTCTTGCCTGACTGTTACCCTTGGAGTCCTTGGTGGCTCATCAGTGCCAACACACCGCAGCATGCTGGACCTCACCAGCAAGGCTGTCCACCCAGTCCTATTCTAGCCAACACCTTGTCTTCTCTCATCGGAGTATTTCTGTAGAACAACTTGTCTAACAAAACTAGCAAAATTATTCCAGTTTGACTCGCTTCTTAGCATGTAGTCTATTGTTGTCTCTGGAGTTATACCTGTGAGTGCCTTACTATGTCTAAGTGTGTCCCACCTATTGCACTCAAAAAAGGTGTGCTCAGCATCTTCTATCTCGTTGCAGTAGTTGCAAATTGGCTCTTCTCTCTTGCCTATTTTGTGCAGGTAGTTATTGAAGGAACCATGTCCTGTAAAAAACTGCGATAGGTGATGATCAATCTCACCAAATCTTCTCGACAACCATGGCTTGATGTTGGGGATGAGGGTTCTCGTCCATCGACCCACAGCTTCCTGCGACCATCTTTCCTGCCAGATATTATAAACGGCATCCCTGACCTCTTGTTCTGGCTTGCCTTGTGGCCTCTCCACCCTCTTTTTTGCGATTAGGTCAATAGGAGGTGTACCCGATAACACGCACAGGGGGGCATAGGACACTGTCCTGTATGCGGACACAACACCTAGGAGCACACACCTGTGCGTCCTCGCCGGTCTCTCTTTGTTGCGCCTGATGGCGATAGAGCGCCACCAGGCCGGAACGGCATACATAAGCGAAGACACGACGGTGGTCGCCAGTAAACGGCGCTTTGAGGCCCGAGGGGCATTCTGCGATGACATAATGATGTTTAGACTTTTTATCATCCTTTCTGCCTTGTTGCATACATTGACGATGTGCTCGGTGTATCTACCGTTTTTCTGGAGGATAACTCCTAAGTACTTGATGTTATTCGCTTCTTCTATAGCATGACCGTTGATGAAAATATTGAACGGTTCTAGCACTCTTCTACCCGTAAAGGCAATACACCGGCATTTTTTCCGTAGACAGTTGTAGACCCCTGGACCTCAACCACTCCTGTATAGTGTCGATGGCCGCATACACCCTCTCCCGCACCTCCAAGACCGTCCTTCCCTCTACAAGGACTGCAAGGTCATCTGCATAAGCCAGCACCTGGACGCCAACAGGAAATTCCTTCTGAAGGAGTTCATCTATAATCACCAGCCACAACAACGGCCCCAGAACAGAGCCCTGCGGAACTCCACCGTGCATTTGAAAATGTACTGTTTCTTCCTGTGCTTCCACCAGACATCCTCTGTTGGACAAGTAACATTCAATTTGCCTACGCAGGTACGGGCTGAGGCCCCTAGCCGCAATTGCGTCATTAATATGACCCCAACCAATAGCCCCGAACGCGTTATTTATGTCTAGTGATAACATCAGTGGAATTCTCCTGGTTCGCCAAGTGCCTCTCTTCACCTCGTCGGCCCATCCCGAAATTCGGCAGATAGCCTGCACGGTGGATCACCCCCGCATAAACCCGTACTGGTTACGACTGATTCCGGCTCCCTCTTCTAGTTCTTTGATGATGCGGCGAGCCAGCATCTTTTCTACTAGCTTCCCCATCATGTTAAGGAGGCTCAGGGGTCTATAGGTTATATCTTCCTCCGAAGAGGTGCCTTTAGGTAGGAATACCATTCTGGCCTCCTTCCAGCAGTCGGGGAAGTCTCCGTTCTCCATGCCATGGCTGGCAATCTCGAGCCTTCTGGGAAAGCATCTCCCAGGGAGCCTTCTGAACCAGCCCCTTGATCACTGCCACGGGAATCTTGTCCGGGCCAGGGCTCTTTTTGGTTGCCAAACTCCTCGCCGCAAGTTGTAGCTCTTCCATGGTGAATCTTCTATTGTCACAAGGTGTGGATCTCACGATATCAGGCACTGTATGCGGGAACAACCTGGCTACCTCCCTTGCAACACTGGTCTTATTGAGGATAGGCATACGTCTCCCGAACTTTTTGGTCACAATACGATATGCCTGGCTCCAGGGATTGCTGTCAAGCTCTTCGCAGAGCCTGATCCAGCAATCCTTTTTACGTCTCTTAATAGCCTTATTGAGCGTTCTTCCTGCCTAGAGGTATCTATTGGCTATTTCCTGGTACCCTTCTCTGTTATTTCTAAGAATACGTTGTTTCCTTCTCCTAAGGGACTGGAGCTCTTGTCTCATTGCTTCAATTTCAGCAGTCCACCAATATACGGAGCGCCTCCTTGTATTGTTAGCTGCCATTCTGTCCATTTCCTGCTTTATTATATTAGATAAAGCCTCAGGTGATTGTTGATGTCTATCAGACAGTCTACTTGCAGTCCTGTTGACGATTTGCTCTATTTGTACTGATGAGAATCTCGGTGGGGGGGAGTGCACTTCACGCCTGAAATCTACGTCTTTCAGATCCAAGATAGAGGCGCGGTGATCGCTCGCTATATCTTCTGAGAGAACCATCCACTGGTACTGATTCCTCCTCCACCTACAGTTCAGGATGGTGAGGTCAAGCACCGACCGATGACCTCTCGCTACGTACGTGGGCGTATCGTCATTAATGCAGATGCAGCCGGCAGTTTCCAGGAGATCGGCAAGGATCTGTCCCCTCCTGTTGATGTGTCGACTGGCAGCCGCCACCATTTTGCTGTTAAAATCACCCAACATTACGATCCTCTTGGTTGAATTGGTAATCACACCTTGTAAAGTGTCGATGAAGTTAGTAAAGTCCGCGATCGCAATGTTGGGCGAAATGTACACACCCACGAATAGAGTTGTTTCGGTCTCAACAGACACCACGCCACTACCTCTAAACTTGAAATTCCATTGTATACTATGACTTACGTCCATAATGGCAACATCTCCCGACATATCAACAGTCCATCCAAGTTTGGCAGCTTCATATTTATTGGGTTCGGTGACCACAAGGAGGTCTACGTTCTTGTCTGCAACAACACGACTAATTAAGTCGTGAGCGAGAATACTCCTATTGGCATTCGCTAACATAGTCCTAATCATGCAATTTTTTCTTACATTGCCATGCTCCAGTCCTGTGTTCACCGCTCTTACAATCGAGGCATTGCTTAGGTTCAAGACAATCCGCTATCTTGTGACCTCTGCTACCGCAGTTGAAGCACAAATCGAGCCTATCTGGGCCCTTAGATTCGTGCCTTCTATGGCCCGTGCCCCAACAACGGTAGCACCTGTCTTCATCTTCCCGGATGTACGCCCGGCAACTAATCCATCCGATTCTTATTCTTTCCTCGACCAGTTTGCATGCCGCTCTATAAGAGGTCATGACCGTAATATTTTGTGTCTCGCCAAAACCTTTCCTCATGGATGTTATCTTGACTTCCTCGCTAGAACCCACGCGTTTTATAATGGCAGCCATAACCTCTTGCTCTGTTGTGTCATGCTCGACATCTCGGATGTGCACAACAGTTCTCCTTCCAGCTCTGCTTTTTATATCAACGTGAAGGTCGGCAGCCTTGTCCCTCAGGATAGATGTAAATTGTTCCGCTTTCTCTGCACTCTGTATCCTAACGTGGAGCTCCTCGTTACGGCCCTTTCGCAATGAGATGACGTTATTTGCCTCCTCGCTGGTGACAGCATCCTTCATGGACCGGAGGAGCTCCGCGTACGTTTTTCCTTCCGCCTTAACAATCACTGTTCGGCTTTGCTCCGCCGGTGGAGTAGCCTTCTTTATCGGGATTTGATTATTACCGATGTGCCTGGTCCCACCATCGCCTTGGAGAGTTAACACATATACAGGTGTTTCCCTTGCTCTGAAGATATAGGATATGATCTTCTTGGCAAAATTTCCCATACTGCCCGAAGGCAGTATGTACGCTGAATTTGGTGACTGTATAGCTATCTTTTTTAACGCCTTCAATAAACAAGAAAGGGTTTCCTTTTCCGGGGCTCCCGAGTCATAATGTATCTTAAATTTCTTCTTCTTTTCTTCAACGGTTTGGTCTCCTATAAGAGTTATTTCGTCTTTTATGTTGTCACCAGCTGCGAGCTTGTTACCTATATCCTGCTCACCTACTCTCCTTAAATCTCTAAGAGTACAAGTGTCTTTGACTTCAGGTAGAAGGTCAGTAACCAACTTTAGCTTGCCCCTAAGTGAGTTAGGCCACCTTTTAGGGAGGAGCTCAATGAGTTCTTCATCACTCAAATCGCTGGTCAAAATATACTCCATGTAATCGTCACCCGCAATAGGGTCCGTTTGGGTAGCTTGTGAAGTCTTTGTGTCTGGAGAGGACAGCTCGGAAAGCGCATTCAGTCCCTCGTATACTCGCCTTAGATCCTGTTCATGGGTCGCAATGTACTTATTCAAACCTGGGCCTAAATGCTGTTTCAACGATATCAGTATCAGACCCAATTGGTATGCTAGACTGCTCACTGTATCGGGTGCCTCTTCTTCCTCCTCGGAAGATCCTTGACGGAGCCTCTTCTTCCCTTTTAGATCGGTTTTCTTGACCGTCGCCGATTTTGTCATGCTGCTGCTACTTTGGGCAGATGTCCCATCCATAGGGAGTGAACCGCGTCTTCGCATGATATAGTACTGTACTCAGGGGGCCGTCCCAAGTTCTACGAGTACCCACTCGGGGGAGGGGCCCCAAAAAAAAAATTGGAGGGGGGGTTGAGGGGGTAAGAAAAATGTATGTGACCAAAAATGGGGTCAACAAATTTGGGAGGGTCGTGGGGGTAGGGGGTTAGGGATGGTTTTGGGACGAATTTATGTCCAGGTAGGAAGGAAATCGAGTGGGTAGTTCTCGAGATATTAGTAGAAATGTAATTCCCTATTAAAACAGCTCTGAGGACTTAGAAAAAATCTCTACTAGTACGACGGTAATACGAGAGAATAATTACAAGTCCTTGTTTACTACAACAAACACGCCTGTATGAGCCTGTGTATTAACTTAGAAAAATTTCGCTAAGAAATATTATAATATTATACTATTATAACCTCAATAGTATATAATGAAACACTCTAAAAAAGTATCTTCTACTCACTCTTCTGAATTGTATGTAAACTCAGTTTATACTTCTTCACTATTGATAACTTAAATCACTTCAACACCTTATAAAAAGTAAATTATAGCTATTTTAATTCACTAAAAATTCGCTGAATAGTTTGAAAACTAAAAAACACTAATAAAAAAGTAATTCCGTGTCCAAAATTCTTGAAATTTTCAGATCTAGTCCATTAACCATAACACTTTAACATCCAATTAACAAATCAATGAAAATACCGAAAAAACCTATCAAAAAAGCGACAAAACGCTCAGCAATATAAGACGTCCTCAGAGTATGAGTATCCAAACTCGACTGAACTATTCAGTTCTACGCAGTAATAGCTTCACTCTGTTCATTACAGGGTTGTAATATGAACATCATTAAGAAAAATAAATTATGAATGGTGCCTTTTTTATCTTTGTTATTTAAGGTTTGTCAGAGTTATCCAGCCAGTGTAAATAAAGAAATTAATACACGTATTTCTACTGAAAAACAATAATTTTTATACTCTGTATCTGTTATTATATTAATAGATAATCAGTAAAAGAATCGTCGCGCGTAGGTATACAACTAATAAATAAAACTGACGACCATTATTAATATGTCATCGTGGATGGCTTTATTTTTTATACTTTCGATATATTACAGTAGAACTCTACTGTAATATATCAGTGCTGGTATATTTTTCTTTTTTGAAGCGCTCTACATAATATGATAATTATACGTGTTGCACATCGATAGTTTAAACATTAGTTACAAGTTGTTCTCATAAGATATGTAAAGTATGTTTTTAAGTTTGTGCATATCATAAATCGTCGAGATAGATTTCAGTATAATAGATTTCAATATAACCAGTTAAATATGATGTGAAGTGCAATAACATTTTTATTCGATTTAAGTTGTCGAAACAATACAGTTGTAAAAGAAAATTGCAAGATCAGTACTATATTCTAAGCAATCATGAAGTGATTGTTCGTTCGTAACAGATGGTTGAATTTTCCAGCAGAGTTTTAACAAATCTTCTTATTTTCTTTACAGTTTTTTTCTATTCTGTTGTTATTTAAAGTTATGAAAATTATGCGTTCATAGTTTTCAAAATCATTAAAAAATATAAGACATATAATGGTACGTTAAAAACGTTATGGAACTTTTTCAATTCTTATATTTTTTAATCAAATTAAACTCTCAGTAATAACCCAGAAAATACTGAGGCTTAATACTGTATGAAACTCAACATTTACCATCTCTTTGTTAATATATGATTCTTTGAATACAGATGTTTTTTGGTAAGCGTAACTTGTACCCAGTCTATTTCTTGTCACCGGGTAAGTTCTTAGAAATGATAAAATTTATTTAAAAATTATATTTGATCTATTCCTTTGATTTTATTTCTATTAGTAGTTTGTTTTATCAGTAAATTATTAATTTGTATGTTGTATATCATTAAGTGTTAGGCGTTACTAATTATAGGCGACCTAGTACAAGTTATAAGTTTCTCCCAAAAATCATATAAATATCTTCAAGAATAACGAGTATTTCGTAAAAGCTTGCTACGAAATGTAAGGGGAGCAGTGGTTTCACGTTATCACGTCTATTAAAATGAATATTCAACCGTATATTCGGTACAAAGCATGCTAAGCTCTCTAAAATACAGTCGATATTCAGCTCTAATACAATACACAGATAATAAACATTACTTCCAGAAAAATATCTCATACTAAGCATTTTATACTAAATTAAAAAAAAAAAACTGGGATAGTATAAATTATATAAACCTTCCTCTATTGTGAAACAATGCCTTATATACACTGCTTCCCTTCAGAAGTAATAATTATTAATTCATAAAATAAATAAAAACCATCAATGAAAAATAAGGAATTATATAAATTTAAAGTAAAGCATTTCTTCACATCTGTTTCATGAACTCTAATACTAATGGAATCGTAAAAGATTTATTTATTCAAATCTATCCTCGTATATTTGGATACGCCAACGGACCGACAAAAAGTAGTTTGTAAGTAAGTATTACTATTAGTTGTGTATATAAGTGGAATTCTGTATAGATACTAATAATTATTCCACTTCAGTGAGTTTTTTAACAGTTTACAATACCATTATAAAAAAATTTCAGTATACTATTTCCGGGTAATTTTTATTTTTCAAAATAAATAAAAAAATCTTAAATTGATCTTTAGATGCAATATAACTGAATTTATTAACTAACATACTAAACAACCATCAGTGGTATCCCAATCGTTTTAAAGATAATAATAAAAAAAAAACATAATATAAACAGGGGAGAGTAGTGTCAGTGTATTTTTATTCTTTTGGAGGGAAATTTTCAGTATATTTAACCGTATATGATATCAGTATAGAGAAGAGTTATAGAGTAAAAAAAAGGGTGAGGTAAATGAATGGGTAGCGGGAAAGTGAGAGAGGGAAAATATGAGAGAGAATTATAAAAGCAACTTCCGAAGTAATTATTGTTCGGTCAGCATGTAAAATATTCTTTTATAAATATAGCTTGCTCTCAAAAAAAAAAGTCTATATGAGTGGGTATATTTAAGTGTATACCCGCGCGCTCATGTGCGAGTGAATATCACCGTAAAATTATTTTTTTTTAATTTAAAAAAAAAACTACCCTCCATTTATTTTTTAATTTATATTTTCGTAAGATGTACTTATATTTAGCTATAATTTTAATTGGGTGTCATAAATATTTTCTGCAAGATCTCTATATAATATTACTATACATATTTATATATATATATATACAAAGTATATATATTTATAGTCACTATACATAGTGTGGTGCGGTATTATATTCTGTTCAGAATTGTCCATGAATTTTGATTTTACTTAGGTATAATAGTTTTAATAAAACGAGACCACAGAAATAAAAACAAATTTGTATTCTTGTATTTATTTATTAAACGAATGATATTTTTGTTGTTTATTATTTAAGCAAGAAATCAGTTATACTAAACGGCTATGGAATTAAATAACTCGCAGAAAGCTCATGAATCGTTTATAAAAATAAATAAATAAGGGTTTAGTCGTTAAATTTGTATTCCTATGCAGTTATCGTCAGTAGTTATAAATTAATAAAATTTCAGTTAGGAAAAACTAGGTACATTGTCCGTGGATAGAAAAAAATTGTCGCAGTGTTTGTCTGGATAGAGTAAGAAAAACCAAAGTATAAAAGCATTACTTTGCTAGCATCACAATATATATAACTATTTATAGAATATAAAATATATATTAAGTTTCGTATTAACAATATAAATTAATAAATGCATGAAATAGTAGAGACTATGTTAAAATATATTAAAAAGATTTCAAAAAGATATAATGAAAATTATTGGACCACTCAAGTTAAATGAAGATATAAAATAATTCATTTTATAAAAATTATTATAGTTGTATTTTAAATCTTATCCAAGTAAAAATATTGTTTCTGCAAAGGAAACTAATATCCTTAGAAAAGAAACTAATTTCTAAAAGAAAATTAATATTTTTAATTTAATTTTATACAAAACTGGTAGGAAAGTCTATTTAAATGTTCAATATTTTATTCAAAATGGTAATGGAAGCATAATAAGGCCCTTTCTTGCAATATTAAATATTGTGTTGAGCGATAAAAAACAATTTCTCTTCGATAAATATTTTTACGGTTAAGTTAATATTGTTTTTAGTGAAGGTGGTGCATTCATAAAAAAAATTTTCATTTTTAAATTTTAATTTATATTTTATAATTATTATAGGTTAATATAAATACTTAAATAATGCATATGGCATAAATAAATCAAAAACACTTCCAACCAATACAAAGAATTTCTGTAAATATAAAATAAAATAAAAAAGGGGTTATTAATGTATCACATTATTGTTATTTTTTTCGTCCTTGTACGAAGTAATGGAATTATTGTGATCGCGAAAAATTTTGGTTTCCAGATTTCAACGGAAATATCCATTTTAACTCTCCCTGAATCCATTTTGACTAGTTTCGGCGTGACGTCTGTACGTACGTACGTATGTATCTCGCATAACTCAAATACGATTAGCCGTAGGGTGTTGAAATTTTGGATTTAGAACTGTTGTAACATCTAGTTGTCCACCTTCCCTTTTGATTGCAATCGACTGGACCAAAAGTGTCCAAAAAAGCCCAAAATACTGCAGTAATAAGCAGGTACTTATTTTGATTGGCTCCAATGAGTGATACTTATTTTAATTGGTTAGAGAGTTATAGCTAAATAAAATTTAAATTAATGACATATTCGGATCTTACAAGGGGAAGGCACATCGGTTCAAATTCGACATCATCTCCTTTTTTTTTACTTTTCTTTTAATTTAAATATATTGATTTATCAATAATTATTAACCTCTGATTGTAAAAAAAATTACGATAAATAATAATTCAATAACAATAAAAAAAATTTTGAAAAAATATCAGAAGTTATGAATGAAATAAAATTGTATGTACTTTTCATTTAAAAAAAAAAAAAAGTGTATATGTAATTTAACAGGCGTACAAGGAAGTCATGTGGTGTCCTCATCAATTTTTTTAAAATAAAAACTAAACAAAGTTAATAACTATTATTTTTTTATTTACGAAATTAGATATTTATTTATATGTACTTTTTTATTTCTTCGTAATTTCTTCCGTTTTTTTCGTTTTTTTTTTTTTTGTCTCAATGTTTAATTTACAATCGGTTCCAATTTTCCGGAGCCAAAAGTAAATTAGAATACAAAAATTGATATGCAGAGTGAGGTTTCCAATGAAATCCCTCAAAGAATTGTGCTGCTATGTCGACGGGACGCCGTTGGCTAACAGCGTTGCGGTAGGTTTTAGACCGCGGATGGACTGTATGTATTCATTCCAGGTATCAGATAAGTCTAAGAAATGTTTTCATTGTGACAAGAATGGGCACATCAAGACTGGTTGCCATGAAAGAGTTGGTTGTAAAAGATGTGGTGCGGAGGATAAGAACGTATTTGTGGTTAAGAACTTAGCGGACAATGTGCTACAAATTAAAGATAACACAGCTTAATGTAAATAGGAGTAGACGCTCCCATGACATCCTGTGTGCTATTACCAGTGAGGTTGCGGAAGACGTTATGGTAGTTGCTGAGCGAAATTGAGCTGTGGTTTTGGAAGCTGGCTGGACCACAGATACTAGAGATAGTGCGGCGATAATGGTGGTGAGGCCGGGACTGGCTATTACTTGACAGGGTCGTGGTGATGGCTTTGTGCGGGTTTGTGTTGGGGGGAGGTGGTTTTTAGTTGCTACGTCTCCCCTAACAGCGGCATGAACCGCTACCGTAAGTTTTTGGAAGACGGCTATGAGGGTACACACACTGGTGCAGTAGTTGTGCTTGGGGACTTGGAGAGCCCGGAGTTAGGGGGAGAGACCCTAAATGAGCATGGGCGGCTCCTGACGGAGTTGATGGCGTTGTTGAGTATGGTGTGCCTCAACGAATTGGTGATACCTAACTTTTCAAGAGGATCAACGGAATCCGTTCTCGACCTGGCGTTCGGTACGAACGTGGTGGCGGGCGTTGGGCAATGGCGGGTTCTAGAGGAGAAGACCCACAGCGATCACCGATGTATTGAGATGGTAGGTTATAGAGAGATAAGTCAAGAAAGACGAGCTGGGCAATGGATGTTGGGGCTCTCGGATTTTCAGTGGTTATAGACGGCGTTTATAGAGTCATTGATGTAGTCACTACAGAAGAACGGGAAGATGGTCGACATCATCGACGAAGACATCCTGCACTTCGGCCTTGAAGAAAAGAGAGGTGCAGTCGCGTCCAATGCAGATATATTGGTGGTCGGACGAGATTGCCGATCTGCGGAGGATATGCGTTTGCAAACGACGTATCCTCACGAGATAAAAAAGACGAGAGGATCGACAGGAGACCTAGAGAGTCATGGCAGAATGGAAAGATTTTGCAAGGAGCCACCGAAGAGCCAACAACAAATCCAAGCGGATTAGATGGAGAGAGATCTGTACCCAGCTGGAGGAGAACCCCTGGGGCAATGCATACAAATGGATAAAAAAGAGGCTGGAAATATCACTACCCAAGCTTTCTCAGGTGCAACTCTGAGAAACAATGCACACCCTGTTTCCTAGTGATGAGATGCTGAGATGGAGGGAGTTGGCGGCTATAGAGATACCGCGCATCACTTCGGAGGAGCTGTGGTACGCGGTCTCTCAACTCTGTCCTGGAAAAAGCCCAGGAATAGATAGAGTGCCTGCGGAGGGCACTTAGGCGTTAGTGGAGGCCTCTCCGATCACTTTTTAGGAAGTATTTAATGAATGCCTGTTTAAGGAGAGATTCCCAACACCATGGAAGATGGCGAGACTAGTTCTCCTCCCTAAGGAAGGTATGAAGAGGGTGGCCTAACGAGTTACAGTCCGGTTTATCTAAGTGGTAGCCTGGGGAAACTTTTCGATGTTATTCTGGTAAACAGGCTGCAGGAGGAGTTAGGAGAGAACTGGAGGATTCTCGGACAAGCAATATGTCTTCCGGAAAGGAAGAAGCACAGTGAATGCTGTTAAACAAATGACAGAGGTGGTGGAGGCGGCTGCCAGTGGAGGGTTTCCCCTCCACTGGAAAGTGGAGGAGTGTGAGAAAGTTTCCCCTGGTTGTTTTCTTGGATGTCGCTAATGCATTGAAAGCGGTGAGGTGGGAAACCATATTGCGGCAGAGACATTTCACCTTACTTGATGAGGATGATGCAGTTGTACCTCAGTGGAAGATGCTTGATTATCACGTCTGAGGAGGGGGAGGAGTTAGTCGTGCCCATGCAGCGTGGGGTGCCGCAGGGGTCAATCTTTTGGCCCATCTTATGGAATGTGGTGTACGACGACCTCCTTTGGCAGGAGCGACCACTGGAAGTACAATTAGTGGCATACGCCGATGAATTGGCGGCAGTAGTGGCGGCGAAGGAGCTGGAGAACGTGTTGGAGATAGCTACGAGGACCGTTGAGAAGATCGAATCGTGGCTTCAGACGCAGGGGCTACACTGTCAGCTAAGAAAACTGAAATTGTAGCAACGACGGGGAGGCGGCGAATACCTCCTTACTGTCCAATTCGATGGAGAAATTATCGCCCCAAAGGAAGCGGCAAAATACTTGGGAGTGAGGCTCCATACGTCAATTGGTTTCTCACTTCACGAGCAGCAAGTGGCCACGAAGGCGGAAAAAATGCCCTCGGCATTGCTGAGGCTTATGGCCAATGCCGGGAGTCCTAAGACAATCAAGCGCAGAATAAAGGCGTCTGCAGTGGTATCGATGACATTGTATGCGGCACCGGTGTGGTGGGAGGCCTTTGGACTGGTGAGAAATGCCCTGAGATTGAATGGCATATGTAGGAGGCTGGCGATAAGAGTGGCGCAGCTCTACCAGATGGTATCATTGGATGCCTCACTGATGGTGGCTGATGTGCCGCCGTTGGACCTGCTGGCCAAAGAGAGAAGAGATAGAGCCACAGATGGTAGTGAGGAGGCGAGGGGCCGCTTGCTGGATGGCTGGCAGGAGAGGTGGCAGAGTGCGAAGGAGGGGCATTGGACCTACACCTTTATCCCGGAGGTGGCTGCCTGGATCAATAGGCTGCATGGACAGGTGGACTTATGGACGGCTCAGTGGTTGTCGGGTCATGGGTCATTCGGGGTCTACCTCTGTAGGATTGGAAAGAGGCGCACAGAGCTGTTCCAGTATTATGATGACGTGTATACGGTGGAGCACCCCTTCTTTGTCTGCCACAGATGGCGGCAGGAGATACCACGTGACGATTTGGACTCGCCGGGGAAAGTCATGCAGTTGATGCTTTCTTCCGGTGAGGGATGGACTGCGTGTACCCGGTGGTTTAAAAGGGTACTAAAGCAGAAACTAATAGAGGAGGACCGCGAAGCGTACAACGGAGATGTCGGTTAAGGATAGCGATGGGTAGGCGGGGGTGCCTTGGCATTGTCGTCATCAATGGCTCCCGCGGGACGCGTTCCTGTTTCTGAGGCCGGCATAGCTATAGTGTACACAATATTCTGATCTGTATATATTATTAATTGTAAATATTGAGTGTAAATAGTGTCTGAATGTGTTTTGTAAATATTGGTGTGAATGAAAAGTGTGCCTGTGACGCGGGTGGTGCGGATGTCTTTACGTCAATTCCAGTATCACCCTGCGTGAGGGAGTGGGTTCCACCGCAGAGGCGGTGAACCCCACACACCCGGTATGTGCGGGCTGCTGGACGTTTGGTTCAGACAAATTTTCCTACTTCCTACGGGCGGAAAAAAAGTAATGGTAGTTGTGACCCCCGCCTAGCAACCAGTATATTCCTGAACATAATGTTAAGCTGCGTCCTTTTTTCCATGAAACGGTGAAACGGATCTTTCACCAAAGACAGCAAGCCAGATGGATTCCTAGGTATCGTACGAGTTAGCATGCGGGATGAAAACGCCCTAAGTTGAACTTGCGGGCAGTTACTCCTCCTATCGCAAACGTATCATGCGTATACTTAGCCGGATTAAAATTCATCTTCCATCTTTAGCTACCTACCCGTTAATTAGTCCAAATACAGTTTGCAATTCAGCAGAAGCGATGATATAGGGTCAGCATCCACAGCCAGGATTGCCGTGCCATCCTCAAACGATGCAACTGTGATGTCATCTTGAGTCGTGCGGTCCCGAGTTATATCTTATTACTTATTGTACGTTAATATTTATTTCTATTTATATCATTTTAATTACTGTTGATGATAGTTTAATATTCGAAATGCGTACGTAATTTTTATTTTAATATTTTGTAAAAGGTTCTTGAGAGTTCTTAGTTATTTTTCATTCAACGAGTTATTACTTACAATTTAAAATATATGTATTCCCTGAATTCGTTACAGTTTTAAAATCCCTTTCTTAAAATTCAGGTCAGGTTTGTTCAGACATGAAATCATGTAATGATTACTTCTTTATTTTATAAAGAAGCATGTGAACGTATTATTTTTTGTTATTCTTTATCTGATTATTAACCAACGTATTGTTCTTTAATTCTTTTGAACGATTCATCAAACGAGTAACATGTTTCCTGTTTATTAGGATCCTTAAAGTTAACCTTTGTAAAATTTTAAAAACTACCAAATCTTACCAGTAAGCATTTATATGATGGGCGTATTCTAAATATTAAAATAACATTTTTTTTCTATTTAATTAAATTACAGTCTGAACTATAAATATTTTGTCCACTTCTTTATTTACGCAGCCGGGAATTCTGTACGATTCATTACCTAGAATAGAGTTAAAATGTATGGCAATAAGTGTACAACTCTATTACGAGAAACGTTTTTCATAGGGAGCAGCCAAAATTATCCATTTCTGTCATCCTGAAAGAAAGTAGATTACAAAACTATGTAAAATCTGTAACATATTTTATCTGTTTCAAAATGAATGAAACTAATGAGCTGGTCTAATTTACAGATTACGCAGTTCTGATTTTTGAGAAATCTGCGTCAAAGTAAGTGAATCAAATCGTTCAACACCACATCATTTCTATTAAGTTTTAATGTTTTGATAATCTTTTAATTAATTTTTTATTGAATTTAAAACATATTTAAATGATCACACTCTGTATGCCTTATTTCCACCGTGGGAATTAACTCTGTAACTTCTAAAATAAGCCAGTTGGAGCAGAGTAGCATGATAAAGTCCTGGATTTCAGGTGAAGAGAAGGACCGGAGAGCGAGGGAGTGAAAGACAGCCGCCGCCGTTCGTCCACGCTAGCGTGGATAGGCGGCGACGATGATGCACGAGGACTCTGGATCCCCTAAGCTCGAAGGCACATCCCGGGGCCGCGTAATGCTTAATCGCGAATCCGGCCCCGTGTGGGGGGGAGTTGGTGAGATAGGAGGTTTAGTCGGTAGGGCGAAGGCAAACATATGCCCTCTCAATAACATCTTACGGAACGTGTTATCGAGCCCGACATGTTGCCCGTAAATGGGGTTCCTCCGACTCATCGGAAAAAATAAAAATAAAAATTCTTAATTGTGCTATTTTTTTCTTTATATGTAAATATATATTTTATACTGCTTGCAGGTGCTGATATTTCGCTATAAAAATATTTCTTATAAATAACGTATGGTTTAACAATTCTATTATATTGTTCATTTCTACGATGGTAAAATTTTAAAAGAAGCCCTTTTTTATATTTATTGCAATATGAAAAATTAGCTCTTTATTTGGTTACAAAGGAAGTTTCTCAAAGTGGTTTTACCTTTTTATTTTAAATTCCAGTGAATAAAATTATGGATTACTAACATAATTTTTAAATAAATATAGAATTAAATTCACAATAACCAGTTAATTCTGTGCACATTAACTGAGTAATAAGTGTAGAAACGGATTCATATTTCGAAATTGAATGATACAAGGAGGTGGAAATAAATGCTGCTATATTAATTAAACATTACTACTTTTTGATGTTTTTGAAGTTTTTGTCCGTCATCTTCGATCCGCCACATTGAAAAAAACTTAATTTTTTGAAGAGGAAGTTGTACATACGATACATGATTTTAATGAAAACCTTTACGAGGAAAACGGCGGAGAAAATTGTTTCTCGTTAAATTTGTCAGTTTTATTATCTATGTTTGTATTTGTAGTCGTACCGCACTGAAAATTCAATTTTTCAGGTCAGATTCATATAAATCACCATATTTACCCCTTAATTTGGTTCCCAAGAATTACAGTATCACTTAATTTTACAGGAGTAGAAATCAGGGCGAATTCTTTCACCCTTCCGTCACTTGCTATTAAGAAATTTCATTCTAAAAGAAAGAAATTAATTTTGTTTTATTGAATGTTTCATTTTCATTGAGGTACGTTCTTCTTTTGTTAAATGCGTTGCATAATTTTAATCTTGTTTTTGATTTGAAATCATAATTATATTAAAGGAATTGCATCATATCACAGTTGTATTAAAAGAAGAATAATGAACATTTTAGAAAATTTAGAAATCTTCAAATTTAAAAGTAACAATAAAACGATCATAAATGAACAGATCAGCAATCAAGCGAATGTCCTTTTCAGCAACCTCAATTTACTTTAAACAAGAAATATATAAATAGAATTAAAAGATAACTGTAACCGTTAATAATAAATAAACAAGAAGAAGGCCAGATAAGCCACGATGTCAAATAATTAGGGTGGTGAGGGGGGGAGCGCTGACTAAATGTTACATAAAGACTAACAGAAATTTAAAACTAACACAAATAAATTTTGAAAATGGAGTTATTCCGAAACGCGTCAACGTGTAATAAAAGAATGAAGTTAAGAAAAGTAAACAGTACTCAACACAGAAATCAATTTGGATTGCTAGAATTTTTGAATGTATTAAAAAAGTAATAATAGTAATAGTATTAAAATAGATTTTTATGATGATTTTTCAAAATCATTAAATTTTGAAATGAATGAATTTTTAATTTTTTAAAGAAGAAAAATTTCGATTTAAAAACAAATTTCTCGTATTGTCGCTTTTTTTTTAATTGATATAAAAACATATATTATGAAAATAGAATATATAACGTTACACAAATATGTTAATATTAAATGGTTACAAAAATCTACACAAAAGGAAAGAATAATTTTCGTTTTCATTTGCCAAATAAATATTTGTAAATGGGATCCTAAAAATAGATTTCTTAATTAAAAAAGTAACAATATTCATGTATGAAATATTTCACTGTGATGTAATACACTTCATTTTTATCTAAATATTCTGTGTTTATATTTTTTTTTGTTTTTTTCGTTTTTTTTTATGTTTTGTAGAAAAACGTTTTATAAAATGTAATCCAGGAGTTTCTCTTTATTTTAATTGGCTATATTCTAGTATTTCATATATTTGTATTCTCTTGCTTTGTTTGAAGAAATATATTCGCGTGTTTTAACGTAAATTAGAATATATTTTTTAATGTTTGAATTTGTTGAGTTACAATTAGTTAATGTAATATGACATAGATATTAGGTATCGTATTGAAAGTACGCTGTTCAGTTTATTTAACAATGAAACCAAATGAAAAGTTTTTTCTATTTAGCGTCCTTTTTAATGTTATTGATATCTTTTCTCAGATTTTCCTAATTTTTTACAGTTGTACATTTTTTATTTTATAAAAACATAATGTTAAATAACATTTGAGTAAAAAAAAGTTTTTATTGAAATTCCAGCTTTATTGTACATGAACAAAATCAACGTATACCACAAATTATTACCAAATACTTATTTTAAGAATCATTGATTTTCCTAGGTGTATGATAAATACATACATTATAATACTCATTTATCCCCATTATAATTTTCATGAATACTTTAAAGTTTTTTTTAGAATGAATTCTGATTTATTACAAATAGAAATAGTTAAAATTTTTATAGAAAAAACTCATAATTGTTATTGCCATTATTTCTGGAACTAAATTTAGATTCTGTTATAAAATAGTAGTACTGGGTATGATTTTATACCTAATATTGTGGTGACCTCGTCATGTCAAATCTGCTGATTTCAAAGTTTAACTTCTAAGGGTCAGATGCAAGTAAAGGCAGTGTTTTTATACGGATTTGAATACTAGATCGTGGATACCGATATTCTTTAGTGGTTGGTTTCAATTAACCACACATCTCTCAAATGGTCGACCTCTCTCTTTTTTTCTGTTAAGCTTCCGGAACCACAATAAGGTCGACCAAGGAGTAGTCGACCTGAGACTGTACAAGACTACACTTCATTTACGTTCATACATATCATCCTCAATCATGCTCTGAAGAAACCTTACCGCGGTTTCGGAGGCGAAAGTAAAAATGAAAGAAAGAATTATGATTAGCACAAATTGTAGTAGATAAATCTTAAGGTGTATTAATTATTTTCAAAAGTATTTGTTAAAAATGTATTATAGGTGGCATTTTTATGCAACACACTCGCCTAATGTCTGTGTTGCAATCTGTTCAACTAGTAAACAATAAGCAACCCCTCTACGATCCAAATGAGTTGAGGATGATATGTAAGTGAGGTGTGCTCTTGTACTGACCCAGGTAAACCGTTTCTGAGACGTATAGATAATTATCTATACGTCTCAGATCTATACGTCTCAGGTCTTGGTTAATTTAAGGGTTCAATTGAACTCTTGCCATCAAAGTACATCGGTATTCTTTGTCTATCTTTCAAATCCGTATAAAAGGAAATAACTTTTACTAGGATTTTAACTTCAAAATCAGCTATTAAACAAGTGATCTGCGACGATGAGTCAAGCAATAGACCAGCCGGGTGGGATTTAGCAGGATTTAACAGTTAATTATTTTATTTTTATTTTTGTATTGAATATAAAAATACTTTTTATTCTATACTTTTTAATTCCCTAAAATTATTAAATTTAAAATAATCTGTTCTATCATTTAGGGCTTAGTTCTGACTCGTTACAATAATTTTCAAAAATTCACAGCTTTTTTCTTTTTTATCTTCATATCTTTTTTAGATCCGTATAAGTATCGGATTTTATGCAGTGAAAATTAATACTGTTATAGATTTGAAACCGACATTTTTTTTTTATAACTTTGAGATAAAATATTTCTAAACCTTCATTAATCATTTAATCACAAAAAGGTTTTAAGTGATTTCTTTTTAATGAGACGTAAACTGTACAGTACTGTTAATTAATCTTTCCCTATTTTTCAGTATTTTCTTATCCTGAAAAACAAGAAAACAAAACTTAAAAGGATTTCAAATTATTTAAGAAAATATAAGAACATCAAATAAAAATAAGAAAGTCATGATAATTGAAGAATTAGTTATACTTTTTTGTTTATGTTTTTTTTTCGTTCGGAACACTTTGGCTTTACGTAATTTGGCTTTTTCTCTCTTCCTCAAAACTTCCTCGTTATCTTTGCGCATTTTTTTTTTGTATTTTATTCTACTTGAGATTTCTTTTAGATTTTATTTTTTCTTGAAACTTAGATTCATCAACCAATTTCCTAAATGTATCTCTCTTCATATATAACATTTTGATTTATAAAAAAAAACCGTGGTGTTCTTTTTCGATCTGTTTGTATCAATTTGTTTGGTTTTTTATTAATAAAATTTATAATGTTATTTATCGGTTTGTTATTGTTCTTTCTATATAGATACCCATAGAATCGCATCCTTCCTTTGCTCATGTTGTTTCAATATTATCTTTTCTTGATATAACTTTTCCGCTTTTTTTAATTGGTACCTTCTATTCATATATTTCGGCCCACATATTTTTCTAAGGATTTCTTTTTTCAACTCTGTTTATGTTTTTGCTACAGACAATTTATAGTGTTTCTGAAAAATATAAGGTTTCTGAACAATATAAGGTTTCTGAAAGGATTTTTTTTTATAGTGACTAACTTCACTTTTCTTGATATGGATTTTTATTGTACAGGTTTTTCCAATTACACTATTTCCATTTATTGGATTCTAGTTTTCATTCCTTCTTTTTATAGTCCTGTTGAGGTTATTAAACCTAAATATTTGAATCTCTTTACCGTTTTTATTTTTTTAATATTCTGATTCTTTGATTTCTTTGTTATTAAATCTTGGCCAGCCATTCTGTTTTTCGACATGAAATTTGTGTACCTTTTTTGGTATTTTTTTTTTTTTTGCGTGATTGTTATATTTTAGTTATACTTTTATTAAGATGGTTAAATAATTTAAAAAATTAAAATTTTCATTAAATACTTAATTTTTTGAAGTATTAATTGTTACTCAGTGAATATTTCTGTTTAAAATGGGGTGACCCGTCAGAGACTTTTATTATATTGTACCAAAACAAAACGTTAAGAAAACACATTCTTAGTGTTGCTCTGCGGTTATTATTCTAAAATCGAATTCATTAGAAGTACAGATTAATAGGGTAGATTACATAATAATAATAATAATAATTATTATTATTATTAAAAACTCAAAAAATGGTAAAATGATGTAACCTCATGTTATTGAATATTTGATTGAAAGTATAAATATTTCTTTCGTAAAATTTTGTTCATTTCGTTGTTAAATATATTATGGATGGTTATGCAAAAATATAGGATTTAAAAAAGTCCTTAGCATATATCTCTACAAGTTAGGATACATCACAGCGTTACCGAACCTTTGTAATCTAATAAATGTAGATTACATAATAATCTACAATGTTATCTTAACAATTACGAATTTAAACTGACCAATAGGCAGAATTAGTGTTACATGTTTTTATGGCCCATTACGTAATAGCTTGTAAACCTCTAATAATTTAAAATTTGTGTTTTAAGTCATTAAAAAAATTATCATGTTATTAAATACTATTTAATACAATATATATATATATATATATATATATATATTGTGTTAGAAAATTAACGTTATTATAATAGTTTTGTATTCAGCCTTAGACATTGATGCTGTAACAAGTGACCAATACCTCTATAAACCGCAGTATTGGTGAAAAATTATATTTTGATTATACGTGGCTTAATCAATTGTTATTTGCTAGGAAACCTCTTCGGCACAGTAAAAGAGAGGCACAGAGAGAAAACGCTTTAGGAAACTAAGAGTTTCAATCTTCGCCCACTTAAAATACATATAAAAAAATATTAAAATTATAAAATAAGAACAATATAAGGAAATATAATTAGATTACTTGAAAATTAGATAATTAAAAACACAATAATTAAAAACTTTTATGTTTCGACCCAATTCATGACAGCACTATATATAACAGTATCGAAGCCTATATAACAATGAGTAGGATTTTTAAATGTGTCGCTGGAAAATGTTGAAAGTTTGATGAATTGATAGAGTATGAAATGAAGACGGTTGTGAGGCGGGTTCATATTGAAAGTTAAGCTAAGCTAAGTTTCTTTTATCAGTTTTGTTTTACACTCAATACTAGGTATGGCTCTTGTTCAAACTCCCATAATTCAGCGTTTTTCGCATTCCCGAATTTTTTTTCAAATCAAGCGTTGTTTAATCAAGAGTTTATATTTCATATAATATTTAAAGTTTTCAGTGAATTGTACGATTAAAATATTACAACACTTATATTTAAATATAAAACCAAAATGAACTATTTTAAATTTACATGATTACTATTATCACGTGAAATTTCAACGAAAATATATTTAAAAGTATAAAATCTGTTCCACAGTAATTTTTAATTTAACATTCCTGAGATTCAAGCAAGTTTATCAGATGAACACTGTAAATATACAAGATGTAACCCTTAAGCTTCCTTAATCCTATAAGCAGGATTAACCAAACAAAAATAAATCTAAAATTAAAGGTTGACTATAATCTCAATAAAATTTTCCAGTAAAAGATAAAATAAAAATAAAATCATAATTAAGTCACAAAACAATAACAAATACACACACACACACAAAATGTGTAGGGTGGTGTAGACTAAGTTTAAAGGGTTGGTACTAATTCAGGACATCAAAATAAAACACAATTGTAGACAAACGTCCTATCTCATTTCACCTCTATCCGCCAGTCACAAGAACGGATTGAGATATTTTGATTAAATTTGGTTCATTTTCTTCACTGATTGAATATAAAATAATTAATAACAACTTTTATTTTATTAAGTGAAAACAGGCTCAAAATTTCATATTACATAATTTTTTTCAATTCCGACTTGAACAAATAAGGTGTCATTTTGTTCACAATAAAAGTCTTAACGTTTTATTTTATAAATAATCATTCTATTAAATCAATATTTACGTAGCTGTAAATAATTAAACATTTTAATGGCTACTGTTTTAGAATTTTCTAACGTAAAATTTTCAAATTTATTTATTTTGTAGAAGGTTTTGTTGAGTACATGTTTGCCAATTTTATTAAAATACCTCGATTTTGTGTTGAGATACAATGTTTTATTAAAAAAACATCAAATGGCAGGCAGGAAAAATGAAAGGAGATTTGTCCACATTAGCAATTTGTTTACCTTGATGTCCTTACTCCCTTAAGGTTAGCCAACACCTCCTGGGATATGTATGTGGATATGTGTGTATGTATATATATATATATATATATATATATATATATATATAGAGAGTGACAGAGAGAAATAATGTGGTTGAAAGTTGAATTTAAGACTAATTCTGCTTTTTTATATTTATCTACCTATTTAAAAAATCAAAATTAGCCCATAATTCCAACTTTAAACTTTATTATTTTTCTAAACAAGCTACAAAACGAGTGTGGCTATGTTAAAATATTAAACATTTAATTTCTTAAACACTTGGCCGAACTGCGTTATACGGAACTGCCATGTAAGTTGAGAGGATATAAAAAATAGCCGATGCACTAAAGAAATATGGATTTAGGTAAACGGTAATATTTTACCTTAGTATTCTGTGTGCTCTTTAACTGGTGGAGAGGAGACTCAGACTAGAACCCCAGAAGACGGCTATGGTTCCAGTAGTAGGGCGGCGACGCATCCGGGAGTTGTCAGTCAGAGTCGATGGTTTCGCGATACAGGCAGCGGGATGTGCCAAATATCTTCGTGTCTGGCTTGAAAGATATGGCCTGTTTAACACACACTTGAGGGAGGTCACCAGCAGGGCGGAGTTGGTGTTCGGCACCTTAGGCAAGCTCATCAGCAACACAGAGGGGCTTCAGGCGAGCAAGAAACGACTTATTCAATTGGTGGCTTCTTCTATCCTGTTGTACGCGATGCCGGCATGGATAGATGCCTTAAAAAAAAAAGAACGTCAGGAAATTGGCTTCACTGTAACGAAGGGTAGCACTACGAATCGTATCGGCGTATAGGTCTGTTTCCAGGGAAGCAGTGGAAGTTATTGCCGGTGTGCCGCCGATTCAGCTGAAGGCGAAACAACTGAACGACAAGTACGACGGAAAGACAAAGGCAGAAGCAAAGGAGATGATGCTTCAGGCATGGCAGGAAACATGGTATGGATCGACAACGGGAGAGTCGTCGAGGCGACTATCCCACGACTAGAGCCGTGGGTCCGGAGGTAGCATGGGGAAGTAAATTATTATCTAACCCAACTTCTCTCCGGACACGGTGAATTTTGGAAGTACCACCATCGCTTCAAGAGGAGAAGACATCCTAGGGTGCATCTTCTGCGTGCAAAAGTACATCCCGGAGCATACGTTCTATGCATTTTCTCGGTGGGAAGGTGAGAGACGAGGATTTGAGCTAGAATGGCTAACGCTGGATAACACCACAACGTATATGCTCCAAGGTGCAAGAGAGCGGGAATCGGTGGGAAGAATAGTCGCCAGCATACTGAAGACTAAGGACGAAGCCAGCAGAGAATGGGGCGAGGACCGTTAGCTAGCCGGTGTAACAGGTGGATAAGTTAGTTTTGCATGTACTTGAGGTAACGCTTCATTGTTGTTAGGGTTTCGGTCAATGTATGTTATTTTAAGGATTTTTTCGTGCACCGTTGGTGTCTGTACTGTGTTTTATTAATTAATCAAGTATCCATGTTATAATGTCGCTCTATCCTACAATGTAGGTAGGCGGTACACATTGGAGCGATTCACTCCGTTAGAATCATGAACGGCATTGCAAACTACAACCTGCTTAAGATCTCGATTAAGGGCAAAGAAGGGACAGTTGTGAATAATAAGTGTAAATATTTTTTAAATAAGTGTTTATCTTTACGGTGGTTCAAGTACGGGAAGAACCCGTGCCAATTCTAATGAGCGAAAGGCCCGCAGAAACGGACTTATGGGGGATCATCTTGGAAGGCGATCCGGAAGAAGAGCTAGCAGCGGAGTGGGGCAGGCTGAACATGAGGAGATGAAAGAAGATATTGCAAAAAAAAAATTAAAAAATTAACGAAGTGTGGTTGCCGTGTAGGGCCGGGAGATAGCCCAGTTGCCTAGGGTGCTTTGGTCCGTTCACATACAAGAGTGGGGCGATCGGAGCTCCCCGATGATGGTATAGGGACCCTCGAGGGGTTTGAGAGGGTGCGGTGTGCAACGAGAGAGCGTCGAATGTGTGCAACGCAGGTTCGGCGCTGATAGGTTAGGACCGGAAGTGTAGCTTCCCAGTGGAGGAACACGTCGGCTACCCAGAAGCGGTGGTCGGCGGGCCTTGATGATGTTGGAAAGATCCCGATGAGACGCCCACGGAGGAGGCCAAGGCAGGGGGACAGAGACGAGTGCCACGACTCCCTCAGACTGCTGTAGATTGCCTAATGGCGGAGGCCGGTGTCTTGAGGAAGTTTGAAAAAGTTTGAAAAGAAGTTGCAAGGTTAAACTAGCCTTTAGTGGGGGAGTTAAATTGATAACAATTTATCAGAAAATATAACATCCAAAATAGCACGAAATGTTTATTTGAATAAGTGGTTATAGCTTTTTCTTTGAATTTCATCACTTCTTATAATAAATTTCAGAATACTAAATTCTTTCCTTTAATTATTAATTTTTTTTACAAGTATTTGACATATCAACCCTTATAAATTAATAGTGAATGATTAATTAATGCCAAGAAATTTTATGGCGAATTCGTGAGATTGTATTAACTGCTTTCTAAAACAAAACCTGAAAAAATATCGTGAATATGTCAGAAAAACATAAATTCCTTTTTTAATTAAATAGGAATTTACATTAAAAATGTTTTAAAATTTTTACCAATGGGATTTTCTGAAGGAAACATTATCGTAATTCGGTAAGTATTAGAATATAGTGTTGGTATTGTGAAAAGATTACTAATACATTAATAGCAATACTTCTATGTATCGCTATTAATGTTTAAATAAATCCAAGTGTTTATTCAGATGAAAGTATCGTCATGTGACATAGAGCTTGTTCCAACCACATTAAGTTTGAAGAGGATGTGATTGACGTAGGACAAGGAAGAAAGAACAATGGTGGAGAAGTGTTGCGGGAAGTACTGTACTACGTACGAACATTGATCTCAACTGCTACTTATCAAATCAAATCATAATCTGTCAATTCTTGATAATTCATTATCCTTTATATCGTTACCGTTAATATTTAAATCACAATCATGTAAGTGATAATTGTGATTTATAGATGATAGTGATTTAAGTAATCAATATCATCGCTTTCGCTAATTATGTTAATAACACCGTTTTTAGTAGCGTTAATAATTAAAGGATTCTGAGACAAATAGATGTTTCTATTTTCTTTATATGGTTGCATCTTGGTTTCAATTCGGCATTCGTAATCGAATTTCATCGTTCTTCAATTAACACAATAGCACAATCTAATTTAAAATTATCTGGTTTTTTTTCGCGACGTTCTCTTTCAAAACCCCCAAATTTGTTCACTCGTATTAAATTTCGGAGTATAAAGAGGCAATCTCAAAACACTGTGACCTTTCTTGGCTAAAAATGAACCGATTTTAAATAATTTAACACGCGGCTTATGCAGTTTTATTAGACTATACAGTTCTGGTTTCAACATTGTACTCGTAAATGATACATTATTTTGTATAAGCTAATGGATCATGTCTGGTTTTCGCGTGTTCAAATTCGGAGCATGACCCAGTGCACATTATAGTAGGAAGCTTTATCTACGACAATGAGTGAGATAGAGGTAAGGAATTAATTGTTGTTTTACCCACCACTCGTTATTAACAGAATTCTTATCGTTATGTTAATCTCCTGTTTTGGTAGAAAATTTAAACATAAGAGGAGCGTTCTTGACAAAACTATATTCAGAACCGGTATGAACAATGCAAGTACGCTTGCCTTTAAAAAATGGGAGCAGCAAGTCGTTACTCCACGTTATTGATTTGGTATGAATGATATACATAGGTTCGTATAAATTCTAGGTCTGTTTTAGTTACGGTACTCTTTATTAATTCTTAACTAAAGTAGTCTCAGTTCCCGATTTACTCATTTTTCTATTATCTATAGTATTTTTTCATTTCAGCTCCATGTCTTTGATAATGCTCCATCTAGACCAAAGGTTTCCTTGAAAACTGATTTTCTCTTTTACGGTAGTAGGGATCAAAAGTAACGCCTTCACCATTATCAATGTGAAAATTGTATAGAGTTTCACGAATGACATTTTGATCAAAGCTCTCCACGGACAACTTTAGTGTTATAATTTTTTTAGGAGTGCTAAAGCCTTTATCGGGATTAGTTTTTGCTTCGTCTAAAACATTTTGAGCGCTACTGAGTGAAATTTCTATATCATGGGCGTCACATATCTGAACTTGTTTAAGATGGATCGGTCATCTTGTGCCTACTTTGTCATAAGTTAAAAACGTTAAATACGACTGGCAATGGATACGTTTACGCCCACCCAAGTTTTTTCTTGTTTATCCCACTACTTTTACCTTTCATGATAATAAAGTGGAATTATAATACTATACTACGTTAAACTTAGACTAGTCTAAGTAGTTTAACTTATACTAGTTAAACTACGTTAAACTAAGAAACCGAATCCGTTAACAACAGAAAATGTAAAAATTAAAAAAATTTTAACGACGCCGGTAATTTTCGTAAACACAACACGATAATATCACAAAATTAATGTAATACACTCACGCAGAGACATTAACAATCACTCTACGACAGCAAAGAAGCTACGAACGGATGCATTTCCCCACCGCCGAAAATTTATTGTGTTGTCTCTATGGAAACGCTTCAAAAGCAAACATGTTGGGTTTGCCACAAACGCTATAGACATGTACACTCGTAGAAATTCAGACGATCTCATCATATACTTTATAACGATGCTGTCCTAATATAAAATTCCACTTCAGAAGTGCAATTCATACCAGTTATCCTAATTGGTACGAATATTTTGTAACCAGCGTAACTGCATTCTTAAACCGAATAGAGTAGGAGTAATTTTATGATAATCCTCTAAATAGAAAGACAAGATTGTTCTATCACATTTTAAACCATTCTGGGTTAACAAATTTGGTTCTAGGAAATTGTGTACAGGATAAAAGACAGACTTAGATTATAACAAATCGTTTTCTTTTTATTTGATAAATCTATCTTTCGACAAATTTTGATAGAACGTGTTCCATTTTATCAGTCCTGAGCACCTTTCTTTATTTCCTTATAAGTTTCTTCCCTTCGTAATATTTACAAACAAGCAATCCTTCTTCCTGTTCCTTACGTTCCTTCCGTTTTTTATTTTGTGAAATTTAGTTGAAGAGAATTTTTTTTAAAAACTTAACTCGGATTTAAACTTTATTTTTTCAAACAGAAATGAATACGAATCCTTTCTTCTTACGGCAATAATAATAAATTTTATATAATGTACGAATACATTTGCATAACAACATAAAATAAATGTATTATATACAAAATTAAAAACATAATATTTAACGTACATAAATTTGTATACTTTAAATATTTTATTAATTTATTTTCACACATCAAATTACCTTTACCGTCATGCATTGAAACTAAAATCTTGTGCGAAATAAAATATATATATATATATTTTTTTTAATTTAAAAAAAAAAATTAAGCATAAGATACTTCAATTAAAATAATTATAAAAATTGTTTATATTGTAGAGTGCTATTCTCAAAAATTTATTGCGTAACCTGTTTCAGAAATGTTTCTCCTTTTCGATTTTTATAACGCTATGTTATAGTGAAAATATTAGAAAACTTATATCCCAGTTATATCATTATACCCTAAGTAATATTACTAGTTGAGAAAGTGTTTCTGTACATAATAGCCATCGTACCTTTGTCTCATCCTGTCTGTTATTACTGCTCTTTGTCTACCATTACTATCCTAATGAACTCATCTTTATTGTCCTTAATGTATTTAAAAGGTGCGTTAATGTACAATATGGGTACGAAAGTTTTAGTTCTTTAAAACAGAATACGCTTAATGCCGTTTTCTGTAAGCCTAATGTAGCTCCCTAAAAGCCCATTTTTTGTCGTTTTACAATCCTGTCGGACTGATTGCAACAGTCAATGACAATTAACGAAGCTCACCAGTACATTATCCCAGAGTATATAAATTATTATGGCAAATCATACAGATATACACGATTTTCAACATTTCCATGTACAGAAGCCACTACAACTTTCATAATATTACAATAAGTTGAGATAAGCCCCACTAGGTTATCTATGTGAACAACCAATCATACACCTTCATGTAATGTTACCCCAGTTATAATGCTAATGGTTGTTAAAACAACAATTATGGTGATTGTAGAGATTTTCAATTTTAAATGTGCCAAAATTTATTATTGAAAAACTTTTTAAGCTTAATTTTATTTTTGTTATGATAACCCAGTGATAAACATTACCTGTAGCTGTGATTTAACTGAAGAAAAACTCCCTGGAGTTTGTATCATCCGCTTAGCTGTTGTATCACTGCTTTTCCATTTCGTCGTATTTTTTTCTCCAACTTTCCTAGATGTCATGTTACGATGCATAATGTCTGTCAAGTGCTTTGGCGATATCAAAAAGTATACCCACAACTTGTTTACATTATCAATAGACTCTTAAATAACTGTTTAAATTGTGAAATATAGCGGTCTACCCGTGTTGCTATAAATTGAACCCGTTAGTAAAATCGCTGGACCTTAAAATACATTTTTATAATATTCTTGAAAATATAGTAGAAAGGTTCTTAACGGGCCAAAGTTTATGACATTTTTTTTAAAATGGTTATATAAAGGTTTTTTAATTCCTAATTTTCCTTTCTCTAGAAAAATAGAATTTGAGGCGGATACGGTAATAACGTATGTAAAAGAATTTATTAAAAAACTAACGATTTCTTAATTAACCCTTTACATTATGCCATTAAATCCTATTTAGCTTTACATTTTAAAGGATTTCAGTATAATTAAAACCTCGTTTTCTTTTAATGGTGGTAAATAAAACTACTAGTATGAGTTTCACGGATAGCAAATTGTTTACAGAACTACTGAATTTTTGTCTCGATGGGATATATTTAGGTTCAATAAAGTATTCCATTTGTCTCAGCTGTTGAGCTAATTAACTAATTCGTCGTTCTTCAAAATTACATTATCAGAATTTTATCTTAATTTTGGGTTAGGTTTACTTTTTACGAATTCTGACAGATTTATTTTCGATGGTTGCCGTTGACCTATTAGATTATTGAAATGATTGCATTTACATGACATATTCTATAATACATTTCATTATCGTATCCAAAAATTTTATGAAAATTCTAATCACTATCTCGGAGATTAAAAATGAATTGGATATCAAATTAAATAAATTAAATATTTTGGACGGTTTGTAAAATATTTTATTTTTAAAATATAGAAAATATTAATTAATAGTTTTCCGTAAAAACTGAAACATTATTAAACTTTGATTGAATTTGATTTACGAAACAATTTTCAAGGTAATTAATGCCAATAATAGAATTTCTTCAATAAAATAAAATTATAAATTATTCGTGTCACTGAATTATTTACAGTAGTTCGAAAGTAATTGGAAATTGATTCTTTTAGTTAATCAAATCTTAATAAGCACTATGAATTAAATATATATATATATTCTGTAAATGTGTATTTTCTCTCTCTCTCTGTGTGTTTTAATAAAAGCTTTATATTTTCATTACTATTCAATTTATTACCATATCAAATTTTTAATTAATACAATGTTGTGTTCTTTTTCAAAACAAATTCCTAGATTTCTAATTGTATTTTAACTCTAATTGAAATATTTATCAAATTAACCTTAATATTGCTGAATTATATTTTAATTTCCATTTACAGTGCTTTATGTTTCAATATTATTCGACAGTATAATTTCAATATTAATCAATGGACTCATTTTCTAGTCTGCGAGAGAAGGAATAATGTATTTTTAAAAGTGTGTATTTATTATGTTTATGACATTGTAACTTCAAAGTGGTTGTAATAATTTATCAGCACTTTCTTTGTATCTGAATTAAACTTACTATAAGTGACAGTACGTTTGAGAATTAAAAAAGTGGTGGAATAAGGCCTTTTTCTCTTCCAAATCCCATCATAAAGATATCATTTGAATAAATAATATTAGATATGATGTAATTGTTTTTCTGTTTCTTTATTATAAATTTTGTATAAAATGGGGTTATTAAAAAAATAATCTCTTTTGTAACCTTATTCAATAAAAGAACCTCTCAATTCTATTCGTGACTAATAAATTTTTTTATTATTCTTTTTCCTTGCTATTCTGCTGGAATTCTACTTATATGTTCTTTCCAAAATAATGTAAGTGAAAGAATTATTTTACAGAAACAAAATACTGCAATGACAATTTTAAGGTAATTATTAGATTGTATACCCTAATTTTATCTCTGTTCATTGTTCCAAACATCCTATCAAATTAATATTTCCTACGAATAGATTTTATTTATATTTTACGAAGAATGTTTTACTGGCGAAAATAACGAAGAAAGTTCGTCGTATAAATAAAGGTTCGGAAACGCTTATTAGAGAGTGTCTGTTGGTGAAGGATTTTATAAGGTGATTTTTGCACCTTCGGTAAAATTAAGTCAGGCTCTAATATTTGGGATTCAAATTATGGTGTAAATTAAAACCTGAGAAAATTGAAAAATCTATAAGTGCATTATTTTAAGTATAATATGATTTTTCTTCTTTATTTTATACGGGTAAAATTAAATTATACTACAGTAGTTTAATAGCTTTTAAATATTAAAAATATATGTTTATATAGCCTGACATCATTATGACATTCAATGAAATATTTTTCATAAAAATTTAATTGCTTGGAAAAATAAAAAAAATAATAAATAAACTATATAAAAAGACTACCCTTGTTTTATACGTTTATGTTTTTTTACATTTCGTTTTCGTTTATATACAACTGTTTTCTTATTTTTACCAAAAACTAGGTTCCTCGCCTTGTTTCCACCACTTAGGTAATTTTTTATAACGTTACACATAATTTCAATAAAACAGATACATTTTCTAACGGATAAAGGTATTTTTATTATTATTTATTTTTTAATGAAATAAAATGAAACGAAAAAAGGTGCTTCATAAACTGAGTAAAACGTTATTAAAAAAATATTTAATTTTGCTTTTATAAAGTCGAAAAAATAAATAACAACTTAAAAGTATTTGTTTTTAATTTGTTACTCATTTTGATAAGTCAAAAAATAACTAACTAGCTTTTACTAGTATATAGATATAAAATACGAAGAATGATAAATTTGTTTTTGAAGACATCTAAACAGAAATTCTCTTTTCCAGTGTTTTTAATGTTATTTTATAAAGATGAACGCCAATTAGAATTTCATTTTCTGCGAATAATCTATTTAATATAAATTTAATCTTATCTTATATCAATTTGTATTAAGGAAAGTTTTGTGGAATCTTCTGCCTTTGTAGTATGCTAGTGTATGATTGGACGTGGCTTAGCCAGTTATTCTTTTATTTTTGTTTTGCGAATGAAGCTTTAGACTACCAATCTATAATTTTCTAATTCACTAACATTTATAAACAATGTTACCAGTTGTTTATTATACTTTTACCCTCTTTAGCTCCTACTTTAACGTTAGATGTGAAATAAATAAATTCTCTTGCCTCAAACGTATAACAGTACAAGTATAAACTCAAATCTGCTTTTATACATCACCGAAGAGTTAAACTTACGTTGATGGGGTTTAGAGAATATTAAACTAATTATCTATAGCCTACGGCCTTGAGTTATATTTAATCCTTCAACGTTTATATCAGAAAGGTAACGTTCTATAATGTAGCTGTCTGATCAAGAAGAGAATAACATGGAAACAGCTAAACGCGTTCGCACCCAAACGCACACGCATAATCAATTTGTTTATTGCTCTGACGACAGCTGTAGTACATTACTTTGACATCGTCCATCAGCGACAACTACTCTTTGTATCAATGACTGTACCAGTAACGTTTTAGCTTCATGCTAAATGTGATTGACAATGGTGTGGTATATTATTAACTTGCTTTGAGCAAAAGTTTCATGTAGCGGAAACGTAAGAGAAGCCGGTACATCAATAGATCAGTAAACATATTAAGAAAACATTTTTCTTTACGAATTGCTCCTTCACTTATTCATACACATGCGAGCGCATGCGCGCACAACCTGCTGAATTTAGTTTCTGTTTTATTTTTTCCAAACTTTCCTACTTGCCATTGTTAAAACTATTATAAAGATATTTTTTTATATTTAACAATAATTTTTTCTGATTGAAATAGCAAAAATGAAATCGTTCTACTGTTTCAAAAAGAAAAAATGGCTCATGATCAGACAACCTGTTGTTTACAAACAACCTAATTAAATTAAGTTAATGAAAAAAGACGGATTTTTGAATTTACTGTGCAAGATGATGATTTTGTTAAATTACTTTGTTCCCCCCACAAAAAAAAGTTTATTCTACAAAAGGTTTTTAATAAATTTAGTGAAATTTACAGTAATTTTTAAGCAAATTATCTTTTCTTCCTCTTTTTATTTACTACTGCTATGGGAAGGGAAAATACACACATTTGAATAGAAATTTTATTGTGTAGTATTCTTTTAAATTTCTTTTGCTTTAATTTTTTTTTATATCTAATTTACTATATATTAAAAAATTAAAATTTATTTATTTTTAATTTACTTATATTGCATTACTTCTGCTAAGTTGAATCACGATATATAAAGACATTATTTCACTGAAGAGGTACATTAATATGTGCCTTTTATTATCTGTTACAATCTTTCTTATAACTTTAACGCTTCTGTTTTACTCCAGATACAAGAAGCACTTATCAGAATGGGTTTCTCTGAGATTAAGAATACAGTTATCACTGTGATGAACAGAAGTGAAATTGTTACTAGTTTGGGCAAATATCTTCATTTTGATAAATCAGCACGTTAGGCTAAGTGAGGAAATCATTTTAGCTTACCTTGAGATGCAAGTTATTCTTGTCGATAGGTATGAATTTTTGGGAAGTAATTTTTTATTCAATTCAGGTTACCTTCAGCAGTTACAGTTGTTGCATGTAACGTAATATTTTATAGATTTATTGTTATTTATTTTCAATTAATTGATTATTTTTTCTGAACAAACAATACTGGACATTAAAAATAACTGACAACTGTTAATTAAATCAGTGAAATATAACAAGCACAACAAAACAAGTAGATATAATAATATATGTTCAATATATATTTCTTCTATTCAGTTATAACACATATAAAATATCTGATGAGTATATAAAAAATTATGAGTATGGTTATTAATATGATGAGTGGGTGAGAAAATTACAACTGTCTCGGAAGCAGGATGTAAAATAATCCATATTGTAAATGCAACATTTTTATAAAACCAAATATAACAATAATTAACTTGATTCCCACTTTAATATGCAAACTGTTGTCATAACATTCAGATATAAGTTTAGATGAATATTAGTAAAAAAAAAAAAATTATGTAGCATGTTAAGCAAAAATCCCATATTCAGGAATACAATTCTAAGTACACTAAAAAATGTTTATGTATGGACAATACTTTAGAGAAACATTATAAAAAGTAAATTACACATCAAAATAAAAATTAAATATGTTTCAACTGTTTTCTTTTACTTCCTTGTAAGAAGTACAAGTAAGTATTGTAATAGCGAAAAAATTCGGGTTTCAACGGAAATATCCATTTTGACCAACTCTGAATCCATTTTGACTAGTTTCGGCGTTACGTCTGTACGTATGTATCTCGCATAACTCAAAAACAATAAGCCGTAGAATGTTGAAACTTTGGATTTAGGACTGTTGTAACATCTAATTGTGCACCTCCCTTTTAATTGCAATCGACTGGACCAAAAATGTCCAAAAAAGCACTAAATAAAAAAAAAATTATTTTTTCACTTTTTCTTTACTGCAGTAATTAGCCTTCATTGAGAGCAACGATATATCATAAATGGTACTTATTTTCATTGATTCCAGAGCTATAGCAAAATAAAATTTTAATTACTGAAATATTTGGGTCTTACAAGGAGAAGGCATATCGGTTCTAATCAGACTTCATTTCCTTTTTTTTTAACTCTTTTTTTTATTTAAATATATTTATTCATTAATAAGTATTAACCTCCGATTGTAAAAAAAGTTTTGCAATAAATAATAATTTATTAATAACAATAAAAAAAAATATGAAAAAAAATCAGTATTTATTAGTAAAATAAAATGTTAGGTACATTTAAAAATGAGTATATGTCACTTATTAGGCGTACAAGGAAGTCATGTGGTGTCCACATCAGATTCTTTTTTAAAGTGCATAAATTTTATATAGTGTATTTTAAAATCCTGGTAAAAAATTGCATCTAGTTTTTTCTACAGTTGAAATAATTGGTTTCAAATGTATATAGTCTTCCTTCCTGACTTGACATATAAATTACTAAGAACTATAAGAACTAATTATCATTAGTTCAATTTTTTTTGGATTAATGATAGGTGGACGTTTTTACCTTAACTCCACAACAATGAATGTTAACATTCGTTGTACAAGAAACTCTGGTCAGAGACTCTAACCAGAAACTCTGGTTATTATATGTGGGTGAATGGTTGATCATAGAGCCCAACTGTGTGATCCCAGGAGCTGTGACCAATATAGGTACTACGGTTTCGAGTAACCCTAGCAACAACACTCCTTTGTTAGTTTAACAGCTTTAAACTCATTTCAATTTCAAGAACCATACTTTTATTAACTATATAATACATAAATAATTATTTGAGTTTATGAATATAAATTCTCAAGAAAAGTATATATGTTTTGGAACAAACACAAAATTATTTTATTGATAAATTTTTTTAAACTAAAACAAGCGAAAATTTTTGTAAAATTTTGAATCTCTAAATAAGAAATGTACTAATTTATTTACATAAACCTAAAATCGATAAAAAATACATAAATAATGTTAACTTCTATTAAAAAAAATTAAAAGTAAAAAGTAATATGTGTAATCGTGTTAAAGCATTTCGAAATTCCTTCTATTTTTTTAGTAAATTTTCGGTGTATTTCAAGTAAGATTTACTTCAAAAATTAGTCATATTTGGCCTGTTCATACAAACAGACCAATTTATTTAAAAACGGGGAAACGTTTTTAAAACAGGCATACTTAAGTGCTGGAAATTTTTCTTAAACTTTTCTCTAAAGTTTATTACAATTAAGTGTATCTAATCAAGATCTAATATTTGTTTTTGATAAATTGAAAATACACACGAATAAAATTTTCATGATTTTTAAACATGGTATATTCATGTTATAAATATGTTATATTCATGTTAAATATTCATTAATTTTTAAACTTTTAATATTCCTATTGTCTCTTTTATTGAGTTCAGAGTTTTTATAATTGCTTTCATAGTAATCGCTTATGATTTCTTACTCACGTACCCTGTAAATACAGTCCGTCGTGTACCTTTTCTTCCAACCGAGACTTATTTTTAGCTTTTTCAGCAATGAATATATTTTACAAAGTGGAGCACCCAAAACTATATCCAACCTCCGAGCCACAACCTGAAGGGCTAGGATTTTCTTTCCCGGTTTACTGCCCTTAGTCCATCAGGCCATATTTTGAGGCACTGGCCATTCGTCCTCATCCTACCATAAAAGGATAGGATTCACTGGTGGTGACAATTTTTTTCCTGAAGTTTCCGCAGAATTTACTGTTAACATCATGTTGGCAGCAGTTTTAAATACAACCAGCCGTTCTCCAGTTTACTTTTCTAAGCATCATAGGTTGTACATTCTAAGACGATCAAAATGTAAAGGGATTTTCAGGTTTTAGGAGATTCAGTTAACTACCGTTTCTATGTTAGCTAACACAACAGTAACTTATAGAAGTAAACCCCGTTGGATAATAACCAAATAAACTTTAACTTATCATTTTCGGTACAAAGTTTTCATTAAAAAAATTCACGAACAGTAAAAGATAAACTAAAATAATTGATGATATGCTAATTTCCATACATTAAGGAATCAAAAAATATGAGATGTTAAGTTATGAACAGATCCTGTCGAAGTTCAAATGCACATTTGGTGCTAAAAGATTATTTTTGCTGATTTTAAATATATTTATTACAAATTTTACGTTGCTCTCCGTGGGATTCTTTTCTAAGAAATTTATATTTACAATCATTCGACAAAAGGATTGCGACCACAAGTAAAATTGTTCTATAAAAATGACGAGTCAGGAGACCACCCAAAGAAAGCCCACCCCAAATACAATGTTAATAATATGCATCACCTATCATGACACAAACCAAGCAATTAGTTAACAAAAATAAAGATAATAGGTAATAAGGACGTTAATAATGAAGCCACAAAACATTAAAGTCATTCAATTAAAGTCAGAAAAGATAATAGAATCACAAAACAATAGACACCGAATTCTCACCTTCGACATAAGTCGAATTTCAGTAGAGATTCTTAAAGTTTAAATTATTTTTAACATAACCATTGCATCATCCCACGTGTCACACACTTCAATGATCATCCATGCTCTCAAAGATCAGCGACTTCATGTAGCAGTATGTGCCAGTTCATGTAGCCCCCTCAATCGTCTTATTTCTTCACAATTGTCAAGTAGATTTAGCCCCAAATGCTTGTGCAGCTTAGATACGTATCCCTTATTGGGTCCTTCATATCTCCTCACGAACACGTGGCACTCCAGTATATCCGTCCACTTCATCATTGCTAGCGAACCACAGAGCACCTGATGCCATGCTAAGCATCTTGTTTTAAAACCGTTTGATGATTTAATCGTTACTATTACAAGTAGTCCCCCACCATAACTCATCATAACTCCACATTGGTTTTAGGAAAATCTTACACAGCAATAATTTAATCGTCAAGGACAAATGAAACCTTCTACCAAGGAGCGAGTACATTCGTGCAAGTTTAGCATTCAGTTGTCTCCTCTTTCTTTCAGTTGACGTGATCCTTCCAAGTCAATCAACGATCTAGATATAACCGTAGGTACCGTACCGTATCCGGGTCAGGGATGAGAGTATTGCAAAGTTGAACGGGAGGGAAATTACTCCTCCTCATGGTAAACGTCACGTGATTCAGTTTGGTAGGGTTACTTTCACTCACCATCTACGTAGCCATTCCTTGATAAGGTCAAGTGCAACCTGGAGTTTGCCCGTGGCAAGGTCGGGTTCACCAACTGCCGCCAATCGCCGTGTTGTCTACGAAAGACAGGGAAAAATTGAAGCAAAAATAAACATAAAATAAATTATGTACTTATATCAATTAAAATTTATTGTTTGTCATAATAATACAACAGTCAATCAGGTAAAAATGTATCTAGTGCTTGAGAAAAGAAAGTTTAAGCTTATGAAAAAGAAGTATGATACATTTTTTCCCCTTTCATTACACACCGTCACCGCTGTTAAAAAATAGTAACCGGTCTAGTTTACTATCTGAATAATTTCATAGTATTGGTTTGAATGAGTTTTATGTATAAATTGATGAATGAATTCATTTTTTTTCTTACGTAGATACCTCATTCAACAGACTTAAGATCAATAGACTACTTAAGATCAAAAATATATTTTAAACGCTAGGAAACCACCAAAATTTAGTAATGAACTTTTATTAAACTTAATTAACAATCAAATTTTTGTGATTTATAATTCTACAAACTGTCTTATAATGTTGATATTAAACATTTTTTTAAAAACGTTTATTTTAAATTTACTTTTTTACTGTTAGGTTGAACTTACAATGTATATTTAGAGTGAACTTATTTCAAATTTATTTCATACTTGAAAGATAGGCTTTCATTCATATACACATACGTACACAACACCGAGCACCAAGACTTAAAAAAATAGAGCTAATATTTGTTTATTAACGCTTTACTTTTTCAGTGTTCACAAAATTGTTTAAAATGACATGTGTGGAGAAATTGACGCTGTCTGAAGTAACTTGGGATGTTAGTGTGTACACGGGTGTGGCGGCGGGAAAGGTGGCGACCACCAGAAAGCAGGCCGTCGGCCGCCGCTGGCGTAAACAGAAATAAATCAGCTACGCTGCGAGAGATTGATATTGATTCCACCCTAATAAATCTGTTTTACGCTACCCCTGCTAAGTGAAATCGAGTGAAACTAAAGCCGTTTTTTTTCTGGGTTTTTTTCGCTCTTTCTCCAACTGTACGACCACACAAATTAATGGATTTCTTCCACACTCTTTTTCATTTGTTCTGAATTTATGTTTTTAGTTATTTTTTGGTATTAATCACAATATACTAACCATTATTTTTAACAGGTATTTATACGTATTCCCTATTTCAGGTGTATAACTTAAGCGTAATACACAGCAATAAATGATGAACTTGCAAAGCAAGGATTCAATCGATTTTATTACTGGCTGCTCGTTTTAAATTTTGCAATATAGGATGCCGGAAGAGTTAAAGTAATTGTAAAAATTGTATTTATTTCAATTTGATTTTAATGTCCGCGAATGCTAGCTGGGAATTTAAAAATATATTTCCAAACGTTTATTTCAACTAGAAGCTTTATTATCGACATAATTCGTAGAAATTCCAATGATTTCGATATTTGACATATACAGAATGTACCACGAAGTTATCCCGGGACTTTCATAACCTATTCTACTTGCAAAAATAAAGAAAAAAGTGCATATAAGCGTATGTAAACAAATGCGAGTTACGAATAGGGAAAGACTTGGCTTGGATTTTAACTACCCTGGTGAAATGAGGTCCTACTGAATTTTTTAGGACGTTAAATAAATGGCGGAAACAATGGTTTATTATGGTTTTGACCTGAAAATGTAAATAAAAAAGGTTCCAGATCCGTATCTGTAGTACCTTTAGAGAAATCTAGGGTTAAATTAATAAATTGGGGTAAAATCCCTGTTTTTATGTTTGACCTACATTAACGTTATTAAATAGGTAATAAACACATGAAACTTTTGAACGAAACTTAAAAAGAAATTCATTCTGAACAAAATAGTGTAAGATAAACTTTAATAATATAAAGAATAGTTAGAAAAATCTGAATTTAATTTAGAAACACTAAATTACTATATTTGCCAATAAAGTACTTGTTTAATGCAAAAAAAAAAAATTCATTTTTGGTAATATATAAAATTTGTAAAAACAAAATTTACTGTTAAAAATTTAAAAAACCTGAATATTACACAACAATTGTATTATAAAATTTACTTAGATCATAATATTTTTGATTAATGACAGAAATGCAATAAATTATTTGAAAAATTATTAATCAAAAATTGGCATAAAATAACACTTATTTTGAAATACTGTATTAGTGTTTAAATCACTGTGTAAGGCATATTAAGTATCGGGTACTGTGAACTGTGCTGTCGGTAGCGAAGGTTTTCTGTGAATTTTAGTTTGTACGTGATCGGTATGCTATTGAAGTAATGCCGTACTTATTTACAAGAGAGGAATACGGTGATGTGGTATTAATTTTGTGTGTGTGTGTGTAATGGTAATGCAACACCTGCTACAGTAGAATATGAAATACAGTTACGCAATGAGCATACATGAACTTCAATAAATCCTAATGAAACGGTGGAAGTGAATTTTCAATACCAATTTATCGTCAATGTATGGTGCGGCCTACATCGAAATCAGCTGTTTGGGTCGTTCATATTACCTGGCCGCTTAAATGCTGAGGTCCACTTGCACTTTCTTCAAGAAGAAATGAACATGTTCCTGTAACGCTGATACGCAAAGTATACTTCCAGTACGATGGCGCGCCTCCCCGCTTTTCTTGTGTTGTTTCCGCTCACTTAAATCATCATTTCTTTCAGAAATGGATAAGTCGTGGAGGTCCACATTCCTGACCATCAAGATCGCCTGATCTAACACCTATAAATATTTGCGTCTGGGGACGTATGGAAAATATATTTTACAGAACAAAAATACATTCTCGTGAGGAATTAATTGTCCCACATTATAAATGCGGCTGAGCAACTTAATGATAGCCCTGAAGAAATAAAAAAAGCAACAAATGCGTAGAGAAGCGTGCCAAGAAATTGCTGAAAATAACGGGTATATTTTTGAACATTTATTACAAAATGGTACGTATAATCCACTTTGGTCTATTGTTTCTAAATTTTTTTAACATTTCCTTGTTTTATTCAACTTGTCTTATACCATTTTGTTCAAAATTAAATTCTTTACACGTTTTGTTTAAAGGTGTTATGTGTTTATTAGCAATTTAATAATGTTATTGTACGTCAAACATAAAAATCCGAGGTTTTTACCGCAGTTTATTAGTTCTCACCCAAGATTTTTTATAATAACCCCAGTTTCAGTTTTGGGTCCTATTTTATTCAATTTTTCAGGTCAAAATTACTAATTTTACCCTTAATTAGTCCTAAAAATTTCAGTACGACCTCATTTCACCGAGTTAGTTGAAATCCAAGCGAAATGTTTCACTAACCGTAACTTGCAAACGAAGCATTCTAGGATATATGTTTATATGCATTTTTCCGTTATTTTTACCAGTAGAAATAGTAAACCAGTAGTAAAATAGTGTACCAGTAGTTATGAAATTCCCGGGAGAACTTCGTGATAGACTCTATATTTTATTTTTCATTTTTCTTATATTTTTACTTCCTTGTACTTCGTAGAAGGAAGTCGCGAAGTTTTCGCGATTACAATACTTCCTTGTACTTCTTAGAAGGAACTATTGCAATCGCGAATAATTTCGGTTTTCAGCTTTCAACGGAAATATCCAATTTGACCATCCCTGAATCCATTTTGCCTAGTTTCGGCGTGACGTCTGTACGTACGTTCGTACGTATGTATCTCGCATAACTAAAAAACGATTAGTCGTAGAATGTTGAAATTTTTTATTTGGGACTGTTGTAACATCTAGTTGTGCGCCTTCCCTTTTGATTGCAATCGACTGAACCAGAAGTACGCCCATAATCCATAAACATTTGAATTTTGGACTTTTTTTTAAATGTAGTAATAAGCCGTCATTGAAACCTTTTCAACAGTATATCATAAGAGGTTCTTATTTTCATTGGTTCCAGATTAATAGACAAATAAAATTTTAATTACTGAAATATTTGAATCTTAAAAGGGGAAGGCATTCGAACCGATGTGTTCGAATCAGACTTCATTCCTTTTTTTTTTAATTTAAATATATTGATTTATTAGTAGTTATTAACCTCTGGTCGTAAAAAGATTTTTAAATAAATAATTCAATAATAACAATAAAAAAAATTATGAAAAAATATCAAATTAATCATATATCATATTAATCATATTATTGAAATCAATATCAATTAATGAAAAAAATTTTATGTACTTTACATTTTAAAAAGATGTGTATATGTAATTTAATGGTCGTACAAGGAAGACAAGTGGTGTCTACAGCAGATTTTAAATAGACGAACAAGGAAGTCATGTGTTGTTCACATCAGAATTTTTTATAATAAAATGAATTGCATTTATTTTCTAATGAATGTTTTATAATAATGTATTATGATAAACAGGGGTGGCCGTGATTTTATTCAAATTTTTCCAAATTTTCATACATTTTGTGACAAAACTTATAATTATAACTAGCCTTGCTTCGTAACTCTTTTCTTATTTATCCATTATTTCTGTGATAAAGGTTGAAAATAATGTACAATGATAACGCTTTATTTAGAAAAAAAATTCGAATGAGTTAAATGAGAAAAAATATTGAAAAATGTTACACAATTCATATTTTAGGGTAGCTGTTAATTTTCCCTCGCTCCTTAATCTGATATGTTTTATAGCTACGTCCATCATGACAATGGATAATTAAAAAGACTTAATAATATAAAATAAAATGGAATGAACTATTTATTATAATTGGTTCATAATAATGCATTGTACAGACAAGATAATAAGAATGAGTAAGTAACTACATGAAATAAACATCCCCGCATGTTTTGTCTAGGTGGATTAAAGAAAACCGTGATAAAAATTTGATCAGAACATCACGAAATACATAGTTAATAATAAAATAAATTATTGATTTGGTTAGTCCTATAATAATCCGTAATTTAAAAAATAGAAGTATCGATTAATATTATAGTTAATGATAATACAGAAAATAATAGATACAAAAAATTGTAATATTTATCACGATTTAGAAGGCGTAATGAAATTATTTTAGTAAATATCTATACACATTGTGTATATGGTAAACAGAAATCCAGAACATATTTTTCTTACTTTCCTCTCTATATAGCAGCTATAACGAAAATACATATAGAAGAGAAAGAATGCTTCGGACAAAATTGGCCATATCCTGTTTTCACGGAATCTTGACGAATTGACAGAGTCCAGAAAACCGAAAAATGACATTGAAATTTCCGTGACAAAATGTGCGTACGTATGTATGTATGTTGGCATGTAAATCGCCTTATACCTCCAGAACTACTTGACCGATTTTCACCAAACTTGGCTATTATATTTCTATAGTAGGAGCATTGATGCTATTAAATTTTCAATTCAAAAGTTCTGAGGGTAGGAATGCAGGGAAG